>NC_065588.1:113801500-114401500 GCF_024542745.1 Macaca thibetana thibetana
CCCCCATTGTGTAATCATGTGATGTATAACTCTGTCTTCTACGTGCATGTTTTTAAAACCTCAATTTAAGTTTTAGACTGCAATCAAGTTGAAGACTTGAAGTCTAAGACTCTTTTTAACTGTTATCTTTTTCCCCCAGTATTTTCTTTTGCTTTTTAACTTTTTTTTTTTTTTTTTTTTTTTGAGACGGAGTCTTGCTCTGTTGCCCAGGCTGGAGTACAATGGCACAATCTTGGCTAATTTTGGTATTTTTTGTAGAGACAGGGTTTCACCACGTTTGCCAGGCTGGTCTCAAACTGCTGACCTCATGTGATCTGCCTGCCTTGGCCTCCAAAAGTGCTGGGATTACAGGCATGAGCCACCGCACCTGGCCTGCCCCCCTCTTTCTGTCCATGTGTTCTCATCATTTAGCTCCCACTTATAAGTGAGAACATGTGGTACTTTGTTTTCTGTTCCCGTGTTAGTTTGCTAAGGATGATGGCCTCCAGTTCCATCCATGTTCCTGCAAAAGACAGGATCTTGTTCTTTTTTATGACTGCATAGTATTCCATGTACATCCATTTTTAAGTCAAGAAGACTGGGGTCCAGTAACAAGCTCAGTCATACAGATAGTAATGGGCAGAATTGGGACAATTCACCCATGCATGCCCACAAGAAAACACTGTGTTCCTCCTCTGTAACAAGGGCTGTGCTCGGCACTGGGGTATAATAATTAAATAAGACAAGAATTCTTTCTTTAAAGATCTTACAGTCTAGCAAGAAATGTACTGTCCAAGAATGTAAACCCGTCTCTTGTGGCTTCAAGCATGAACATCTTTCTACTCATCCTACTGCCCCCAAATTGCCTCTTAGAAACGAGCCCATCTGGATTTGAACCAGATTTTGGGGGCCTCATATTGGCAAGAACCACTTTCTCTCCAGAGGTCCCTACTGAGATCTACTCAAGCAACAAATATTTACTGAGCATTTACCATGTGCCAAGCACCGTGCTGGCCCTAGAGGTTTAAACAGTGAACAGTCCAGAAACGAGATGGCCCTGCCTTCAAAGAGTCTAAAGTCTGGTCAGGAAGACAGGCAGGTAAATAGACAAATACAACATAGTAGTATGTAATATGGTGTGACAGAAAAGGGCAGACAGTGGCACTTCAGATTTGAGGGGAGTAAAGGAGGGCTTCCTGGAGGAAAGTGGTGACTGAGCTGAGCTTAAAAGATAAATGAGAGCCAGGAGAGGTATGCTAGAAAGATGCAGGCAGTAGCAATGGGGTGCAAAGACATGTCAATGAGTGGGCACATGGCCTGCTGCAGGGATTGATGGCTCAGGGAAGCTGGAGCTCTGGGCACGAAGAGGGGAGAGATACGAGGGGATAGAGGAGGAAGCAAACATGGCGCAGGGTCTCATCATGCAGCTGGATTTCGCCGAGAGCCAGGGGGAACTAATGAAGGATTTTAAACCGGGAGGGGAATGCCAGCTAAGCATTTTGAAAAGACCCCCTCTGGCAGCAGAAACTTGCAATTAAAGGGCAGCAAAGTTCCCCTCTCATTATCTTCCCTACTCTCTGTACCTGCTTTCCTTTTCCAGGTCACTGCATTAAGTGTTCCTGAAGGCTTCTTGCAAAAAAAAAAAAAAAAAAAACAACGAAACCAAATCCTTGCCCCCTTTGCAGCAGGGCTTGGTTCACTGCATACCCCAATTGAGCATTCTGGTCTCATGTGAGTTCCCCTGTGGTCTCTTGTTTGAACCAATGCTTCTAGAAATGCCTCCGTATGCTCCAAGTGCAGGATAGCAAAACACCCTTTCCCTCACTGCTAATAACTCAGTGGGGTCTAGCTCTTTAGCCTATAGCCAACCACAATATAAATGAGCAAAGGGCAGGTGGTAGGGAGTATTGACATATAAATCAAACCTTGGGCTCCAGGGACATCATGAAAAATCACCAGGAACCCCCCAGCACTTTTCTCTCCATAAGAGAACACTGCAAGGGAAGCTGTACATTTATTGCTGGCTGTACCCTCCCTCCTCTCCTCTCCCCCACCTTCCCTGAAAAAGGAGAAAGTGACTGTAGAGTCTTCTTGGCTCTCTGAACCCAGAGATGTTCATCAGAACACAAAGATCCATTTGTCGTCTTTCAATTTAACAAAGGATGAGGGGAGCGTGGGGCAGGCTGGGGGTCGAATGACGAAAAGCTTTGGTCCAGGCTGGGATTGAGACCAGATTCTCATACTCTGTTCTGCTTGTTTAGTTAAAGGGCAAGCAGACTGACACGTAGCATTTATTGCCGGCCTTCTGTGTAGCCAGCCTATGTAAAGTGGTTAAAAGTCTGGGATCTTGAATCAGAGCGATCAGTGGGTTTGAGTAACAGATCCACTCACCATGACACTTAGAGCCAGCTGTTTACTTCTGAAGGCCTCTGTTTCCTTGTCTGTAAAATGGGGGTAATAACAGACCCTACCTACTTTCCATAGTTGTGGCAAGGATTAAATGAGATCATGCATGTAAAGTGTTTAGCAAAATGTCTGGCACCTGGGTGAGCCCCCAATACATGATAGCATCATTATAATTATCATCATCATTATCACATCTAATCCCACCTCAGCCCCCAGTAGAATTATAAGCATCCCTCAGATACAACTATAATTAGACCTAAATTTTTGCTTATCATAGGTAAAAACGCATATATGGGATGATTAACTCCCATTATAATTATTGCAAAAACTGAAGTGTTTCTATTAATAGAAAAGTAAGTTCAAGATTCAAGCTGGTGATCTCTGAAATACTTGCTCATAATTATATCCTGCCAATATCCTGCCTGTTGTACAAACTCCCGAAGCTTCCAGGAACTTCGCAGCAGCTGCGACAGCAGCACTCATCATTTCCCCACTTTTTAAAGGTCTGGGTAAATCAGTGCAATGGTGGCTCATACTAGCCATGGCTTACTTCACACTTTTATCTCCTCATCACTTGTGGCTGCAGCTATTTTGCAAAAAAAAATAGGACATTTTTAGGTAAAACATATTTTGATGCAAGAACATAGGAGAGCAGAATGCACAGGGCAAGAGGGAAACCCAAGATGTGCTTGGTTTTGCTGTGTTATTGGATATTTTCACTTGGATTTTGATGTGTACGAATCCCATTGAAAAGATCCACTAACACGGCAAAACTCAATTGAGGAGTGCGTGGCTTATTTAAGTAAAAATTAGTAAAGTGACTGCTCATATAAAAAGAAGTAGGTACGAGCATGTCTGGCCAGCTACTGCAGTCAGGAGGAAAGAGGACTCGTATAAAAGCCATGAAAACACCACTGGAATACACTGGAAATCTTGTGCTGGTTAACTCAGGCTTTCAAACAGCATGTCCTACCTTACTAGGGGACTGATCATGGGTCTCACTCCTACAGAAGTGGGCAGTGACCTCAACCGGAATGTATAAAATGTTTTTGGCTAGTAAAGACCTACCTCTATTATAAGGTGACCAACCTAGGCGTGACCGAAGGGTTTCTAGGCACTTTGGACTTTCAGTGCTAAACCTCAGAAAGTCCCAGACAAACTGAGATGGTTGATCACCCCCTAGTATAATAGGGATTATAATGCCTATATCACCCTATAATTATAGAGTAGATAACCCTGTAGTTCACCCTATAACCTGAAATATATATAAGGATTCACCCTACAAGTTGACTATTTGAGTAATGAGTCCAAGCACAGGTCAAGCAACTGCGAGTTGCCATTCTAAAACTGAATAATGCACAGCACAGTCCCATGGCTTAGGGATGAGTAGCTCTCTACTGTGGGCAGTTCTGACCCCCAGGAGACATTTGGCAATGTCTGCAGACGTTTTTCATGGTCACAACTGGGAGTGAGGAGGGGGTGCTACTGGCATCTAGCAGGTAGAAACTGTAGATGGTGTTAAACATCCTCCAACGACAGGACAGCCCCCACAACATAGAATTATCTGGTCCCAAATGCCAATAGTGCCAAGGTTGAGAAAAACTGAAATAAACCCTTTAACAAGCCTTCCAAGAAGTTGGCTGATTCAGAAAATTCTGAAAGAAGAGCAGAGAACCAGAACTACAGAAAAGGCGAAAATGTGCTAAAATTTTCCAGAACTTCGATGTTGCTTCAACCCATGGAAGCGATTTAGTGGGTCTGTTTCTTTTTATACTTCGCATTCATATAAAGTCGAGTTTTGCAATGAAATAAATGCTGAACAACATATTTAAAGATTCTAATTTGAAAGAATTCTCAAGTCATTATTATTGGGGCATGAACATATTTCATCACATGGAATGAATGTGTTACCCTCACTGTACATCAGAGAGGTTTAGAAACCTTCCCAGAGTCACACAGTGAGGCAGTGGCAGGGCCAGGACCTGAACTCAGCTCTCTCTGCCCGCAGTCTGTATCCTTGCTGTTGTTTCACTGTCATAAGTTGAGTTTTGTAGAAGCAGATCCTGAAATGAATATTCTTGCAAATGATTTATTGAGGGAGTATGCTCAGAAGAAACCTATTCCAGCCGGGCACGGTGGTTCATGCCTGTAATCCCGGCACTTTGGGAAGCCGAGGCAAGCAGATCACTTGAGGCCAGGAGTTTGAGACCAGCCTGGCCAACTTAGTGAAACCCTGTCTCTAGTAAAAATGCAAAAATTGGCTGGACTTGGTGGTGGGCACCTGTAATCCCAGCTACTCAGGAGGCAGAGGGGGAAAATTGCTTGAACCCAGGTGTTCCAGGCTGCAGTGGGCCGAGATCATGCCTTTGCACTCCATCCTGGGCAACAGGGTGAGACTCTGTCTCAAAAAAGAAAAAAAGAAACCTATTTCATTGTGGAGGAAGCAAGGTCGGGAGTAGGGAGAAACCAGGCATGGATACGGTTTCAGGTGAATGCAGTCTCAGCCTGATACCATGGGGACCCTGCAGGAAAAACTGTACCATAAAATCTATTTGTCAGCCGAGCGCGGTGGCTCAAGCCTGTAATCCCAGCACTTTGGGAGGCCGAGACGGGCGGATCACGAGGTCAGGAGATCAAGACCATCCTGGTTAACACAGTGAAACCCCATCTCTACTGAAAAATACAAAAAAAAAAAAAAAAAAAAAAAAAAAACTAACTGGGCAAGGTGGCGGGCACCTGTAGTCCCAGCTACTCGGGAGGCTGAGGCAGGAGAATGGTGTGAACCCAGGAGGCGGAGCTTGCAGTGAGCCAGACCCACCACTGCACTCCAGCCTGGGCAACAGAGCAAGACTCTGTCTCAAAAAAAAAAAAAAATCTATTTGTCTCAAGGTAAGGAGGCTGGGATTTTGCAGCCCTGAAAAAGGTAGTCACTGGCTCTGAACTACCTGGGGAAGGGGGAGGGGCTTAGTCCCAGGTACCTGGGTGAGGCAGCTGCAAGGTACTAGCCATTTGCTGCAGCCTCTGTAGCAGCGGCTGGTCAAAGAGATCACTGGAAATCTGATCTGAGCACAAGATGGAAGTGGGTGAGGTAAGACTATGACCATTGGCCGCTGAGTTTATAATCACATCCTGTCTTCAAAGCAGAGGAGGAGTGCTCCTTGGTCCTAGGGAAGAATAAGCCTCCAGCATCTATGAAGTACTCTGAAATCCCTTAGTTGATCAGACCCTTCGAATCTAAGGCCCTGAGAGAAGATGACTCAGAGAATATTGCAACTCCTAGTGTGCGTTCCTCACTCTGCCACCCACAGGAACGGTGATCTTGACACCAGCATGCTCCTCCCCATGGCCCTGTACTTGGCAAACAACCCACTCTTGCGATAATGAGAGCCTGAGTCCAAGACTGCTTTTCCAGGAGTGGGTCTGGATGGGCACTAAGCAATGCTTCCCACTCCCATCCCGTCCCCTGCCTGGAGCATCAGGTAGCAGCAGCCTGAATCATGGCAATAACTGGCCCAAACAAGCCAGGCTCAGTCCTGTGGCTACAAAGCAGAATCTATCTCCACTCTCCCCCAGTCCCTGCCTGGTACAAACAATTGCAAAATATGCTCAAGGCCTTTAACGTCGCAGTCCAAGCTTTTGCTCAGGCTGTTTCCTCGGCCCAGAGCGCCCTGACTGCTTCACCTGGCTAACTCCTCTTCCTTCAAGACGTAGCTTCAAGGTCTTCCAGGAGAGCACCTTGATGTGCATTACTGCATCCGCCCGACCTTGACGCGGCACCGCAGCACTTCCACACTTAAATACAAATACGAATTATCTGGGAGGCTTAGTAAAATGCACATTTCTAGGCCTTATGCTCACAGCCTGGTCCAGGAAATCTGCAGAGGAGCTCTGGAAGCTGCAATGTTAAGCTTGCACCTTGATCCCGAGATAGGTGGGGCCAGGGCACACCTTGAGAACTGATAGTGACTGTGAGCATCCCCAGGACAAGTGTGTCTTCTTCACCCTCATACTCCGAGTGGCAGCAAAGAATCCCCACACGCTCAGAGATGGCTGAACTAACCAGAAATAAAACATAATCTGAGAAGAGAAAACGGGTAGCTAAAACAAGCATCAGAGACAGCTAAAATGCTACTTATCCACTTGTGGTTCTGGAAGGTGCTCCCCTCTCTTCCACACTCCAGCCCATGAAAAAAAAAAAAAAAAGCATCTCCGTTCAAACTCTCGTTTTCTAGAGCAGGTGTCACCCAAATCACGTTGTGCATTTTCCTGCAAGAAATGCAGATAGCAGTAGAGAGGCTTCCAAGGAACCAGATCTCAGCTCTGCAGAAACTTGTGGAAGGACCCCGAGAAGGGGGAAGAATACAGATAACACGTGATTGAAGGTTGGGAAACCCATCAGCATCTTACTGCAAAAGCAAACTTCTGCCAGCTGAATCCAGTTATCAGACAATATGTGAATTGTGCTGACATTCTACTCTCAGAGCTAAACTCCATTCTGCTCTCACGAACCTATTAGATGAAAACGCCTCAATTTAGATAACTGCAAATTGCTTTCTGAGTCTTAATTTCCTATTAGTTCATTAATCTCTCTATTCAGAATGCCAACAAGACAGCTAATGATAATTCCGGAGGAAGTGGGCATGAAATCGGAGCAGGAGGGAAGGGGGTTAGACATGAAGGAGATGTTTCTGGCTTCCTGGGTGGAGGGGTACCCCAAAGTTAATTCATAAAGTTAGTAATATAGCATTAGCTTACATTAATTAAATACTTCTACTGGACTGGGTACTAGGATGAACATGTCATTGAACAATTACCTTGTTTTGTTGTCGTCGTTGTTGTTGTTAAGCAGTCTAGTAAGGTGGATATTATTATCCCCATTCTACAAAAAAAAAACCTGAGGCTCCAAGGGGCCGCACAACCAGCTGGCAGCAGAGTCAGGGTTCAAATACAGGCATGTCTGACCTACAGCCTGTGTTCCTAATCACACGTTATCTTTTTTTTTTTTTTTTTTTTTTTTTTGAGATAGGGTCTCACTTTGTCACCCAGGCTGGAGTGCAGTAGTGCAATCTCGGCTCACTGCAACCTCCACCTCCTACGTTCAAGTGATTCTCCTGCCTCAGCCTCCCGAGTAGCTGGGATTACAGGCACCCACCACCAAACTTGGCTAATTTTTTGTAGTTTTAGTGGAGACGGGGTTTCACCATGTTGGCCAGGCTGGTCTCAAACTCCTGACCTCAAATGATCTGCCTGCCTCAGCCTCTCAAAGTTCTGGGATTACACGCGTGAGCCACCATGCCTGCCTCCTAATCACACATTATCTTTTAGGCTCGTCACACCAATAGATGAATTTGCTGGGCAGATGATGATGAAAAAGATTCCTATCTATAGAGTGCAGCTAAGGCGTGTAAGAACAAAAGAGCCTGAAACACCATCAGCAAAGACTTACACAAACATCTCGCATTATAAAATGTCCAGCTGGACAATACAGTTTGAATTTGTTTTTTAAGCTAGTACTTCTAATGTAGAGCGGTGGTTTGCAAACTGGGGTCCGAGGGCCGGCAGCCTCAGCGTGGCCTGGGAACTTGATAGAAATAGACATTCTGGGAGTCCACCCCAGAGGTATTGAACCTGAGAGTCTAGAAGTGGAGCCCAGAAAGCTGTTTGTTAAATAAACCCTCCAGGGGATTCTTGTGCACATTCAAGTTTGAGAACCATCATCTAGAAAATGAAAAGTAGCTCAGGAAAGAAATTTGGAGATCACCTAGAGTAGTGTTTCTCAAACGTTAATGTGCAAAAGAATCACCAGGACTGTATTAGCCTGCTTTCGTGCTGCTGATAAAGATGTACCTGAGACTGGGTAATTTATAAAGAAAAAGAGGTTTAATGGAGTCATAGTTCCATGTGGCTGGGGAGGCCTCACAATCATGGTGGAAGCCCAAAGGTGGCGACAAGAGAGAATGAAAGTCAAGCGAAAGGTGTTTCCCCTTATAAAAGCATCAGATCTCTTGAGACTTATTCACTACCACAAGAACAGTATGTGGGAGACGGCCCCCATGATTCAATTATCTCCCACTGGGTCCCTCCCACAACACGTGGGAATTATGGGAGCTACAATTCAAGATGAGATTTGGGTGGGGACACAGCCAAACCATATCAAGGACCATCTTAAATGCAAATTGTGATTTGGCAGGTCTGGAGTGGGCCCCGAGAAGTGCATTTCCAGCCAGGTGCCAGGTGACGCTCATGGTGCTGGTCCAGGGACCATGTGCAGAATAGCATGAGGCCAATCCAATCCCTGTCACCCAGGGAGTTTCTGGCAGTAACAGAACTGGATTTGCTCTGAGTGAAAAAAAAAAAAAAAATCATTCCCTTCAGGGAAGGTTCAAATCCAGGCTTCTGGAGGGGCTTTCAGAGGACAGGAAATGACCCAGATCACACACTACTCTTTTTGCAAAGTTCTCACTCAGGTATGAGACCATCCTTGAACACTTTAATTGAAGTTGCAGCCCCCATCCTGACCCTTCTCTGCTTTGTCCATCTTCTTAGCATTTTGCATCATCTTATCATATGACCTAATTTACTAATTTACTTTGTTTACTGTCTGCCCAACTCCTGCCCAGGCCCCAGCATAGAAACTAGGGAAGGATTTTGTCTCTTTTATTCACTGTCGTTTCCCCAGTGCCTACAATTGTGCAGTCGATAGCAGGTGCCCAAAAAGTATTAGTTGAATAAGTGAACAAATGGTTCTACTCATTTTCTACAAGAAGCTGCCTCCTCATCCTTGGTGTCACCTCTCTGAAATGTCACCTGTCACCACTCTTTATGTGTACACTCTCATTTTATTGACATTCAATTTCCATAGGTGTGTCTCCTCTAAACTCCTTGACAGTGGGGTCTGTACATCTCCCATTTCTATCCCTCATCCAACCCTTCTATCAGCTCATAAGTGCATCCAAAATTCTGCCAATCTTTGAAAACACATACAAGTAACCCTCTATCCTCACTATAACTAATGTGAAAACTGCAGGAATTTATTGTAGAACACATCTCAACTTCAACTGGTGATATTAGCAATGCATGCTCATAATTATGTACTGGAGATTGCTCTCAATTCTGTTGTAGTTTCTGCAAGCACTATGTCAAAACTCCTGAAGCATGTCAGATCTTCATGTTTTGAATTTTTGGTTTTGAATTTTGCCTCTTATATGCCAGGAGTCATTTCTGCACAAGATGGAATAGAGAAGAATGTGATAAAACATTGCAATCTGGAGCATGGACATTTCATTGACTCCTTCCAACAGCCCTGTGGTGGGCGTTAATGTCACACTTGCGTTGTAGAGAAAGACATTGAGCCCCATGACGGCACACCTCTGCTTAAGCTCATGCAAGAGTTTAGTAATGGAGCTGGGACTCAAACTCAGTTCTGACTGCTTTCCAAGTCTGTGTTCTTGCAGCCTGCCCCCCCGATCCCATCCCTATCCTTCCCACAACCTCCTCTCCCAACCCTTGGCAAGGTCTAAGGCTTTGCTCAGGATTTTTAGACCAGAGAGCACTAGCAAAGGCTACTTCTAAGTTCTGCGTCTAGTGCTGAAAATGAAAACGGCTTGGGAAGTGTTCAGCCTCGCTACCCCAGCTGCAACCCTGTCACCTAATTACCCGACTTCGAAGCCTCCACACGGCAGGTATGAGGATGTAAGAGTTGCCATCACCTCCGCGGAACGTGGTAGGTCTAGATACAGATGAGACGGGTCTTTGGAGCTGCTGGTATACGGAGAAAATCAGCCAGCCCGGGGACCAGACCTAAAGGCCTAGCCTTATGCCTTTTGTTGTCAGAAAGACCACTGAGAGCCTAGGTTCACAGAGGACCAAGGCAAGGAAGGTGGCCTTGAAGTACTAATACTTGGTCATTATTGCCCCTGCTTTCCCTTAAATTTTTTTTGTTTTTTTTTTTTTTTGTTTTGTTTGAGACAGGGTCTTTCTCTGTTGCCTAGTCTAGAGTGCAGTGGTGCAATCACAGCTCATTGCAACCTCAAGCTCCTAGGCTCAAGTGATCCTCCTGCCCCAGCCAAGTAGCTAGGACCACAAATATGTGCCATCACTCCTGGCTAATTTTTTACCTTAATTTATTTTGTAGAGACAGGGTCTAGTTCTGTTGCCCAGGCTGGTCTTGAACTCCTGTCCTCAAGTAATCTTCCTGCCTCAGTCTCCAGAGTGGCTAGGACAACAGGCATGTACCATCATGCCTGACTAATTTTTTTTTTTTTTTTTTTTTTTTTTTGTGTGTGTGTGGATGGGGGTCTCACTATGTTGCCAAAGCTGGTCTCAAATTCTTGGGCTCAACTGATCCTCCTGCCTCAGCCTCCCAAAGTGCTGGAATTACAGGCATAAGACTCTGCATCTGGCCTGTGCTTCCCTTTATACCATGGGGCTTAAGGCTCCCCACGACTCCAGGAGGAAAGGATGCTCAACCTTACCTTCATTACTCAGGTGAGACTGCCAGGTGGAGGGTATGGACAGGGGTGGGGCAGAGTGGGGAGAGTCAGAGCTTGCCCTTGCCACTATCTCACTTCTATCTTGGGGCAGGGATGTGGGGAGGCCTGAAAGGGCCTAAATGAGAGGCCTCTGCCTGGACTAGACAAGGAAGAGCAAGCCTAGAGCAGAAAGAGGAATTCTCAGAATCTTTTAAACTAAATGACTTCTACAAAGCAAACAGATGCACGTTCATTTGTAATTATTACATAAAGTTGACTGTTACTGACTATTTTATAGTGTTGGACCTGAAGGGGTATGTAATACGTGTTTACAGAAGGAGAGAGAGGGAGAGATTGAGGCCCGACAGCAAAGCATTGCAATTTCTTACAAAGGACTGGACTAAGCCAGGCACTGTGTTATGTCCTCAAGTGTGCTGAGTTATCAAAAGCTCATTGCCACCCAAGGCAGGCATGATAATTATATTAGTCTGTTTTTATGCTGCTGATAAAGACTTACCCATGACTGGGTAATTTATAAAGAAAAAGAGGTTGAATGGACTCTCAGTTCCACGTGGCCAGGGAGGCCTCACAATCATGGTGGAAGGCAAAAGACACTTCTTACATGGCAGTGGCAAGAGAGAATGAGAAAAAACAAGCAAAAGGGGTTTCCCCTTGTAAAACCATCAGATCCCATGAGACTTATTCATGCCACAAGGATAGTACGGGGGAAACCGCCCCCATGATTCAATTATCTCCCACCAAGTCCCTCCCATAACATGTGGGAATCGTGGGAGCTACCATTCAAGATGAGATTTTGGTGGTGACACAGCCAAACCATATCAATTATTATTCCTTTCTTTTTTTTTTTTTTTTTTTTTTTTTTTTTTTTTGAGACGGAGTCTCGCTCTGTAGCCCAGGCTGGAGGGCAGTGGCCGGATCTCAGCTCACTGCAAGCTCCGCCTCCCAGGTTCACGCCATTCTCCGGCCTCAGCCTCCCGAGTAGCTGGGACTACAGGCGCCCGCCACCTCGCCTGGCTAGTTTTTTGTATTTCTTAGTAGAGACGGGGTTTCACCGTGTTATCCAGGATGGTCTCGATCTCCTGACCTCGTGATCCACCCGTCTCGGCCTCCCAAAGTGCTGGGATTACAGGCTTGAGCCACCGCGCCCAGCCTATTCCTTTCACACAGATGAAAATACTAGGGACAGAAATGTGAAGTGACTTGCCCAAGGTCAGGCAGCTGCCAAGTGGCAGCGCCAGGATTTGAAACCAGAGCCCATATCTGGTGTCTCAGTTTTCTTCTTCCTCCCTACCTTTTGCCAGCCACAACCTTGAATGGGGGTGAGGAAGAGAAAGGAAGCTGGGGGAGGCAGAGCCTGGGTGGTCTGGCTTTCTCATCAAAATTCCAGACCAATATGATACTACAGAAAGTGAGCAGAAAAGGAGTTAGGGATCTGGGTTCAGGTCCGGACTGTCACTTCTTCACAGTGACTTTTCATTGCTAGACTCAGCCTTCACATCTGTAAAATGGGGAGAATTACAATGCTGGTTCAAAAAGGTACCATGAGGAGAAAGAAAAAGCAGAGACAGACTTGGGAGCCAGGCGCAGTAGCTCCCGCCTGCAATCCCAACACTTTGGGAGCCTGACGAGGGAGGATCACTTGAGGTCAGGAGTTCAAGAGCAGCCTGGCCAACATGGTAAAACCCTGTCTCTACTAAAATTACAAACAAAAAAAAAAAAAGCCAACATGGTGGCACAGGCCTGTAGTTCCAGCTACTCAGGAGACTGAGGCAGGAGAATTGGTTGAACCCGGGAGGCGCAGGTTGCAGTGAGCCAAGATCACATCACTGCCCTCCACCCTGGGTGACAGAGCAAGACTCCATCTCAAAAAAAAAAAAAAAAAAAAAAAAAAAAAAAAAAAAGAGAGAGAGAGAAAAGGATTTGGCAAATTCTAACTCAGGATCAGCAAATTACAGCTGAGGGCCACAGCCAGCCTGTAGTCTGTTTTTGCAAATAAAGTTTTATTGGAATAAATGAAGCTGTCAAGACTGTTTCTGTATTGTTTACAGCTGCTTATGGTCTGCAAAGCCTAAAATATTTGCTATCTGGTCAATTTGAGAAAGTGTGCCAACCCCTGGCCTTAGATGCTATGAAAACGAGAAGTACCACTGTGCCTCAGCACACAGCATTAGGCATTTCCAGCATCTTCCATCAGCTCTGGTTCTTATTCAGAATTGCCCTCCCTTGACCCCCTACCGAAATGTAGAGGTGCATTTCAAATCTATTTGTGAAAAACAAAGCAAACAACTCTCCCAAGAGTGAAGAAATTAAACTCCCAAAGGCTGTTTCAGTGACCTGCATAGTTCTAGCTGACATTGGGTGCTGGAAAAAGTCACCGCAGGGCACAGTCACTTACTTGCAGTTTTTACACTTGAGGCCAAAAAGCATCCCTTTCCCACAGACTGTGCATGTCTGAGACATCCAGTACTTGGTGGAAAACCTGTGGAAAAGAGACAGAAAATGTTCAAGGTTAAGGAAACGGCAACTGACCTATCTCTAGAGGGATGAAGCACTTGAAGAGCAAGCACATGAACCCTGGATTCCAGTCCTGTTTCTTCCGAGCTGTGTGACTTAATCAAGTTGCTTAAACCACTGGAACCTCTGTTTCCCCATCTGTAAACTCCAGATAATAACAGTATTGACCTCGTAGGTTACTGGGGAGATTAAATGAGGTCAGTCAGGCGTGTCAAGGGCTCTGTGCAGTGCCTGGTACATAGTAAGCACTCAGTAAATTGGGTTGTGACTATACTACTACCTTGAACGTTCATAAGGGTCATTCATCTGTTCAACAAATATTGCCTGGTGGCCTACTATATGCCAAGGTCAGTTCTGGGACAGAGCAATGGATAGGGCTGGAACTGCCTGCAGAAAGCTACAGAGCAAGGTGGAGCCTCCTGGGGGACCCGCTGAACCATCTCCCATCAGTTGCTGGTCACACCACCTGGGGAGTATCAAAGGGAGCCCTCCCCTCCCGAAAGACCTGAGAACCCAAACTTCAGTGGCAGAGAAGAGTCTTTGAAAGTGAAAGCCATTTCAGACCATCAGCTCACCTTGCTCTCCAACCCCATCCACTTGCTGCAAACATGGGCAGTTTGGAGGTCTCCCGTGTGCAGCGATAAACCAACTGGAGCAGAGGTGCATTCGATTAACTCCCCGGGCACATCTCCCCTCGATATTGCCAGGGTGCTTTCTTCCCCAAGAGATATGAGGCAGCGGCAGGACTGGGCCCAAGAAAAGTACTGAAGGTCGCCAGGTCACAGTTAATTTTAATTTTCAATGTGTGTCACCGTCAGCAGGAGTTGTATCTAATCTCCACTGCCTCAGAGTGTCAAAAGGGAAATCGGAAGTGATTATATAACTTGGAGTCGGAGAATTTCGAGGGAAAGGTTGCATCCCTCTGTTGGACCGTTTTGCCTGATTTGGGTCAGTCACTCTCCAAACAAAATAAGCCACAGCCCAAAGCCTCCAAATCTAAGCAAATAGCAATATTCTGAGCAAAGACGCTTACTGCCAAGAAAACTCTCCCTCTCTGGTTTTGGATTTGTGAGTTGGTCAAGCCCCTTTCTTTCCCTTCAGCAGAGCCAGTGAGTTTAGCAGACTCTGTTTTGCAGAATTTGGCAGCTCCGGGGAATGGCGGCGAAGGAGCGTGTATTTCGCTCATCAGCCAGCCACACAGGAATGGCGGGCAGGCGTCAGAAGCAGTGGGTGACAGTTTTTTCTCCTTTCCAGCTCTCTCTTGTGCTTGGGATCAGCTCTGCCTCTTCCCCAGCTCTGGCTGAAGTGACTTGGATGGCAGCAGATGGGATTTTAATTTCATTTCTTCACCAAGGCTGGGGTGAGTCCAGTTCTCTCTACCTCCTGGCATTAAGCCCAGGGAGAAACACAGGGAGAGACTGAAGAGTAGTAGGTCATCCCAAGTCTCAGCTCCTCTGGGAAGACATTCCTACAATTAACAGGTTGTCTCCCTCCTCTGGGCATCAGCTTTTGAATCTTAGGGACTACCAGAGAGCCTGGGGGCTGGGCGATCTAAGGGGTGGGGCTGAGCCAGGGGCATGGCCAATCCAGGAGCCGAGCTGAGCCAGAGGAGTGGCTGACCCAGGGGTGTGGCCGAGCCAAGGGCGTGGCTGAGCCAGGGGCGTAGCCAATTCAAAACTGGGGATGAGCCAGGGGCAGGGCCAGTCCAGGGAGCATGGTCGATCAAGGGGCGTGGCCAATCCAGGGGTGGAGCAGAGCCAGAGAGCAGTGAGGAGGAAAATACAAAGAAAAGCCCTCGTCTTTGATGCCCTTCTCTCTGCAGCTCAAGGCCTGACCATTGACGTGTCTATCACACACTTCTCACTGCTTCCTCCAAAGTTTTCTCATTTAAGTCTTAACAACTATCCTGTCAACACACTTCTTTCAAAAACTGTTGACGAGATGCCATTCCGTGAGTCCCCATCATGAGAATGCTCATCTCCGCCATGGCCCCAGCTATGGTGATGCATCTGGCCCTGCTATCACCCTACCTTGTCACCCTGATCTCTCCATACTGTCGTGGTCTGTTAACTATCTGACCCTCCCCCAGAGCACAAGCTCCCCAAGGGAACAGGCCTTATGTCTTGGTCAGGGCTGTAACTGTGGCACAGAAACTCTGTAAATACAAGTGGAAAGAATCCATGAATGAGTGAACGGATCCCCCAGCGAGTTCACAGAGGCCCTGGTGCTAGGAAAACTCAGCAGGGTGTCAAAAGAACACAAAGTACTGAGGCTAATTAGCTTTTCGACCTATGGCTTAATCTCCCAGGGCCTCAGTTTGCCTATCTGTCCAATGGCCATGAGCACACTTGCCCCACTCACCCTGCTAAGTTTGTGAGGAGACTGGAACTACCAAGACGAAGTGGGGAATGCTAAATTCAGGGAGTTAAAGGACTTCTTATAAGGGATGCCTGGTATATGCAAACCCCCCTCCCCAAAAGGGCAGGTATAGCCCTGGAGAGGACCACCTGTTCCATGCACCCAGCAGGGCTAGAGCTCTGGACCGACCTCCACCACACCAGAGAATGGACACCTGCAATCTTGTGTATTCTGGGTGAGGAGACCAAAAATTAGGACATAAAGCATTAATCTTAAGAATGATACTGTTTATTAAGTGTTTGTTATGTGCCAGGCCCTGTGCTAAGCACTTTACATATATTATCTCATTTAATCTGTACAGTCACCCTATAGGTAGGCAGAATTATCTAAGGAAAAAATTGAGCCTCAGAAAGGTTAAGTAACTTCCAAGGTTGCAAAGCTATAGGAGCTGGGATTGGAACACGGGTCAGTCTGACTCCAAAGCCCTGGCTTTTAACTGCTATGTGCTAATTTTATAAGGGTCAGATTAGTAAGAAGCAGATGTCTCAGTCCCCTGGTTGCCACTTTAAAGTTTAGCCTAGCAGAGGAGAAAGGGACATGGAGATGTAGGTGCTGGAGTTCAATAGCCCAGCCTTCTCTCACCCCAGGCCAGGGGCCAGAGCCCCCACCCCTCACAGGGCTGTGAAGTAGGCACCAGTGCACACAGGAATCCAGCCTACCTGTGCTTGATGGAGTTGCCGAGATCTCTGCGAGGGATCTGCGGGGACCAACGTGGCACAGACAGTGTGTCTACAGAGAAAAGAGAACAGCCTGTTACACAAAGGGTCAGAGACTGGGGTGGGCTCTGGCAAGCCCTGGAAGGAAAAGGGGGGGCTCGTCACCCTCAGGAAGGACACCAGTTGCCATCACTTGCTAAACCAAAGCCAAGTGGAACACTGGTTTAGCTTGTCACCTCAACTCACGCAAGGTCCCCTGGGCAGGGCTGCCAGGGGATGCCTTAAATGAAGCCAGCTGTGGAATGAATAAAAGCGAGCATCACTTCCATTTACGGAGTGCTTGGTGTGTGCCAGGCATGTGCTAAGTGATTCACATGCCTTAGCTTGCTACATTCTCCAAACGACCCCAAGAATAGGGGTTGCTAGCATCTTCACCTTACAGAAGAAAAAACTAAGGCTTGGAGAGGGGAAGTCGCTTGCTCTAGGTCATATACCTTAGAGGCTGCACAGCAGCTGTGATTTCGGGTTTGAGGAAACTGAAATGAACACATGCCTTTGCATGAAAGTTAGAGTGCAGTGGATTCCCAGTGACAGCCAGGCACGTGATGCTTTTCTCATTTCTGCCATGTCTCTATACAACTGCCAAGTTATTTATTTAACATTTTAGGCTGACTCCAATATTTTTGGCTAAATACACTTATTTTAAAAGCAAACCCTATGTGGAAAGCCATATCAATTTCTGTACATTATAGATAATTATTTTAATAATGTCCAACCATGCACCACCTAAAGTTATGCAAGAGTAAGTAGGTGGATGGATGAGTGAATAGATGGGTGGGATGGATAGGATGGATGGATAGGCAGGTGGGTGAGTGGATGGATGGATGGATAAGTGGGTGGGTAAGTGGGTGGATGGATGAATAGATGGATAGATGGGTGGGTGGGTGGATGCATGGATGGATGGATGGATGGACGGACGGACGGGTGAATGGAAAGATGGATAAGTGAGTGGATAGACAGGTGGGTGGGTGGGTGGATGCATGGATGGATGGATGGATGGATGGACGGATGGGTGAATGGAAAGATGGATAAGTGAGTGGATAGACAGGTGGGTGGGTGGGTGGATGCATGATGAATGGGAATGAGGAAGAAACAAAACAAAATCAAACTTCAGATGAGATGCCTGTCCCCATCTGGTCTTTTCTTTCATCCCTTAGGCTAAATCTCAACAAACTGTACTATCACTCCATTACAGACTGAGTTCTGGTTCTCCCACAGACCCTGTGCACCAGGTCCCACCTCCGCCCTACTCCCCATTGCCCACACCGTCCTTCTGGCAGAGCCTGCAGGCCCCAGAGAGCTGTAAAACAATGGCAACAAGTAACCAGTGTTGCCTGTGGAATCTCCACCAGACAGGGAGAGAAGCAGCAAGTGCCTGACCCTACACGCCAGTTCTCATTTCTCAGGCCAGATGGATGGAGCCAGCTCCCTGTGTCTGGAGCTGCAAATGCATGCCTCATTTTTCACAGAAATTGTTATGGAGTGGCACTCTCTTCGGGGAGCCGGGCATGTCAGAACCTATCACAGAGCATTTAACCCCCAACCTACTTGCTCCTCTATTCTGTCTAATGACACCATCGGCAGCCATCTGAAAGCTGTTTCCAGAAATCCCAGTTCTGCCCTTGTAAAGCTGGGATCCTTTATGAGAGAGCTAATGATTTCCCAAGCTTCAAAGGGCAGAGAAAACCTAGGAGGGAGAGAGCATGATGTATCAATCAGAATTATAGCCTGTGGGATTCCTTTAGTTTAAGTAAAAACTAAATGTCATCAACCTCAAGCCCATTTTACTACTTGTTTCCATTTCTGAGGGAAATAGAAAAGATAAGAGGAAAAAAAAATTTTAAGAGAGCATTTTTCTGTTCCTATCCCTTTTGGGGACTGAAGTCAGATGTGGGAGGAGGGATTCCACCATTAACTCCCTAAGGTGCTTTCTTCAGTGCCAGGGGTGGGTGGGAATGGGAGGACTGCGCTGGAGAGGAAGGGTCAGCGTCCTCACCAGGAAATCTACAAAACTAGGAGTGCTAAATGGGTTTCATTTCTGGGGCCACTAGTAGTGGCTGCCCAAAGAAGTATGTTAAAATGGATTCTGAGGCTCAACAGGAAAGGGCACTGAAATTGATTAGCAATGTCTGCCACGGGTGAAGAATAAGATTGTACCAACAGGTCCGCCTACATTTTCCACCTCTGCAAGAGCAGGAACCACATCTCAGCTTTCCATCAACATCTCAAAGCATAGTGCCTGAAGCAAAGTACTTAATACATGTTTGCTGAATCCAAGATTATTATAATAAAAACTCCGAGTTTACTGATTACTCAATAGGTGCTAGGCATTATGCTATGCATGTTATACCTGGAAGCTATTCCTCTGTGCAGTCAGGCTATCATTATTCCCATTGTGCAAAGGAAGACAAAAGGATCTCAGAGAAATGCAGTGACTTGCTAAAGGCCACACAGTCAGGTATCTGCAGATGCTCAATGAGGAACTCTGCAATTGTTTGAAAGTCTTCCAGGAGCCCCTGCACCCCCGTTCTCAACCAGAGGAGTGCTTTTTCCCCCTAGGGGATATCTGGCAATGTCTGGGGACATTTTTGGTTTTCACACTCTGTGTGTGTGTATGTGTATATGTGTGTGTGTGTGTGTGTGTGACCAGCATTTGGTGGAGAGACAGCAGGGATACTGTTTAACATCTTATAATGCACAGGGCAGACTCCCATTATAAAGAATTAAACAGCCCAAAATGTCAATAGCACCAAGGTAGAGAATTCCTGATCTAGATGTTTCTCTGTTTCTCTAGCCAACTTCTTCCCTTACTACCCCCACCCCTCCACCAAAAATCCCCCAGGTGGTGCTTCTGAGGCTCAACTCAGCAGAGAACAAATCCTCTTTTATTATAAGCACATCTCACTATTAGGTTCACAGCCTAATATTCAGTTATTCTCAATTATAGCTCCTTTTCAAAAACTAGATGTAATTAAGTTTAGTAGTTTGGTCTCATTTCCCAATATCTGGTTGAAGGGGTGAATTCTGTCAATTACATTAAGCGGCTGCAGCATCATTAGTCTCATGCAATAATAACCTCCACGCGGCTTCCTACGTGGGCGTGAAGATTTGAACTTTGAGATCCTTTCTTTGCTTTCTTCATTTGGATTTTATTAAACTTGCCAATGCAAGCCTTAAAGCAACGGAAAACTGTTGAAAGGGAAGGGGAAAAAATATATGAAAATCCAGGGCTTATCATAGCAGAGAAGACAAACAACATTTACAGCAATTAAACCAAAACAGAAACTTCTGTTTAACAATCAAGGCACCTATTAAGATGTCTCCATAGCTGAACAAAAGCTTCTTTTCTTCTCTAATTTTCTGATAACAAGTCATGCAGACACAGGGGCAGAACTGTGTGCATCCCTGGTGCCTACGGTCTCAGGAGTAGAATAACAGACATTTCTCCGTAGATATTTTCATTTCTAGTGCACAGAAAGAAAGAGGCGGAAGGAGGGAAGTTTCTTCTCCCCTTGCACAGGTCTAGCTATTGATGTCTTCTGAGAAAGGCATCTGCCCAGAAGGGGCTTTGCACAGAAGAGGGAAAAGCCAGGAGCCCTGGTCTTTGGAATCACCTTAGCAGTCAGAGGGACAAACAGAAGGCCCAACAGAAGAAACCAACATTAACAAAGCATCCACACCGCACAGAGCTGCTTGATGAAAAATCAGGCTCTGACCTGGTGAATTTGAAAGCTCCCTGACGGAGGAGCTATAGGCACGGGAAAAACACGTGAGGATATCCACAGAGATACAGGGAAAAATGGGTGACAGTGAAGGAAAGGAAGAGGAGGAGAAGAAAGAAGAAAATAAGATATAAGAAAAATATGGCTGGGTGCGGTGACTCACACCTGTAATCACAATACTTTGGGAGGCCAAGGTGGGAGGATCACCTGAGGTCAGGAGTTCGAGACCAGCCTGGCCAACACGGTAAAACCCTGTATCTACTAAAAATACAAAAACAATTATTTTCGTTTATGGCAGGCACCTGTAATCCCAGCTACTCAGGAGGCTGAGGCAGGAGAATCACTTGAACCTGGGAGGCTGAGGCTGCAGTGAGCCAAGGTTGTGCCATTGCACTCCAGCCTGGGCAACAAGAACGAAACTCTGAAAGAAAAAAAAAGAAGAAGAAGAAAGAAAGAAAAGAAAAAAGAAAAGAAGGGGGGAGGGATAGCATTAGGAGATATACCTAATGTAAATGACAAGTTAACGGGTGCAGCACACCAACATGACACATGTATACATATGTAACAAACCTGCACGTTGTGCACATGTACCCTAGAACTTAAAGTATAATAATAATAATAAAAAAGAAAAGAAAGAAGAAAAATAATAGTAGATCTGCTGTCTGTTGTTACCATGTGCCAAGCACTACTGTCAAACAGACCCTTGACCTATATTATCCCATTAATACAAACACTACAGAGTATACACACACGTAGCATATCAGCCATGATCATTAGTGCTATTTCAACAAGGAAATTAAAAAGTTATCCTGACTGCCCAAAGTAAATGCAAGCAAATGCCAGAATGGGGATTTTTAATTGAGCTGTGGCTGTGAATTTCATCTCCCTTTCACAGATGGGAATATTGAGGCTTAGAAGCAATATGCAATTGTCTAGAGCTGATAAGTGACTGAGTTGGGATTTAAAGTGCAGACAGAAACAAACTGGATGCTTTTAGTCCAGACCTCCCTCCAACACCCTGCTCAACCCATCCTATACTGCCAAGGCCTCCTATCTACCTCTGTCTGGGAAGGACCAAGGAGGCCTGGGAGGTGATGTAATAGCATAATGCTACTGTCCCACCCAAAAGATGATCACGTCCTAATCCCTGGAACCTGGGACTATGTTATCTTATCCAGCAAAAAGAGATGCTGAAGATGTGACCAAGTTAATTATCTTGAGATGGAGAGATTACCCTGGATTACACGGGTGGACCCAATGTCACCATAGGCCCGTATAGGACGGAGGGAGGAGGGTGAGAGTCAGAGGTCAGAGAAGGGGACGTGACAATGAAAGCCGAGGTCAGAGTGATGCAACTGCTGGTTTTGAAGGAGGAGGTGGGACACCAGCCAAGGCACAGAGCTAGAAAAGGCGAGAATGGATTCTTTCCCTAGAGCTTCCAGAAGGAACCAGCTCTGCCGACACCCTGATCTTAATCCCATTGGCATCCATTTCGGGCTTCTGACCTCCAGAACTGTAAGATAATAAATCTGTGTTGTTTTCAGCCGCTGAGTTGGTGGCCGTTTGTCACAGCAGTCATGGGAAACTGACACAGCACCTACCTTGTTCCAGGCATGGTTTCAAGGGGATATGGTGAACAGGATAACCATGTTTTTTGAGCTTAGAGTCTACAGGGGGAAAGAACAGAAAGTAAATGAGCCAAGAAATAAGAGTCCATGAGGAAAATGAAACAGTACCGACGTTGGGGTTGTTTTACGGCAATGGAAACCCTGATGTGCGTTAGAATGGAAGGAGGACGCTGTGCTGGGCAGTATGGATTTAAGAGCTCCCTCTGGCGGTCGAGGGGAAATAGCCTGCCAGGCTGTAACTGGAAAAAACAGGGAGGGCCTCCCCACCTCCCTATCCCCGCATCAATGCTCCATCACCCCAACCCCTACCCAGGTCCAGCGCTACAGCCCTAACCCTGACAAGATCATTCCTTCCCAAGGTCATTCTCCCAACCCAGGCCTTTCCCACTGGAGCTGTCATGATCCCACCCACAGCCCCTCATAAAAAATCCACATCCCATCACTCCTCAATGTCCCCGGGAAAAGCAAAGGGGGTGTACTCATTGGCCCCACAGCCTGTATTATTTTTCAGAAGCTAACAGAGTATATTTACTATGCTGTGGCATAGACTGACCTTAGAGGAGAGTTTCTGAAGAAATTTTCATGGAATTTACATTCTTAAACCCAAGCAGGGGAGGATAAAGAGATAGCCACAGGAAGAAAGCAAAGCCAATTTTAAAAAATTATTGTTTGTAATTTGTCTGCTATGGGGACAAATGGCACTAGGCTGGGAGATTTTGGGGTTTGGGCCTGGGTCTCATCTGTCACTGTATCCCCAAGTGTCTAGCTCAGGATCTGCTCAAAGAATATTAAATGTGTGTTTAATGGACAAATGAAGGACGAACAAATGAATAGACTGATAGTCAAGTCCTGGCTGAAACTGGTGTTTTTCTGGTTAATGAGAAACTTACGTGGCCCTGGGAGATCTTAGAGATAACTTTATCAGACTCAGAGCAAATCTGAACTGATTTATCCTCAAAATATTCAGTGTGGTAGGGAAGAAAGTACACATTATAACTATTTCACAGACGGCAAATTGAGGTAGATGTGGGATGTGACCTGCTGTGTGTCTTTGGGCAAGTGACAACCCCATGAGCTTCAATGTCATCAGGCAAAAACTGTGAGTAAATAACAATGCCCACTGTACCTCATTGTGTTGTTTGAAGACTAAGTAGGATAATGCACAAAGAGTATTCTGTATTCTGAGCATGACAGCAATGCTCAGACATATTTATTATATGTATCTTGCAGCTATGTCTTCATTTAATCCACACAGTCTTATGAGTTTGTATCCCCAGTTTATAGATAAGGAAAGTAAGGATAACTAAATTGTTCAAAGTCATATAGCTAAAGTTCACCAAATATCGTGAACTCCAGAGTTGAACCCAGTTTCCTATAAAATTAAAGCCTTCTATCCAGCTCCATACCATGTCCCCTTCTGAGATAAATGTAAAAATTATCTTAAAAGCCATGCCAGTCTAGAGTTGAAAAGGACTACAAGAAATAGTTTATTGCAGTCTTTGAATCTCTCAACCCTGTTGGATAAATAAGGAGCTACTCTACCCTAAATGTTTCCATGGAGATAAAGACCTCTGAGCACATAATATTATTAAACATAATAGCTAACTTTTATTAAGCACCTACTACACAGCGGGACCTAGATTATGTTATTTAGATGTATTATTTCACTTAGTCTCCATAATTCCCTTTTAGGTGCTAAAGCTCAGGTCTGAACCCAAGAGCTCATCCTCAGAAGTAACACAAAGGAACTGGAAGTTCCAAACTGCCCTTAAACTTCCAGCCCAGGGACATGACAGACTGAGTGAGAACTCAGCAGAGGTGCTGCATTCAAATCAACTAGCAAATTCATTGAGGCTAAAGGTAACTGAAACTAATAAAACTTAGACCATTAAACTTTTCTTTGGAGTCACAGGCCAGTCACCAGCTAAAATCCCACTGATTTATCCAAGGTGCCAACCAATCCTAGATTAAAGCTGCTCATGATATCATTCACATAGCAGAGGATAACTCTATTTGCTTTAATATGCAGCTCAAATATATCAGATCTGAAAGTATTTTAATTATGTGCAGTTTCTAAAGGTTACAGCTCCATGATGCTTCAGGGCCAAATTGCATTTCTTCATGGTGTTGGACATAATTTTCTCCCTGAAACAGTGACACTCATCTCCCAAGATCCAAACATCATCATCTGGGACCCTTCATGGCTATGCGGGCTTCCATGGAACCCCTTGGCACTGGTGAGTGCATAGACCAGGGTGGGCTTTGGTTTCATGTCACTGGGGAAGAAATAAGGCAGAGGAGACTGACAGCGATAAGAGATGCTAGGGGTGAGCAAGGATTCTCGATGGAAGGGATCATATACAGGGATTTCACAGAAGTTTCCTGGGGCTCCCATGACATTGAGACAAAACAATGGGCAATGGCTAAGCTATTGAGACTATGGCCTCAGTTCCTGTCCATTGCAGGAATGCAAATATTAGGATCACAGCAATCCATGCATGTGTGGAGTTTAAGTTAGAGACAAGACCTTGAGTGTGGACCTCCTCTGGAGACAGAGTAGCATATTTCTGAACAGGAAGGGCCTCAAGGGCAATCAACTTGCCCAGTGAAGTGTGGGAGAGAAAGCATGGGACTTTGACGTGAGCACACCTGTGACAAACACCAGCTCTGCCACTTACAAGCTATGGGATCTTGGTACTCTTACTTTTCTGAGACTCGGTTTCTCCTATAAAAAAGAGGTCATTGTATCTCCCTCATAAGATTGGTAGGAGGATAAAGTGGGGTGATATAATTGGAACAGTGATCCACTGAGTGTCTGATATAGTATTGTTATTATTGTTTTTGTCATTGTCATCATCACTCTGCCTCTTGAATTTAACACATCAGTTAGAAAATGACAAATCTCTGTACGAACTATGACTTAGGGCCAGAGTTGGCAAACTTGACCCTCAGGCCAAATTCAACTCACTGTCTAATTTTATATAGTTCGATTGGCACACAGCCACACCCACTCATTGACATATTGTCTATGACAGCAGTAGTAGTTGTAACAGAGACAGTATGGTCCACCAAACAAAAAAATATTTATTACCTGGCCCTTTAAAGAAAACGAGTGCCAAGTCCTGATTTAGAGCTGTGAAACTCATTTTCTTGGCTAATCAGCAGAAAGATTTTTTTCTATGGAGCCAGAAGACCAGGGTTCAGGATCCCCTTCTGCCACTTACATGGTAGGAATCCTTAGACAAACAGTCTGTAGTCTCCAAGCCAAAATACATTAAACCACTTGGTGTCACCCCACTGCCCACTTAATCCTAGCACCCTGTGATGTGTGTTGTTTTGATCCCCATTTTGCAGAAGAGAAGAGCCAGACAAAGAGGACTTGCAAGCAGCCCAGTCAAGATGATAGCCCAACGCTGTGTTCTTTCAACCCCTCACTGTCTCTCTATTCACTGTAGAATAATCCATGAGGGAGCAATGTCTCTATATGCAACTTCTGAAATCTGGGTCAACTCATGGTGGCAGAGGAAAAGAAAAATTAACTCTCTCCTCTCACTGCTTCTGTCTGGATTAAATAATTTGATTTTCTAGTTGTCACTCTATCAAAGCAGAGAGATGACCTGAAGGAGTCTTTCTCCAGGGGAAGGAATATGCTGATCCCAGGCAGAAGAGGAAGAAATGCCTCATGCATCTGCTAAAGCACCATGACACAGCTGAGACCTGGGGGAGTCTTCTCTCTAAGTTACAACTGGAGGCAGTGGTGGTGGTCATGGATGAGATAGAGATAGGAGATGCCCTGCTAGGAGTGTCTCCAGGTAGCAGCTGATATTGGTAGGACCGGTGAGTGGTGAGGGCACTGCACTAATGGCAGCAAAGCAGATGAAGGGCTGGTATGTGGGGGCTAGAGGTAGGACACTGGAGACGATGTGAGGGATGACATCACAGGAAAGTTGTCATCACCACTCTCTTCCTCACCCATTCCACCTGGTCCCACCCCTGGTTAAAAAAAAAATGGTGTAGTGGCTCACGTCTATAACCCCAGTACTTTGGGAGGCAGAGGTGGGCGGATCTCTTGAGGTCAGGAGTTCAAGACCAGCCTCGCCAACATGGCAAAACTCCATCTCTACTAAAAAAGGAATACAAAAGTTAGCTGGGCATGGTGGCTCACGCCTGTAATCCCAGCTATTTGGGAGGCTGAGGCATGAGAATTGCTGGAACTCAGGAGGTGGAGGTTGGAGTGAGCTGTGATTGTGCCACTGGACTCCAGCCTGGGCAATAGAGTGAGATTCTGTCTCAAAAAAAAAAAAAAAAAGGGGGTTATACTAAACTAGAAACACCTTCAGGATCTAGTGAGGATATACGAATGTATTTATTCTAATATTCACATATTCACCCTCAGAATCATTTTCCCCCCAACTTTTTTTTTTTTTTTTTTAAGACGGAGTCTCACTCTTTCACCCAGGCTGGAGTGCAATGGAGCAATCTCCACTCACTGCAACCTCCGCCTCCCAGGTTCAAGTGATTCTCCTGCCTCAGCCTCTTAAGTAGCTGGGATTACAGGTGCCCACCACCATGCCCGGCTAATTTTTGTATTTTTAGTAGAGACGGGGTTTCACCACATTGGCCAGGCTGGTCTTTAACTCCTGACCTCAGGTGATCCTCCCAAAGTGCTGGGATCACAGGCATGAGCCACTATGCCGGGTCCGCTTCCCCCTTTTTGAAAAGACCACCACCACCTCACGTCTGAGTCCTGGCAGGTAACCGTCAAGCTGGGATCCCCTTAATTTGCCCTAAATCAAATGTGTGGACAGTGATAACATCCCTCCCTCTCCCAATGAGAAATGTGGATCCTACAGTCATCACCTATGATTTATTTCAGCCTTTCTCAGATGGCCTCAATTAAGTTTCATTGCCAGTAAAGAAAGAAAAGATGGCTGAGGCATTTAATTACAGTTTCATAATGTGCTCACTGCTGAATTTATTAAAGTGCATCAGGGATTTTTAACCTTGTAACCAAACAATGGGAGACCTGGATGCCACAGGAGTAATGATCTTCCTTGTGTTGATGATGGATGAAGAATCCAAGATGGTAACAGTAGGTCAGGTAGGCATGCAAGGGGCGCGGGGACACTGGTAGCCAATCAGGGGTGAGGCACAAGACACCATCCCATGGATCAGAGAGGGGAGTGTCATAAATTATCAATCTTCATTTGAATCTAAAGATGAGACATGTTTGAAAACTTATCTTTCTTCCCTCTCCTGGCCCCACCCCCAAACTTTCCCTTCAAATTTCCCCTTGATATAATTTTACTGCTATGGTCTGGAAAGAGGAGAGCAGCCCTGATCATGTGCAGAGGCAGCTTGGAGACCTGGAGAAGCATGGGGCCTGGCTAGTGGTGCAGAGCCATCTCAACCCACATATATACAGGACTGTCTCCTTGACCCAAAGGAAAATGCTTATTGAAAGAAGTTGGCTTCCCCTGCCTGACTCAGGCTTAAATGAGGACAAAACAAGAGTTGACAGAGGACCCACACTGCCATCACCGCAAATGTCCCTGTGAAGGGAGAATAACAGCCAGCCCTGTGCTCCATCAATTTCCATTGTAAATGGCCTCACATTGAAATAAACCAACAGAAACAGCAGTAGCTTGACAGGTGTGGGGCAGGGGAAGATGGGAGACACGCAGACCACAGCCTGGAATCTGCAAATTGGGCTTGACATTTAGACCCAGAAACTGGTGAAGACTTGTTTGTGGATTGCATGTTCCCAAATCCAGGCAAATGAGGGGATGCAAACCCCCTCTTTTGCCTGAGTTGGAACGGGCAAAATGGAATTAATTTACAGATGCAGGCCTGAGTCAGAATTCTAGCTCTGTGCTTGTGTGTCCTGTCATCTGACTCTTTCCCTCTGTGCATCTCCTCCTCTGTAAAATGGGGGCAATGAAATCCATCCTGCAGGGTTTACCTGAGGATCAGACACTGGGAAATGAAGCAGGTACCTGGCAATAGTACGTATGCATTAAGAGGCGGATGGCCCCTAGAGCAATTCAGCTGCTTGCTTTTAGCTTTTCTTAGTTGTCTCTCTTCCTGGCTGGAGAAGACCAAATATGGGAAAAGGCTCTTTTGGGAAGGAAGCCATGACCGTAGAGAGAAGCTGCAGTGAGTTATGCAGGGGACAGAACTGTCTAGGTCCTTCTTACCATTTATTCCCCTTCTATCATCCTGTTCTCAGAGCGTGTCCACAGCCCTTGCCTGCCCGGGTGTGATGGATGGGTCTTAAGTTCCTCACACACTACATCATCAATTACTTACATATTTATCGCCTTGAACTGAGTTTATGGATCTTAAATCAGAGCCATTCGGAGTTGTCTGAGCTGAAATTCTCCCCTGATGGAAATATGATGTTTCTCATTATGTAGCCACTCTCTAGTTAATGTTCAGTGGAAGTTAATTGTCCACAGAACAAAGGGCTGCTAAGAAGTTCCCCCTACAGAACCATTCTGTGGAATTTACTGCCTGGATGGACTGCTTGGGGACAGACCAGATAAGCTTGCTGCCAAAGACCCCAGCCAGGCTTTCAGAAACCCAAGACACCAGGCATCATGGGGCTCTGAACTTCAGGCAATAGACTGTCTCTCTCTCTCAGTTTTCTGAGACTTAAAGTGCCATCTGAAGAGATGTCACACTGTCTGTAGTTTGCAGACATGGTGGGGACAGCCTCATGATAAATAATATATAAGTTCAAGACTGGGTGTCCGTATTCCAAAGCCAATCTTTCTGAAGCATCCCCAAGTGAGGCCAGGAAGCCTGCTGAGGCGACAGGGTTGTGACAGGTGCTGATTGCATCCCTGAAAGTGAGACCTCTGAGGCAGGATACCTCTGGCAATAGGGCTATGGTTTATCAGTGAGAGGTGTTATCAGTAGAGGGAGGATACAAAGAGTCCCCATACCCCCAAGAACTTGGCGATAAGGAAGGGATTCCCCCCCAACAAGAGTTAAACCAGCCCAACTCCTGACAAATAAACAAAGTTAACCTAGAGAAACAGCTCTCAATTATAAGCCCTGTTGACCCCTAGGGGACATTTGGCAATATGTGCTGACATTTTTGGTTGTCACAACTTGACGGGGAGGAGTCTTACTGGTATCTACTGGGTAGAGACCAGGGATGCTACACACGAACAGAACAGCTTCCTCCAACAAAACATTGTCCAGCTCCAAATGTCAATAGTGCCTAACTGGAAATCCCTGCCTAGAAAGACAGGAAGGGACCTAGATCTCCATAGCCTGATACAATCCATTAAATGCATGGACAGATCTAAAAACAGGCTCAGTCACCATGAAAGGAGAGGCAGAGCCTAACTCTTCCAGCCCATCCAGAGGCAGAGCTCTTTGGCTCTGGACATATGCACAAGCTCAGAGCCCATTCCTCTTTCTTCAAAACACCTACCTAGATGTCACCTTATAGCCCAACACAGTGACAGGGCCTTTTCGCTACTGAGTCTCCTACAAAGGAGTTTGTTTATTTATTTATTTACTTATTTACTTTACATATTCTTCTGGGTATAAACAAATTTATACTAATTAATTCACACCAGTGCCACAGAGCCCTAAACATTGCTAGATCAAATTCTAATGTGCAGACAGTGCTCCACTGGGTTAATATATCATAATTAACTCAGGGACAATACTTTGAAGACCACCTCATTAAAATCTCCTAGTAGGCCTGTCCCTCCTATCAGTTACTTCTGAAGAAAGTAGCAGCAGCCTGATTTTCCACTGGGAAACTAACATTCCAATGTCCCACAGCAGGCTGAGTCCCTTCCAGTCTCAAAAGAGAGTGTTTGACCAAGGCTTGGTAAGGCCACAGCATTCTGACCACGGTGACTGGTTCAGGCAAAGACACGGGAAGAAAGGGCTGACACATCATTTGAGCCCCTGGAGCTTCTCCAGTTACCCTTCCTTCCTTCCTTCCTTTCTTCCTTCCTTCCTTCCTTCCTTCCTTCCTTCCTTCCTTCCTTCCTTCCTTCCCTTCCCCCCTCCCTCCCTCCCTCCCTTCCTTCCTTCCTTCCTTCCCTCCTTCATTTCCCTCCCTCCCTCCCCCTCCCCTTCTTCCTCCCTCCCTCCCTCCCTCCCTCCCTCCCTCCTTCCTTCCTTCCTTCCTTCCTTCCTTCCTTCCTTCCTTCCTTCCTTCCTTCCTTCCTTCCTTCCTTCCTTCTTTCCTTCCTTTTCCCTGCCCTCCCCTCCCCTTCCCTCTGTTCTCATGCTGCTAATAAAGACATACCTGAGACTGGGTAATTTACACAGAAAAAGAAGTTTGATGGACTCACAGTTCCATACGGCTGGGGAGGCCTCACAATCATAGCAGAAGGCGAAAGGCATGTCTTACATGGCAGCAGGCAAGACAGAACGTGTGTAGGGGAACTCCTCTTTATAAAACCATCAGATCTCATGATTCTTTTTTTTTTTTTTTTTTTAAATTTATTTATTATTATTATTATACTTTAAGTTGTAGGGTACATGTGCATAACGTGCAGGTTTGTTACATATGTATACTTGTGCCTTGTTGGTGTGCTGCACCCATCAACTCGTCATTTACATCAGGTATAACTCCCAATGCAATCCCTCCCCCCTCCCCCCTCCCCCCTCCCCATGATAGGCCCCGGTGTGTGATGTTCCCCTTCCTGAGTCCAAGTGATCTCATTGTTCAGTTCCCACCTATGAGTGAGAACATGCGGTGTTTGGTTTTCTGTTCTTGTGATAGTTTGCTAAGAATGATGGTTTCCAGCTGCATCCATGTACCATCTCACACCAGTTAGAATGGCGATCATTAAAAAGTCAGGAAACAACAGGTGCTGGAGAGGATGTGGAGAAATAGGAACACTTTTACACTGTTGGTGGGATTGTAAACTAGTTCAACCATTATGGAAAACAGTATGGCGATTCCTCAAGGATCTAGAACTAGATGTACCATATGACCCAGCCATCCCATTACTGGGTATATACCCAAAGGATTATAAATTATGCTGCTATAAAGACACATGCACACAGATCTCATGATTCTTATTCACTATCATGAGAACAGCAAGGGAATGACCTGCCCCCATGATTCAATCACCTCTCCCCAGGTCCCTCCCATGACACATGGGAATTATGGAAGCTACAATTCAAGATGAGATTTGGGTGGGGACACAGTCAAATCATATCACCAAGCATCTCACTCTGACAACCAATGGGTAGTGTCTGCCACTTCCCACCTGCCATAATGCACCAACGAACACCTACCCAGACATCACCTTGTAGCGAAACAGTGTCAGGGCCTTTTCACTATTGGGTCTCCTACAAATGAGTCATTTATTTATTTATTTATTTATTTATTTATTTATTTTACATATTCTCCTGGGTATAAACAAATTTACATTAATTAATTAACATCAGCACAACAGAACCCAAAAGCTTGGTAGATCAAATTCTAATGTGGCAATTTAAAAGTAGACAATGCTCCACTGGGTTTATGAATCATAATTAACTAAGAAACAATACTTTAAAGACCACATCATTAAAATCTCCTAGTAGGCATGTCCCACTAATCAGTTACTGCTAAAATAAGGGTCATAACAGGAGGAAGAGCAAGCACCAGGCTCACTATTGCTTTGATAAAGCACCGTGGTTCACAGTTAAACATTTCACATCTTCCTTTCAAGTTACTGAATCTTTCTTTTTCTGGAATGGTGATTTTAGCCTCTTCCATACACCGTTTTTGCACTTAGACATTTTTCTCCACAGCCAGTACTGCCTCCTTTTTCTTTCCTACGTATCTCCTGTACAAGGGCATGGAAAACATCATCAATGTAATAGTGGTATGCAGCAGATGTCTCAAACAAGAGACAGCTGAATTATTGGGCCAAAGCCAATCCTTTTTCCTTGGTGACCTGAGGAGTTTATTTATAGAGTGGCTAATGACTTTAGTCACTGTGGTAGACTGAATAATGCCCAGCCCCGCCAAAGATTGCAGGTGCTAATCACTGGAATCAGTGACTGTTATTAGGTTCGTGCGAAAGTAATGGCAAAAAAAATCGCAATTACTTTTGCACCAACATAATACTTTATATGGCAAAAGGGACTTTGAAGATGTGATTAAATAAAAGATCTTGTTATGGGGAATCCTTCTGGATTATCCAGGTGAGCCCAAGATGTAATTATAAGGATCCTTATGAAAAAGAGACAAGAGGATCAAAGGAAGAAGACGGTGATGTGACCACAACAGGGAGGAAGGGAGAAAATATGAGGCAAAACCATGAGCCAAGGAAGGAGCGCTGCCTCTGAAAGATGAGAAAGATGTAGAGGCTCATTCTTCCCGAGAGCCTCTACAAGGAAGCGGCCCTGCCAATGCCCTGATTTCAGCCCCACAAGACTTGTTTTGGAATTATGACCTCCGGAATGATTAAAAAATATGTTTGTGTTGTTTTCAGCCACAGATTTTATGATAATTTGTTGCAGCAGCAATGGGAAACCAATGTAGCCATGTATTAAATATTCACCAGTTACCTTTGCATCAACTTAATATTACTTTTGCACCAACCTAATACTTCCCAACTCTTTCAAATAACAGGTATAACTGGACATTAATTTATCAAGCTCCTATTCCACACCTGGCGTTCTATGTCCAGGATCCTCACAGCAACCTGAGAGTTCAGGACTATCTCCCATTACACAGGAGAGAAAACTGCAGATCAGAGAAGTTCAGTAACTTTCTCAACACAAGGAGGAGTGGGAAATTTCTCTTTTTTAATTTTATTTCAATAGATTTTGGGGGACAGGTGGTTTTTGGTTTCATGGATAAGTTCTTTACTGGTGATTTCTAGATTTTGGTGCACCTATCACCCGAGCAGTGGACACTGCACCCAATGTGTAGTCTTTTATCCCTCAGCCCCCTCTCACCCTTCCCTCTGGGTCCCCAAAGTCCATTATATCATTCTTATGCCTTTGCATCCCCATAGCTTAGATCCCACTCATAAGTGAGAAGATACAATATTTGGTTTTCCATTCCTGAGTTACTTCACTCAGAATAATGATCTCCGACTCCATCCAGGTTTCTGCAAATACCATGATTTCGTTTCTTTTTATGGCTGAGTAGTATTCCATGGTATATATATATACCACATTTTCTTTATCCACTAATTGATTGATGGGCATTTGGATTGGTTCTATATTTTTGCAATTGTGAATTGTGCTGCTATAAACATGCATGTGCAAGTATCTTTTTCACATAATGACTTCTCTAGTGGGATTGCTGGATTGAATGGTAGCTCTACTTACAGTTCTTTAAGGAATCTCCATACTGTTTTCCATAGTGGTTGTACCAGTTTACATTCCCACCAGCAGTATAAAAGTGCTCCATTTTCACCACATCCACGCCAACATCTATTATTTTTAAAATTTTTTTATTATGGCCATTCTTGCAGGAGTGAGGTAGTATTGCATTGTGGTTTTGATTTGCATTTCCCTGATAATTAGTGATGTTGAGCTTTTTTTCATATGTTTGCTGGCCATCTGTATATCTTATTTTGAGAACACTGTACTCATGTCCTTTGCAGAGGAGTAGGGAATTTCTTGCTGCTTTCTTTATCAGGAATTTCCCACAGGAAAAAAAAAAAAAAAAGTCCGTTTATTCTATATGTGACCTAGCAGCCTGAAGTGATGGGTCTGCCCTGGTAATATCTGTGAATAAGATCCAATATTCCATGAAAATCAAAACAAATGAAGTCTTCCCCTGACCTTTCCTGGAAATAAACAATTTAATCTACTAAGTCCACAAGGGAAGGCGCCATCAGACAAAAACCAAAGGCATGCTCTCACCTGTAACAGTCATTTACCGGCATTTTAATTTACCTAGAAAGTGATTTGGCCTCTCAGTCTGATAAGAGGCACTGATGTTGAGTGTTAGCTATTTGTATAATGGCAAAAACTGCAATAACTTGTGCCCCAACTTAATAATTTGACACAACTTCAAATGGGATGGAAACCCAATCGGGATTGAGAAGCTGGACTCCAAAGTCAGTTGCATGTCAGCCATTTAATGAGACCCCCACCTGCAAGTGCCTCTCTTGGCCTTTTATAGCACTAATGACTCCAGGTCACTGGTTTCCAAACTTCATACATCAGAGTCCTGGGGGAAGGGTGGGTTGTTAAAACATCAATTGCTGGATTTCTTCCCCAGAGTTGCTGATTCAGTGAGACAAAGAATCTGCATTTCTAACAAGTTCTAGAAGATAACTGATACTAATGGCACTCCTCTTGGGACTGAATTTGGAGATCCACTGACCTAAATCAAGAATTTCCCAACCTCAGCACTGTTGACATTTGGGGCTACTCCATTCTCTCTGGTGGGGGCTGTGCATTATAAGACAGTCACCAGTATCCCTGGCCTCTTACCTACCAGATGCCAGGAGCCCTGTCCTCCCCAAGCTGTGACCAAGAAAAATGTATCTAAACATTTCCAAATGTCCCTGGGGGTGGAGAGGCAACGTTTCCCCAGACTGAAAACCACTGCCCTAGATCAAATATTTCCAGAATGCACAAGAAGGAGGGAGATCACTGAAGAAGACTCCAACATCTTAAAGCTCTTGACTGTACTGCCAACTATTTATTAAGCAGGTGGCTTGAACGGTGACCATGGTGGGGGAGACAATGGAAAGAGATGGGGAACAAGGAAATATCACAAAAGATCCTACCTAATGTTGTTCAGACTTAGAGCGAGCCTGGGTACTACAATGCCTAAGCCTGTCACTCCTGTAGCCCTCCCAGGTCAGTCAAGCTGCCACAGGTTCTACCAGACAAATGGTCCATTGTCTTCTTTGAGTGACCTGCAAGTTCTCAGAGCAGCCACCACTCCCAGCTGTAGTGACTCAGCCCTGTACCTAAGGACAAAATGGCCAATCCTGGCTAATCATTGAGAAATGGGTCTGAGCCCAAAAAGGAACTCAGGGCCAATGCTCAAAGACGGTCTGATTGCAACTATCCAAGAGGAAAACAAATTCACAAAGCAGTCCCAGGTTGCCACTTCTCAAAGTCAGCAAACCAAATCCTAACGTGCAATCTTCCCCAGGTTTTTCAAAAGCCATGGGATTGATAGTCAGTGGGGAAAGGAAGAGGTGTCGAATCTGGGCCTGATGGATGGGTGCAGATGCAATCAGACGTGTTTTCAGAACCAGTGTGCTCTGACACCTGCCCCCATTCTCCAAGGAGTTTGGCTCTGAATGCGTCCCTGGACCACGCCCTCCGTCTCCTTTACCTGGCGTTCCTATTCTTGTAGAAAAGAACACAGCCTAATGATGGATTTGTTCAATGTGATCATTCTCACTTATGTACAAAACAAAGGCAGAATTGATGAACTCCTAAAGAAGCATATTCACAGGCCTGATCTATGCCTCTCACCTTGGAGCAGGCAGCAAGTACAGCCTCCAAGGGAATGTCAACAGCTTTGCACTTTGTCAATAGGACCTTGATTCTCTAAAGGCTGAAAGGTGTTTTCATGGCTGAATGCTTAGAGCCAGCTCAGGGTTTTCCAAACCCCACTCAAAGCTTCCGGATGACTCTTTTTGCATCTGTTAGCTTCTTTCATCCCTAGATATCACCCTAGGGAGAGGGCAGGCAAAAGATGTTCTCTGTACTTCAAGGAAGAAATGTTAAAGGCATGGGGGTCGAGCGGGGGCTGGGGACTCCTATGTTCTGGACAGAGCGAGGTTACTGTCCTGAAGTCACATCTCAGCTTGGCCCCTGGATGAGTCTTTTGCCCCCTCTAAGACTGTTTACTTACTTACCTGCAGTACGAGCATGTAAGCAGCAGCTCTGCATGGTGGCTGTAGGATTATATGAGCATCTGGAGTCTAGTTGCTGGTGTTGGCATCCTAATTCTGCTACTTGTCAGCTATAAAACTTTGGGCAAGTTCTTAAGTTCCTCATAGGATCAAACAAGTGCTTAGAACAGTGCCTAGCACTTAGTACGTGCTTAGCTAATATTTGTCTCTCTTTGCTCACTTCTACTTAGCTTCCAAGTGCATCTAACAAGACATAAATTGTCTGTGCTTACTCGTTTAGAATAAAACATCTTGGGGGGTACCTAATTACTAGATTAAATAGTATCCTTCCCCAAAATTTACATTCACCTGGAACCTCCAAATGTGACTTTATTTGGAGATAGGGTCTTTGCAGATGTAATCAAGTTAAGATGATGCCATCCTGGGTTTGTGTGGGCCCTAATCCAAGTCTTCTCAGCACAGGGGAAAATGGACACAGACACCCACACAGAGGGAAGAGGATGCAGGAACACAGACAGGGAGAACACTATGAGACCAAGGAGGCAGAGACTGGAGCCAGTGAATGCCAAGGATGCTGACCACCACCAGAAGCTGGAAGAGGCAAGGAAGGACCCTCCCCTAGAGCCTTCAGAGACAGCATGGCCCTGCCTACATCTTGATTTTGAACTTCTAGCCTCCAGGACTGTGAAAGAATAAATGTTGTCCTAAGCCACCCAGTTGGCAGTATTTTTGGCATCAGCCCTAGGAGACCAATACACCTAATATCAAAGGCAGCCAGTTTGTCCAACTCTCTGCCTCCAGACAAGAGCCTGCCAACCTTCCAATCTCTCAAGAATTCCCACCTGACTTCCGTCATCTGGCTGGGAAGGATCTAGAGCTAGGCCCAGCAAACATTTTCAGTAAAGTGCCAGATAGTAACTATTTTAGACTTTGCGGCCTATACAGTCTCCGTCCCAACTATTCATCTCTCCTGTGATCACATGAAAGCAGCCATAGGCGATATGTAAATGAATGAGCATGGCTGTTTTCCAATAAAACTGCATTTATGGCCACTAAAATTTAATTTCATGCAATGTTCACGTGTCACTAGATATTCTTCTTTTGATTTTTTTTCCACTTGCTTAAAAATGTAAAAACCTACTCTTAGCTTGCGGTCTGTATGAAAACAGGCAGTGGGCCAGGTTTTTTTTTTTTTTTTTTTTTTTTCGATTGAAGCAAAATTCACATAAAATAAAATTAACCATTTAAAAGTGTATGATTTAGTGGCCTTTAGTACATTCACAGTGGTGCACAAACATCACCTCTATATAGTTCCAAACTATTTCATCACCCCTTAAGGAGACCCTGTACCCACTAAGCAATCACTCCTCATTCCTCCCACCCCAGCTTCTCCCAGTCCCTGGAATTACCAATCTGCTTTCTGTCTACATGGATTTTACTATTCAGGATATTTCATTTAAGTGGAATCATATAATATGAGGCATTGTGCATCTGACTTCTTTTACTAAGTGTAGTATTTTTGAGGTTTATCGATGTTGTAACACGTATCAGTACTTGATTCCTTTTTATGGCTGAATAATATCTCATTGTGTGATACACACACACAGAGCACAATTTGTTTATTCAACTGTTGATGAACATTTGTATTGTTTCTACCTTTTTGCTATTATAAATATGCTCCTATGAATATTTGCATATAGGTATTTGTTTGAAAACCTATCTCCCCAGAATTATGGCATTCTGAAGACTAGGAATGACTTGATGAAGCTTGCAAACCTCCCTTATTTGGAATCCCACTGGGCCTGAGTTCTTTTTCATTGCCAAAGCCCTGTTGCTAAAACTATATAGAAGCACCCTCCCTCTAGGCCCAGGAACTATCTTGGAAGAGGTGGGCGTTGAGATTGTAAGGGCTGGTTTCAAGGGATAGAATTAGTTCAGTCTGCAAATCAAGGATGGACACATAGATGCCTAAACAGGTGGCAAATTGAGGAACTTTGCTTCCTTGGCCATTATGTGACCTCTTTTCCATCCATCTCAGTCATGGAAAAATTCCTACTTTCCAAAGAATTAAAAAAGAATTGCCAAGAGGATATCAAGATACCTGGTGACAGAGCCTTCTGGGTATAGTTGTTCCAAGTTATGGGATTTATGCAAATAGAAATATGATAAGAAATTTTTCAGCCACCTTAGCACAAATTATTAAAGTGACTTCAAAAAGCATTGCAGCACAACAAAAATCTCTCACTTCCTTACACAACAAAAGTCTCCAACCTCCTTAGCTTAAGTGATTTTAGCAAATGTTTTATATAGCTAATTGCTACAAGTCTAACTGAAACCAAGATTACAGCAGCTCTATGCACAGAACTTACAGATAAGTCAACTTTATAACCTTGTTTTTGGCTTTGATTTTTGTCGCTTAAATTGATGAAAAGGTTTTCAGGGTTGATGAGTGTCTGCCCACCACCCTTCCTGTCTGGCCTGGAATGTTTAAATTGGCCGTCAGTCTTTTGGCTCTAAATTCGTTGGTCACAGAGGACCCACCAAGGGCCAGGAAGGACCCAGGGCAGGCAGCCACACCACCCCGGCAATGATATGGGATGAAATAGAAGTTTAGCCATCAATGCTGCCTCTGGAAAAACTTGACCAAAAGGGGCAACATGAGAAATAAAAACAAAATTCTAACCCTCTCCAAAACCAACTGAAAAGACTCCCTCTTGACCAAGGGGACCCCCCAAAAAACTTGAAAACTGAGTTCTCAGCCAGGACAGGATGGGAGGTCAGACACACCTCATTAAAACTCCTGCTTTGCTAACTGTTTTAGGCTTTCTTCCTGAAGGGCTAAACAGAAACCAGCCTTTTCAACAGACTCCACTGCTGATATCAACCAACTGTCTGGCTGCTACCCCCTCCTTTTGCAATTTCAACAAAACAACCAACCAACATTTCTTCCTGATAAGAGATCACCAACCATGGAGTGGTTCTGCCTGGTCTACGGAGAATGCACATTGGGGTTTCCAAGTCTTCTGCTTCACTTATTGACATCAGAGGGTCAAAAACTCTACCTTCAGATAAAACACTGCCATTTTTTTGACATGAGATCCTTGAAGGGGCATGCGGCTCAACTGCACAGGTGCACAGTTCTCCTTTCATAAATATTCATGACTCCTCCTAAGTTTATTGCATATGTATATTCAGCCACCCCACTCAGCATAAATCCCTATTCCCTTTGCTTCTCCCTTGAAGTGTCTGTTTCCAGCTTCTGACTGGAGGCTACACTTCCCAGCATGTCAGAATGGCCACCCTGCCAGCTGCAAAGCTTTGTGAAAAATAAAACTCTCCTTTCCAAATCAAAAAGAAAAAGACAACCTGTTTTCAATTCTTTGGGGTACATAAGAATTGAATTAGGAGTGAAATTGCTGTGTTGTATGGTAATTCAAAGTTCAACTTTTTGAGGAATCACCAAACTGTTTTCCACACAGTTTGCTACTCCTTGCCCTAGAGCAAGGGTAAGAAATCTCAATGCCTATGAGCTAGAAAAATGAAACAGACAAGTTACACAATAAAAAGGCAAGTTTTTTCATGATAAAGGGGGATCCTCTCCATCTACCCACAGTTTTCCTAATTTTTATAGAAGCAGAGATGCAAGTAATTGTTACTGAATATGTTAATTCAACTATATATAATCTTTTATATAATATATATTTAAAAATTGCAGTGTGCATGTCATGCTAGGTTGGTATCTGGCATTCTGCCTCATTACTGGAGATGCTACAGGAAGAGTGGGACTTCGGCAAGTTGGAGACCATGCACCCATCTGAAGGGGATGGCTCACTGCTCAGCTCTAGTCCATTGTGGCCGAGCAGGAATGGGGGTCCAGTGCCACTGCATTTTCTCATTGTTTTTCCAAGAGAAGCCAGAAATTCAGATTTTTATATATAAAATTTCTCTATTTTTAAATATTAGCAACTAATTCAGGGGAAAAAATGAATACCTGAGTCAAGCAAAAAATATTTACTATCTATATCCAAGGATTCTAATCTCTTGTGCTTTCTTGTGATTGTGTTTGTGGCTTTTTCTAAAGCAGAGAGGGAATGAATTCACTGGGGTCTCAGGGGATTTGGGCCTCTGTGAGGAATGGGGTGTTCTAAGGTTCTCCCAAGTGTCTGTGGATTGCCAGATATGGGCATCCTGAGTTTAAGTGAGGGGCTGTGACCAGCTCATTGGTGTGGGTTTTAAGGACACTCTCTCCAACCCAGGAAGGCTCTTATGTTCATTAAGTCTCCTCCAATGTTGCTGCAAAGACCACAAATCTCTGACCTCAACATTGAGGTAATATTTTTCATTACAAAATTTTTAAAAGTTTCAGGGTACATGTGCAGAATGTGCAGGCTTGTTACATAGGTAAATGTGTGCCATGGTGGTTTGCTGTACCTATCAACCCATGACCTAGGTATTTAAGCCCAGCATGCATTAGCTATTTTTCCTAATGTTCTCTCTGCTTCCCCACCCTCCCCTGACAGGTCCCAGTGTGTGTTGTTCCCCTTCCTGTGTCCATGACCCAGCAATCCCATAACTAGGTATATACCCAAAGGAACAGAAATCATTCTATTATAAAGACACATGCACACGTATGTTTATTGAAGCACTATTCACAATAGCAAAGACATGGAACCAACCCAAATGCCCATCAATGATAGACTGGATAAAGAAATGTGGTATACATACACCATGGAATACTATGCAGCCATAAAAAGGAACGAGATCATGACCTTTGCAAGGACATGGATAAAGCTGGAAACCATTATCCCCAGCAAACTAACTCAGGAAGAGAAAACCAGACACTGCATATTCTCACTTATAAGTGGGAGCTGAACAAAGGGCTTATTTTATGCCTCAGTTAGATTCCAGAAATGAGAAAAAGAAACCAAAGAAAGAAACAACGGGCCCAAAGAGAGGAAGATTCACCCATAAAAGGAAGAAGGGCTCTTCTTAAGTGTTATATCCCAGGGTGGTGACCATGGCTGATGGGAGATGCTGTGATTAGATAATGCATGCAGAGTGTTTAGGGCAGGGCCTACCTGGCATGCAGGAATAGACAGGTGAAAGTTAAACAGGTAAAACATTTAAATACAGCATTAAGGACCTGGTATTCAAGCAGACATAGTTTTCTTAGTGATTGACTCCTAATGACTTTCAAATTGCTTATCTTTCCTCCCTCCCTTCCTTCCTCTCCCCTCCTCCTTCCCTTTCTTATTCCTTCCTTCCCTACTTTCTTCCTTCCTCCTTCCCTTCCTTCCTTTCTCCCTACCCTCCTTCCTCCCTCCCTCCCCTCCTTCCTCCCTCCCCTCCTTCCTTCCTCCCCTCCTTCCTTCCTCCTTTCACTCCTTCCTTCCTCCCTCCCCTCCTTCCTTCCTCCCTCTTTTCCTTCCCTCCTCCCTCTTTTCCTTCCTCCCTCCCTTTCTTCCTTCCTCCTCTCCTCCCTCCCTTCCTTCCTCCCTCCCTGCCTCCCTTCCTTCCTCCTTCCCTGCCTGCCTCCCTTACTTTCTTCCTCCCCTTCTTCCTCCCTTCCCTTCTTCCTTCCTTCTTTCCTTACTCTCTCCTTCCCTCCCTTCCTCCCTTCTTTCCTCCTTCTCTTCCTCCCTTCCTTCCTCCTCTCTCTCTCTCTCTCCCTGTTTTCCTCAATGAAGAAAATGATGATGGCTGTGAAGATACAATCACAAATAAACACAGGACTGGGAAGAGGGGGAGAAAGAGTCCCTGGCATAGGAGAGAAGAGACCACTGAAAGATTCTCTCTGCCCATGCAGACTCCTGCTTGCCATTGCAGACTTCTGACCTCCCTGGAGTCCCTGGGGAGTTCTGTAGGTGATAGGACCACGTGTAGCCCATCCTGTCCCTGTGGGGCACCTGCAGTGTGATTTGTCCACTGGCTCATTGAGCTCAATGACGATGAGCTCTTCAAGGGCAAGGGACGTGTCTGTTTCATCTCAGCCTCCCCTGGGCCGGGCCCAGGGCCTGTCTGGCTCAGAGCAGTCACTAACGAAGACCTAGTTGCATTAAACTAAGGTAGAGTAAGGCTACTTTGCATATAGAGGAAATTCCCCTAATATGGATTAAGGATAAGAACTTAGATGCCTTCACTGCGCTAAGGGCTGTAAGGCCTCCTCTAGTCTTCTCCGTGACTATGGGGAAAGAGACATACCTATTCCCCATCTTGCAAATAAAGAATGAGCCCAGAAAGATGCCCAGCTGGTAGGAGGCAAAGCCAGAACTGAACCCAAACCGGGCAGCCTCCGAACTGCTGAGTCTGCACTGCCCTCCATCCCATCAGCCAGCGCTGCCGCTGGGAACCCTGGACTCTGCATGCCTCCACAGGCCCCCTTTCTCCACCAGCAGGAGAATCTCCAAGAGTGAATCAGGAAAAGCTCAGCACTATCTGAGCTCACGCTCCACCACCCCACCTGCATCCACAGACCTCCCGGAGAGGAGAGGAGAGGAGAGGAGCGGGAAGCACAGAGGAGCAGGGAGCAGCCTTGATGAGCAGGGGTTACAGTGCCAGGCGTTTTGCTGACAGGAGATTAACCGGGGGTTCTGCGGATCTGAGGCCGACAGACAGGTGTGACAGGAGGGCACAGGGTTTCTGACACCACTGGTGCCCTTTTGGAGAGAGCAGGGCAGAGTTGGGGTACAGAAGAGGCTTGGTTGTCCCCAGTGTCACTGAAGCGTGAGCAGCAGCTCCTTGCTGCTCAGGCACCTGCCGGTAATCAGCACTGCAGCCCGGCCAACAGGAACGGGGCCCCACATGGGGTCAACTCAGCTCTGTAAGAGAACCACTCCTTGAGGCTAGGAAACTGGTTGCTTTTACCCAACTGTGGAGAGAAGGCAGCAAGGCATTGGAGCAAATGATTAAGGCTTGAATCCCAGCTCTGCTGCTTACAAACAGGAACAGTACTCAACCTCTCTGACCCTCGGTGCCTTCATCTGTACAGTGGAGCCAAAAATAGTATCTCAAGTGTCTAACGGTGTCTAATGCTTGCCAGAGTTTTAACATGAGCTTGCCTAGCCCACAGGCTCCTTGAAGACATGGCTGTGTCTTACACAGTTCACAGAGAGGTATCAGCCATATAGTAGCTGTTCAATTAAGAAAAAATATCCACTGAACAAAGAAATGTGCAAACAAATGTACAAAACCACAGATGATTTTATCATCACCTTCAGACTTTGGGTTAATAAAGCATCACTGTTACAATTTTTAAAACAAGGAGATATCAGCTCAGAGAATAAAGAAACTTGCTCCAGAATGCAGAGCTTTGCAGCTGTTACATGCTTCCAGAACTGTGGGGAATAGAATCAGAGCGGCCTCTCTCATCGGCACCGGAGGCACAGTGCCTGGGCCCACCCTATATACAGGTGCCCTTGCAAATCCTTTCATTTTCATTTCTTTTACAAACAGAAGAAAAAAATAAATAAAATAACAATGAGTATGGCAAAATGAATCCAGGATGGATTATATGATCTTTATACCAACATAGACTAAAATATAATTTTTAATTTTTTCCTTTTTCCTTTTTTAATGGAGAAGGGACTAATGAAAGCCAAAGTACCTTGGGCCCACACTGAACAGTATGAGGCCTCTGTGGGGAAACATCCATGGGAAATGGAGTAGGGTTAAGCACTGTGGGAACTGACATGTGCACAGTTGGGGGGTAATAGCTCAGACTTAGGGTACACAGCAAATTCTGGGCGGTTGTCCATAGCTAGGGAGCCTCCCCACTATATTCTTTCTGCAGGTAGCAGCCCCTTCCCTTACTCATATTCCCCTTGGTCTATCCCGCACCACATCTCCACTTCTCACCTTGGCCCCAACCTGAGACAGACACATCCAGGCTTAGGGAAAAGTCACACAATTTTGGAACCAAGTGGCCTATAGATGTTACACATTGGCTCCAGAATGGGCCACACCTGGCTCAAATCCCAGCTCAGCCACTTTGCCACTGAGAGATGCTGAGCAAATGATTTCACCTCTCTGGGCCTCAAGTTTCTCATCTTTAAAATGGGGATAACAATGTTCCACAGGGTTGATGTGAGATGAAACAAAATCAGAATCCGTGTACAGCGCCTGGCCTATAATAAATGCTCCATGAAGATGAAGAATATCAGTTGCCCCAGCTCATAGAATCTCCAATCATTAGAATCTAACCCAGAGGTCAGCTAACTTACAGCACCAAGGCCAAATCCAGCCTGCCACCTGTATTTTTTATTTTTTGTATGGCCGCAATCTTACAATGGTTTTACATTTTTAATGCCTTGCCTAAAAATTTTTAAAAGAATCATATTTTGTGACATGGAAAATTTATATGAAATTCTAATCTCAGTGTCCATCAACAAAGTTTAATTGGAACACAGTTGCACCTGTTCACTTTTGTGTTGCCTGTGGCTGCTTTCGTACAACAATGGCAGAAGTGAGTAGTCGTGACAGAGGCCATGCGACAGGACTCTCAAGGGTTCTCCAAGGGTGGCACCAGCAACATTTGGAGCTGGATGATTCTTCATGTTGGAAGATGGTGCTGGGCATTGTAAGATATTGAGCTGTATCCCTGGTCCCATCCCCCTGGCATTCCCCTGCATTCTCTCCCCAGCTGTGACAGCCAAAAATGTTTCCAGACACTAGGAGTGGAAAATCACCCCCAGTTGAACTGTTGCCATATGGCCACATGGCCCACAAAACCTAAAATATCTGCTACCTGTATCTTTATGGAAAAAGCTTGCTAACTCCTGAGCTGACCCAACTTCCTTTTTGCACAAATAGAGAAACTGAGGCACCGGGAGGCGCACATGACTCACCCAGATATACCCTGGATGGAAGCAGCTTGGGGTCTGCTTATATCATTTTCTTATTTTTATTTTTTTTTCTGAGTGTTCTTTCTAGATATTACTCAGCCTCCTGGGTGAGAAGATTTTTGGTTTTTAGGAAGTATAAACCAATAAGTTTTTATAGGATAATTTGGCAATATAATTCAATAGCCTTGTAAATATGCATTCTCTATGACACAGAAATTAGTCTTCTAAAAATGCCACCTAAGGAAATAATCACGGATGCTCACAAAGCTCTGTAGCTGTGCAGATTGTTTTAGTATTACAGAATTGTTTAAAATGCCCCCAAATCAGAAAACAACCCAAATTTCAAACAATAAAGGAAGGAATAGTAACACACAGGGTGTATTATGAGATACTATGCAGCCATTAAAAACGATCCCAGTTATGACAAGGCACAGTGGCTCATGTCTGTAATCCCAGCACTTTTGGAGGCCAAGGCAGGCAGATAGGCAGATCTCTTGAGGTTAAGGGTTCAAGACCAGCCTAGGCAACATGGTGATATCTTGTCTCTACAAAAAAATACAAAAATTAGCCTGGCATGGTGGCATGTGCCTGTGTCCCAGCTACTTGGAAGGCTGAGGTGGGAGGATCAATTGAGCCCAGGAGGTCAAGGCTGCAGTGAGCCATGATTGTACCACTGCACTCCAACCTGGGTGACAAAGCGAGACCCTGTCTCAAAAAAAGAAAAAAAAAAAAAAGAAAAAAGAAAAAGATCTCAGTTAGAAAATAAAACACACACACAGTATTCCGAATGCATGTATAAGTAGATAGGTAGATAGAGAGACAGAAAGAGAGAGAGAGAGAGAGAGAGACAGACAGACAGACATATAGATAGATAGAAAAACACTGGAGACATATATATCTCAATATATTATTAAGAACCCTAGTGAAAGTACTTCTGCAATAAATCATTAGTATTGTGTAAAAAATACATCAATGTTGCCGATTCTAATTTTTAAAATATGTCTGGTTTTAATAACAATGATTTGTATAGGCTGCATAGTTTATGCTACTGTCTAAGATTATATCACCTTAGTCCTTATAAAAGTTATAATAATCTCTTGCTAAAAAAAAAAATTGTTGTCTATAAACCTAAAATAGTAATGACAATGATTTAAAAATGTTCTGATTCTAATTTTTAAAAGAATATGGCAATCATCTCTCTTTCTTCTCTTCCTCCTAACCTCAGCACTTCTGTGGGCTTGGGAGTTGTGAGATGAACTCTGGGAGAAGTAGGAGCTCCTGGATGAAGCTTGATTGGTTCTAATTTACTCAAGAAAGCTTAGAAAGTCACACTGGGTGTGGCAAGACCAGGGATGGATATGGGATCTAAGACAGTTTCCAAAGCAGTCAAATCAAGGTGTGCCTCTGAGTTTCATGGAATTTTGTCAATACTTGAAAAGGCATATGCACGCGCGCGTGCGCGCGCACACACACACACACACACACTGTATCCACTGCAGATTACCTGCTATCAGTAAGCAGAGTGACAAGTGGATGGGACATAGCATGGTTATGTTTACGTTATAGAAAGCTTCCGTTCATGGGGAATATGATGGGGAAAGTGAGTGGACATCTGGGGTACTCAAGAGCCAAGATTCAAGATTGGCCAAGAACAGGTCCCGAGTAGAAATGACAGCTGAGCCCAGCACTCAAGTAGCAGCTGGGAACTTCTTGTAACAATCACTTCTGGAACCCATATTCTACAGGAGAAGTACAGATAATCCTAACCAGTGATAACTTAAAATCACCTTTGTGATTTCAGTCCTAAAAAGAAAGGAAATTCTGACACATGCTACAACATGGATGAGCCTAGAGTTCATTATGCTAAATGAAATAAGTCAGTCACAAAAGGACAAATATTGTATGATTCTACTCAAATGAGGTACCTAGTCTAGTCAAATTCATAGAGACAGAAAGTCAAATGGTGGTTGCCAGAGATTATAGGGAGGAGGGAATGAGGAGCTAGTGTTTAATGAGTGCAGAGTTTCAGTTGGGAAAGATGAAAAGGTTCTGGAGGTGGATGGTAGTGATGGTTGCACAACACTGTGAATGCACTTGATGCCATAGAACTGTACTCTAAAAAAATGGTTAAAATGGTAAATCTCATCCAGGCCCAGTGGCTCACACCTGTAATCCCAACACTTTTGGGAGGCCAAGGTGGGCGGATCATGAGGTCAGGAGATCGAGACCATACTAGCCAACATGGTGAAACCTTGTTTCTACTGAAATACAAAAAATTAGCTGGGCGTGGTGGTGCACCCCTGTAGTCTCAGCTACTCGGGAGGCTGAGGCAGGGGAATCGCTTCAACCTGGGAGGCAGAGATTTCAGTGAGCCGAAATCATACCACTCCACTCCAGCCTGGAGACAGAGCAAGACTCCATCTCAAAAAAAAAAAAAAAAAAAAAAAAAAAAAAAAAAAAAAAAAGGTAAATCTTATGTTATTTCATCATGATAAAAAAAAATTTTAATTGTGTTTGCCTTTGGAAGGCATGATGCAATTCTTCTTGCCAGAAAGTTTCCTTTTTCAAAGGTCAGCCAGAGCAATACCTAAATGCCTTAGTACTCCCTGAAAAAAAAAAAAAAAAAAAAAAAAAAAGCAACCCAGAAGGTTGCTAGGAAATATAAAATTTAACTTGTTCTGAGATATACAAATAACAAATTTGCAGAAGAAAAGCCAATGGCCAATACACCTATGAAAATAATTCTAAACCTCACTATAATAATGGCAGTGCTATGGTTTGGCTCCGTGTCCCCACCCAAATCTCACCTCGAATTGTAATCCAGGTTTCGAGGAAGAAACCTGTAGGGAGGGAATTAGATCATGAGGTCAGTTTCCCCCATGCTGTTCTGGTGACAGTGAGTGATTTCTCACCAGACCTAATGGTTTTATAAGTGGCAGTTCCCCCTGCTCTCTCTCTCTTTTGCCACCGTGGAAAGATGTGTCTTGCTTCCCCTTTTCCTTCTGCCATGATTGTAAGTTTCCTGAGGCTTCCCCAGCCATGTGGAACTGCAAGTCAATTAAACCTCTTTATAAATTACTCAGTCTCTGGTAGTATCTTTATATCAGTGTGGGAACAGACTAACATAGACAGATTAAAGCAAAACCATTTTTCAGCTCTTCGGCTAGCAAATCGTGACATAGATGATAGTATCCAGAGTTGGTAACAGTATAGGAAATGACTCTCTCATACTTCCCTAGTGGGGCTGTAATTCCATTTCACCTTACTGGAAAGCAATTTGTTGCCATCTATTAAAGCTCTATATGCACATACATTTTGACCTAACAATTCTACTTCTGTTATATCACATAGAAATAGTAGTGTATCAGACTCAGCTCCCCCATTGGCCTCCCCAGAATTATTCAGCCTCACTGAGTCCCAGACTTTCAGCTACTGGCCCTGTCTAAGTTGTCACCCTGCAGCCCAACTCCATGTGGCCCATGTGGTTTTGCCACCTGAGGCTGATCAGTGGCACCTCTAGAGTCTCTGGACCCTCCTGCACTGGACTCAGATGAAACATGAAACCACAGGGCATGGGATTTGGCCTCTGTGAACTGCTGCCACATGGGCTAGCAGACACAACCTATAAGTGAGGGAGAGTTAATGCTCTGTGGGGTGAACCTTGGTCACTGGAAGACAGGATGTAAAAAGCAGTTGGGCAGATCCATCTTCTCTCCCGTTCTCTCTTCAATGGACTATTCTTGAAGCATGGTTTCTCTGCACAGCCTATCCTAAGGACATCACATGTGGATGAACAGATGCACCTGCTAATTGACTGGCTGTGTCTCTTTGTGGCTCACAGTGAAGTGGTGGCCAGCGTGGTAATGCATCATCTTACACGGTTCTCCCTGCTTCTCCATCCTTCACTCTCCATGCCCCTGAATTGTACCTCCCAAGTAACGTATTAGCACTTAATCCTTGCCTCAGGCTCTGTATTCTGAGGCAAGCTCAAGCAATTAGCATGATGTTCAGAGATCTGTATGCAAGCCATTGTGGTGCTGAGACCATGAAAATTTCAGCAAAATAGAGTAGCAAATAAATAAATGATAGTACATCCACAGTATGAAATATTGTATGTTATTAATGCCATATACATATATGTACTGATATGAAAAAATACATTTGATATAGTGGTAGGTGATAATAAAATAAGCAAAGTAAATAATAAGACATATTTTCATATTATTTAAATTAATAGAACACTACTATATGTATAGAAAAAAAAACTTAAAAAGGATGTACCCAGACTGGTTTCTAAGTGGACATATTCTAGTGACAGAATGTGACCTTTTTACTTTACATAATTGTATATTGTTTCAATTTGTTGAAATAAGCATAAATTACTTTTTATAATTTAAAAAAGGACTGAGTCCTAAAATCTAGAGAAAGCTTATTCTAAGATACATAGAAGGATACAAATGAATAGTTAAGAACTGATTGGATTTGTTTGGGCTAAATGGAAAGTGCTTTGAAACTCTCTGGACCATATCTCCCTGGGTGGGCTGTTCAGAACTCCAGTTCATTAGCTGATAAAATGTGAATTTAATATCACTATTAGGAGTAAATGATGAATCTGGTTGAAAAAGGAACCTAACAGAAGATAAAAGGGGAGGCCATTGACATCTCCATGTGGAGAAAGGTGCCTTAATAGTTTTCTGTCATACTTTTGTGCATTCAACTGTGGAAACTCGGGGAGAGGAAAATGAATCAACATTACAGGACTGCCTTTTAATTTACGCCTGTGAAATAATTTTGACGATTGTTCATAAGTGTTTAACTAATGGTTATTCTGGAAATGTCACCATTGCCTCTGGAATTTACTTTGATATTCTCTGAGTGTTATCTCTCTATTAATATGTGAGCCTGGAAATAACTGCTCCCTGTTTTTTGTCCTGACATCTTTTTTTGATGTGCTAAGACTTGGACTGAATTTGATAATAATGGTGGCGGTTGAGGGAAAAAAATTATCTTAAAAGAAAATCTATTCCATGCTCTATCTTTCAGAGACCTAGGATGCCGTCCCTTCTCCTCCCACCACAGCCACACTAGAGATATCCAGGGTACCCTTGGCCCCTACAGTGTTCTCCTCTCTAGTCTACCCACTTTGGGAGCAAGAATCTTTGTAAGACAGTAGAGGTGAGCACCCACTCTCTTCTGGTAAGACACACTCAGAGTCCTGAGGAAGCATGTTTCCTTCTCTCTTCACTTACACACACATGCACACACATACACACACACACACAATCAGATTCCTCTTTTGTCCAGAAAAATGTGTAGTGATTTAAAGATGTTGGGGAAGCTCAGGCACAGGAATTAAATCCTGCCCATTAGCTCAAGCCTTGAGTAAGGATGACATCTGCCAACTAATGTTAAATGCTTTGTTTTCTTTGCTACCAGCCCCCATTACCTACCCATCTCCAAGTCTTCAGTCTTCAGTAAGCTCATGACAATGACACAATCGGCTTATTACTATGTCCACCTGGGGACAAAGAAGATGAGAGCCAATGCAATGTGGAAAGATGGTGACTAGCTCCTGTGAAACTAGGGCTCCCATGTCATAAGGACACTCAAGGAGACCAATAGGAAGATTCATGTAGAGAGGAACTGAGGTCTCCTGCCAAAAGCCAGCACCAACTTGCCATCCATATGAGTGTGTCATCCTGGAAGTGGATCCTTTCAGCCTCAGTCAAGCCTTCAGATAAGACTGTAGCCCCAAGCAACATACTGACTGGATATGAGAGACCCTTATCCAAAACTGCCCATTTATAAGCTGCTCCAAAATCCCTGACCCATAGATGCTGTGGGATAATAAATGTGTATTGCATATTAAGCCACTAAGTTTTAAGATAAGTTGTTATGTAGCAGATAATACATACAGATTTTAAACAGATCCCAGCACTTTGGGAGGCTGAGACAGGTGGGTAACTTGAGCCCAGAAATTCGAGACCATCCTGGGCAACATGGTGAAACCGCACCTTTACAAAAAAACACAAAACTTAGCCGGGTGTGGTGGCACACGCCCATAGTCCCAGATACTTGGAGGGCTGAGGTGGGAAGAGGATTGTTTGATCCTGAGAGGTTGAGGCTGCAGTGAGCCATAATCACGCCACACCACTGCACTTCAGTCTGGGTGACAGAGTGAGACCCTGTCTCCAAAAATAAATAAATAAATACATAAATACATAAATAAATACATAAATATGAACTTTTAGTGCCTAGTAAATTGAAAATATTTTTATAAATATTTAAATGATGACTCAATCAATCAATTTGGAAAAAAGAGAAGAAAAAGATCAGCAAAAGTCACTATAAGTAAGTAGCTGTCCAGTCCCCAAGGCCCATGAGGAATTGCATTTTCTCCATTCACATATTTGAGAGCTTAAGTTATTTTGCATGGTTGTTCAATAACTAAATAACTTCAGAAGGCTACAGAACTTGGGATGCTGGGTTCCTATGCTTGCTGTTTTCTCTGGAGATATGAGGCACCACCCAGGTATCCCTTCCAAGTACCTGCCCTTGACTAAAGAAAACAGCCTTGCCCAAAATCATTCTCTCCTTGGGGTCAGTCCACTACTAAATACTGGTCAATGAGGTCATATAAAGATCTGTGCTTTTTGTCCCAATTCAGAACAACTTTGCATTGCCAGCCCAGCTCCTGAGCACCCTGTGAGGTTGGATGAGGTCTTTACTGAGACTGTATCACAGCCCAACTTCTCCTTCTGCCCAACCTTGCTTCCTTTACTCCCTTTGCTGTTGATTCCAACAGTGTTCCCTAACAATCTTCTGATATGCTCATTTCTTTCTCAGATTCTGCCTCCTAGGAAACAACTTGAAATATTTGGCAATTCTTGGACAGAAAGCCAGGCTCAATGATTCACCTTCTTATTCTTCCTTCTCTCCTTTCTTTCTTTCATTCTTTTGTTCATTCATTCATTCATATGTGCACTAATGTAATGAACAAAAGCTAGGAGCCCTGCATTAACGAGAAATTCATTTCAGGGCACTGGGTTTTGCAGTTTTACGAAGATGTTTGTGGATGTGGTTTCCTTTGTATTCATCTTGTTTGGGGTTCAAGGCACTCCTTGAAGCCGAAGCTTGATGTCTTTTGTCTTTTTTGGAAAATTCTTGATCACTATCTCTTCAAATTTTGCTTCTCTCCCTTCTTCCTCTCCTCTCCCTCTGGAATCTCAATCAAAAAGACCTTTTCAATGGGTCCTATATGAGTCACACACATTCTTTTCAGTATTTTCCATCTTTCCCTCCACTTTTTGTTTCAATCTAGGTATTTTCTTTTAATCCTTCCTCTAGTTCACTAATTCTCTCTTCAAGTGTGTCTACTCTTCTATTAAGCCCATGTATTGAATTCTTCATTTCAGTTTTTGAATTTTTCAGTTCTAAAATATTCATTTGACTTTTTGATAATTTCTAGATCTCTGCTGTAATTCTCTATCTTGTCATTTAATGTCTTATATATCTTAATCATATTAAAGCTCACGTCATAAATACAGCAATTAAAAATAACAAACTACTGATAAATACAACAACATGGATGTATTTCAACAGCATAATGCTGAATGAAATAAGCCAGATACAAAAGAGTATATACTATATGAAGCAATTTATATGAAATTCCAGAAAATGTAAAGTAATCTATAGTGATAGAAGATAGATAATTAGTTGATGGGTCTAGGAGGATGAAGTGATTGCACAAGGAATGAGAGAACATTTTGAGGTGATTAGAAGGTTCTGTTTCTTCATTGTGGTTGCATTTATAAAGGTGTATGCACTTGCCAAAACTTATCCAACTATATATGGGTACAACAAGTGCATAAATGTGTACGCACTTGCCAAAACTTATCCAACTATATAAGGGTACAATACCACAATAGTGTTGCTTTAAAAAACCCAGATTAAACCTAGATGAGTTAAGGAGATAGCTCCCAATTCTGGAAAATCCCAGAACACAAGAATTAAGAATAAATTAAATTATGATCAAAAAAGATCAAGTCCGTGTTTGATAACTAAAATATCTGGATCTCTTCAGGGTCTGATTTTTGCTCTGGTTTTTAGTCATGTCATTTTATGTCCTAATATTTCTGGTAACCTTTTATTGAATTCTTAAAATTGTGCATAAAAATTTGAGGAGATAATTTGAGTTTCTGGATGATGTTATCTTTCTCCAGAGATGATTTAAATTTTGCTTCTGGCAAGCAGTTAGAAAAGAGAAAAATAACACTAATTCAATCAAGGATTAAGCAGATTTGATACCGGACTTCAATTTTACAAGCACCGGTCTATTTCTAGTTTACCGTTACTCCCAGAGTGTAGCCCCTCAGAGTCCCTACTCGACACGTTGATATTTACCAAGGTCCCCTTCTGCTTGATGGAACTTGAGTGCCAACATTTGTCCCTCAGCAACATGAGGTGCAGGAAGGTCTGTTGGCTTCTTAGTTTCTCAGCCGCCATTTTGGAATTAGCAAGTATCTTGAGGGGAAATGCAGCATTGAACTTTGAGCTCTTTCCTCTGTGCCTCCTTTCTTTCTGGAGTCATGGCCTGAAATGATTTGGCTGTGCCCAACCCCTCCAAATCTCATCTTGAATTGTAGCTCCCATAATTCCCTCATTTTGTGGGAGGGACTAGTAGGAGATAACTGAATCATGGGGTTGGTTTCCCCTATATTGTTTTCGTGGTAGTGAGTAAGTCTTACAAGATATGATGGTTTTATAAGGGAAAACCCCTTTCATTTGGTTCTCTCATTCTCTCTCGTCTGCCACCATGTAAGAATGCAAAACGTGCCTTTCACCTTCCACCATGATTGTGAGGCCTCCCCAGGTGAGTCCATTAAACCTCTTTTTCTTTAGAAATTACTCAGTCTCGGATATATCCTTATCAGCAGCATGAAAATGGACTAGTACATGGCCACATTCAAGCCCTCACTTTCTTGGTAGCTTGATAATACCTTCAAACATTTTTTAAAAAATATTTTGTCCAGCTTTTCCAGTTATTCTCGGTAGGAGGATTGGTCTACAGCAAAACAACTCCACTTCTGGAAGCAGAAATTTCTGCAGGACCCTAGGGGGACACAGATCCAAAGATAACTCCTACCTTCAAGAAACCTTCTAGGAGACCTTAAGAATTACTACAATGCTATCTGCTAGATGGGCAGGCTACCAACCTGGTGCAATTGCTCTTCCCTGGCAACATTCCTTGTGTGCAGTCAGCCACAAGAAACAGTCAATTTTCGATGTTAAAAATAGTAATAATAACGCACACATATACAGTATGTCAGAATGTCTTATATAAGTCCAATTAATCATCTCACGTGAGCCTCAAAATTGATACTTTTTATAAAGACAGCTTTACTGAAGTATGATGTGCATATAAGACTCACTCATTTTAAGTGCACAATTCAATCATTTTTAGTAAACTTGCTGAAATGTGACCAACATCAAAATCCAATTCTAGAACATGTCCATCTCCCCAAGAAGACACCTTGTGCAAAAGTTACTCACTATTCCCAACCCTAGCCCCAGGCAACCATTAATCTACTATCTGTCTTCATATATTTGCCTTTGCTGGACATTTCAAACAAACGAAACCCTACAGTGTGTGGTCTTTTACATCTGCCTTCTTTAATTTATCATAGTTGATCTTTAATGTAGGTATTATTAGCCTCACTTTAGAGATGAGAAAATGGAGAACTGGAGAGATTAAAAGAATTGCCTGAGGTTAATCAGCTGGTTAATGATAAGGACACCAAGATCTGGACCCATGTCTAAAAGCTTTTTCTCCCTACAAAACCACCTTCATCATATGTGAGCTTCCTGGGAGTCACAGTCATATCCTATGGGCTCCTAGACCCTGGATGGTGAGTACAGGGTCTACCACATCATGAATACACAGGAGTTATTTGTTAAACAGAAACAAATTTATCCTATATTAGTTCCTGCTTCTACCCCAATTCACCATCCCCAAACATCATTTTGAGTGACCTCCTGTTGCCTGCCATTAGGTGATGTTTGCTTAGGGACCACACATTTGTGTTATGGCTGACAGAGAAAATCACAAAGGAAACAAAAAATAAAGACATTATGGAAGTACACGCAGCACAAATAGTTTGTGAGTTTACCACGATTGAAGCTTATGCACTCTAGAGCTCCCAGTGAGCAGATATCTGTGCTCTGATAGAGATGAATTAGGTTTCTCCCTAGCTCCAATATCAGCAGCAAAGGCTGGAAGAGTGAACTCATTCTCTGCTTACATGGCTCAGAATATAGGTTAAGACACTTCTCTGTGAGCTGTGACCAATAACCAATGTGTGGGTATTTACATTCTTATTTTTTTTCTGATTATGCCATTACTAGTTCTCATGACGCAGACTTAACAGTAAGTTCTGGGAAAGCAGGGAGAGAACACTCCAGTCATATTCCATTGATCCTACTTATATATTCACTACATACATACAAAACAAAACCTAAATACCTAGTAAGCCCCTTCCATCTATAAATTACTGTGGGAAGATTAGAGGATATATAATCTGAGTTTCTACTTCTAAGGAATTTTATTATTGAATTTGGAGGCAGTTGGTATGGTTTGGCTCTGTGTCCCCACCCAAATTTCATCTCGAATTGTAATCCCCACGTGTCAAGAGAGGAAAGTTACTGGATTCCGGGGGTGGTTTCCTCCATACTGTTCATGATAGCAAATGAATTCTCATGAGATCTGATGGTTTTATAAATGGTAGTTTTTCCTGTGCTCTCACATGCTCTCTCTTGTCTACCACCACATAAGACACGCCTGCTTCCCCTTCCACCATAACTAAGTTTCCTGAGGCCTCCCCAGCCATGCAGAGCTGTGAGTCAATTAAACCTCTTTTCTTTATAAATTATCCAGCCTCTAGCAGCTCTTTATAGCTGTATGAAAATGGAATAATACAGCAGTAAAGAAGAAAGATTAAAAGCACAGGATCTGGAATCCGATTTTGGCTGACTCTACCACTTACTAGCCGCATTCACATAGGCAGGTTATTTAACCTCTCTGTGCCTCAATCTCCTCATCAGTAGCATGAGGATAATTACAGTATGTGCTTTATAGGGTTGTTACAAGGATTTCAATGATATAGGCAGAAAAGGGGCTGGTACAGAATTTAGTTATTGAATCCATATATAAGTGCACGTCAGCAACACAGACCTTCTCCTGTAATTTAGTTAATGGTATTATACCAATGCCATTTTCCTGTTCAGGTAATATACTGTGATGATATAAGACAATATCATTGGGAGAAACTGGGTGAATAGTACATAGGAACTCTATACTATTTTTGCAACTTCTTGTGAGCCCAAAATTATTTCAAAATAATACATATTTTTTAAAATTTCAAAACCAAAGATAAAAATCATAATCATAATGCAGACCTTCTCCCCATGAGCCAACCTCAACCACTGTCACCTATAGCTCCATGCTTTAGCTGCATAACACAAATTTGCAAATGATAAAAGATAAAGGGACCAGCCACATTCCATGGGCACCTTATGGATGCATTTGCACATCCTATTACATTAATTTAGGGAGCTGAGGAATAATCTCACTGAGCACATGAAAGTTATGTAACTGCTTTGACCTCACAAGCAAGATGGCACCAGTTGGCAAATGCTTGATGGAGCAGTTGATGGGAGAATTTGAGACCATTTTCATCAGTGACTCCCAGTGTGACCTTAGGCATATCTCCACATCTCTCTGCACTTCTGTATTTTGTTTTTTGTTTAAGTATGGTGGAAAAGTGCCTAATCCTTTTGGGAATCCAGGATTTGGGATGTGATTCACTCAGGATTAAATCATCATTTCCTGCATCTTATTTTACATAATTCAAGAACTCAGAGAGTCAACACTGTTGAAATTTACAATCAGCCTTCACAGACTCTGTACTCAAAACATCTGCAAAGCAAAAGAAAGAGTCTATCTCAGAGAACCTCTTTGATAAGACAATAAAAGTTACTTTGTTCAACTGGCATCTTATTCTCAATGAGCCTATTTGTGCAATTTCAGTGTTGTGCAATTTAGTTATCAAGGTTCTTTTTTCCTGTCCCTGGCAGACAAGGTCAAGCAGGATGTGCATGTTAACACCTTCCACTGCCTTAAGCAAAGGTAACACCAGGTCTAACCTACACTGGTTGGAGAGATTCTCCACACAAAATATTGTGGAGAGATTTTTCTGCACAAAACTTCCAGGTCCACTCTATGCTATAAAGCTTCAATTCAATAGGATTTCTAGAATCTTGAATTGTTTAGAAATGTCATTTACTCCACTTTTAGGAATAAGAGGAGATAATTTCCCAAACCCATCCAAGCCATTACACATTCAATAGATATTTCCTGAACCCCTTTTATATTCCATATATGGTGCTGAATGCCAGAAATATAAGAAGCAAAGCATGAATACTGACCTCTTGGAATGCACTGTTGGGTCTGAGAAAAAGACAAATAGCCCTAAAATGATAGCATATTGAGGTAGGCATGCACGCCAATGGAGGAAGTTTAAGGTAGTGACTCAAAGCACAGGTATTAAGAGTCAGAGCTGACATGAAAACCAGACTCTGCTGGCTGCTGGTATGAGGCTCAGGGGAAGCTACCCCACTTCTTTGAACCTCATTTTCCTCTGCTTAAATTTCATAATGCAGATCTGATAATGTGCTTGGCACATAGTAGATACCAATGGACACTCAGAGGTGGATACCAGTTAAATTCCATAACAATATCTCACATTTACACATTTACTTACTTATGCCTTTGGTTTTATATAATTATTATACTTTAAGTTCTAGGGTACATGCGCACAAAATGCTGGTTTGATACATAGGTATACATGTGCAATGTTGGTTTGCTGTACCCATCAACTTATCATTTACATTAGGTATTTCTCCTAATGCTATCCCTCCCCCAGCCCCCAACCACTGACAGGCCCCAATGTGTGTTGTTCCCCACCCTGTGTCCAAGTGAACTCATTGTTCAATTCCCGCCTATGAGTGAGAAGATGCGGTGTTTGGTTTTCTGTCCTTGTGATAGTTTGCTCAGAATGATGGTTTCCAGCTTCATCCATGTCCCTGCAAAGGACATGAACTCATCCTTTTTTATGGCTGCATAGTATTCCATGGCATATATGTGCCACATTTTCTTAATCCAGTCTATCATTGATGGACATTTGGGTTGCTTCCAAGTCTTTGCTATTGTGAGTAGTGTTGCAATAAACATACATGTGCATGTGTCTTTATAGTAGCATGACTTATAATCTTTTGGGTATACACCCAGTAATGGGATTGCTGGCTCAAATGGTAATTCTAGTTCTAGATCCTTGAGGAATTGCCACAGTGTCTTCCACAATGGTTGAACTAATTTACACTCCCACCAACAATGTAAAAGCGTTCCTATTTCTCCACATCCTCTCCAGCATCTGTTGTTTCCTGACTTTTTAAGAATTGCCATTCTAACTGGTGTGAGATGGTATCTCATTGTGGTTTTGATTTGCATTTCTCTGATGACCAGTGATGATGAGCATTTTTTTCATGTGTCTGCTGGCTGCATAGATCTCTTCTTTTGAGAAGTGTCTGTTCATATCCTTTGCCCACTTTTTGATGGGGTTGTTTTTTTCTTGTAAATTTGTTTGAGTTCTTTGTAGATTCTGGATGTTAGCCCTTTGTCAGATGGGTAGATTGCAAAAATTTTCTCCCATTCTGTAGGTTGCCTGTTCACTCTGCTGGTAGTTTCTTTTGTCATGCAGAAGCTCTTTAGTTTAATTAGATCCCATTTGTCTATTTTGGCTTTTGTTGCCATTGCTTTTGGTGTTTTAGTCATGAAGTTCTTGCCCATGCCTATGTCCTGAATGGTATTGCCTAGGTTTTCTTCTAAGGTTTTTGTGGTTTTAGGTCTAACATTTAAGTCTTTAATCCATCTTGAATTAATTTTTGCATAAGGTGTAAGGGATCCAGTTTCAGCTTTCTACATATGACTAGCCAGTTTTCCCAGCACCATTTATTAAATAGGGAATCCTTTCCCCATTTATTGTTTTTGTCAGGTTTGTCAAAGATCAGATGGTTATAGATGTGCGGTGTTATTTCAGAGGCCTCTGTTCTGTTCCACTGGTATCTCTCTCTGTTTTGGTACCAGTACCATGCTGTTTTTGTTACTGTAGCCTTGTAGTATAGCTTGAAGTCAGGTAGCGTGATGCCTCCAGCTTTGTTCTTTTTGCTTAGGATTGTCTTGGCAATGTGGGCTCTTTTTTGGTTCCATATGAACTTTAAAGTAGTTTTTTCCAATTCTGTGAAGACAGTCACTGGTAGCTTGATGTGGATGGCACTGAATCTATAAATTACTTTGGGCAGTACAGCCATTTTCATGATATTGATTCTTCCTATCCATGAGCATGAAATTTTCTTCCATTTGTTTGTGTCTTTTATTTCGTTGAGCAGTGGTTTGTAGTTCTCCTTGAAGAGGTCCTTCACATCCCTTGAAAGTCGTATTCCTAGGTATTTTATTCTCTTTGCAGCAATTGTGAATGGGAGTTCACTCATGATTTGGCTCTCTGTTTGTCTGTTAATGGTGTATAGGAATGCTTGTGATTTTTGCACATCGACTTTGTATCCTGAGACTTTGCTGAGGTTGCTTATCAGCTTAAGATTTTGGGCTGAGATGATGGGGTTTTCTAAATATACAATCATGTCATCTGCAAACAGGGACAATTTGACTTCCTCATTTCCCAATTGAATACCCTTTATTTCTTTCTCTTGCCTGATTGTCCTGGCCAGAACTTCCAACACTATGTTGAATAGGAGTAGTAAGATAGCGCATTCCTGTCTTGTGCCAGTTTTCAAAGGGAATGCTTCCAGGTTTTGCCCATTCAGTATGATAGTGGCTGTGGGTTTGTCATAAATAGCTCTTATTATTTTGAGATACGTTCCACCAATACCTAGTTTATTGAGAGTTTTTAGGATGAAGAGCTGTTGAATTTTGTCAAAGGCCTTTTCTGCATCTATTGAGATAATCATGTGTTTTTTGCCATTGGTTCTGTTTATGTGATGGATTATTACGTTTATTGATTTGCATATGTTGAACCAGCCTTGCATCCCAGGGATGAAGCCAACTTGATCGTTGTGGATAAGCTTTTCGATGTGCTGCTGGATTTGGTTTGCCAGTATTTTATTGAGGATTTTCACATCGATGTTCATCAGGGATATTGGTCTAAAATTCTCTTTTGTTGGTGTGTCTCTGCCAGGCTTTGGTATCAGGATGATGTTGGCTCATAAAATGAGTTAGGGAGGATTCCCTCTTTTTCTATTGATTGGAATAGTTTCAGAAGGAATGGTACCAGCTCCTCTTTATACCTCTGGTAGAATTCAGCTGTGAATCCATCTGGTCCTGGACTTTTTTGGTTGGTAGGCTATTAATTATTGCCTCAATTTCAGAGTCTGTTATTAGTCTATTCAGAGATTCAACTTCTTCCTGGTTTAGACTTGGGAGGGTGTATGTGTCCAGGAATTTATCCATTTCTTCTATATTTCCTAGTTTATTTGCATAGAGTGTTTATAGTATTCTCTGATGGTAGTTTGTATTTCTGTGGGATCAGTGGTGATATCCCCTTTATCATTTTTTATGGTGTCTATTTGATTCCTCTCTCTTCTCTTCTTTATTAGTCTTGCTAGCAGTCTATCAATTTTGTTGATCTTTTCAAAAAACCAGCTCCTAGATTCGTTGATTTTTTGAAGGGTTTTTGTGTCTCTATCTCTTTCAGTTCTGCTCTGATCTTAGTTATTTCTTGCCTTCCACTAGCTTTTGATTTTGTTTACTCTTGCTTCTCTAGTTCTTTTAATTGTGATGTTGGGGTGTCAATTTTAGATCTTTCCTGCTTTCTCTTGTGGGCATTTAGTGCTATAAATTTCCCTCTACACACTACTTTAAATGTGTCCCAGAGATTCTGGTACATTGTGTCTTTTTTCTCATTGGTTTCAAAGAACATCTTTATTTCTGCCTTAATTTTGTTATTTACCCAGTAGTTATTCAGGAGCAAGTTGTTCAGTTTCCGTGTAGTTGTGTGGTTTTGAGTGAGTTTCTTAATCCTGAGTTCTAATTTGATCGCACTGTGGTCTGAGAGACAGTTTGTTGTGATTTCTGTTCTTCTACATTTGCTGAGGAGTGCTTTACTTCCAATTATGTGGTCAATTTTAGAATAAGTGCGATGTGGTACTGAGAAGAATGAATATTCTGTTGATTTGGGGTGGAGAGTTCTGAAGATGTCTATTAGGTCTGCTTGTTGCAGAGCTGAGCTCAGGTCCTGGATATCCTTAGTAATCTCCTGTCTCATTAATCTGTCTAATATTGACAGTCAGGTGTTAAAGTCTCCCATTATTATTGCATGGGAACCTAAGTCTCTTTGTAGGTCTCTAAGGGCTTGCTTTATGAATCTGGATGCTCCTACTGTATTGGGTGCATATATATTTAGGATAGTTAGCTCTTCCTCTTGAATTGATCCTTTTACCATTATGTAATGGCCTTCTTTTGATCTTTGTTGGTTTAAAGTCTGTTTTATCAGAGACTAGGATTGCAACCCCTGCTTTTTTTTTGCTTTCCATTTGTGTGGTGGATCTTCCTCCATCCCTTCATTTTGAGCCTGTGTGCATCTCTGCACATGATATGTGTCTCCTGAATACAGCACACTGATGGGTCTTGACTCTTTATCCAATTTTCCAGTCTGTGTCTTTTAATTGGGGCATTTAGTCCATTTACATTTAAGGTTAATATTGTTATGTGTGAATTTGATCCTGTCATTATGATGTTAGCTGGCTATTTTGCTTTTTAGTTGATGCAGTTTCTTCCTAGCATCGATGGTCTTTACAATTTGGCCTGGTTTTGCAGTGGCTGGTACCAGTTGTTTCTTTCCATGTTTAGTGCTTCCTTCAGGAGCTCTTGTAAGGCAGGTCTGGTGGTGACAACATCTCTTAGCATTTACTTGTCTGCAAAGGATTTTATTTCTCCTTCACTTATGAAGCTTAGTTTGGCTGGATATGAAATTCTGGGTTGAAAATTCTTTTCTTTAAGAATGTTGAATATTGGCCCCCACTCTCTTCTGGCTTGTAGGGTTTCTGCTGAGAGATCCACTGTTAGTCTGATGGGCTTCCCTTTGTGGGTAACTCAGTCTTTCTCTCTGGTTTCCCTTAACACTTTTTCCTTCATTTTAACCTTGGTGAATTTGATAGTTATGTGTCTTGGGGCTTTTCTAGAGGAGTATCTTTGTGGTGTTCTCTGTGCTTCCTGAATTTGAATGTTGGCCTGTCTTATTGTGTTGGGGAAGTTCTTCTGGATAATATCCCAAAGAGTGTTTTTCAACTTGGTTCCATTCTCCCCATCACTTTCAAGTACACCAATCAAACATAGATTTGGTTTTTTCACATAGTCCCACATTTCTTGGAGACTTTGTTCATTTCTTTTTAGTCTTTTTACTCTAACCTTGTTTTCTTGCTTTATTTCATTAATTTGATCTTCAATCACTGATACCCTTTCTTCCACTTGATCGAATCGGCTACTGAAGCTTGTGCACACATCACGAAGTTCTCGTGCCATAGTTTTCAGCTCCATCAGGTCATTTAAGGTCTTCTCTACATGGTTTATTCTAGTTAGCCATTCATCTAATCTTTTTTCAAGGTTTTTAGCTTCCTTGCGATGAGTTCAAACATCCTCCTTTAGCTTGGAGAAGTTTGTTATTACTGATCTTCTGAAGCCTACTTCTGTCAGCTCATCAAAGTCATTCTTTGTCCAGCTTTATTCCATTGCTGGTGAGGAGCTGCAGTCTTTTGGAGGAGAAGAGGCACTCTGATTTTTAGAATTTTCAGCTTTTCTGCTCTGGTTTCTCCCTATCTTTGTGGTTTTATCTACCTTTGGTCTTTGGTGTTGGTGACCTACAGATGGGGTTTTGGTGTAGATGACCTTTTTGTTGATGTTTATGCTATTCCTTTCTGTTTTTTAGTTTTCCTTCTAACAATCAGGTCCTTCAACTGCAGGTCTGTTGGAGTTTGCTGGAGTTCCACTCCAGACCCTGTTTGCCTGGGTATCACCAGTGGAGGCTGTAGAACAGCAAATATTGCAGAACAGCAAATATTGCAGAACAGCAAATATTGCTACCTGATCCTTCCTCTGGAAGCTTCGTCCCAGAGGGGCAGCCGCCTATATGAGGTGTCTGTTGGCCCCTACTCGGAGGTGTCTCCCAGTTAGGCTACACGGGGGTCAGCAGTCTGTCTGTTCTCAGAGCTCAAACGCCATGCTGGGAGAACCACTGCTCTCTTCAGAGCTGTCAGACAGGGATGCTTAAGTTTGCAGAAGTTGTCTGCTGCCTTTTGTTCAGCTATGCTCTGCCCACAGAGGTGGAGTCTAGAGGCAGTAGGCCTTGTTGAGCTGCGGTGAGCTCTGCCCAGTTCAAGCTTTTCGGCCCGCTTTGTTTACCTGCTCAAGCCACAGCAATGGTGGACGCCCCTCCCCCAGCCAGGCTGCCATCTAGCAGATGGATCTCAGACTGCTGCACTAGCAGTGAGCAAGGCCCTGTGGGCGTGGGAGCCGCCGAGCCAGGCACGGGAGAGAATCACCTTGTCTGCTGGTTGCTAAGACCTTGGGAAAAGCACAGTATTTGGGTGGGAGTGTCCCATTTTTCCAGGTAGTCTGTCACGGCTTCCCTTGGCTAGGAAAGGGAAATCTCCTAACCCCTTGCACTTCCTGGGTGAGGCGATGCCCTGCTCTGCTTTGGCTCGCCCTCCGTGGGCTGCACCCACTGTCCAACCAGTCCCAATGAGATGAACCAGGTACCTCATTTGGAAATGTAGAAATCACCATCTTCTGCATCGAACATGCTGGGAGCTGCAGCCCAGAGCTGTTCCTATTCAGCCATCTTGGAACGCCTTCTATGCCTTTGGTTTATGTCAGAATATACTTAAAACTGCTTACATTCATACATTACAGAGGAAAAAAAGGGGTTTTGTATGATCTAATGAGAAAACTGGACAAGAAGGAAACAAGAGTAAGAAAAAAATGTGAAATCAAAAGGGAGAAAAGAACACAAAATCTATGCTGACAACTGCAATAAGTTGGTCACAGATTTGATTTTGAGCTCCCTCGTGATCACAGCAAAAAGGAAAACACATCAGTTATCTGACTCAGTCACTAGTTCCATAATGTGCAAAACAAGAGTGCATGAGAATCAGAACTCTTTCTGTTCCTGACATCAGAAATAAATTACTCCTATATGTCCTCAACAGGACGCTAGTTACTATAGCAATCAACATCCTCAACAACTCTTGGAATTGTCTTAAAATGTCCTTTAATTAATAGTGAGGAATATAAGAACCAAGGTGTAAGTCTGTGGAAATAGTTCAATGATAATTTAAAATATTCCAGCTCTGGCATCACCCAAAGACTAATTCTGGCATAACAAGAAGAGTTGTACATATCCTCCATAAAGTCTACTCCCATCAGTCAACCTTTAGCAAAACAAGCATCAGCAAGTCCCCTCCAAGTGGCCTGCCAGGAGCTTTGCCAAGGATGCTACCATCTGCTTTATTGTTCAGCCTGCTGGACTCATGCAGAAGTGGGTCATGGGAGTGCTCATGGACAGGCCAACAGGACCATTCTCAAGTGGCTTTGGATTCCTCCCCCTACAGAAGAAGAAGCAAGAAAAATCCCTAGGGTCTAAGGAACAGGTGCTGCACATGCCTAATGTCCTCCCACTAGTGACATCTCTCAGCAGCCCAGTGATTCTTATTTGTGGGAACACTTATCTAACAAACTGCAGGCCAACAGATGACACGTACTGTAGATGCTCGATGCTCAGTGGCATTCTAGGCAAAGAGAACAGCACGTGCAAAAGCCCTGGGGTTGAAGACAATATGGTGGTATGAGGAATGGCAGTAGGGGAGGAAAGGAAGAAAATGTATGTGTGCATGTGTATGTGTGTGCACACGTGTGTGCATGTGTGTAAAGGAAGAGGAGTTGGAAGGTTGGCAGAGATTGGTGCAAAATAAACACAGACACTAGTGCATACAGAGCCTAGTGTGCCAAGGACTGAGTTTTGTACAGCCATGGAAGGATTATAAACAGAGGCTACCTGATCGGATTTGCCTTTTCAAAGATCTTGTCATCTGCATAGTGGGGAATGAATTGGAAGAAGGCAAAGGGAAAGGAGGAGTTAGGAGACTGGGCAGTGGTGATGGCTCTGACCCAGCAGTGGAAAGTTGGATGGAGACAAGTGATTTGAGAGCTAATTAGGAAGTGCAAACTGGCAGAGATTAGGGATGCAAGGTTCTCTGGGAGTTGCAGTCATTGAATAGATGAAAGAGATTGGGACCAACGAGTGGTACCAATGGGTGGTATTGATGGGTAGAGAAACTAGGGACTGGGGTTACATCCTCTGCAAAAAGCAGGAACCCTGCTGATAAAGGACAATGGTACTGTTTCCTCTGGGTATAGATTCTCCGAAGACCTGAGGATTCACAATCCAAGCCAATGAACTCTGTGAGAAATAAAAATGCTCCCCAAGCTGACAAGAGGCTGGCTGTAGAGTAAGATTCTCAGTAAATATTTGTTGAACAAGCCAGGCATGCTGGCTCACACCCATAGTCCCAAAACTTTGGGAGGCTGAGGCCAGGAGTTGAAGAGCAGCCTGGGAAACATAGTGAAACTCTGTCTCTGCAAGAAAAAAGTTTTAAATTAGCCAGGCATAGTGGCTTGTACCTGTAATCCCAGCCTCCTGAGAGGCTGAAATGAGAGGATCACTTGAGCCCAGTGTTTGAGGCTGCAGTGAGCTATAATCACTCTACCGTACTCCAGCCTGGGCAACAGAGTAAGATTCTGCCTCTAAATAAATAAATAAATAAATAAATAAAAATTTGTTGAGTGATTAAATGAATGGCTGAGTCAGTTGCTGCCAGAGAGATGCAGTTTTCAAACAGCGAGCCTATATGATGGCCTGACCTCCTGTAACTACTTCTGTGCTTGAAAACTATTTTAGACTTTTATTTTACAATTTCATGATTCTTCTTTGTGATTATCATAAATCTAGGTCTTTTATTTCTCCATCAGAGAAACAATCTTGACTTTTATCTACATTTTTCATGCCTAATTATTTTTCTTCATCCATATTCCACTGTGCTAAATATTATGATAACATAGCTAGATAATCTTTAGTCGGTTCCTTTTCAAGCATACCAAGAATTCATTAACAACCAGAATCCAAATGAAACCCCAGTGTTTGTTATGTACTGATCAATAGGAAGAATCAAGTGACTTCAGGGTAGAGCAGGGATAATTATCATTATTTATCATATGAAATAATACACAAAAAGTACTTTAAAACCAAAAGCAGTATGCAATATGCGAGCTGTTATTATCATTCATTAAACAAAATTGCAAAGTATAAAGTCCCCATAAAACATTTATTTTGAGCAGCAACAAGTTCCTGGTATACCCACAAAAATAAACTAGTTGCAAATATATTCCTGGTACCAGGATGGAGTAATACAGTACAAAAGATCATTAACTAAAAGTCAGAAATATAGGAAGTCAGCTGCCAAAATTCTGACAATTTTTTTCATAGCTGTCCAGGAATTTTGGCTAGAATTACTAATAGGAGAGCCTAGTTGTCTAATAAGACCATTCTCCGTATACAGCAGTAAACTACATTATTCAACAACTTCATTAAACCAGTATTGAGTCCTGTTAGATGCCAGGCTGTAAGAGAGTGCTTATGGCTCTAGTCCTATGCCTTTTTTTTTTTTTTTTTTTTTTTTTTTTGAGACAGAGTCTCACACTGTCACCTGGGTTGGAGTGCAGTGGCGCAATCTTGGCTCACTGCAACCTCCGCCTCCCAGGTTCAAGTGATTCTCCTGCCTCAGCCTCCAAGTAGCTGGGATTACAGGTGCCCGCCACCATGCCCGGCTAATTTTTTTGTGCGTTTTTAGTAGAGACAGGGTTTCACTATGTTAGCTAGGCTGGTCTCAAACTCTTGACCTCATGATCCACCTGCCTCGGCCTCTCAAAGTGCTGGGATTATAGGCATGAGCCACCATGCCCTGCCACCTACTCCTTTTTCTAGCTTTTATTTCAGGTTCAGGGGTACATGTGCAGGTTTGTTATATAGGTAAATTGCGGGTCATGGGAGTTTGCTGTACAGGATTATTTCGTCACTCAGGTAATAAGCATAGTACCTGATAAGTTGTTTTTCAATCCTCTCTCTCCCACCCTCCACCCTCAAGTAGGCCCTGGTGTCTGTTGTTCCCTTCTTTGTGTCCATCGGTGCTCTATGTTTAGCTCCCAAGTATAAGTAAAAACACGCAGTATTTGGTTTTCTGTTCCTGCATTAGTTCACTTAGGATAATGGCCTCCAGCTCCATCCATGTTGCTGCAAGGACATGATCCCATTCATTTGTATAGTTGTGTAGTATTCCATGGTGTACATATACCACATTTTCTGTATGCAGTCCACCGTTGATGGGCATTGAGGTGGATTCCGTGTCTTTGCAATTGTGAACAGTGCTGTAATGAACTGCTCTATTTTTAGTTGTAGGAGAGCTTTCATCCAATTATTCCAAGGGGGAATAAAGTCATTCAGGTACAACTGTTAAAAGGCTGGAACATACCCCTTTTTAATGGCTACTGGAAATAGTGATTCGGTTTATCAAAAGACATTTTTCATCAACTCCTGCCTTCATAATGTTACTTAAGTTACGATGTTCACTGTCCTCCAGTGATGTGGATTTCTTTTCAATTCTCTAAATATTGCCAACCTCTTTCCTGCTTCAAGTCCCTGGAAGTTCCACTTCTCTCTGCTGAGAACACTCTTCTTCTGGTTCTTCTCACATCTGACTCCTCCTTAATCTTCATGTCTCAGCTTGAATGTCTCCTTCTCAGCAGAGCCACCAGGAACAGGTGTGCCCCAGTGTGGGGTGATGCTGTCCAGGGACGTATGTTTTTCTAATTGATGTTATATGGACCAGGCAGCCCTGCCTGACTCTGCTTCACATAATTTTGGAACTATCTGGATGATTTGTTTTCCCATTTCCTATCTGGCAATCACTCCATGAAGGCAGATGCTGTGTGTGTCTTACATACCCAGAGCCTAGCCCAGCCCCTGGCGTGTGGTGGGTGATCCATGACTATACATCGAATGAATGACAGTTCAGGTTCTATCCAAGAGTCAGCAACCAAGGTCCAGCCTTGACCTCTTAGCTTATCCCATAACAAACCCCTGTCCACAGAAGCCAAAAAGAAAGGTAGCTCTGATCAGGTAGGAAGAGGGAGGGAGCCTCATTTAAAGGAAAACTACACGCACTGAATTGGTTTGAAGTTGTTATTCATCTAATGGAAGAGAAAGACAAAATGTGCAAGACGGAGCTTCAAAAAACCATTGCATGCATCAGATCCTCTGTAGAATCTGAAAGCCCCCGAGTCTATCTGGCACTCCTCAAGTACCAAACTTCCACAACACCCATGAATTCAGTCAGTTGCCAGATCAAAATTAAAACAAGAAGAAAATTCACTCCAAGCAAAAAAGGGCTAGAGTGAGGTGCCCCCAGGATAAAGCCTGATGGGAGTCATCCTTTTCCCAGGTTCACACACAGAAGCGAGGAAGAATTGCCCTCTTGGGTGGCACTCCCATGGCTAAGAGAACCGGCCACAGGGAAGCAATGTCATTAGGCAGGAATCAGGGCCAGATGCCATCAGACAAGCCCTGTTCAGCATTCAGAACTCCAGAGACAACTGGCCTGCCCTGAGAAATATGAAATCAACCAGGATTACTTCTGAGTAGATGATATTTTTCTTGGCAGGGAGAATGTAAATGTTGAGAAAAATCATATTCATCTTCCTGGGAAACAGAGTAGGGTCCAGAAGGCAGACCCTCTGGCTACCCCGAAGATGGAGATGTGAGAGAAGTTATCCAGCCTAAGCCCATCCAGCAGAGGTTCAGGAGGCCCAAATGCAATGGCTCCAGACACCTGAGCCCTGGATTGTCAAGGAGGCAATGCTACATATAAGACCTGCCCAAGGTATTGTGGAGGCTGCTGTTCTAGCCAATCAAACATCCGTACACAGCAAATTGCAGGTTAACCCACGGCCAGTCTCCTAGCATGGAGGTTCTCTGGAAAAGTCAGAGTTTGCTGCTAAAATTCAGGGGCAGAAGGAAACAAGCCTCCTGTCCCCTCATTCATGATAAGGACTTGCTCTTTCCTGTCTTCCCCACAGCCAGACTTTTTCTGCTATTATAAACACCACTAAAAATAATGGACTACATACATAAAGGGGCAGAGGAAAGAAACACCATATATTTTAAATAACAAAGGGAGGGTAGGTGATTATGAAGTGATTAAAACTAAGAGCAAACTAAAAGAGATGAATAACCTAGAAGTTAAAAAATGAGTTAGAATTCCAATAAATAGAAGGCATTAACTGTTTTTCCTCCAACTAGTGAGATAAAAGAAAAGGAATTTAAAATAACTAAGATTGCCAGTCAATGAAGCCAAAATTTAAAAGACCAAAGGCAAAAGAGATAAAAGGTTAAGATAAATGGTTTAAACCCAAGAGATGATCAGTATAAAATGCCAAAGTAAGTGATGGGGTTTAAGGATTAAGAAAAAAAGAATAGAAAATATAATTTTTTTTCAATGAGATAAATATTTTTAATCAAGGTTTACATTTTGGAATACTTTCAGATTTACAGAAAAGTTGCAGAGATAGTACAAGAGAGTTCTCATATACCCTCACCCAGTTTTCTGTAATATAACCTCTTACCTAACCACAGTACATCTGTCAAAACAAAGAAATCAACATTGGTATGTTACATTGTTGTTGTTGTTGTTGTTGTTGTTGTTGAGACAGAGTCTCGCTCTGTCGCCTAGCCTGGAGTGCAGTGGTGTGATCTCAGCTCACTGCAACCTCCACCTCCCAGGTTCAAGCGATTCTCCCACCTCGGCCTCCTGAGTAGCTGGGATTACAGGCACACGCCACCATGCCTGGCTAATTTTTGTATTTTTAATAAAGACAGGGTTTCTCCATGTTGGCCAGGCTGGTCTTGAACTCCTGACCTCAGGTAATCCACCCGCCTTGGCCTCCCAAAGTGCTGGGATGACAGGTGTGAGCTACGGCGCCTGGCCAGTATGTTACTACTTTTAAATGCTAGACTTTATTTGGATTTTACTCATTTTCCACTAATGTCTTTGTCTATTGTAAGATCCATTCTAGGATACTACATTTCATTGAAGAGAGGAATATTCCACTGCTGGGTATATAACCAAAACAACAACAAAAAAGAAATATCAGTATATCAATGAAATATCTGCACTCCCATGTTTGTTGGAAAAATAGTTAAAACATAAAAAAATTAAAATAAATGTTATGTACTCCAAATATATATACATGGATATATATATATATGAATTTTATAAGAATACATTTAAGATCATCCAGGTAGATATGAAAGAGGAAAACTGAAATAGAGAAACTAGTCACATCCAAGATAATAGAATAGGGAGTACAGGAACAGTCCTGAGTGAAGGTAGACACCTGATCAATGACAGGTTGACATGACAGATGAGTAGAGGAAGGAAGGTTATTCAATAAATGCCACTAGGCAACTGGTTATTCATCCGGAAAAAAAATAAGGCCCTAACTTATACCATATTCTGAAATCAATTCCAGGTTGATTAAGAACTTAAATGTGAAAGGCAAAACTTCACAACTTTTTAGAAGAATATATAGAACAGTATGTTTATGACCTCAGGGAAGAAAGAATTTGTTAAATAACATTTTTTAAAAGTAGACACCATAAAGGAAAGAAATGATACATTTGACTGCATTAATGTTAAGAACCCCTATACATCAAAAGAGACAATAAAGAAAATAAGAAGGCACACCACAAACCAGCAGACATTTGCCACATATATACCAAAGCATTAGAATTCAGAATACTTTTTTAGTTTCTAAAAGTCAATAGGAAAAAGAGAGGCAATTTAATAGGAAAAAATGGCAACTCACAGAGATATTTCACAGGTAATGAAATCTAAGAAGCCAATAAACTTGTGAAAAGACCTTCAACTTCATCAGCAATTAGGGAAATGCAAACTGAAATTAAACTGAGGCACCATCTCCTTCTCGCCTCCTTGCCACAAAAGTTAAACAGCCTGGCCAAATGAAAGTTAGCAACGATGTGGAGCAACCTAAACAAAGTTGGTGAGCATATAAATTGATGCAACAATTTTGTCAGCCAATTATACATCATTTGTTCCAGTAGTTCTCAACTGGGGGTGATTTTGACACCCACCCCCACCCCGGGGCACATTTGACAATGTCTGGAGAGATTTTGGTTTCATAAGTGTGTAGGTGGTAGGGGAAGAGTGCTACCAGCCTGTAATGGTAGGTGCCAAGAATGCTGCTATACATCTTGCAAGGCTCAGGGTAGCCCCTACCACAAAGAATAATCCATTTCAGTTGTCAATAGCTCTGAAGTTGAGAAACTGATCACATCCAGTTGCAGATGTGCAGACTCTCAGACCAAGCAGATCTATTTCCAGGAGCATTTCCTAGCTTGATATTTCCAACACTTTTCCTGATAAAAATTAAGAAGGGCACTTGTATCAATGACTAAATCTCAGTCATGTCCCTGGGAAGGCTGATTCAAGAGGCTAGAAATGGGACCCAGCAATCAGTTTTTTTTTTTTTTTTTTTTTTTTTTGAGACGGAGTCACTCCATTGCCCAGGCTGGAGTGCAATGACAGGATCTCGGCTCACTGCAACCTCTGCCTCCCAGGTTCAAGTAATTCTCCTGCCTCAGCGTCTGTATTTTTACATAAATGCCTAAGTAACTGGTAACACCAGAGAAGCCTGCAAAACTGTCCTAAATGCTCAAGTGTGCAAGAAGAATGTCCAAGAATGCCTCAAGGTAAAAAATACATACACACATACATAAACAGAAAAAACGGGAGAGAATCCAAATGTCTTTCAACAGAGGAATGCTTACATTAATGGTGGTCTATTCATAGAATGAAGTGTTACTATATTTCCTGTACTCTAATAGGACATTGATTGAAGTACATCACTAATTTACGAACCACTAAGATAAAAAGAGGCTGCCAATTAATCTAGGACACACTGCTTTCTCATACTTAACATTTTTGCCTAAGTGTCATCTTAAAATCTTCTTCATTTATTTAGATACATTTTATCATATATTATGCTGCTCTGTTCCCATGTCTTCCTGCATAGACAAATTTTAATGCCAAGTTACAGTGTAATAGTTTTGAAGTCCTTTTAAATTCTAGTTAAACTCATGTAAGATCAACAACGAATAACAGGACTGAAGTGATAACATGAAGAGCCATGTCCGTGGGCCCTAGATAGGCAGGCAGTGACAGCTACAGCCCCCCCATGCTGGGCAGACAGCCACTGTGGGGTGCCACACAGTGCAATTCACAGCCCTATTTCAGAGATGCTGAACTGTTCACAGAGCCCTGAACGAATCTCAGAAACAATATTCAGGAAAAACAAAAAAGCTGCAGAATATGTGAAATATGACCTCATTTCTATGAAGTTCAAAACCATGCAAAATTAAAAGATATACTATTTAGGGACACATACATGAGGTTTCCCACAGGGGAAAGTGAGACCTGGTCAAACAAACTCAGGATGATGCTATCTCTGTGAGGAAAGGAAGGGGAAGGCAATCAGGAAATGCACATCAGGGCTTCCAGGAGCCTGTGATATTCGATTTCTCAAGTCCAAATTCAGGACTGAGCACTCAAGTGTTCATTTTATCAGGGCTGAGACTACCATGAGGTAAGTGAGGTAAACCCTCCAGCACGAAATTTAAGGGGAAATCCAAAAAATTCAGGTATCAGGATAAAAATATTCTAATGCAATAATTTTTAAAAAATCAAAATGAATGAGCCCCAAAACTCCATGATCAACAAAGTATGATTGATAAAGACTTTTACATAAAGACGGGATTTAGCCCTGCACCTACCTGACACTGCTTCACAGGGCACTCTCTAATCCCGGCCCTCATTCCAATAAAACTTTATTTTACAAAAACAGGCAGCTGGTTCACGTACATTGCCCACTTAGTTTTTGAAAATGTTGTATTAAAATATTTTCATCTTGATATATGAGCTTTGGGGCACCTCTTAAATTTTGCATCCAAGGCAAGCCTTTGTTCCCAGCCCCACCCTAGTCCTGGCCCTGCATTTTATCTTTAAAGTATACATATTAATAGATTAAAAGCATATACATATAAGCACAGACACACATATGCATGTATGTAGACACACTAATTTATTATTATTATTATTATTATTATTATTATTTGAGACAGAGTTTTGCTGTGTTGCCCAGGCTGGAGTGCAGTAGTGTGATCTCAGCTCACTGCAACCTCCATCTCCCAGGTTCAAGCAATTCTCGTGCCTCAGCCTCTCGAGTAGCTGGGATTACAGGTGCACAACACCGTGCCCGGCTAATTTTTGTATTTTTAGTATAAACGGGGTTTCACTATGTTGGCAAGGTCGGTCTCAAACTCCTGACTTCAAGGACTCCACCTACCTCGGCCTCCCAAAGTGCTGGGATTACAGGCGTGAGCCACCGCACCCAGTCATGTTGTTGTTATTGTTGTTGTTATTATTATTATCATTTTAATATTTTACAGAAAGGGAAAGCCAGTGAGAAAACTCAAAACAATACTTGAGGTGGGAGATCTCTCCTATGGCACCCTCCCTCATGGTGGGAGAAATGTCCTCCTCAGATGTATCCCGTCAATACCAGTAATATCAAGGGGCATTTCCCACCACAAACTCCAAACAGATGGGTCAGGAGCTTCCCTGCAGCTTCTGCCAGCCTGGGGCAGGAACCTTCTCTACCCCCTCCCCCACAGTAGAATAGCTTCAACTTAGAAGCCACTCTGTCATGCATCCCAGAGCTTAAGCTTTGTCACAATGCTGCAGGGGAAGTGGAAAACTCCTCATTTTCCTGACGGGGAAACTGAGTCTCGGGGAGGTTGACAAACCCAGCCCACATTGCACAGCAAAGGGTGGCAGAGCCCGGCTCCTTGGTGGTATGGAATCTATTCAATATGCATTCCATCATGGCCAATTGACGGGTGGCCTTTCTGAATCAAGACACACTTCACCTAGTTTACTATTACTTCAGAAACTGGGGTGACAAGAGGAAGCAAAGGGGGTTCCAATGAAGCTCTTTTTTTTTTCTTTTTTTTTTGAGATGGAGCCCTACTCAGCCTTGAAGTCTCGCTCTGTCACCCAGGCTAGAGTGCAGTGGCACGATCTCGGCTCACTGCAGCCTTCACCTCCCAGGTTCAAGTGACTCTCCTACCTCAGCCTCCCCAGTTTACAGGCACATGCCGCCACACCCGGGGATTACAGGCACATGCCGCCACACCTGGCTAAATTTTGTATTTTCAGTAGAGATGGGGTTTCACCACGTAGGCCAGGCTGGTCTCAAACTCCTGACCTCAGGTGATCCACTTGCCTCGGCCTCCCAAAAGTGCTGGGATTACAGGTGTGAGCCACCCTGCCCGGCCTTGATGAAGCTCTTTTAACTGGGAAAATAGTTTCATCCGAAGAGCGTGTTCCTACAGTGTGGAAGGCAGTATAGATTCGTGCACTTGAGGTTGGGCAGCAGCAGCTGCAACAGTCGTGTCTAATTGGCTCCCAGCCCTTCCTCCTCCCTGGACTCCCGTGGACAGCACGTCTAGATTCCCCTCCATGGCAAACAGCCGCCCAGAGCAATGGGCCATTTTGGGAAAGAGCATGGAACTCTTTACGGTCACTGGAGGGGTGATCACTCGAACACATTGACTGATGAGCAATTTCACAGCTGAGAAGAGCTCATGTCACTTCCCCCCAGAAGCACCCAGTTTACTCCCAGACTGATTATACAGTCACTGGGAAACAGATTCATTAGCACACCACTCGCTAAGTCAAGGCTGAAGACATGCCCATGATAGACACTGTGTTAAGTCTCCTAAGCTGTTGTAACAAAGTGCCACAAACTGGATGGCTTCAAACCATGGAAATGCATTCTCTCCCAGTTTTGAAGGCTATAAGGTTTTTTGTTGTTGTTGGGTTTTTTTGGTTTGTTTGTTTTGAGATGGAATCTCACTCTGTCACCCAGGCTGGAGTGCAGTGGCACAATCTCGGCTCACTGCGACCTCTGCCTTCCAGGTTCAAGCGATTCTCCTGCCTCAGCACCCCAGGTAGCTGGGAATACAGGCACGTGCCACCACGCCCAGCTAATTTTTGTATTTTTAGTAGAGACGGGGTTTCACCATATTGGTCAGGCTGGTATCGAATTCCTGACCTCAAGTGACATGACCTCACCTGCCTCTGCCTCCCAAGGCTAGAAGTTTTTATTTTTCAAGGTGTCATCAGGGCCACACTCCCTGTAAGACCATTAGTAGAATCTTTCCCTGCATCTTCCTAGTTTCTGGTGGCTGTCCTCGGCATTCCTTGACTGGCAGCTGTGTCATCCCAATCTCTGCCTTTGTTGTCACATGACTTCTCCTTGTGCACCTCTGCGTCTGAATTTCCTTCTTCTTATAAGGACACCAGTCATATTGAATTAAGGGCCCGCCCTACTCCAGTATGACCTCATCTTAACTTGCCTAATTATACCTGCAAGGACCCTGTTTCCAAATAAGGTCATATTCCAAGGTATTGGGGGTTAGGACTTCAACATATCTTTTTTAATGAGGGGCACAATTTAACCCATAGCAGACACACCTGTCAGGTAGCAAAAGTTGCCCTTGAAGAGAAGAATAGAAACAGCATGGTTTAGTAAGCACCTGAGGCTAAGGCTTTCGAGCTTCCCTCAGGTCTTAGATGAAAGCCTGGATACTAAACTAAAATCTGGGTCTGGCTCCCACCCACCTCTCCAGTCCCACCTCTAACATTCTCTCTCTGTTGCTTCATCCACAGAACCTTCTGCATTCCTGAAACCTGCCAAGTTATTTCAGCACAGGCTATTCCTTCTGCCTTAAATGCACTTCCAACCCATTCCCATTCATCATCTGGCTGGCCCTGCTCACCCTTGAAGCCTTGCAGTTTAATGGCACTCACTCTTGGAAGCCTCCCCTGATCCCCAGCTAGATCAGGCATCCCTGTCTCCTCACCACTGCTGCTCCCCTGTTGTAGATTTCTGTAGCATTCTGAACTTCCACTTTGCAGCTCTTAACACTGTCATAACCAGCTCTTTTGTATCTGCGTTCCCAGCAGCCTGGGTGTTCTATGAGAATGGAGATCTTGGACATTGATGCATCCATTTCCTTGGTGTCCATCACAGGGGGTGAGCACTCAAAAAATATTTGTGATTGGAGGAACAGAAGGAGGAATGACTCTTGACGAGACAGGCTTGGAAGCTGTCCTAGGGGAAAAGTCATAGTTCCTGTATATTTTCAAGGCTTCCTTCAAGGTTCCAGAGCCAACTTTGTAGCATCAGAAAAAGCAGAAAAGAGCTCTGGACCTCAAGGTAAACGTACCTGTCCCTGAATCTTTCCTCCCTCATTGTCGACCCTGAGAAAGCCGCTTAACTTAGCTGCACCATGTTGTCCTCACTTACAAAAGGAGAAAATCAGACTCCACCTTCCCCCAAGGTTGTTACAAAGAAGACCATGCCCTTTGATACCTTACCAGGCTCTAAGCCATACTGGAGTTTGGGTGGACCTTTTTCATTTATCAATGATTTGCTGATCTTGTGATGACTGAACTCAAATAGGAATTAGAGGTTTAGGGAAAATACTTTCCTTCCTAGAGCCTTGAGTTTCCCATTTATAACATGCAAAGAAATTTCTAGGAGAAATAGGAGAGTAGTTTACAAGTTGAGTTTTAAGGAGGTGTCTTAGGGGCCACTGTTGTTAGGGAATGGAAGGAAAGGAAGACCCACGGGATGGGACACCAAGCCCCCAGGCTCCATGTAACCCAGAATGATTCCACTTTTATCTGCTCATTCATATGCTGAGGTTTTAGACGGGATTTTTTTAGAAGAGAGGATTTATTGCTAAATAAGAAGAAAGTTTTAATACGCCAATCTAGAGAAATGGCTTCTGACTTGGATTTTATGCATCGGTGAAATTAATAAATAGGGGACTACTTAGAGTTAGCAACTTTTCTTTCCCAATAAGGACACTAAATCGAAACCATCAGCCGGGCATGGTGACTCACACCTGTGGTCCCAGCATTTTGGGAGGCCGAGGTGGGCGGATCACTTGAGGCCAGAAGCGTGAGACCAGCCTGGCCAACATGGTGAAACCCCATCTCTCCTAGAAATACTAATACAGAAATTAACTGGGCATGGTGGTGGGTGCCTGCAGTTCTGGCTACTCGGGAGGGTGACACAGGAGAATCGCTTGAACGCGGGAGACAGAGGTTGCAGTGAGCTGAGATCACGCCACTGCACTCTAACCTGGGAAACAGAGCAAGACTCCATCTCAAAAACAAAATAAAACAACAACAACAACAAAATAGCCATTTATCACTATCATCATTTCATTTTTAAAGGGCATTTAACACCAAAAAAGGATGCAGGATATCATCTTAAACTAAAAACTTGTTTATTAAGTGCACGAACATACTTTATGGAAACACTCACTACATTGCCATTATTTTCTCAGGTGGTTGGCAGTTGGGGAAAATCATCACCAGGTCCTAACCCTGGTCTGCAGACTGGTCTCTGTATCCTAATTCCACGAGTGCTCGTTAAATAGCCCCCCGATTCTGGGCCCAGCCTCAGAGGCTGGGATCAGCAGTTATAAGATGGGAAAGAGATTCAAAGGCAGCGGATCCACAGAACCAGCATTTAGGAACGGCCAGAGCCTCCTCTTACTCTAAATCTTAGCTATGGGCTCAACAATTTTACTCTTAACACTACCGCACGATGCCTGACTTTGCATATCTCCCATAAACATCTGTTGAATGAATGAATGAATGAATGATCCTTGGATGGTGTGTGGCAGATGTTTTAGGCCCTCTGGACAGCTGTTGAAGCCTCCTCTTTGGCCTTGTCCCTACGGGCTGATCTGTCTGTTGTCCACCCCAGGAAGCACAGTTGTGTCTGTAGTTCATGCCTGCCTGGCCACTCACTGTCTCTACCTCTGCACATGTGGATTCAAGGGGCTGAGCAGCTGCCTTGGTGCCAGTTCAGCTGAAGATACAGCAAGCAGCCCAGATAATCTGACAGTAATCAGTGTGTTAGTAAGCAGGAACAGCACTGGTGAATTATGGCCCCAGCGAGGGCTCTGTACCTGTAAATTACACAGATCATATCATGGCCCCAAACCTGTGTCCTATTGATTTCTAGGGCTTGGATATGGTTTGAGATGAGAAGAAAAAGTTTGCAGCATCTACACTGAAGTCATAGGTATTCAGAAAATCCTACTAGAGTTTAGCTCCACCTATCTAGGACAGCTGCTGAATATGCAGGCTACTCCAGCAGGATCAGTGGTTCTTGATCTTGGCCGCATGTTGCAATCACCCAGGGAGCTTTAAAAAGTACTGACCCCCCGGACCCTATCCTCCAGGGGCTCTGATGTCATTGGACCGGAGTGCAGCCTGTGGATCAGAATTTTAAAATGCATCCCAGGTGATCTGAATGTGAAAACAAGTTTGGAAACCACTAGGCAAGAAGCACTTTCTTTTTGTTTCATGGTCAGCTGAAAGCCCATGGTGAAAGTGGGGAAAAGAGGGATTCCTGACACTCCCTGAAAGTACAATCTTGAGTAATCAGAAAGAGAAACACTCATCAAACAGGTTCATGCTCCTCTTTTGAATTAATAATCATTCATATTCCCCCCTGGCCACTCCATGGGGGAAGAAACAAATGGCAGCATGAATCACAGGTGCCCAACCCATGAACCAGTTGGTATTTACAGGCAGCAGTTGTTCTCGCGTGCTCAGCATCCGTATTCGGGTAGTTACATCACCCTGGTCTTTGGAAATCCACTCCCCTTGATTGCAACCCAGTTGGTTCAGTGGAGTTGATTCACTCCATGGCTTCAAGAGTGGACCAATAACTTGGGCCACCGTTGGTTAGAGTGATCAGTTCAGGATAAACATGTGTGTGTTCCCATGCATCTAATCAGAGCTAATACTGGGACTCTTTTACTGATACACTTAGAACTGTGAAGATGGAAGTTTGGAGCAGTCAAGGGCTACTATGAAGAGGGAGCTTAACTGGGAATAAAACTCACAAGGCTGTAAGACCAAGAAAGAGAAAGAACATGTGCTGATGACACTGGGCTCCTGGATCCAGCCATTCCTGATGCCTTTATTCTAGAAATGGATTTTGTTTTTCCAGTGCATGAACCATCATGTTCACTTGTATTTGCTGAAACGAGTATGTGGTGGTTCTCTGTTACTTATATCAGAAAAAGTTCTGACAAATGCAATCTTGGAGGCCTCCATGCCAGGTGTCCCTCTGCTGATAACAATCCCCACTCCTCTGCCCAAGTTCTATGGGATTTCTCAAAGGGAAAGAAGTTGGCTAAGTAAGAAATCTTCTCCTCTCTATAGACCCTTGAATCCCATCCTCAACCACCTACCTGCTCTCAGAATTAACTTTACACCCATGTACAAGTCATATTGTTCTTTGCGCAAACCTCAATTTCACAATCTGCCTCCCCACCCAATTTTCCTGGAAGCAAAATCTCTGACTGTTTGGAAGGGGTAGTGATGGAACAGTGTGGCCAATCTTAGATCAACGCCTTGGCTTCTCATGAGGGCTAAGCGTGAAATGTTCTCATCAAATACAGTGGGTGGAGAAGCCTCATCAAAAACCACTCTGCTTGAACTCTTCTTACAATTCCAAATATAGCACTGAAAACAATTATGTCTTCTGGAATGTGCGTGTGTGCGTGCGTGTGTGTGTACAGCTGTCCTTCCGTATCCATAGGGGGTTGGTTCCAGGACACCCCACATATACCAAACTCCAATATGTTCAAGTCCCTGATATAAAATGGCATAGTCTTCATATATTAATAACTTACACAAAGCCTCCTGTATACTTTAAATCACCTCTAGATTATTTATGATACCTAATACAATGTAAATGTTACGCACATAGTTGTTATACTGTATTGTTCAGGAAATAATGACAAGAAAAAAGTCAGTACATGTGCATTACAGACATAATCATCTATGTTTTTTCAAATATGTTAGTTCTGAAGTTGGTTAAATCCATGGATGTAAAATCCATGAATACAAAGGGCCAGGGCTATTGTCCTGCAAAGCTGAAAATACTTATTATTTGGCCCTCTGCAGCAGTAGCAGCTGACCCTATCCAGCCATTTCCAGCCCATAACTTGTAGTACTGGCTCACTGGGTCCTTGTGGCAGCTCTATGAGGCTGGGAACACTTACATCATTAGTCCCATTTTATAGATGGACAAACAGACAGGTGAGGTGGCAGCCTAAGGTGACCCTACTGCTCGGGACTGGGCTGAGGCAGAGCCCCTGTGCTTTCCACTGCATCCTGCTGATGCCTAACCTCAGAGGGTCCTGATATGCCCCGTTAGGGTGCCTGCCAGGGCTAGCAGCCTCCCAGAAAGAGCTGCTGCAGGACAAGGCAATGGTTCCTGGGGTTTCCAGAGAACGCTGCAGCCAAAGCTTGGAGGGTGGTGAAGTAAACACTCCAACTGGAAGCAGGCCAGGGTGTGCCAATTAACCGCAGGGATCCAGGACCCCAGGCTTGTCACGATGGAGTCAGCATCGAGTTTCTCCTGAAGGGGCGCGCCAGCACCCACCCTACAGAGCTCCTCCTCTGCCATCTGTCCCCTCCTTCTCACTCCTCAGTATTCAGCATCAAAGCCCCGGCATTGCTCCCAAAGAGACAGATGCTCTGACTTCTGAGGGGGGTTAGTCCTCCCTCCCTCCCTCAGTCCCCCAGCCACCACCTCCAAGTCTTCTCTGTCAGCGGCAAGGGTTTTAAGGAATGCAGCGCAGAAGGGCTGCCAGCGTTCAAGAGGCTGTGAAGGGTGGATGGTTACAGCCAGGAGGGAGAGGAGAGGGAGAAAGAGCCAGGGAGAGGCAGAGACAGAGACAGAGATGAGAGATGTGGTGACCAGGAGAAAGAAAGACTGAGAGGGTGAAAGCCACACACAGAAAAGAGAGAGGAAGACAGGGCTCAAGGAAGAAAGTAACAGAAAAAGAGACTGGATGATCCAGACACACAGACCTGAAGACAGATGTGATGGAGGAAGAGGGCAAAGAGAGTAAACAGAGGAGGGCAGGCAGGAGGGAGAGAGGGGCGCAGGAGCTAAGTGCCCACCTACGCCTGCCTGGTCATGTCCTGACTTTATCAGAGGGAAGAACAGCTTTAACAGAGGCCTTCGACAGAGCAGCATGGGGCACGGTAGAACACTTGCCACTTTTATCCCCGGCCAAGAAGAAGTTGGCCTGAGATGAAAAACAGGGTCTCGGATCCTGCCCAGAGACTGATGGGGCCAAGCCTCAGAGTGCGGATGTGTGCCAGGAGCCAGCACGGGCCCAGGGTGCCGTGGGTTGGGGGCTGTGGCACGTCCACCCGAGGCCTAGGAAGGAGCCTGTTATTTGGAGAAGGAAGAGTTCCTCCATTCAAAACGAGTAACAAAGAGGTAAAATCCCCAGGGTGAAAATCCGAGTTATCAAAGCTACATCCTAGGGGCATAATCACAGCCGGGAGGACAGGCTTTTGCGGCATGTTAATGATGCTGGAGATCAGGAGTGGGGCCAGGAGCACAGTCCTAAGGATGAGAAGGAAGGCTGACCCATCCATTTTTGTTCTAATTTTTAGTGACAGAGTCACTCTGTCACCCAGGCTGGAGTGCAGTGGCATGATCAGAGCTCACTGCAACCTCAATCCTGCTGCCTCAGTCTCCTGAGTAGCTGGGACCACAGGTACACACCACCACGTCTGGCTATTTTTTTTACTTTTTTTTTTTTTTTGTAGATGTGGGGGTCTCAGTACATTGTCCAGGCTGTTCTCAAACTCCTGAGCGCAAGCAATCCTCCTGCTTTGGCCTCCAAAAGTGCTGAGACTACAGGTGTAAACCACCACACCCAGCCTAACTCTGTCTTTTTAAACAGAAAAGTTCCAGTTACAAGAATCAGCAAGGGACATACCATTTATGGCAGGTCCAATGATCACAAACTGGTGGCCCCCATATATATGATGCTTAACTTGTGATGGTTTTTATTAAAAAAAAATTTTAATCCATTGCCAATATTTTTAAAATGATGAGATTATCTATGAAAATCTAGATGTCTGGCTTCTCTGAGAAAATGTGGATAATGTGATGACAATTTTTCCCTTTCCCATACAGCAATGATTGATGGGGACTGAGCATTGAGTGCCTTCTTTAGAAGTGGAGGAGGAGGTGATCTCCAGTTTACCATAATCTCCACCCCTCCCTATTGTCTGACACCAACTGCATCCTTCATCTCTGATGACCCCTAATATCCTCAATCTGGATTTACTGAGTAACCATTGTGCCCCTAGCATAAGGCATTAGGGCTTCATTTATGCATTCAAAACATACTTGCTCAGGGCCTATGATGTAGCAGGCTATAGATATGAGGATATGGCAGTCAATAGAAAAGATAAAATACTGCCTTTATAGAGCACAGTCTTGTGGATGGGACAGATGGTAATCCTTAGCATTTCATTTCCTACAATCTTCACCATAACCTTGCCAGGAAGGTATTGCTATCACTTTATACATCAGGAAACTGAGGCTTGAATATTTTCTTATGCCTAGTGAGGTAGGTAGTTGTGTCTAGCGGTGTTACTGAAAATATTTAACCACCCTTATGGGGTGGCATGGGCCAAATAGAAACATATCCAACCAATCACGCCAAGCCAATGAGGAAATATGCTCAGCCAAACACAAAATACGCCCAGCCAATCAGAAAATACAACTAGTCAATCAAAACATACACTCAACCAATCAGAAAACACACCAAAAACATGCCCAACCAATCAGATTGTATAGTGCTACAGACGCGCAACATCTGAATGTCTGCCCTGCCTGTCTGTTTGCTGTCTTACTAGGCAGAGATAATGATACTTTGTCCATCTGAACAATTTCTAGTTTCCAAATGGTGATCACACCTCCCAACAATCAAGTTTTGTGAGGTAGGCAGATGACATCAATATGCACATTTGTCAGATGAAGAAACCAAGGCTCTGAAATGTTGAGTGATTTAACAAGAGCCATACAGCCAGGGGTAACAGCCCTGGGAGGAAAACCAAGATTTCCCAACTCCTGGCCCAGAGTTTTGCCTGCATCCTAGAGGGCTTCTAACCAATTCGACTGCAAGTTCACTAAGGTCAGGGACTGTAACGTACATTTATTTGACTCCTCCCTGATACTCAGTATCTTATTTTACATTTCAGATGTTCAATTAGTACTGATTGCTGCATTCAGATACGCTGTAGGGTGGGGCAATATCCAGCAGAAACCAATGAGGATTAAAGCTGACCTAAATCCAAACACCATACAACAGTATCAACAACCACGACACTCAGGTACTGCTTCCTATGCAGCAGGCATACTGCTTAGGATCCTTTCATTTCATCCCAATAATCAATCCATGAGAAAGGGATATGATGTCCATTATAAAGATGGAGAACCTGAGGCTTGGAGCTGGTAAGTAATATGTGGCAGAGATAAGATCTGAACCCAGGCTTGTCCAACTCTCAACTGCCTGCCTGGCCAAAGCCAGGATGCCATGGCTTTGCCCTGGGAGTGGGGCTGAGTCTCTACTTGGTACCATGATTAACTTTCCCTAGAAGGCTGTGTGCTTCCTAGAGGAGTGTCAGGGGATGGGAGAAAAAAAAAACTCCTTTCCAGGGATCACTGGGGAATACAGCCCAACAGAAACAGAGAACTGAAATGGTTTTCTGTACAATGATGGAGACACAGCCTGCTAATTCAGGTCATGAACTGATCTGGCCTGGGGTTGGAGGAGTGTTCCTCAAAGTCTTTGAAGACAGGGACCCCACATTATTCATGCTTGCTCTAGTGAACACTGGTTGTCAGCCTCCCCAGCATTCATTCTCTCTTTTAAGCAAATGTCATGGTTAATACTGAGTGTCAACTTGATTGGATTGAGGGATACAAATTATTAATCCTGGATGTGTCTGTGTGGGTGTTGCCAAAAGAGATTAACATTTGAGTCAGTGGGTTGGGGAAGGCAGATCCACCCTTAAACTGGTGGGCACAATCTAAGCAGCTTCCAGGGAATATAAAGCAGGCAGAAAAATGTGAAAAGGAGAGATGGGCCTAGCCTCCCAGCCTACATCTTTCTCCCGTGCTGGACGCTTCCTGCCCTCAAACATATGACTCCAAGTTCTCCAGTTTTGGGAATAAGACTGGCTCTCCTTGCTCCTCAGCTTGCAGACAGCCTATTGTGGGACCTTGCGATCGCATAAGTTAATATTTAATAAACTCATTTATATATATGTGTGTGTGTGTGTGTATATATATATATGTATATGATTAGACCCAAAAATGCTAAGGACTCTACTTCTAATAGTATAGAGAACACTGTAGAAGAGCCGTAATTGCTCTTCTCTGTATGTCAGTTCTAATGGTGGGAATCACAGTCACTCAACTACAAAATTTAAATACAAGGGGAATAATTGGATCCTAAGGTGGCAGGGGCCAATGGCAGCACTCAACTGTCAAAGGTAAGGTGAGTGTAGCTACCGCAATGGACAACAGAGGCACAGTGGCAATCAGAATACTCTGACTCTAAATGAAGTAACTCAGGAATGGAAAACCAAACATCATATGTTCTCACTGATATGTGGGAGCTAAGCTATGAGGACGCGGAGGCATAGGACACAAGGACTGATAGTCCTTGGCATGAACTGTTTAGAGAGTTATGCAAAATAAATGCATTTGAGACTCCTGATTCACTGCTTATGAAAGGCCAGGAGTTTAGTGACTATATACATAATACCTTTGACCATATGTGGAGAACCAAGGAACACAATGAAGCTGGTTGGCTGCTCCTAAGTTCAGTAGACAAAGTGATGAAATAAAATTATGAAAGAAATTATGAACTCAGGGATTCTGTCTCCCAGCTTCAGAAACAGATACTGAGCCTCAAATCTAGTAAGATTGCCCTGAGTGAGTCTTATCTCCTGTAGAGAAAGAGCTGAAATTGTGGAAAAACAGACATAAGCTCTTACCATGTGAGTGGCTGACCTGCAACGAAAGGTGCATGCACAGCCTCACGAGGTGTTTACTGTTAAAGTGAGGGCATAGATTGGAAAAAAATGAGACCCTGAAACTTGGAATGGGGATTTGTGGGAGGACCCTGATGAAGCTGGGGACACTGAGTTTGTAAACTCTGATGGACCCTTTTTGCCAGAAGGAACAACTTCCCTATCCCCAGTAATGGCAACATCCCCTCCCCAACCAATGCTGCCATCAGCCTTTCTACCTTTGTCTGAGGAGATAAACCCTGCCCTGCCTAACGCAACAGTCATGGCCTCCCCTGAGGCAGTTGCCAGGCAAAATAATGTTGATTCTCCTCAGGAGCCACCCCCAATACCTCTGTTTGCTTCTAGACCTATAACTACATTAAAGTCCCAGTGGGTCCCTGGAGGTGAGGTTGAGAGTGTGACCCATGAGGAGGTGCACTATGCTCTAAAAGAATTGTTTGAGTTCTCTAATTTATATAGACAGCAATCTGGAGAACAGGCATGGGAATGGATACTAAGGGTGTGGGATAATGGGGGAAGGAACACAGTTGGATCAGGCTGAATTTATTGATTTGAGCCCATTAAGGAGGGACTCTGCATTTAATGTTGCAGCCTGGAGAGTTAAAAAAAGGTTCTAATAGTTTATGTGCTTGGTTAGCTGAAATATGGATTAAAAGATGGCCCACTGTGAGTGAGCTGGAAATGCCTGGTCTCCCTTGGTTTAATGTAGAGGAAGAGATCCAAAGGCTTAGGGAGATTGGGATGGTGGAGTAGATTAGTCACTTTAGATCTACTCATCCCAGCTGGGAGGGTCCAGAAGATATATCCTTGACCAATGTCTTGCAAAACAGATTTGTGAGGGCAGCACCTACATCTTTGAAGAGCCCTGTAATTGCTCTTCTCTGTCTGTCAGTTCTAATGGTGGGAATCACAGTCACTCAACTACAAAATTTAAATACAAGGGGAATAATTGGATCCCAAGGTAGCAGGGGCCAAGTGGCGGCACTCAGCTGTCAAAGGCAAGGTGAGTGTAGCTACCGTAATGGACAGCAGAGGCAAAGTGGCAATCAGAATACTCTGACTCTAAGTTAAATAACTCAGGAATGGAAAACTAAACATCATATGTTCTCACTGGTATGTGGGAGCTAAGCTATGAGGACACAGAGGCATAAGAATGATACAGTGGACTTTGGAGACTCAGGGGCAGTGTAGGAGGGGGGATGAGGGATTAAAAGACTACAGATATGGTGCAGTGTATACTGCTCGGGTGATATGTGCATCAAAATCTCACAAATCACCACTAAAGAACTTACTCATGTAACCAAATACCACCTGTACCCCAATAACTTATGGAAAAGATAAAAAATAATAATTAAAAAAATAATACTCTGACTCATGTAGATCTCTGGCATTGGTTAATTAATCACAGTGTTCCTAGAAGTGAAATTGATAGGAAGCCTACTGCATTCCTACTTAAATTATACAAACAGAAAATTTCTGGGTAGAATGGACAAAAGACTAATTTGAATTATAAAAAAAGAGAATCACAGCCCCTCAGTCAATTTCCAGACTTGAGCCAGTTTATAGACCCAGAACCCTTTGAATGAAGGGGAGGCTGGGTCCCTTGAGGAAGGACCCCATTATATTACAGACAATTTATGCAGTGAATCTTTCTCCCATCCTTCCCTAAGGAGACCTCCAGCCTTTTAACAGGGTAACTGTGCACTGGGGAAAGGGAAATGATCAGACATTTCAGGGACTACTGGACACTGGCTCTGAGCTGACGCATTCCACGGGACCCAAAAACGTCACTGTGGTCCTCCAGTTACGGTAGGAGCTTATGGAGGTCAGGTAATTAATGGAGTTTTAGCTCAGGTCTGATGTACAGTGGGTCCAGTGGGTCTCCAGACTCATCTGTGGTCATTTCCCCAGTGCCAGAATGTATGACTGGCATAGACATACTTAGCAGCTGGCAGAACCCCCACATTAGCTCCCTGACTGGTAGGATGAGGACTATTATAGTGGTAAAGGCCAAATGGAAGCCATTAGAGCTGCCTCTACCTAGAAAAATAGTAAATCAAAAACAATATTGCATCCCTGGAGGGATTGTGGAGATTAGTGCCACATCAGGGACATGAAAGACACAGGGGGGGTGATTCCTACCACATCCCCATTCAACTCTCCCATTTGGCCTGTGCAGAAGACAGATGGATCTTGGAGAATGACAGTGGATTATCGTAAGCTTCACCAAGTGGTAACTCCAACTGCAGCTGTTGCACCTGTATCACATGTGATTTCATTGCTTGAGTAAATTAACACATCTCCTGGTACCTGGTATGCAGCCATTGACTTGGCAAATGCCTTTTTCTCCATTCCTGTCCATAAGGCCCACCAGAAGCAATTTACCTTCAGCTGGCAAGGCCAGCAATATACCTTCACTGTCCTACCTCAGGGGTATAGAAGCTCTCTGGCTTTGTGTCATAATCTTATTCGGAAAGACCTTGATTGCTTTTCGCTTCTGCAAGATATCACACTGGTCCATTGCACTGATAACATTATGTTGACTGGATCCAGTGAGCAAGAAGTAGCAAACACACTGGACTTACTGGTGAGACATTTGCATGCCAGAGAATGGGAAATAAATCCAACCAAAATCAGGGATCTTCTACCTCAGTAAACTTTCCAGGAGTCCAGCGCAGCACTGTGGAACCTGTTGAGATACTCCTTTTAAGGTAAAGGATAAGTTGCTGCATTTGGCCCCTCCTACAGCCAAAAAGAGGCACAACGCCTAGTGGGCCTATCTGATTTTGGAGGCAACACATTCCTCATTTGGGTGTGTTACTCCAGTGCATTTATCAAGTGACCCGAAAGGCTGCCAGTTTTGAGTGGGGTCCAGAACAGGAGAAGGCTCTACAACAGGTCCAGGCTGCTGTGCAAAGTGCTCTGCCACTTGGCCATATGACCCAGCAGATCCAATGATGCTTAAGGTGTCAGTGGCAGACAGGGATGCTGTTTGGAGCCTTTGGCAGGCTCCCATAGGTGGATCACAGCAGAGGCTTCCAGGATTTTGGAGCAAAGCCCTGAGATCTTCTGCAGATAACTACTCTCCTTTTGAGAGACAGCTCTTGGCCTGTTACTAAGCTTTGGTGGAAACTGAACATTTGGCTATGCGTCATCAATGTGACCTGAACTGCCTGTCATGAACTGGGTGCCTTCTGACCCAGCTAGCCATAAAGTGGGTCGTGCACAGCAGCATTTCATCATCAAATGGAGGCAGCATATACATGATTGGGCTCGAGCAGGTCCTGAAGGCACAAGTAAGTTACACGAGGAAGTGGCTCAAATGCCCATGGTCTCCACTCCTGCCACCCCTGCCTTCTCTTCCCTAGGCTGCACTGATGGCCTCATGGGGAGTCTCCTATGATCAGTTGACAGAGGAAGAGAAGAGTAGGGCCTGGTTCACAGATGGTTCTGCACAACATGCAGGCACCACCCCAAAGTGGACAGCTGCAGCACTACAGCCCCTTTCTAGGACGTCCCTGAAGGACAGCGGTGAAAGGAAATCTTCCTAGTGGGCAGAACTTTGAGCAGTGCACCTGGCTGTGCACTTTGCATGGAAGTCAGAAATGGCCAGATGTGTGATTATATACTGATTCGTGGGCTGTAGCCAGTGGTTTGGCTGGATGGTCAGGGGCTTGGAAGAAGCATTATTGGAAAATTGGTGACAAAGAAATTTGGGGAAGAAGTATGTGAACGGAACCCTCTGAGTGGTCAAAAACTGTGAGGATGTTTGTATCCCATGTGAGTGCTCACCAACGGGTGACCTCAGTGGAAGAGGAGTTTAATAACCAAGTGGATAGAATGACCCATTCTGTCAACACCACTCAGCCTCTTTCCCCAGCCACCTCTGTCATCGCCCAATGGGCCCATGAACAAAGTGGCCATGTGGCAGGAACGGAGGTTACACATTGGCTCAGCAACATGGACTTCCACTCACCAAGGCTGACCTGGCTACAGCCACCACTGCTGAGTGCCCAATTTGCCAGCAGCAGAGACCAACACTGAGCCCTCAATATGTCACCATTCCTCAGGGTGATCAGCCAGCTACCTGGTGGCAGGTTGATTATACTGGACCTCTTCCATCATGGAAAAGGCAGAGGTTTGTCCTCACTGGAATAGACACTTACTCCAGATATGGGTTTGCCTCTCCTGCATACAATGCTTCTGCCAAAACTACTGTGGACTCACGGAATGCCTTATCCACCGTCATGGTATTCCACATAGCATTGCCTCTGATCAAGGCACTCACTTTACAGCTAAAGAAGTGTGGCATGGGCTCATGCTCATGGAATTCACTGGTCTTACCATGTTTCCCATCATCCTGAAGCAGCTGGATTGATAGAATGGTGGAATGGCCTTTCGAAGTCACAATTACAATATGAACTAGGTGACAATATTTTGCAGGGCTGGGACAAAGTTCTCTGGAAGGCCATGTATGCTCTGAATCAGCATCCAATATATGGTACTGTTTCTCCCATAGCCAGGATTCACAGGTCTGGGAATCAAGCAGATGGAAGTGGCACCACCCACCATCACCCCTAGTGATCCACTAGCAAAATTTTTGCTTCTTGATCCCAGGACATTACGTTCTGCTGGCCTAGAGATCTTAGTTCCGGAGAGAGGAATGCTGCCACCAGGAGACACGACGATTCCACTAAACTGGAAGTTAAAATTGCCACCGGGACACTTTGAGCTCCTCCTACCTTTAAGTCAACAGGCTAAGCCAACAGTGTTGGCTGGAGTGAATGACCCAGACTATCAAGATGAAACCAGTCTGCTACTCCACAATGGAGGTAAGGAAGAGTACGCACGGAATACAGGAGATCCATTAGGGCATCTCTGAGTATTACCATGCCCTGTGATTAAGATCAATGGGAAACTATAACAGCCCAATTCAGGCAGGACTACAAATGACCCGGACACTTCAGGAATGAAGGTTTGTGTCACTCCACCAGGAAAAAAACACGACTTGCTGAGGTGCCTGCTGAAGGCAAAGGGAATACAGAATGGGTAGTAGAAGGTAGTCATCAAAACCGGCTATGACCACGTGACCAGCTGCAGCAATGAGGACTGTGTCATGAGTATTTCCTCCTTCTTTTGTTGAAAACATGTTTGTGCATGTATACACTTGTACTAAGAACATATCTTCATTTAATTTCCTTTTCCTTTATCATGTGACATAAGATTTATTGTCTACATATCAGCATTTAAGTATTGTTAACTTTATGTAATAGTATTTGGGTTAGAGATCGGTATGTTTCTGGTTATATGGAGGATAGTTGTGGCCAGGCATGGTGGCTCACACCTGTAATCTCAGCACTTTGAGAAGTCAAGGTGGGTGGATCACCTGAAGTTGGGAGTTTGAGACCAGCCTGACCAACATGGAGAAACCCCACCTCTACTAAAAATACAAAATTAGCTGGGCATGGTGGCACATGCCTGTAATCCCAGCTACTCGAGAGGCTGAGGCAGGAGAGTCGCTTGAACCCAGGAGGTGGAGGTTGTGGTGAGCTGAGATTGCGCCATTGCACTCCAGCCTGGGCAACAAGAGTGAAACTCCATCTCAAAAAAAAAAAAAAAAAAAAAATTTTAACTTTTCCTTGCTCCTCAGCTTGCAGACAGCCTATTGTGGGACCTTGTGATCATGCAAGTTAATACTTAATAAACTCCCCTTTGTGTGTGTATATATATTATATATATATAATATATATATATCCTATTAGTTCTATCCCTCTAAAAGAATCCTGACTAATACAGCAAAATTCTCCATTTCTAAGCCTATAGGTTAGATCATGGCCCAAATAAAGCCAGTAAGTATCCACCCCATTTCTCTGGCTCTGCTGATTTGTTCAGAGATGAGAATACAGTCAAGCCTATGGATTCAGAGTGAATCTCAGATCTAAACAATCTTACTCTGCCGCTATAGACTAGAATAGGGGAGACTGCTGGGGCCATATTGTCTCCACATAGAACATAAAAGTGAAGCCATCCTAAAGAAGAGCAGGGCTGAAAGATAAGAGACTAAATCACAATATGAACAGAGCCCCTAGATCCAACCATACCTGAAGCACCTGAAGCCCACACAGCCTATGGACCTTTTAGTTATATGTGTCAATAAATTACCTCTATATTAAAAAAAAAAAACACTTAGGTTGGGTTACCTGTCACTTGTAACCAACCATGAATCCCAGTCACCGTCACCACCATGCAGTGATGAAGAGCTGCTTATTTTTCAATCAACAAAATGATTTTGGGGGCAGTTTTTCTTGGACACTTGCCTTCCTAGTCAGTTAAGCAGGAGAACCATCCATAAATCCAAAGACTGCGTCCAAATCCAGAGACTTCAGTTCCTGCCTGGGTGATGCCAAGCCCAGCCAGTCCTGCAGCTCTGGAGGGCAACAAGTAGAATTCTTTGTCTTTTGCCATCTAGATCCTGAGTAGCTGAAGGTTCACAGTGCTGGACACAAAGTGAGTGCTCAAAAATGTTCATTGCTATCTATTCAAAACTATTGTGTGTGTGCTAGCCCCATGCCAGGCACAGGGATGAGCAAGACTGACGTAGTCACTGCTTTCATGGAACTGATATTAGAGGAATGAGGCATGAAACAAATTCTCATATAAGTACACATACACCTGCACATTGTGCTAAATGCTTCTAAAGAAAAGTATAGATATGAGAAAAGGTATAACTGATCTAACTTAGAATATCAGCAATGCTTTCCCAAGGAAACAATAATTCAGATGGAAGTGATAATAATGAGTGGGCGTCCATTAGCCTAAGAGTTCATGTCAAGAGAGAACATAGTTCATTGAAGGAATTCATGTGACAGGGCAGAGAGAGAAAAATGAAGCTAGAGAGAGCACAGGAGCCAGCCGGGGTCTGGTGTGACACATTAAGGATCTGGGCTGTAGACTATGAACCGTGGGAGATCGTGGTAGAATCTTACCTTAATTGGGGTGGAGAGCCAGATTTTCACTTTGGGAAGATTACATCAATGGATTGGATTTGGGTCAAAGTGCATACAGGACGATCCATTTGGAAACTATTGCATAGTTTGGACCAGGGTGGTGATGATGGAGGAAGAGATGAAAAAAAGTGGAAGGACAGAGGTCACAGTCTACATCCCACGAACCAAATCTGACCCTCCGCCTGTTATTGTAAGTCAAGTTCTATTGAAACACAGCCACATCCATTTGTTTTAGTATTGCCTCTGGATGCTTTGTGTGTTACAATGGCAGAGTTAAGTAGTTGTCACAGAAATCATACAGCCTGCAAGATTGGAAATATTTACTATCTGGCCTTTTACACAAAAAATGTTGCTGACCCCTGATTTAGAAGCCTCACTCAACACGACATGGAAGATGGGGCATCATGGAAGAGAAGGGTCAAAGTTCACACCTAAATATAGGCTTACCCAGCTGGATAGATGGGCAAGACAGGGCTGCCAGAAGAGGATCAGGCTTGTTGGGGAGGAGGGTAAATCTGATTGAAACAAATCCAACCCCCGCTGCAACCCTACCACTTCATAGAAATGAGGTCAGGCCAAGTTATGTGCAGAAAGAGCATGCAACCTGGTGTCTGAAGGCGTTGTGGTTTTTAGTCTTGCCTCTGATGCACTATGTAACTGCTGGCCAGGAATTTTCCTCTCTTGGAACATCAGTTTTCTCATCCACAGAATGGGGATGCAGGGGCATGGATAAGGAATACGAATGTCTTGTGTACACTGTACGGTTCTATCACGTAGAGAAATCAGCTGATGTTTTGAAATCAGCTGATGCTCAAGAGAGGGGTTACTGAGACAAAGGCAGTAACACTCAGACACAGGTCCCGATGCGGGGAAATGGCATTGCCCACTCTGACAGCACATACCTGACTGAGGATCAGGACTTAACTCCAACAGACACAAATGGCTCCCTTGGTTTCTAATGCCAACCACTTACCTACAAATTTTGTTTGCCACAACTCCTGGTGAGAGCAATCATAACAAAAGGTCTGAGGTTGTCTATTGCATGGTGAACCCAAACTGTTTTTGCTAGGGCAAGAAGTACAAAATGTGTACGCAGGGACAAGAGAGGACTGATGATAAGAACCCAGAAGTCGCCTCTCATGGAACATACACACCCACACATGCACACACACGTACAGCTCATGCCCACATGCTTCAGCAGCCCTCCATACACACAAACAGCGTCACCATTTAAACAAAGACACGCTAACTTCCTTTGAACTTCCACCACCTTGTTGCTGAGCACTTGGAGTGGCAGCAGAGACTGCTGTCAACCCTCTTGATATAATGGAGAGAGCCATTGGTTGGGCATCAGGAGACTCAGGTTCAAGTCCCAGCTCTATAGCCCTGGGCAAGTCCTTTCTACTCTCTAGCCTCAGTTTCCCCATCTGTAAAACAAGGGGCTGGACTCGGTGATTTCTGAGGCCCTTTCCAGCTCTGACATCTATCCTAGAACAGAGATTAAAAATTGGGAGCCCCCAAACAAAATATAACCCACAAACCCGTGGTGTTATCCAATATGGGCTTATACAGTGTCAAAGGATGTATAATTGGGTGCTAACATTTTTTAAATGGGAGAGTGCTTGTAAAAGTCAGGATCTCCAACTTCTGAACAAATCAAACAATCGGGCAGCGCAGCGCTGGGCCCACATCTCCACGGGGCCACACCTGCTGGGGCTGGACAGCAACTGTCCCTGCCTCACCTCTTTCTTCTCTCCCCCACCTCAGGCTGCTACACTCTTTTCAGGTACTTCTTGGAACCCAGTAGGTATCTCAGAGAAAAAGCCCTGTTCCAGCTGGCATTTAAGGTGAAACTGAGACTTGAAACAGGTATTGACTTGCCATGATTATACAGATTGGCCCTGGTGCCGCCTTTCCTTATTCTTGTTCGGAAAATGAGGAGGAGGTCTGCGTTGGTTTCCTAGGGCTGCTATAATAAAATACCAAAAACTGGTGGCTTAAAACAAGACGAGTTTGTTCTCTCACTGTTCTAGACACCAGAAGTCCAAGAGCAAGGGGGCTCTTGATTTTCAAAGCAGGGTTGGTTCTTTCTGGAGGCTCTGAGGACATCATGTCCTCATGCCTCTCTCCCAGCTTCTGGGGGCTCCGGCAATCCTTGGCGTTCCTTGGCTTGTAGATACATCGCTCCAATATCTGTCCCTATCTTTACCTGGTGCCATCCTGGCATCTCTGTCCAAATTTCCCTCTTCTTATGAGGACACCAGTCACACTGGACTAGAGCCCATCCTAATGACCTCATTTTAACTTGATCAACCTGCCAACACCCTATTTCCAAATAAGGGCACATTCACAGATATGTGGGGTAGGATTTGGGCACATCTTTTTGAGGCCACAATTCAACCCATGACAAGGCCAAATCTACCTCATTAAACGGGTAGAAATGAACACACAAGAGGTTGAAAACTCCTTTGAAACATAAAGACATTTAATAGATACATCTGCAACGGAATCATGACAATTTGACACACGTGCAGTCCCTTAAGGCCCATTGCTTCCATCCAGGCTTTATCTTCTGTGTCAGTTTCTGGCACATTGAGAGAAATTTACATCTGGAATAACTCCCATCCCATCACAGAGAAGCACAAGGAAGGCTGAGGGCTGGGCTCCTGGCTTCCTGGAAATCCATGGGGCAAGTGTGCAGGGCACAGAAGGACCTTAAGTCTCCTGATGCCACACAGTGGAGTTTTCTATGAAGACATGATATACTAAGAAAGATTCAATGCCACTTATGTAGGCATCCTGCCAAGGACATCTAGCCTGAGTCCAGCCAGAAGGAAATATCGGGCAGACCCGAACTGAGAGATGTTCTATAAAGTAACTGACCCCTCCTCTTCCAAGAGGCCAAAGTCATACACAACAACAAAGAAGGCTGAGAAACTGTTCTAGCTTGCATAACTGCTAAACACAATATGTGACTCCAGATTCGATCCTGTACCAGACAAAAAAATTGCTCTAAAGGATACTATTGGGGCGATAGATGAAATTGGAATCTGGCGAGATGAAAGTACTGATTCAATGTCAAGTTTCCTGAAATTGGTAACCTACGGGGTTATGTAAGAGAGTATGCAGCCTAGTCCCAAATGGTTCACAAAAATTAGAGAAAGAGAAAGAAAGAAGGAGAGAAAAAAGCAAATGTAGGAAAATGCTAAAAACCAGTGAATCTAAGTAAAGAGGGGCCTCGAAGTCCCCTGTGTTGTTCTTGCAACTTTTCTGTAAATTTGAAATTACTTCAAAATGAAAGCTTTAAAAAAAAAACTGTCACATAACCCGGGGATTCTGAAATGCCAGCCTGTAGAACTCCCTGGAGAGCTTGTGAAAACTCAGATTACTGGACCTCTCCCCAGAACTTCTGATTCAATAGGGCTGGAGGGGAAGAGCAAGAATTTGCATTTCTAATAAGCTTCGGGATGCTGCTGCTGCTGGGGATGATGGTCTGAAACACATTTTGAGAACCCCTGGTAGAACCTGGTTTAAATTGTGGTCATGACCACCAAAATCACTAGGCAGAAAGAGTTAAGCTGGCTGCTTCTGGGAGGCAGGACTGGGGAGGGATAGTGCAAGAGATCAGTGCTTTTCATTAGGAACTGTTCTGTAGCATTTTGTTTATTTCCAGGTTTATATATTTTAATGCCTGCAAATTATCTACATCCACCTGGCATGTAGCAGGTGGTCAGTACCCATTAAAAAACTGCTGGGACCTGAGTTCCTAAAAGATGCCAGGCAACGTGGTACCTCCTGTGTCTGCTGAGTCCTCAGGGGAAGAGAAGATACCAGCACCTACCCCAGCTCATTTTGGGGGAGCAAAGCCCTTTGGGTAACTCCAATAGGATATCTACTTTCCCCTTGGAATTGGCACCAATGAGTCCGGTCAAACCCAAACTGCTCAAAATATCTTCCAATTCTGAGACAAGACTGTGGTTCAGTCAGCAAACTTCTGTCAAGACATGAGCCTCTCCTCCCTCTCTTCTGGGGGTAATGAACCTTGGCCTTAAGCCTCATTAAACCCCATTATATAATCACCCCCATCCTGAGTCTCTTTATAACCCTTCCAGTGGCTTCCTTGGGAGCAGGCAGTTCTGCTCCATCAGTCTTTATTGCTACCTGCTGCCTTCCTCGACAAACCAGGCTTCTGACTCAGCCTCAAGGTACACACAAGGCCAGGCTACCAAATGAGGGTCAGCTCTCTCTTAGCTTGTCCCCAGGACAAAGAGCAGGAGTTGCTTAGAGTTGGGATGAGCTGAGGGGCTGCCGTCTTTCAAGACACCTCATGAAGGACAATATTTCATAAGACCCAGGGCTAGTGGGTACTCCAGCTGGTGTCATTAAGACCAAGATGGGGAAGTTCTGGAACCCATCAGTCACTTGTTCCCCTTGGTAACTGCTGCCCTGAAGCTGCTGCACCTGGTAGCTGTGTTCTCCCAACCCCAAGCCCCACCCAGAGTTTCCAAAACCAGCATTCTAAGTGAGTCATGGGCAGCTAATAAAGAAACACCCAGAAAACTGCAGGTGGCAAAATTACTACGTCATTCTTCATCTTCTACCAGAGATGTCCAGGATGGATGAGTCGCAGGAGCTTCCTGCAGCTTGTAATTTTGGCTCTGCAACTGCCTGGCCCCTACGGGGATGGCTACAACCTGGGACAACGGATCCCTAGAATAATCACAACAGAGTCGGGTGGAGCAGCAAAAGGCCAGTCAATGCAGGTGCTGCTTCCTAAGTGAGCACAGCACACTGACAAAGAGGCATCCTTTGAGCAAGGCTGTCACCCACAACACGCTCCCCCAGTGATGCAAGGGCATCGGAGAGAAAACTTGAGCATGCTCAGTTCCCTACCTGATGAGCAAGCAAGTTTTAATGAAGATGACATTGCAGTTTCACAACCTAGCATTGCAGAGTGGAAGATTCAAAAGGATGGCAAACTTCACCTCTTTCCTGACCTTGTGACCTTGGGCCAAGTGCTTAAACTCTCTCAGCCCCAGTTTCTTCATCTGTAAAATGGGGATAATAGTATATTATTATAGAGGATAGTAGAGTTTAAATGAAATAATAAAAGTAAACTGCTTTGTGCAATGCCTGGAACATTGTCAACACAATACATACCGATTGCTATTGTGACCATGGTTTTCATCATTGTTGCAAGCCACTTCATCATGTAACATATGGCAATAGCTCCCAAAGCCACCCTTGATTGAGACTCAGTGCTGTAAGTACCAATCTCCATGCTAGTGAATTTACATGCATTTCTCAGTGTATCCTCACTGCATCGTTGCTGGGTAGAAAATAGACTCAAGAGGTTGATTTGTCCAGTGACTTAACAGCATCCAGTTAATTGCTTTAAACCCGAAGTCACTTCTACCAGCCAGTAATGAATGATGACAATTATTTCTTCCATCTAGGTGGCACTCTTTCATTCTGAAGTCGGCTTTCTTTAGGGGATTTAAGACAGCCTGACCTTCACCAGCTGGGATCAGAGATAGAAAATAAGGAGCTCACAAGCTTGCAGACTGGTGGAGTAAAGATGATCCATTGGTGAAGAGCACCTAACCAAACCACCAGAGCATGGTGGCCCACCCAAACGCAACACAGAGTAAATACAGCAAGGGTGGAGAGATAAGTCCACTGATCTCTATTTCTCTGGGAAGCAGGTTCATTTGAGTCAACATCTCCCATGGTGAACAGAAGCATCTGATGTCTTTCATACTAGCCCTACCTGAGTGAGGCTGTGAACCCCAAGGGCTGGTGAACCTTGGAGACAGATTCCTCCATCAGCGAAGGCTCCTGCCATTCCCCTCCCTCCCTTTCCTCACTTGCCACTCCCAGGCCAGGGGACTAGGGTAAGCCCCAAGAAGGTGATGTCCTTCTCATGCCCCACTCGAGGTGGCTGGGCACCCTGAGGTTGTGAGGCTCGGCCACACTACAGCCAGATCTGCCTAATGCTGTCCCCAGGCATTACCATCATGGGGGAACAAGATGGCGTGTCACTGCCCTTCACAGTGCAGACCAGAGCCAGAGCCGACAGTGACAAACAGGCAGACAGACTGAGCCGGGCATGGATGCAGCCCCAGGGGCCCCCTTGGCTGGGTCAGCCGGAGGAAGGCTGCCACCAGGGTCCAAAAGCAGGGAGTTCTCTTCTGAAATTCACAGTGGCGGGGGAATGGGAACGATTACAAACAAGGAGGAGCCAGCACCCGGTAGCTGTGTTCTCCCAACCCCAAGCCCCACCCAGAGTCCCCAGAACCAGCATTCTAAGTGCGTCAAAAGATTTGCCTAGGAAATCTCAGTGGGTAGACCTCAGAGTCACTGAAATGGACCCTCAGGGAGTGCATACCCCTGGGGAAACTGAGACCCAGATAGAGAAAGGACCTTGCTGCATTGAAGTGATACAATGCAGGCTAGATTGCATGTGGATTCAGAAGGGACCCCACGGACAAGTTCATGCACCATTCTGAGCCTCAGTTTCTTGATCTGTAACATGGGAATTCTACTACCTGCCTCACAGACTGGGGCGAGTCTTAACTGAAATAGTGCAGCTGACACACCAGGCAGAGACAGAGGCCACACAGGCAATGGGCAGCAACACTGAAATTCCAACAGAGAGCATCTCATTTCCCAGACTGGAACCTGCCGCACCACACCAGGCTGCCTCTGTTCCTGTTACTTGTTAGAATCAACAGATAGGGAACTGGTCCCTGGGGTTTCAGCTAATAGTTGGGTTACACACTCATTTTTCCACTGAGACTCAAATGCTATCTTTCTTCTTTCTGGGAGATCAGAGAGCAACTTCTTTGCACGCAAGAACCAAGACTGTCCAAGAGGCAGTTGTGCTCCTGGTGCCTCATACTGCTGGGAGCTGCCTTTTAATTAAGGACTTTGCTCCTGTCCACAGGCAAGCAGAAAAGCTTTTCCTCTTAGGTGGAGACCAGGGCAGGAACAAAAAGTTAGAAGCCACAATGAATCCTCAAAAACTCTTTGGTAGGGACGGGGGCTCAAATGTTCAAATCCATGGGGGTTTTTTGGGGTTTTTTGTTTGTTTGTTTTTGTTTTTTCAAAGCAGGAGGGAGATGTTTTTACTCTGGCCAAAACTAAAATGCAGAGCAGTGGTCAAACCCCTGGAGGGGGCCCTGCTGACATTTACTCATAGGATGGCGATGACCAAGGACAGATGGCTGCTAGAGGCAGTGACCCAGAGTCATGCCAAGGCAAATGCCAAGCACCCTTAGGGCCATGGGTAAGTGGGGAGGGGGAGTAAACTGCAAGGCATTTATCCACAGAAGCCCCAAATTAACCATCAGACCACAGGCTGTAAGTGCTTCAAGAATAAAACATCATCATAAAAGCCACCATTTATTATAAACCTACTGTGTGCCAGGAACTGTGCAGAAGGCTTGGCATGCATGAGCTTATCTAATCCTCACAACTATCTACAAGGTGAACCTCTTAGTGTCCCCATTTTACAGATGAGGAAACAGGTTCAGAGGCTTTGAATTCACTTGAGGTCATGCACAATTGCTTAAAAGTAGAATAACTGGGGTTCAAACCCAGGCATCTGTTCCTGGTTGTGACATCTGCCTCACCTGGCTGTTGCTACACACTGGACATGTCACTATCATGCTTTTCTTCATCCACGCTCATGCAGCCACTCTCTTTGACTACCACGCAGGCCCACCCTCAGGAAGGGTGCTCTCTCTGGCGGTGATTTCTCTGGACAAATTAATAAATTGGCTTTCTGGTGTGGACCTGTGAGCCATGGGTGCTATTTTAGTTTGCTCGATTTAGAGCCTGCCTAACCTGGGCACTGAGACAAGGCAGTCTCTGGATTGACCCCTATATGATGTCCACATGGTTTATCAGTCTACATCCTCAGCTGATTCCTACCATGGATGCGCCATATACACCCGTGGGCTATAAACCAAGCTCACCACCCAGGCCCGAGCCTAACCATCTAGCTGGATGTTGGATATTACATGTGCCTTTTTTTCCAGGCAAGAATTAATAGATCTTGCCAAATTCTCAACATGTAGGAACCCTTACGTGAAAGTAATGAAGAAAATCCCACATTTAGAGAAAGGCATTCTGCTGGCTATTTGAGCCATCATGGTTATCAAATGATGCGTGATGTGTTAGAAATAACCGAATTCAAATCCCAGCTCAAATACTCAACACCTGTGTGACTTTGTGCAAGTTCTTTGACGTCCCTGGGCCTCAGTTTCCCCTTCTGTACAATGGGAATAATCCATCTGCACGAGGGATTGTTGCAAGAACTAAATGGGGCCCTGCCTGTGAGTGATTAGCATGTATCAGTGCTCAATGAACACGTCTCATCATTTCTCAGAGCAGCAACACAACGTGCACAGCCTGTGGCTGAATTAAGGGCCAAGGGTTATGTCATCTACATTCTCAGAGCCCTTCCTTTTCTTGAGCAATCAATCAATAAAAGTTGTTGTCTTGGCTGGAGGACTGGCTGGGTTTTATTCAGGGGGCTGCCCCTCTGACCATGTCTGTGCCTGTTCGGCAAATTGGGCCTCTGGGTAGAGAAGATTAAACACCTTCTGAAACCTCAGCCCTCCATCACCAAAAAGTTCCATTTCTGCTCCAAGTAATAACCATCCTGTCTCCAGCAGAAATTCATAAGAGCAGAGAGTAAACCACCCCAGGCCATGCTCAACCGCATTTGAACCCAAATACATCTTTGAGATGGAAAGGTTATATATGTTGACCTGAGTGGGGAAAAAAATACAAAACTGAATCATAGATGCCTTAGCCACAGCGGCCAAGAAAAGTCCTGTAATCAGGCAGCTGAGAGACAGCGGGGAGGAGGGAGAGAGAGGGCGGGTGCTTCCCTGAATGCCTGCTTGCTTTCCTCTATCTTTCCTTCACACCTGCAGGGGAAAGAACGGGAACCAGGGACCAATGACAACACCCAGTCAACCTCCCCAGCGTCAATGATGCCCCCCTCCAAAACCATCCAAATGGATGTGAGTGGCACAGGCAGATGTTGCGGGGGGGGGGAGCCATGGGCAGAGCATGGGTGAAGCTCTATCAGTGAGCATTTTACAAGCCCTCGAGATAAAGAAAAGAGAGTTTGCACCTGGCGCAGAGGACAGCAGGTGCCGGGGAGAAGGAGGTGGCGCGGCCGGCGTCCCCAGTGCAGCCCGGCGGGGGACTTACTTGCAGAGAAGTTGGCCTCGGTGTGCACAGGAGGGGTGGAAGGCAGGAAAGGTGCGTGTCCCACAAAGAAGGAGCGGAGGGAGCGCTCGGACAGCAGCGGGGAGCGCTGCTGAGAGGGGATGTTCTCGCAGCTGCCTACGCTGCTGTGGATCTTGAGGTTCAAGGGTTTGCTCTTCTTCTTGGCTCTGAAAGGGAGACAGAAAAAGAGGAAAAGGAAATATATCCATAGGTGCGCAAAGTTACAGCAGGGAGGCCCAGACTTGTGTTTCCCATGAGGGATCCAAAACCCACAGGGAGAAATTAGAAGAGCCACAGGCTTTTAGGTAGAGACACAAGGGCTGGGTAACAACGGTTTGCCCTCTCACCCCTAGGTCCCTCTGAGAAGCTCATTCTGCCATGGAGCACAAGCAAACACTTCAGCCATTCTTTTTCGCCCAGCTCCCTAGAGAAGCTCCAGAGAGCCAGGGTCAAGTTCAGCTTCCAACTCCAATCCCACAACTTTTGCCTAAACATCTCGAGTCCCCAGAGCTCCAAGCCCCCAACCTGTGGCCAAGCTGCCCTTTGGCCATTTGACAAAAACAGCAAATCCCAGGCTGTCCTCAAGTGAGTCCAGATCTGTGTCAAGGTGGCATTCACCATCTACATGTTTCATCCCCAAATCCACTGCCCTTCCTCCAGGGAACAATGATCAGTGCATTTCTGTAGATGTTAAGCCTGACGACTTTCAAGAGATCTAAGTAGACTAAGCCTTCGGTAGGATCCCAGTGCCTCTTCTGCAAATGCTTCCTCTTGCTCAGAACTTCTAGTGCTGGGCTCCTTCTTCTCAGCCCACCCACGGCTCTGTCTGGCTCTTGGTCCAGTGCCTGCCAGGAGTCTCAGACGGTGCCCACCTTAGGAGTTCAGGAGGGAGGGTGCTCCCCCAGATCATAGGCTGGATCTGATGGGGTGCCTCACAGGCAGCTGCCAGAGATCAGAAGAGTGATATAGACGAGGGACCCTGGGTGCCCCCACCCTTCATCGCTGTGCCCACCATAGCATCATTGCTGGAGGAGAGCAGGTGCAGCTTGTAGGAATTACACTATTCTGGGGTCACACTCCCCAGATTCAAGTAACTAGTCTCACCAACCCCGGGTGAGTCCATTAAACTTCTCAAGCCTCAGTTCTCTTGCCTACAAAAGAGTCCTCCTTTGGAGAATTGTGGAGTGAATTTTAAAATGCCCATAAGTGACTCAATACAAAGTAGAAACGTGAATTATTATTATATTATGGAGATCTGTCTGATAGTTCCTTCAGAAGAAAGAATCTGCAGCTAAAACCAAGCAGAAGCTTCTGGAAAGTGTGGTTCTTCTCTTGGGGACTCTTTAAGACCCAAGAGATTGAACGGTATTCTTTGTACACTCTGTGCCCAGCAAAGCGAGTCACATAGAGAAGGAACTTAAATATTTGTTGAATGATCTCTAAATGGTAAAAGGAAGGAAGGTAAAGAGGAGCTCTTCCAGGGACCCCTCAGCTCACAGCCTTTGATCTATGACCGGTTATAGATTCATTCAAGAGAAGAGAGAGGGGTGATGTCTGATCTCAATCCTACACATGGGCATTGGTCTCACCCCACCAGTGGGTGAGCATCTGCCTTCTGCACTACAATACGGTGCATTCATGGCAACAATTGTGCAATAAAGCCAGGGGCTCTCCCTTACACAGAATCATAAAGGTAATGCATAGGTAACTCACTGAAACAGATAATGGCGTGATATTTAAGCAATTAATAGAAATGTGTTATGAGTGCTAGTATCCATCAGAGTTAAGCTTATGACACAATCTGATACTATCAAAAATAAGTGCAATGTATACCAAAGGCTGAGAATAACTATGCCCTCAAGAATGGATCTGTCACATGCTGGCCATTTCTTAGTATAGAGCTACCCTGTCCAATAACAGAGCTACTCGTCCACATTAGCACTTGAATTTGTGGCAAGGCTTGACTGAAATAGGCTTAGAATGAAAAATAATAATAATAATGGACAATATCTAACAATACTTTTGTAAGCATCAAATGTTGGGGTAAATATACATTGCTAAAATTAAAAAAAAAAAAAAAAAAAAAAAAAAAAAGAGGGCTGGGTGCAGTGTCTCATCTCAGTAATCCCAGCACTTTGGGAGGCCAAGGTGGGAGAATAACTTGAGGCCAGGAGTTTGAGACCAGCCTGGGTAACATAGCAAGACCCTGTCTCTATAAAAAATTTAAAAATTAGCCAGATATGGAGGCATGTGCCTGCAGTCCCAGCTACTCAGGAGGCTGAGGTGGGAGGATCACTTGAGGCCAGCAGTTTGAGGCTGTAGTGAGCTATGATTGTACCACTGCGCTCCAGCCTGGGTGACACAGTGAGACCCTGTCTTTAAAATAATAATAATGATAACAATAAAATTTAAAAATGATAAAGAAAGTGAGGGGCTTAGCAATTATTCACAGTCTGTTGCTGAAATTAAAAAAAAAAGCAGGGTATTTAAGATTCTTTTAGAATTGTTTCTTTTTTTCAAGGCATCTTCCTTGCCAACAGATTATTAGGAGGTGAAATTCCTCCATTTCCAACAGGACCTCTCATACTGAGAGAGAGATGGAAAGGAGACACTAAAAACAAGGATTCCAGCCAGGTGCTGATTAAGCTTTCATCTGAAACGGAGAGAATACAGCTCTGAAATTATAGGCATAAAACATGGACATTTAAAATTTTTCAACTTGATCAAACAGGAGGTTTCATCATAATAATAACAACAGCAACAACAGCCAGTGTTACTGCTGCTTTGATTTGAGTGCCGACTGTCCTAGGGACTGTATCAAGTGCTTTGCTTTTCATGTATGACCTCACTTAAGTGCCATAGTAACCCTAGGTGGGAGATGCTGTTATTATCCTCTCCCCAACGATGAGGACTCCAAAGTAAAGAGATCAGGGATGCGGTGAAAGTGGTCCCAGCCCTGAAACCAGGCAGTATATGGCACCAGGGTGCATCTCTCAACTGCACCCACACCAGACCCTGCGTGTCAGTCCCAACCCCACATCATCACCCACCCCAAGGCCAGCTATACTGAGAAGTTTGATTTGGGACATGCTCAGGTCAGAGGCACAGGGGTGGCCAAGAACTGAGCCCCAAATCTTCACTTTTGCTTCATCCACCTCTTTTCTTGGAACCCTTTCACCAGAACCACCCAGAAACCCCATACAGATATTTCCCTTTGACCCCCTGTCTCCAGCACTGAGCCCTTTTGCTCTGGAGTAATTAAAGAGAAAAATGCTGTAATAGATGAAGGAGACGGGGCGGGGACCCTGGAGAGTCCCTGTTTAGTGGCCCCCATGGAACGGCAAAGCTGCCCCTTACAGAGTGTTTCTACCATTTCTCTCCCTCCTCCACCTGGTGAACCCCTACACATACTCCATGGTCCAGTTCAAATATTAACGTGTATAATGCCCTCTCCAACCCACAGAGTCAGGTAACTTATCATTCCCTCACCTCACTCTCTTAGTACCTGCTTTCCCATCACATGCTGGAAAAGACCCAATTTCCTTAACATGGTCCCCAATATCTACCCACACACACACCTGGGTCTGGCTCTGGGGCCTTCTCACTCTTTGTATATGCTCTCTCCACCACCGGGAGTACCCTCCGTTGCTTTGCCTGGTTAAACCCTATTTGTCTTTTATGACTTGGCTCTGATGTCCTCTCCTCCAGGAAGTCTTCCTTGATATCCTAATTCATTTCAGCATGAGTCAGGTGTTCTTCCTCCAGGAAGTCTTCCCTAATACTCCCTCTTCCCTCCTAGACTTGGCTGGGTGTTCCTTCGCAGTTCTCTCTCTCTCGATCGATTGACTGATCATTAGATACATAGATAGATAGATAGATAGATAGATAGATAGATAGATAGATAGATAGACAGATAGATAGACAGATAAACAGATTGATGGCTACAGTTTCCCATTTTTTCACATTTGCTGTCTTCCAAGTACACTGTGGTCTTTGAGGGCAATGACTCTGTACGGTTCATTTTCCTATTCTTGGCAACCAGCACAGAGCCTGGCACACAGTAGGCGCTCATTAAATGCTTACTAAATGACTGTTCTGGATTAAGACTCTGGCACACATCACATTCCCTTCTAATTCTTTGCCTTCCACACGTGACTGTAGACTCCTTGAGGTCAGGAACCATGTGGTTTTCCCTGTTGGATCCTTCATCCCTTAGCTTGGTACTAGTTGAATGAAATGAAACTTTTCAGTGGGCTTGAAAACATTTCTTCCCTTCCCAAGGAGTGTGCTTAAGAGCGCTTGGTTCAAAGCTGCATCCAAAAGGAATCTTTCAGCTCCTCCTACCCACCTCCCCCAAACTCCCGTCCTGCCTGCCCGGGAGTGGAGCGCCCTCTTGTGGCCAGAGCACAGCCTCCTTGCAGATTTTCAGAATCCCTGGATGGAGAGTTTAGAAAAGTCTGTTGGTTTAAGCCTGGGGGCATCCCACACAAGCAGCTGAAAAGTCCCACTGTGCAGGAGGCCTGCTGCTCGCTGGCTTGAGGGAGTCTAAGCATGCCTGCAAAGTCTCCTTAGTGCCTGGAACGCCAACTCTGCTTATCTCCCCCAGGGCTCACGGCGAGGACCAGAAAGGAGCTTCCAGTTACAGCAGCACATACTGGCGGACTCTTTCTTGCCCATGGTCAGAGAAGAAAGGAAAGCAAGGCGGGGCTGGGGGGGGGGGGGGGGAGCGGTTCCATTTCATCATTTCATCCCACGCAAATGCTCAATGTTGAAGATTCAAAGAAACATCCATACACGGACACAAATGACTGTTCCTAATGACTGTGACTGCGTACTTAAGATTTAGTGAATATTTTGCAGCATATCACACAGATGCAGTATAATTTAGTGGTTAAACTCATAGGCCTTGGGGTCAGAGAGACTGGGACTTAAGTCCCGATTGTGACCTTGAGAAAGTGATCTCAGTTTCCTCATCTGGGCAATGGGGACAATACTAACACAATCTCAGAAGGCTATTGTGAGAATTCTATGAGATAACAAGCTTGGCACGGGACCCAGCACAGAGTGAGAGTTCAGGTGATATCACCTGCTATTAAAGTCATGATGACCAGGTCAAATTAGATGTCTGTATAGCTATAGAAATAGACTGGAAGAAGCCAAAATTGAAGCCAAGTTGCAATTTTCACCCGAAATATCCAACAAACTTTTCTTTTCTTTCTTTTTTTTTTTTTTTTTTTTTTTTGAGACAGAGTCTCACTCTGTCACCCAGGCTGGAGTGCAGTGGTATGATCTCGGCTCACCACAACCTCTGCTTCCAGGGTTCAAGGGATTCTCCTGCCTCAGCCTCCCAAGTAGCTGGGACTACAGGCATGTGCTACCACACCCGGCTAATTTTTGTGTTTTTAATAGAGACGGTGTTTCACTATGTTGGCCAGGCTGGTCTCGAACTCCTGACCTTGTGATCTGCCCGCCTCGGCCTCAGCCTCCCAAAGTGCTGGGATTACAGGCGTAAGCCACTGCATCCAGCTATATCCAACACACTTTCAATCTACCATGGCCCTTAGTGAGTGAAGAGGACACAGCAAAACCCTCTGGTGATAGATAACCACTATCATCTCCGAAATCCTGACAGGAGCCTTGAGGCACTGAGTCAAGCGACAAGACCAGATCCTCTGGCAAGAAGAACCAAGTCTGACCCAGCACAAGTTTAGCAGGAGCTCAATGACCTCAGAGTCAATCTGTTTTACCAACCATGGCCACAGATGGAGGGGAGAAGGGGTATATCTAAATAAGGGTTAGTTGGACAGAAGGATGGATGAAAAGATGCATGGATGGAAGAATGGAAAGAAAGAAGGAAGGGTGAAAAAGTAGAAGGATGGAATTGATGAAGGACAGAGAGGATGGGAGGATGAGAACACAGATAAAAGGAAGGGAGGATGGGGGAGGAAGATGAAAGAATGGAAGGATAAATGGATGAAATAAAAGTGAGAATGAGAAGACAGAAGAATCGATAAAGGAATGGAGAAGAATGGGAGAATGGAAGGATGGACAGATGGAAGGAGGATGGAAGGATAGACAAATGGAAAGAGGAAGGAAGGATGGAAAAGGGAAGAACGGTGGGATGAAAAGATGGAGAGAAAGAAGGGCAGAAGAGAGAATGGGAGTAAAACAAAACGAGAGAATACATGGGTATTTGATTAGAGTAGGGTGGAAAGAAATCCCATATTGCTTCCTACCCATCAAGGAAGCCTTCATGGACAAGATGTGGGATCCACCTTTTCCATCCACCCTCATTACCAAGGCATGGTCAGAGGGGAAAAAACAGACACAAATGACTGTTCCTAATGACTGTGACTGTGTACTTAAGATTTAGTGAATCCCACGTTTGCAGTGTATCCCACAGATGCAATTAAAAAGGACATTCTTTCCCATGATCTTTGTAGGATATTAGATATCTGTCACACAGATGTCTCATCTGGAAATAAGGCCAATTCAGAGAAAATCAACAAAAGGAGGTGGCACAAAACATTGGAAAGGGAAGCCCCATCCTCCGGGGCCATATCAGCCCTGGGTGTACCATGGTGCTTTCCGGATGGGCCAGCAAGTCAGGGCTCCCTGACAAGGTAAGCTGTGCAGAGGGGCTGGGCTAAGCCGAGGCTGCACATCTATGTTAGGGAAAGGCACTCAGCTCCAGGCCATCACCTGTGCTTAGGAAAATACATGTGTTTCCCAAGTCCAGCAAGGGACTCTTCCAGTGTTGGAATCTGGGAAACCTCCTCTCACTTTTCTGATGCCCAGTTTACATAGAGTATCAAAACTGAAAATATCCCAAGAAATCTTACATTGTCTTTGAACGAGTTCATTATTCTCCATCTCTAGCCCCATTGTTCTGGTCCAAGCCACCAACTTCCTCTCACCTGGGCTGCCGCTGCCTCCTCACTGGAATCCCAGACTCACTTTTATTTGGTTCCATTTTTGCTTTTTTGTTGTATTAAGGTGAAATTCACATAATGTAAAATTCACCATTTTAAATGGAATAACTCAGTAGCATTAAGTTCATTGATCATATTGGAAGATCACAACCTCTATCTAGTTTCAAATGCTCACAACTTCAAAAGGAAATCCCTTACACATTAGTCACTCCCATTTCCCCTTTCCTACAGCCCCTGCCACCACCTTGCTCTCTCTATGGATTTGCCTATTCTGGATATTGCATATAAATGGAATCCTACAAGATGTGGCCTTTTGTGTCTGGTTTCTTCACTCAGTACAATGTTTTTGAGGCTCATCCATGTTCTAGCATGGATCAGCACTACATGCCTTTTCATGCTTGAGTAATTGGATCCCACTTTGGATGCTTTACAAGGTATTCTCTACTCAGCAGTCAAAGGCAGGCTTTAAAAAGTATACATTGTATCATGTCACTCTTCTGCTTAAAACCCCACAAAGGTTTCCCGTTGTTCTCTCCTCTTACGGTCTATAAAAGCTTCCTAGGACCCTCCACACCTACCCTCCAACTTCTTGTGTCATCTTGGACTACAGTTGTTCTGGTCATCTTTCTGGTCCTTGACCACACTAAATGCTCTACCTCAGGGCCTCTGCACATGCTGTTCCTGCTGCCTGGGACATTATTTCCCATTCTGCTTGTTAGTGGTATCCTACTCATCGTTAAGGTACCACTTCCTTAGAGATGCCATCCTTAACTCCCAAACCAGCCAGATCTCCTGGTTACACCTGCTCCCAGCACCACCTGCTTTCCTTCTTAGAATGCATCCCAGCTGGAATTCTGCATTTACTTATGTGGTCACCAGAGGACTATCTGTCTCCCCTAGGGCCCGTGCCCATGACACAAAAAGGGCCTGTATCCTCACCATCTAGCATAAGGCACGGATCCAGAAGCTGGGTCTACAGATGCTCACCCTAGCCCATGTATCCCACCTCAAGCAAGGACGATGTGACACCTTCTATTTGGGGGGAATTCTAAAGGAATGTGACCCAGTCTCCATTTGCAAGTCAGAAGGGCTGGTTTAGCAGCATCTTCCCAGTTAATTCCCAAGTAAGGGCTCTTCAAGGACAGAAACACAATTTCTTTTTCTGACAATTTCTTCTGTCAGCCCCTGGCCACCCTTGGCCTAGGTCTGGCAGGTGGTTGCACATTCAGAAAACTGAATCGATACCCTTTTGCCAGCCCACCTCTCCCAGCCTTCGTCACAGAGATTGTCAAGGGAAGCCCCAAACTGATGTTTAGTCTTTGCACCATTTCCTTTTCCCAAAGTGTGCTGGGGTCTGAAACAGAGCTGCCGGCTCACATGGCCTCAGCTTCCTTGAACATGTGGTTGTGTCCCCTTGAACTCAAAAGCCTTCACCCGGCCAAATCCCTCAGCATCTCATTAACTGTGTCTGCAGCATCTGGCCCAGCCAATTGGGAGGAAATGGCAGGGCTGGGAACAGGCAAGCTCCTCACAAGCCTGCTTTGAGGACAGGCAAGAGCACACATTCTCACCCTGTGCAGCAAAATGCTAATCCAGTAACCATTTCCCCAAACAGGAAAAATCCCTACTGGTCTGACACAAGGCTGTGAGCTGTCCCTATCAAGTGGCCCTTTTAAACCCTTTGCTCTTGGGCTGATCCAATGACCCAAGAGGAGGCTTCCAGGAAAGACTCTTTTCAAAATCAAAGAATGCACAATGTTCTGGGGCAGCAGAGCTTACAAGCCCTCGGCTCAGCTGCTCAGAGCCTAGGAAAGGGAACAGTTTGGAAAAGCAAAGCCCCGTTATGTATAACACCACAGGGATGTTTATTGAGAATCTGCTCTGTTCTTGGCCACAGGCAATAGCCCTCATTTCTGGCTGGAGCACTCCCCACGCATGGCATTAATCAACCAGGGCCCTGGCAAAAAAAAAAAAAAAAGGTGGGGGGCATGGATGAGCCAGTGAAATAGCACAAGCTGCATTTCCCCAAGTGTGGAGGAACATGCAGTCCTTTTAAAGGAGACATGTATGCATCTTTTTGCATTTTAATAAAATTCAAGAAATAGACTTTGCATGTCAAATCTATAATTTCGTAGTAATTATTTTCTATATGCAAAAGATACTAAGAAGGAGAAAAAGAAGAAGGGGGGAAGAGAAAGAAGGATGAGAAAAAGGAAGACAAAGGAGAAAAAGGAAGAGAAAAAGAAGAACAAGAAGACAAAGAAGGAAAAGAAGATGTTGGCTAAAAAATGTTAAGTAAACTATAGTAGAGATCCCACCCAAATGGCTAAAAATAGATTGACAGTTACAAATGTTGGCAAAGATATAAGGCAACCAGAATTCTTCTAAAATCCTGGTGGGAGTGTAAATTGGTACAACCGTTTTTGAAAAATGACTTGGCAGTATCTACTAAAAAAGCTCTGACCCAATGATTTTACTCCCAGGCATGTACCTAATCAAAATGAGTGCCCATGTCTGAAAAAAAAAAAAAGACCTTTGTAAGAATGTTCATGGCAGCATTATTCATAAGGGCCACACAAACACTGGGAACATCTCAATGACCATCAATAGTAGAAGGGCTAAATAAGTCATAGTGTACAAATGCTATGACTTGAATTCTCAAACACACAAAGTCTGAGAATGACAGTGAACAAGTGGAGAAGGGTGTCCATCATTGGGATAAGATGATGATGCCAGGCCTGGGAAGCAAGAAGCTCTCCTTGAAGAAGGGAGCATACAATAGCATCATCAAAGGCATCCAGAGAAAAGATGTGCAAGGAATACTTGGCCAAAGTGCCTTTTCTCCCCACACTGAGTTTTTGGTCTTAAGACATTCTCTCAGTTCTCACCATCAATGCATGTTATGAGCTGAATTTTGTTGCCCCCTCAAGTTCCTATGTTGAAGTCCTAACCCCTAGGACTTCAGAATGTGGCTGTATTTAGAGATGGAGACTTTAAAGAGGTGACTAAGCGTAAATGACATCATAAGGGAGAGCCCTAATCCAATATCATTGGTGTCTTTATAAGAAGAGGACAAGACACCAGACACCGGCTTACATAGGAGCTGCCATGTAAGGACACAGCAAGAGGATGGCCATCTGCAAGACGGAGAGAGAGGCCTCAGGAGAAACCAACCCTGCCAACACCTCGATCTTGGACTTCCAGCCTCTAGAACTGTGAGAAAATACATTTCCATTGTTTAAGCCCCTCGGTCTGTGGTATTTTGTCATAGCAACCCTAGCAGACAGTAACCTCATCTCAAGGGATTCCTTGGCATCATAACTAGAACAAGAAAAATACCTACCACTTTTTGTGGGATAGTTACTGGGGACCACACATAGGACTGGCCACTCTATGAAATTCTTATTCTAGCGGTGTCTGAATTTCTTTGTTTGCTGTCTCTGCCAACTAAAATACGAGCTCTATCTCAATCTTGCTTACTAATGTTGTCTCCAAGGCCTAGAAAAATGTCTGACACACAGCGTGTCCTCCAAAACTATACCTTGGATGAATGTACAAGTGAATATTAACATCAAGCCTTGTAGGCAGTTCCATCTTACAGATGAAGAAACTGAGTCCAGAAAGTTCTGAGCTGCCTTTTTTTTTTTTTTTTTTTTTTTTTGAGACAGTCTCACTCTGTTGACCAGGCTGGAGTGCAGTGGTGTCATCTTGGCTCACTACAACCTCTGCTTCCTGGGTTCAAGCCATTCTTCTGCTTCAGCCTCCCAAATAGCTGGGATTACAGGCATGTGTCACCAAAGCCCAGCTAATTTTTTTTTTTTTTTTTTTTTTTTTTTTTTTTTTGTATTTTTAGTAGAGATGGTGTTTCACCATATCGGCCAGGCTGGTCTTGAACTCCTGTCCTCAAGTGATCCACCCAACTCACCCTCCCAAAATGCTGGGATTACAGGAGTGAGCCACCATGCCCGGCCAGTGCCAGGCTTCTAACCCAATTTGTCCAGATCCAGAGCCCAGGCTCTCACAGCTACATCCCACTCTGGTGCCAAAAAGAGGATACTACCCCCTGCCCCCATCAACCCCTGCCAAGCTTCAGATTGCAGACATCTTCACGTACTAGGAGTTAGGATTCCCAGGCTCTCTGGGTGAGACCTACATGACTTCCTCCTCACTGTGACCCAAGACCTTGACCACAAGGAGATTCGGACTGAAGAACAGATTTCTTGCAAGAAGCAAAGGAGTTCTCCTCCAGGTACAAAACAGAACTGCTGAGGTACCTAAGAGGTGTTACCTGCATCTGTCCTCTCAAACCAAGCATCCATGACACAGGATCTGGCCTGGGAGGAATATAGTTCCCCTATGGTCATGGGATCTGTTTGGGGATAACGCACCTCTCAGAGAATGATCCATGTAACCCTGAAGGGACCTCTGTAGTGCAAAGGCAGGTTTTATGTGGGTGAGGACAATGGACAACATGATGTGGGCAGCAGGGACTGAATGCCAAATGGCCCTGGATGATGGTCCTCCTCCCCTTGTACCAGCTGTGTGGTCTTGGACAAGTCACTTCTCCTTTCTGAGCCTGTCTCCTCATTTCTTAAAGAGGGATATCATCCAAGGGTGGTGATGGTACATGAGACAAGGTCTGCTGAGGGGTCTGCCAGGGAAGGGACATGGCATCAGTGGCACCAGAAGGAGAGACTGGCATCACCCTCTTGGCATGAATCCCTTTTGTTTCTAGTAAATTTCCTACTTCATGAAGGCACATGGCCCAAACTGTTTCCCCTGTCTGCTTTCACGTTGAACCTGCTCTGGCTCAGCTTCTCTGTGCCTTCACTCTCCTAGGACCCAATACTGTCTTCTCTCCACATATCCTTAAAGACTGAATTCAAGTCTGAGCTCCTTTGAATCTTCCAGAACCATCCAATTCAGGTTGCTATCACCAGCACTCCATGTGCGTCAGCACCATGCCTGAGCATTTCCTATGGCCCAGGTACCAGCTCTCCATGTGCATTAACTCATGCAGTCCTCACAACAACCCAACAAGGAAGGTACTCGAGTTACACCCATTCCATAGATGGGGAAACTGAAGTTCAGAGAAGTTATGCGGCACTTGGTGAAAAATTCAGCACACACCAACCAAACACACTCTCTAAGTATGATGCACTGTGTTCTTACACTTCAGCGTGTAAAGGGAAATAGAAGACACAGCTTCCATTGTCAGCAACCCTGACTTGTGTATCACATCTGCACCAGCACAGACCTGGCCATGAGGCAGGAGTCTTTGACACCTGCAATAAGGGTATGGATGTCTCAAGACACAGCAGAAATCTCAAATCAGATGTGGTGATCCAGTAACTGGTTCACTGAGAGTAGGTCGTCCATGCTGTCTTTTAGGCCATCTGGGTGTGTAAAACTAAACAATTCCTGGGTTATGGGTAGGGCATGGTTCTCCCTTTGTTCTCAGGAAGATTGCCTGGTGGTCTGAACTGGGCAGCTCTAGCCAGGTTCTTCCAGAACAGGGGTTCTAGAAGAACTATGGGCCAACCAATGGCCAAATCCGGCCCTCACCTTGTTTTGGTAAAGAAAGTTTCCTTGGAACACAGTCATGCCTGTTCATTTACATACATATTGTCTGTGGCTTCTTTTGCCTGACAATAGCAGGGTTAGTTGTGACAGAGTTGGCATAAACCCAAGCTGGAATATTTATTATCTGACTCTTTATGGAACAAATTTGCTGATCCCTGTCCTAGACTACCTGTCCACAGATGTCAAGAGCAAACTTGTAAGACAGCCTGCTTTAAGGGTCTGCCTAGGATTTATTTTCCCTCAAGATACAGCTTCTCTCTTGACCTTCTGTGTCTAAATAATGAACATTCTCTATTCCTGTTCACTCCTCTCCCCATATCCCTGAATTGTGTGCCACTGTGACTGGGTTATGGGGAGGGAAGTGAACAGGAACATTCTTTAATGATCAGTATAAATCCCTTTGTCTAAATCTATGCTGTTCTTTACAGATATTAACATTTTAATTAAAACAAGACAAAATTTAAAATTCTTCTTATCAGCCATTATATCCACGATTTAAATGCTCAAAAGCTACATGTGGTCAGTGGCTACTGCACTGGACAAAGCAGGTAGAAAACATTTCCATCATTTCTAACATTTCTTTTGGACATGGCTGCTCTAAACAATCCCTGCCCCCAGCATTGAAGGATGAGATGATGCATTGTTCTGCGATTAGATCATTTGCTCCATCTCATGTCTCTGTCCTCTCCAAGTCTGGTTTTCACACCCCTCCCAACAATAGTGAAATTAACTGTGCTTAGCAAAAGACTGGAGGCAGCTGAAATATGCATTATAGTGGACTGGTCGATTAAATTATGGTAATTCCATTTGATGGAAACTATGTAGGTGTTAAAAAAGAATCAGGAGAGAGAGAGCACCAACATTTATTATAAAGTGAAAGTGAGAGGAGAAAAAAACAATGGATATGATATAGCCTCATTGTGTCTTTGAAATATACATATTAATTCAAAAAAAATGACCTGATAAATATTACTAGGACAGTAAAGTAATTGGATTCCAGCAATGAAGGAGGCAGACAAGAGCTATATTTTCCCTGGGCTTATATCCTGATGGGGGAATACAGACAAACAGCAATGAAGAAATGCTACTTAAGAATAAGAGCTACCATCAGGTGTGGTGGCTCACGCCTGTAATCCCAGCACTTTGGGAGGCCAATGCAAGTGGATCCCTCGAGCTCAGGAGTTTGAGACCAGCCTGGGTAAGATGATGAAACCCTAACTCTACAAAAAATACAAAAATTAGCCAGGCATGGTGGTGCACACCTGTAGTCCCAGCTACTAGGGAGGCTGAAGTGGGAGGATCGTCTGAGCCCCGGAGGTGGAGATTGCAGTGAGCCAAGATCGTGCACTGCACTCCAGCCTAGGTGACAAGGCCAGACCCTGTCTCAAAAATAAATAAATAAATAAATAACAATAATAAGAGCTTCTATGTAGATAATTAAAATCCAGTGATATGGTAGTGAGTAACTGGGTGAGAAGGCAGACCTGGCATTTTGGCTGAGACCTGAATGTCAAGGAGAAGCCAGATTTGAAAGATTTGAAGGAAGAAGGATCAGGCAGCTTGAGGCAGGGTGAATGTCGCAGAGCCCACAGAACTGGCGCAAGGCCAGGACAGGGAAATTCAGAGTGAGTGCCAAGGAAAGGGCAGAGGTGAGGTCGGGGGGCAGCAGGGCCAGATCACTGCAGGTCCTTGTTAGGAGGTAGGGTTTTATTCTGAGAACCTTGGGAAGCTGTTGGAGGACTTTCAGAAGGAAGATAATGGAATTGGATTCTGCTTTTAAAAGATCACTTTAAAGTCTTTAATCCACCTTGAGTTGATTTTTGTATAAGGTATAATGAAGGGGTCCAGTTTCGGTTTTCTGCATATGGCCAGCCACTTCTCCCAGCATTATTTGATAAATATGGGAGAAATAGAAACACTTTTACACTATTGGCAGGAATGTAAATTAATTAAACCATTGTGGAAGACGGTGTGGCAATTCCTCAAAGATTTAGAACTAGAAGTACCATTTAACCTAGCAATCCCATGACTGGGTATATACCCAAAGGAATAGAAATCATTCTATTATAAAGATATATGCACATGTATGTTCACCACAGCACTATTCACAATAGCAAAGACATGGAATCAACCCAAATGCCCATCAATGGTAGACTGGATAAAGAAAATGTGGTACATATACACCAAGGAATACTATGCAGCCATAAAAAGGAATGAGATCATGTCCTTTGCTGGGTCATGGACTGAGTTGGAAGCCACCATCCTCTGCAAACTAATGCAGGAACAGAGGACCAAGCACCACATGTTGTCACTTACAACTGGGAGCTGAACAATGAGAACATGTAGACACAGGGAAGGGAACAACACACACTGAGGCCTATTGCAGGGGCCGGGGGAGAGAGAACATTAGGAAAAATAGCCAACGCATGCAGGGCTTAATACCTAGGTGATGGGCTGATAGGTGCAGCAAGCCACCATGGCACACGTTTACCTATGTAACAAACCTGCGTGTCCTGCACATGCACTTCAGAACTTGTTTTGTTTTGGTTTTTGAGACGGAGTTTTGTTCTCATTGCCCAGGCTGGAGTGCAATGGCGAAATCTTGGCTTACTGAAACCTCTGCCTCCCGGGTTCAAGCTATTCTTCTGCCTCAGCCTCCCGAGTAACTGAGATTACAGGTGCGCACCACCACACCAGGGTTAATTTTTCATATTTTTAGTAGAGATGGGGTTTCTCCATGTTGGTCAGGCTGGTCTCGAACTCCCAACCTCAGCTGACCCACTGCCTTGGCCTCCCAAAGTGCTGGGACCACAGGCATGAGCCATCACGCCTGGATGTACCTCAGAACTTAACATTCAAATTAAAGAGATCACTTTGCCAGATGTGTAGAGAGTTGACCAACAAGAATGGAACAAGAACAGCAACAAGAATGGAATTGGGAGATCTGGAAAGGAGGGTGTTGGAGTCACCCAGGCAAGAGAGGATGGTGGCTTGGAGCAGGGTGGAGGTCATGAGGGTGGAGGGAGGGGACTTGACTGGGACACAGCTCTCCCAGGACTTGCCAGCAGTTTCAGTGTGTTGGGGGTGAGAGGCAGAGGAGTGAGATGCCTCCTAAGTTGAAGCTTCAAATAGATGCACTGAGTCTTAGACGCACACACATACATATCAACATTTTCTGGAAAGACAGGCAAGAGGCAGTTGGCAGGTGAGGGGGCTGTGGATTTGGGGAGCAGACACTTTGTTACTTTTAGACTTGTCTCTGCTATTTGAATTTAGTAACAGAAGCATTCTTTTATAAAAATAAGACATAATTTTTAGTTATATAGTAGTCATATATAAATAGTATATGACATATACTTTTTTTTTTTTTGCCTAGAATGTTTTCTTTTTATTTTTGTCAAAGGAAAAAAGTTCTAGAAAACAGAAAAACAGACATTAAATAACAGGGTCAACTTTTAATATTTTGATGATATTTCATTATTTTTTCAAGAAGTTACACATAAAGATCAAATTTGAGTTGGATTTTTGTTTCCTAAGTAGCTGCTATAAGTTAGCTGGTAACTGGTATCTTGGATTTAGTTGGCAAATATGAAAATGTAGTTGTGTATAAATTCCTAGAAATTAAACATATATCCTATACCTACATAAATTTATATGTTATATGTATATTGGAACATTTACACCTGAAAAATATGCAAGATGTTTTAAGAACAGCTAGATAGTGCTTATTTAGAGATTAAACTTCGCTCAGTGACAAATCATCTCTTGATACCTAACAGACCTCCTACCAAGGCTAGATTTGAAGAATGAACGAAGCGTTCCTTAAATACATATTCCCCTCTTGTCCACTAAGATGCTGCTTCTGATGTAGGGCAAGAGAGGGATAAAGAAAGGGAGAGGAAAGGATGTCCTGAGGCAGAGGTTGCCAAATCTTTTCTGCAAAGGGCCGGAGAGGAAATACCTTTGGCTTTGCAAGTCACTTGCTCTCTATTACAACTCTCCATCTCTGACTTTGTAGCAGAAACTCAGTTGCAGACAATGTGTAAGTGAACAGGTATGACCATGTTCCAATAAAGCTATTTACAAACATAGGCAACGGGCTGAACTAGGCCTCTGGGCTAGATAGTAGGTTGGGTAGTTTCCCAACCACTGTTTTAATAGGATCTAGACTTACCTTAAAGTAGGGAAGTGAAAACAAAACACTAAGAGTAGCCCCTGAACCCCACTTCCCATCAACTGGTTCCCCGAGTGCCCTCATCTCTGCCACTGGGACTTTATCTAGTGTCTCTCCTTTCCTCATCCGGACCCACCCCTCCTGGGATGGCTTAGGTCTCCTCCACAGCTCTGACCACAGTTCTGAGGTACACATTGATTTTTCTGATGACTTGATGAGTATGGGCCTCTCCCACTGGTTTCGGAGTGCTGGGAAGGCAGGGGTTGGGTTTAACTTCTTTCTGGCTCCCAGCACCCAGCTTAAAGCCTGGCATATAGTAACGGCTCCATAAAAACAGTTTAACTAAACAAATACATGGAAGTCCAAGTATTTCCACTGTATTATTACATGAACGCTCACAGGCTTTCCACGGAAATGAGCGGGGCGGGGGGTGGCACGCCAGTGGATCCAATTTTCCTCGATGCCATGAGAGAGGCAAGGCCGGCACCCACCCTCTATACATATTTCCAACAGGAGGCATTTACTGCGTAGAGTGGCCATGTGGGGTTTAGCTGGCAGGAGAGGTAAGTGCCTGTACCAGCCCACCTCGGGGAGGGAATTCCAATTCTCACACAAATGCCTATGTCAGCACCAAGATCTCTCTGTTATCACATGCCAGAGGCCAGGCACTGTGCTCAGAACACATTACCTCATTTGGAGTTGGAGCAATTATGACTTCTATTTTGCAATTAAGGTAACCGGCGTTCCCGATAATTAATGTACGCAGATCACAATTCAACACAGCCTGGAGTGTGATGGCAGTTCTGGCTGATTTCAAAGCCAGTTCCTAATCACTCTATTAATTCTACCGTAAGAGTTGATCACATATATTCCCATTTTACAGAGGTACCTGTGCAAACAGGTTGTCAATTTCAGGGTTAGCCAAGGAGACTCAATCTTAGACTTGCAATCTTGGAGGGGAGTGGTACGGGCTGGTCTCAGCCAGTTCTTTAACTGGACACTGACAATGCTGCCTCCACACCATGGAATAATCCAGAAGCCCATGGCTCCCTCTTCCAGTGAAGAACCACTGCACAGCACAACCCAGCCTCCTCCACCATCCCCTGAGCTCATCCAGACAGCGACCCGGACTTTGCCTCTTAGGCCTGATCTGTGTTGGCGTCCAGGCCCGTTGATTTTCCTGCATCCCTATGATTAGTGACTAATCTTATTTTTTTGTTCCCAAACCCATAAATCAGTTACAGACCAAATATTTACACAGGCCATCATTTCCGACTGAACCAGAGCTCGTGACAGCCCTCATTATTAAAAAGGATGACTGATTTTGGGCAGAGATTTCACGGCCATGTGGCTGGATGGTTTCTTTTAGGTTTCCTTCCTCCTCCCCTTGCCTGAAGAACAGACAATTTCCAAGATAAATTGGCGCAGAGGTCTGCTCTCACTGTCTCCCCGGGGCCGATGGAACGTGGGCAGGCTTCTGTCAGCCCAATAAGTGATGGCCCCCCGGAGAAATGGCCAGTGCTAGCTTCTGCCCGCATCTCCTGGCCTCCCTCTGGGGCCAAAGAGTGGAACAGGGAGTCATTTGATTCACAATCGTTCCCTGAAATCAGAGGCTGTAAAGACAGCAGAGGGGAGGAGCCCAGAAGAGGAAATAGCTGCATCGCCACCTCCAGCCCACGTGACCCATGGGGCAGGGAGTGGTTTGGTCTGTCCAGGTGCCCCACCCCCAACCCACCACGAGAGGCCACATGTTGAGTGGATAAGATCCCTGGATGGAGAAGCAGGAGGATGAATTCCTGACCTAGCTCTGTCATTACCTAAGTTATCTTGGACTTTAATGCTGATTCCCCCCCTGTAAAAAGCAGAGATTTGCTGAAGGTCCCTTTCTATTCATTTTTGCTTCAGTTACCTTGGTCCTAATTATGACAGCTGCCGTTAATTTCACCCTTACTACATGCCTGGCTTTGTGCTAAGCATTTTAGAGGCATCAGCTCATTTTATTCTTCTTTATCATTTTTTGAGACAGGGTCTTGTTCGGTCACCCAGGCTGGAGTGCAGTGGTGCGACCACAGCTCAATGCAGCCTCAAATCTCTTGGGTTCAAGCCATCCCCCTGTCTCAGTCTCCTCAGCAGCTGGGACCACAGGCACACACCACCACACCCAGCTAATTTTTTTTCTATTTATTTGTAGCAGAGATGAGATCTTGCTATGTTGCCTAGGCTGGTCTTGAACTCCTTGGCTCAAGTGATCCTCCTGCCTTGGTCTTCCACAGGGCTGGGATTACAGGCATGAGCCACCATGCCTGGCCTCATTTTATTCTTTATGATGGGATCTGTCATCTGCAGATGAAGAAACAGAGGGTCAGAGAGTCTAGGTGACTTGTCTAAGGTCACACAGTATATAAGGGGCAGAGCCAGGATTTGAACCTGGTTCTGTCTGACCCCAAAGGTCTTAATCCTAAAATATGTCACAGACTCCCTAAGACCTGGCTTTGCTTGTAACACCTGGAAAAAAAAGCTCATTGTCATCTGGATTCTCAACACTCCGTCATCTCCATAGGAAAGCACCCAGAGTCAGTGTCCTAAGCAAATGCAGCATTCATCATTGTGTACTCAGGTGGTAAGCCAGTAAAAAGCCTCTTCTCTGTGCCAGCAGGAGGTCAGCCGGAAATATTTTACTCAAGGAAACTGATAGTTTTGCCACCTATGGATTATTTTACAGATGCTTCCTTTATCCTGGGAAAAAATAAATGGAGAATGAACCCTTACAAGCATGCCTATTGGAATATATTTCAATCTATGATTCTATGAGATCCACACTGAAATCCATCCATCAGAGCCTGAGAGACAGACAGCGAACAGTATCTACCAGTTCCTGAGGGCTTGGAGAGGACTTGAAAGATGCTGGGGCTGGCTGGCTGCCTGGCTGGGTGCCCAGGGCTAGTTGCTTAACCTCAGTGAGCTCTTAGCTTCCTCGTTTGTAAAATGAGGGGCTTAGAGCAACTCATCCTTAAAAGCTTATCCACCCTCAAGGCGGTGATTCTGTGATGCTGCTCCCTTTCCTCCAAGCTTCCAGCACGACCTTGGGCAGGTCAGAATCTGTGTGGTTTCAGGTCCTGTTATTTATACAACGGGATAACTTCTCCTGCCTCTCTGTCTGCCCCTTGCTTCTGTGGGGGCAAATGAGTCAGTGTGAGCTCAGCAGAGAGCGCAATTAAACATCAGCAAGTATGATCCCACCAGTGTGGAATTTCTAATAATTCAGTCGTGGCTCTCCTACTGTGACTCCAAGAAACAAAGTCTGAATCTCTTTTTCCACGAGAGTTTGAAGAACTGTTGCCTGAAATTAGAGAGTTTCTTCAAAGCCAGGCTTTTGATGTGCTTTCAACTTTTGCATCCAGGATGAATTTGTTAGGGTAGAAAATTTGCTTATTTGGGATCAAACAGTATAGAGGGTGGGCTCGCTGCAAATTGTCACTTAACATGTTCATCTATGTAATTATTCCTGCTCAGTCAGACTCAGGTATTTCAATATCCGAGCCAAGAGCCTGTACTGCTGTCTTGCAGAGGACACTGGTTTTGTGAGCATCTAGCCTTCACCCGACTCCACCTCAGGGAATTCTCTCTCCTACTCTGTGCATAACCTTACTGGGGGTGTCAACTAGGGGACACTACCTTCCCCTAACTCACCAGGTGCCAATCGGACCAATCTGAATCTCTCTTGGAAATATGAATCTTGAATAGCATGACACACGATGGAAAAAAATATTTGAAGCTCAGTTTAATCTAGTGGTGGTTCCCCCCAAAATCAGCTGTCAAGTCATTCCTGCTACTTAGAGCCCAAAGACACCTGGATCCTGCCCCTTTCTGAGCCTGGGTCTCCAGCTTTCCTGTCAGTCCTCAGAGTTATCCCATAATATCCCAAACAAGTTCATTTTCTGCCTAAGTTGGCTTCTGTTGTTTGCAACCAAAGATCTTATCTCTAATGTATTCCGAGACCTTTAAAGCTGAATTTCCCTTAAAAAAAAAAAAAAAGCCACTGCACCCAGGTACAGTGGCTCATGCCTGTAATCCCAGCACTTTGGGAGGCCAAGGTGGGTGGATTACTTGAGGTCAGGAGTTCGAGACCAGCCTGGCCAACATGGCGAAACCCCGTGTCTGCCAAAAATGCAAAAATTAGCCAGGTGTGATGGTTGGTGCCTGTAATCCCAGCTACTTGGGAGGCTGAGGCAGGAGAATCGCTTGAACCCAGGAGGGGGAGGCTGCAGTGAGCCATCATGCCACTGTGCTCCAGCCTGGATGACAGAGCAAGACCTTGTCTCAGGGAAAAAAAAAAAAAAGTCTATAGCTTAATGTTTTCACTAAGTCAGACTAAGTACCCTCAGCTCCAAAGTTTCTCAAGTCCTTTGGAGTGGGGCCCAGAAATCTGCATTTTATCACGCTTTCCAAAGAAATTTCAAGCTCCCCAGAACCACTCTCTGCATTACAATTCTTCACCAATAACATCAGCCAGTGTCCAACTGGCAGGTTTGACACCGGCTGATGCTCTGTAGCAAAATACTTTTCACATGCTAGTGACTGCTCAGGCCCTCCAAGAACCAGACTCCAAGGCCTGAGTCAGGTTTAGTCCATAGAGGCTCGATCAGGGTTCGAGTATGCCAGAAGCAAGGAGAAAATGTACTGCCAAAGGACACTCTCCAGGATGGCCATAGGGATATAAGTGCACACGCCATGAAGTCTTTGCTGCTGTAAGTTTTGAGGACAACTCAGATTCCTCCGCCTTCCCCACTGGAAAAGTCCACAGTGTTTGTGTCAAACTCTAGGCACCCCGGTCACAACTCATGTAGTAGATCCCCTTCTTTCCTTCCTTCTCTCCTGCCTCCTTTTTCCTTCCTTGCAAATGACACATGCATTACACACATCGTAGGTATTTTCATTGTAAAAGATTCACACACATAGTCCAATTTGGAAGTTCCTCCAACCCCCTTACTCTCACTGTCTGTCTCAGTGTAAACTCTTCTAACTCTTCTGTGACCATAACTACCTTATGCCAACACATAAAGAATATGTCCAAACATTATATAAATGCATATATACATATTTATGTTTATATTTATTTGTCTTTGTAGAAATAAGGTCATACTATACATGCTGTTTGGCAGTTTGTTGTCTTCACAAATCTATGTATCTTGGAGTTTTAGACATCTGTTTGTGTAGACCAGGGGTCGTCCACCAAAGGCCGTGTCAATTGCAGCAAAGCAGGAGATGTCTTAATAAGAGAGTGATTTAATAAAAATATGATGATTCCAGATTATAGAACACTATTCAGTCATTAAAAAGAATGAGGTGGTTCTATAGCAGGAGTCAAAATTTTCTCTGTAAAGGGCCAGATAGTAAATATTACAGGCTTTGCAGGACGTGCAGTCTCCATTGCAACTACTCAATTCTGCCTTTACAAAAGCAGTCCTAGGCATTATATAAACAAATGGGTGTGTCTGTATATTAATAAAACTTTATTTACAAAACAGTCAGCGGGCCAGATTTGGCCCTGGGGGGCATGGGTGGATGACCCCTGGTCTACACAAACAGATGTTTAAAACTCCAAGATACATTGATTTATGAAGAAAACCAACTGTCTAACAACACACATAGTATGATCATATTTATACAAAATAAATATAAATATAAATATGTATACCTGCATTTATATAATGTTTGGACACGTTCATTATTTGTTGATATGAGGTAGTTATGATTACAGAAAAAGAGCTAGATGGGTTTATACTGAGAAAGACAGTGAGAGTAAGGGGGTTGGGGAAACTCCCAAATTTGACTATGTGTGTGAATCTTTTACAGTGAAAATGCCTAGCACGTGTGTAATGCATGTGTAATTTGGAAGAAAAGAAACAGGAAGGCAGGAGAGAAGGAAGAAAAAAAGGAAGGAAGATGGAAAGGAGAAACAGAAGGAGGGAAGAATGAATGGAGGGAGGGAGGGAAGGAGGGAAGAAGACAGAAAGCTATGTTCCAATAAAACTTTATTTACAAAAACAGGCTGTGGGCCAAGTTTGATCCATGGCCACAGTCTTCTGACCTCTGGTTTAGAAACCCAAGTCCACGAGGGCAAAGTTCTGGAAATCTTATTCACCATTATTTCCCCAGTCTCTAGAACAGACCCCAACACACAGCAGGAGCTCAAGAAATAGTTGTTGAAAGAACGGGGGAAAAGGCCGGGCATAGTGGCTTACACCTGTAATCCCAGCACTTTGGGAGGCTGAGATGGGTGGATCACCTGAGGTCAGGAGTCCGAGACCAGCCAGGCCAACATGGCGAAACCCCGTCTCTATTAAAAATACAAAAAATTTGCCAGGTGTGGTGGTGTGTGCCTGTAATCCCAGCTACTTAGGAGGCTAAGGGAGGAGAATTGCTTAAACCTGGGAGGCGGAGGTTGCAGTGAGCCAAGATCACACCATTGCACTCCGGCTTGGGCAACAGAGGAAGACTCTGTCTCAAAAAAAAAGATAAAAGAATGGTGAAAAAATAAAACCACACAGCCTTTCCCTATCACCCTGGAAAACAAATAACTCAACTATTATTCTAAACCCTTGTCATGAGCATGTGTAAAGGAACATGCTGTGTGTTACTCATTTAAATGTCTTGAACTAATTGCTGCTAGCACACAGGTTAATTAAATGGCAGTGATCTTAAAAACAACAACAACAACAAAAACTAGTTGTCATCCTCACATTATCACATCAAAGGTGGCTCACTCTGTGGTACTTCGGTGGCTCAGAAAACATTTTGCTCTGTATCCAGACACCTATTTCTCTGTTCTTACCATGTACAAAAGCTGGTCGGTGGTCCTGCAGGTTCTCAGATCTGAAGGCAAATATTCCCATCTCCAAGGAAACCATATCTCTAAATGCAATGCAGTGTTTTCCGATCACAGGCAAACAGATTCTAATGTAGAAGAGAATCAGCAAACCTACTCTTAAACACAGGGACAGGGCTTCAAGTGGGACCCAGCATGGGTTGACAATGTTGCAAAAGTGACTTTCAAAAGAATCTGGGCTGCATTTTCGAGGGGATAAGTGGAGAAATGGGAAGCTGTGCAAGCGGATTTCAGAGGAGAAACGAAATTGCTGCGTTTTTGGACGCTTTGTTCCACAGTGCCCTGGAATCCAGGGCAACGGGCATCTCAACTGGCGAACTCAGGGAAAATGTCAAATACGACCTTTAGGTCCCTGGGAAATGACACAACCCAGAGCCTTACTGCTGCAAAGAGAGATGGTGCCAGGGGATACTGAGTCACTGACCCTCGCCTTGAGCCACAGGCACCTGGGAAACTGGGTAAGAGCCTCCCTTCTCCCTCCCACTCACGCAAACTCTCCTGTCTTCTGCTGCCTTCGGTGTGATTCCAAGCCATGTTCAGCACTAAGATTAACGAATTATGCATCAGTGAGGTTTGGCAGGTTGACATAGACAGACGGCTGCCCACCGAAGGCCATGCCGGGTGCAGGCCAGAGCCATCACATCAAGATGTTCCAAGAGACTCCCTCCTGCCTCCCGTTCTCCATGGTGCAGAATCTCTACGCTGTGTGGCTGGCTCCAGCACTATCTACAGCATCTATCCCAGGTCTCTGATGGATGCTAAGGCATCCAGCAAGGTAGTATGTCTCATAGGCCATGCCGTAGCTGCAAATTAAGCCTAGAGCAGGAAATAAAATCAAACTAGGAAGAAGTGTTCATGTCTTCTGGGGGCCCTCCCCACACTGGGTACTAGGATACACATTTCCCCTACATTGCCTCTAATCTTTAGAGACCATATAGGTGATAGAGGATTCCCCATTTTACAGATGAGAAAATTGAGGCACAGATAATGGAAGCTGCTTGCATAAGGGCAAATAGAGGTGGCATTCCATCCAGACCTGGCTGGCAACGAGTCTGTGTTCCTTTGCCTCTGCAGGGTGTCACTCCTGTGCTATCAGGCTGGTAGAGGCTTAAGGGAAGGGGAGGTTACAAATATGGATCAAAAAGAGGACAGGGAACAGAAAGACAATCCAGTTAACAGACGGACAAATGGCACAAAGAGACGGTTCTCCGAAGGAGATATATAAGTGGTGGCCAACAAGTGTATGAAAAGATGTTCAACATTATTAGTCATTGAGGAAATGAAAATTAAAATCACAAGGAGATACCACTTCACAACCACTAGGGTGGCTATAATTTTAAAGATAGAAAATAATAAGCATTGGCAAAGATGTGGAGAAACAGGAGCTCTCACATATCACAGGTAAGGATATAAAATGTTGCAGCTGGTGTGAAATAGTTTGGTGGTTCCTCAAAAAATTAAAGATAGAATTACCACATGACCTGGCAACTTCACTCACATATATATATACACACACACACATATATACACACACACACACACATATATATATACACATTTTCAACTCATATATATGTGTGTGTGTATATATGTACACACATGTATATACACACATATATATACACATATATATACACACATATATATGAGTTGAAAATAGGTACTTAAACAAATACATGTACACCTATGTTCATAGCAGCATTTTCACAGTAGCTAAAATATGGAAACAACCTAAATGTCCATCAACAGATGAATAAACAAATTGTGGCATATCCACACAATGGAATATTAGCCACCCATGAAAAAAATACAATTTGAGACACAATGAATCTTGAAAACATTATGCCAAGTGAAGAAGGTAGCGTCACAAAAGGTCACATATTGTCCGATTTCCATTTATATGAAATGTCTAGAACAGGCAAATCCACAGAGACAGAATGCAGGCTGGCAGTTGCCAGAGGATAGGGGGAAGCTGGGGAATTGGAAGTAACTGTTTAATGGATATAGGGTTTCCTTTTGGGGTGATGAAAATATTCTGGAACTACTTAGAGGTGGTGGTTGTGCAACAGTGTGAATGTACCAAATGCCACTGAATTGTTCAATTTAAAGTGGTCAGTCTCACGTTATGTGAATTCCACTTCAATAATTTTTAAAAAGAATGTGGAATCCAAAGAAACAAGGAGGCAGGATGGTTACCTAAGAGGAAGCCTGGGAAGCCTGGGGGGTCTTTACCACCAACCTGCCACCCCATCCTCAAGCAGCCAAGACTGCCCCCCGAAGTGAAACAGAACAAATAAATAAAGACAAATGAAAACACAGTGTGAGATAAATACTAAGTGCCTGTTGGCCTTGTTTAATTGAATAAGGATAGAATATTAATAGACGATGCTGTAGAGTAAGAACCAATCTACAATGAACCACCTGTGGGCCACAAATGACTTGCCAGTCACCCTCCATGGAAGCCCAGAGGATTGTGCTGACTTGGTAGAACATTCCTAAACTAGAAAGGGAAGTTCATTTTCCAAAAACTACACATCCTCCTCCCCCACATCTCTGCTTAGGTCACTGAAGATGGGTGACAGCTTCAAAAGACCCTGCATCTCAAAGTCTGGGTCTGAAGAAGCAACAATCATGATAGACAATAGTCATGTCTGTGAATGCCCAAGTCTAGCATGTTAGCATGGTCCTCAGCTGACAGGAAGTTGTGCTTGATAAGTTCTGGGTGGATAAATACCTCCTTTCCATAATAGTGATGCTCTGGGAGTGCTCATGTCCTTCCAGGCCCTATGCTAGATGCTTTATATGCACAATCTCATGGAGTTCTCCCAACCCCAGGAAGCAGGTCCTACCGTCATCCCCACTGACAGATGGCACAACTGCGGTTCACAGGGGAGACTCATTTGTCAAACTATCTGCCCACTGAGCAGTAAAATCAGGCTTCTATAAGACATGCTCCGACGCCTATGCCCTTAAGCTAAACCACTCTGCTCTTGCCTCTTGAATAACTTACTTTCTTCCAGTTCCATATTCTTTGGTCTACAACACTGATTGAAGGGTCATTACTCAGCCCCTGAACTTTGTTTTAGGTGATAAGTGAAAGGGTTAACTAAAGGACGCTGCAAAAAGGTGTGGAGGAGGTGGAGAAACAGGAACCCCACTGCATGGCTGGTGGGAATGTGAAGTGATGCAGCTGCTGTGGCAACCACCATGGAAGTTCCTCCACAAACTGAAAACGGAATTACCATATGATATGGTTTGGCTGCATACACACCCAAATCTCACCTTGAATTGTAATAATCCCCACAGGTCAAAGGCAGGCCAGGTGGAGATAACTGAATCACAGGGGCCGTTTCCTCCATACTGTTCTTGTGGTAGTGAATAAGTCTCATGAGATCTGATGATTTTATAAATGGTAGTTCCCCTGCACAAGCTCTCTCTTGCCTGCTGCCATGTAAGATGTGACTTTGCTCCTCCTTTGCCTTCCACCATGCTTGTGAGGCCTCCCCAAACACATAAAACTGTGAGTCCATTAAACCTCTTTTTCTTTATAAATTAACCAGTCTTGGGTATGTCTTTACTAGCAGCATGAAAGCAAATTAATACCCCATATGATCCAGCCATCCCACTTCTGGGTAAATACCCCAAAGAACTCAAAGCAAGAACTCGAACAGATACTGGTACACACATGTTCACAGCAGCATTATTCACAAGAGCCAACAAATGGAAGCAACCCAAGTGTTCACTGACAGACGGACAGAGGAATGGATGAACGAAATGTGGTCTAGCCACACAATGAAATATCATTCAGCCTTAGACAAAAAGGAAATTCTGACACATGCTCCAATATGAATAAACCTTGAAGACATTCTGCTAAGTGAAATAAGCCAATGACAAAAGGACAAATGTTGTATGATTCTACTTTTTTTTTCTTTTTTTCTTTTTGAGATGGAGCCTCACTCTGTCACCCCACGCTGGAGTGCAATGGCACTATCTTGGCTCACTGCAACCTCCGCCTCCCAGGTTCAAGCAATTCTCCTGCCTCAGCCTCCCGAGTAGCTGGGAGGACAGGTGCACGCCACCACGCCCAACTAATTTTTGTATTTTTAGTAGAGATGGGATTTCACCATGTTGGCCAGGATGGTCTTAATCTCTTGACCTCGTGATCCGTCCGCCTCGGCCTCCCAGAGTGCTAGCATTACAGGCATGAGCCACCATGCCTGGCCATATGATTCTACTTCTATGAGGTACCTAGAGCAGTCAAAACTGTCGAGATGGAAAATAGAGTGATGGTTGGTGCAGGCTGGGGAAGGAGAATGAGAAATTTAATGGGTACAGAACTTTAGTTTGGAAAGATGAAGAGAGTTCTGGGGATGGATAATGGTAATGGTTGCACAACAATGTGAATGTACTTAATGTCACTGAACTGTACACTTTAAAGTGATTTAAATAACAAATTTTATGTTATGTATATTTTGCTGCAATAAAAGAAATGTGTTGGGGCTGGGCACCATGGCTCACACCTGTAATCCCAGCACTTTGGGAGGCCGAGGTGGGTGGATCCCTTGAGCTCAGGAATTTGAGACCAGCCTGGGAAACGTGATGAAACGCCATCTCTACAGAAAAAAAAAATAAATAAATATAAGAATTAGCTGGATGGGGTGGCATACACCTGTAGTTCCAGCTACTTGGGGGGCTGAGGTGGGAGGATCACTTGAGCCCAGGAAATTGAGGCTGCAGTGAACTGTGATCACAAAACTGCACTCCAGACTGGGCGACAAAGTGAGATCCTGTCTCAAAAAAAAAAAAAAAGGAAAAAAGAAAAAAAGATCTGTTGGCAAGGGAATAACCCACCCTCCGATAATGAAGGCCTGAAATGGGGAAAAAGGGTCCTGTGGGGAAGAGACAGAAAGAGAGACACCGGAGAGGTCACCGCTCTTCCTTCTTCAGGAAGGCCAAAGAGGGGGTCACCAAGACCCACAGCAGGGACAGGACTGCCATCCGTTGGGAAATGGAAGCTGAACTTGTGCAAGTGAAAGCTGACAGCCAGCACAGTGACAGAAGCCATCAGCGGGCTGAGCTGAGGCTGGTTCCCTTCTACCTTCTCTGCAGCTGTTAAATATCGCTTCTAGCTGTGTGCTCTCCACCTGCTCAGAGCCAATTTAATTAGAGGTTCAGGACTCCCCACGTACCAAAAGTAAATGCCAAGTTTATGACCATTAGCAAAGGAGCCATAAAACTCAGGGCCACTGAAGTACAGCTCGAAGCCACCTGTCACCTGCCACTCCAGGGAGGCTGCTGGGCCTCAGCTTGGGTTTCTCTGAGGTCCCACTCCGCCCATGATCCACACATTACCTGGGTCATAAGAAAAGCAGTGGACGGTGAACCCCAAAAGAGAACGAGGCCTATGTCCCAGAAGCACAAAGTGTACACATTTTCAAAAGTAATCATGGCAGTAAGTGTCCTAAGGTACCCTGAGCTGTCCTTAAGGATAAACTTTACTGTGTATGCCAAGACAAAAACAGGTTTAGAGACAGACAAACTTGGAATTTGTTTCTCTGCACCTTAGATTTCTCTTCTGCAAGAAGAGATGACCTACATCCTAGCACTGGTGAAGGGAGTATCATGGTCTTGTGCAGAGTAGGGCTTGGGAGTTGGAAGGGGATTCAGACCCAGCTTTGTGGCTGACCAGCTGTGATATTTTAGTGAAGTTAATCTTTCTTGTAAAGGCATTGCATTGGGTTAGACAGTGCCATTCTCCCAAAGGGCCCTTTCAGCTCAAATCTACCCTAAGACTACCTATTATGTTCATTAATGAGTGATTACCAGGCATCCAAGGATTTCTGTGACTTCCCCTTGCCAGGCCCAGATGACATCCATGAAACACCTAAAAAACTGTTCCTAGGAAGTCACCTTGGAGAGCCTCAGCCTCTGCACCTATAAAATGGAACTAGAAGCACCTGCCTCCCTGGGTCGCTGGGAGCGTTTCCTGAGATTGGACGTGTTAAGCTGGGCTCTTCAATCTTTTTCACATCATGACACACACAGAAAGTGACACAATTTGTGCACTGGGGTGAACAGATGAGGGGACGCCAGCTGCCCCAGGCATCCAGAGTTCTGAGCGCATTGGCATTTCAATGCACCTTTAACCATTTTGCAGGACACTGGTTTGGGAAGCTTCTTTGAAAAGCACCCAGCACAGAGAACAAACGAAGCTGCTTTCCTCCCCCTTGAGATGGAAGGTTCCCTATCAGCTCAGGAAGGACAGCGTCCCTAAACTTAATAATATGAGCTCTTTATTTGCAAGTTTAATTTGCAAGTTTTATTGTAAAAGTAAATCCACACCATTTTTAAAATGTTAAAACAGTATAGGAAGTTACATATTGAAAAACAGAAGCTCCCGCTCCTCCCCAGAGGGCTTCTGGAGGGCAGAAAATGTTGGTTCTTGATCAGACAGCTGGTTACAAAGGTGCGTTTATTTAATGAAAGTTCAAGATGCTCTCTGCTTAGGAGTATGCATTCTTCTGCATATATGTTAGACTTCAATAAAAAGGTTTCGGCCGGGCGTTGTGGCTCATGCCTGTAACCCTAGCACTGTGGGAGGCCGAAGTGGGTAGATCAGAAGATCAGGAGTTCGAGACCAGCCTGACCAACATGGTGAAACCCCGTCTCTACTAAAAATACAAGAATTAGCCAGACATGGTGGCACGTGCCTGTAGTCCCAGCTACTCAGGAGGCTGAAGCAGGAGAATCACTTGAACCCGGGAGGTGGAGGTTGCAGTGAGCCGAGATCACGCCACTGCACTCCAGCCTGGGTGACAGAGTGAGACTCCATCTCAAAAAAACAAACAAAAAAAAGTTTCAGTGGCCCCTGTTATTTGGGTTGGTTCAATTGTGCTTTCTCAAAATATAGTGAAGTTCCCCAAACCCCAGTATCAAAGAATGTAATATGATATGGAAATAGGGTTATTGCAGCTGTAATTCGTTAAATTTAGAGGAATTCATAATTGGAGTAGGGTGGACCCCTCCGATATGACTGATGTGCCTATAAAAGGGGAAACTCAGACACAGAGACACACACAGAGGACACCACGTGAAGATGAAGGCAGAGATCAGAGTGATGCTTCCAGAGGCCGAGGAACACCAAAGATTACTGGCACATCACTAGAAGCAGAAGCTAGGCCAGAAGCATAGGACAGATTCTTCTTCCAGCCCTCAGAAGGAATCAGCCCTGCTCACACCTTGATTTTGGACTTCTGGCCCCCAAAACTGTGAGACAGTAAATTTCTGTTGTTTAAGACATCCAGTTTATGGTACTTTGTTACAGTAACTCTAGGAAATTAATATATCCCCTTGGTCTCTTCCTCTCTTAGTAGAACTCCTGAGAGATCCCACTGTTAATGGTTTCTTGGGTGTTTCTCAGATTTTTTTTTTTTTTGAGATAAGATCTCAGTATAGGCTAGAGTGCAGTGGTGCAATCACAGCTCACTGCAGCCTCTACCTCCCGGCTCCAGTGATCCTCCCACCTCATCCTCTCGAGTAGCTGAGACTACAGGCGCGCACCATCACTCCCAGCTAATCCTTTTTTTCCTTTGGTATTTTTTGTAGAGGCAAAGTTTTGCTGAGGCTGGTCTCAAACTCCTGGGCCCAAGCCATCTGCTCAACTCAGCTTCCGAAAGGACTAGGATGACAGGCGTGAGCCACTGTGCCTGGCCAGATTTTTTCTCTTAATCATTACATCTGTCATCCCTTCCTAGCTTCATCCACATCACAGACACTCAGATCCAGAGCTCCAAACCCACTTCCAAACCCTGAAAGCCTCCAGCAGTCCCCTGTATCATGCTCCATCCACTCATCAGCTTTATTTTCCTCCTTTTTCTCCTAGCACCACTTGACATTATATTTCTTCTTGTTTATTCATCTTCTGATTGTCTCCTGACGGGGCCCATCAGGGTCTTACTGGCTGCCCCGGGGCCTTTGCACACAGTTCCCATGGCCTGAAATCTTCTTCCTGTAGAAACCCCCATGGCTTGCTCCACGACTTCATTCTCTGCCTAAATAAGCCCTCATCAGAGAGGCCATCCCATCCCCTTCATCTAAAAGAACAGCTCTCTCCTTAACACTTTCTACCTCTTGACCTTGCTCTCATTTAGTGTTCGGCAACAACCATCACCTGACATTGTGTCTATTCATTGGTTTATGTGCCTTTTGTCTATCTCCCCTTACCAAGCTATATGAAGACAGGGCCTTTGGATGATCTGTTCTGCTTTAAGCCTAGCTCCTAAGGTAGTGCATAGCATGTGCTTAGCGTTCAGTAAATACCTGTAAATGAATCAATGGTATGGCATTTATGTAAAATGGCAGAGAGAATTATGGTTACCCTTTTACTGAATATTATCCATGCATTATCTAATTTAATTCTCCCAGAAGCCCAGTCAAGTAGGTAAATACTGAGTATTATCCGTGCATTATCCTCATTTAATCCTCCCAGCAGCCCAGTCAAGCAGTCATGTGTCACTTAATAAGAGCAATACATCCTAAGAAATGCATTAGGTGATTTTTGTCATCGTGCAAACATCATAGAATGTACTTATACAAATCTAGGTGGGAGAGCCTACTACACCTGGGTTATGTAGCCTATGGTTTCCAGGCTACACATCAGTACAGCATGTTACTGTACTGAATGTGGTGGACAACTGTAATACAATGTTAATTATTTGTGTATCCAAACATCTAAACATAGAAAAGGTACAGGGAAAAAAAAAAACGCTATAAAAGATTAAAATGGTACACCTGTATAAGGCATTTACCATGAATGAAGCTTGTAGAACTAGAAGTTGCTCTGGGTGAGTCAGTGAGTAAGTGGTAAATGAATGTGAAGGTCTAGGACACGACCGTACACTACTGCAGGATTCATAAACACTGTACACTTAGGTGACACTAAATTAAAAAATAAAGCAACTACTGCAAGGTTACAATAGCTATGATGTCACTAGGTGACAGGAATTTTTCAGCTTCATTATAATCTTTTTTGATTTTTTTCTTGAGACGGAGTCTCACTCTGTCACCCTGGCTGGAGTGCAGTGGCATGACCTTGGCTCACTGCAACCTATGCCCCCCAGGTTCAAGCAATTCTCCTGCCTCAGCCTCCTGAGGAGCTGGGACTGCAGGTGCATACCACCACACCCGACTATTTTTTTTTTTAAGTAGAGACCGGTTTCACCATGTTGGCCAGGCTGGTCTCGAACTCCTGACCTTAAGTGATCTGCCTGCCTCAGCCTCCCAAAGCACTCCATTATAATCTTACAGGACCGCCATGGTATATGCAGTCTGTCATTAACCAAAATGTTGTTATGTGGCCCATGACTGTATTGTTGTCCTCATTTTACAGATGGGATACAGAATGGTTGGGACTTACCCAAGGCTATACAGCTATAGGGTGGTGGAGGCAGGATCTGACAACAGGACCTCAGATCCTGGAGCCCACAGACTCAACCACCTGCCTAGCTCCCTTGTCCAGCCTCACCTATGCATTCCATGTGACAGCGAGGTCCCTGTCCATCTACCACTTTGCCTATCCAGCCATGATCTGACCTCAGCATTGTAGTAGAACGAGGTCCTTAATGAAATGCACATGAAGTGCAACCAAGAGTGAACACCGAATTGCCTTTCTCATGTATTTTTCCTGCACAGGACAAGTTTGGTTATTATAAAAAAAAAAAAAAAAGAGTCACTGAAAAAGAATGACGCTTCATGGATGCTATAGAGATATATAAAGTCTGCCTGTGCTATAATTGCCTTCCTGTCCCTGTATGTACTTAACTTGGTGAAGACGCTATTAACTGCAGTAAAGAAAACATTTATTCACAAGGAAGCCATGTAATGAGGAGAATCCTCAACGTGGGAGCGAATGTCGGTATCTCTCAGATAAGAGACAAAGGTTCATTCAGATGACTGAAACATCCTCTTAGCAGGTTTTTGTACAACTCCCAGTGTCGGTGCTACCATGCAGGGCAACACCGAATAAATGATTCCAGATGGTAAAAAGGAACATCCATTATATTTCCTAAGTATTTCTTGATTGTATCCATTTCTTAACATTACCCCCTCTCAATCACCCCAGGAGATAAGCTACCATCATCTCTTGCTAGATGACTGGGGAAAAACACAAACCAACTAACCTTTTAGCTCCACCTGACTGTTCATCCATCCTCCATCTGCACAATAGAAGGAAAAACTTTGTTTGTTTGTTTATTTATTTTTTGAGACAGAGTCTTGCTCTGTCACCCAGGCTGGAGTGCAATGGTGCGACCTAGGCTCACTACAACCTCCACCTCCCGGGTTTAAGGGGATGGATTCTTCTGCCTCAGCCTCTCACCTAGCTGGGACTACAGGCACTCACCACCACAACTGGCTAATTTTTGTATTTTTAGTAGAGACAGGGTTTCACCATGTTGGCCAGGCTGGTCTCGAACTCCTGATCTCAGGTGATCGGACTCGCAAAGTGCTGGGATTACAGGTGTGAGCCACTGTGCCTGACTGGAAAACTTTATGTAAGCATAAATCTGGTCATGCCAACACGTTTGCTGAAAATCCTTTAGCATCTTCCCAAAGCATATAAAATAAAGATCAAATTCTTCAGCATCATCTCTGTAGTGGGTTGAATGGTGCTTCTCCAAAAAAGAAAAAAAGGCTACTGGGACTTGTGAATGCTGCCTTATTTGGGGGGGGAAGGGAGTCCTTATAGATGTAATTAAGGTATCTTGAGGTGAAATCAACCTGCATTGTCCAGCCGGGTGCTACATCCAATGACAGGTGTCTTTATAAGAGAAAGGCAGGGAAGATGTGACATAGACACAAGAGGAGAAGACACAGAACAGAGAAGAAGGCCGTGTGAAGGCAGAAGCAGAGACTGGAAGGATTCAGCCACAGCCAAAGAACGTCAAGGATTTCTGGAGCCACGGAGGCTGCATGAGGCAAGGGAAGATCCTGCCCTAGAGCCTTTGGAAGGAGCACAGACCTGCTAACACCTTGCTCAGACTTCTGATCTCCAGAACTAAAAGAGGAAAAATTTCTATTGCTTTCAGTCATCAAATTTGGGGTAATTTGTTGCAGCAGCCACAGGAAATTAATACTGGTCCAAGGTTGCTATGTGATCTGGCCCTTCCCATACTGGTCCAAGGCTGCCATGTGATCTGGCCCTTCCCATACTAGTCCAAGGCTGCCATGTGATCTGACCCTTCCCATACTGGTGCAAGGCTGCCATGTGATCTGGCCCTTCCCACTGGCTCCTTCCCCTCAGCCACACCGCCCTTCTTTGTCACTCGAGTGCAACTGCAACATGCTCCCTGGCCCACTGCAGGGCCTTTGCACATGCTGTTGCCCTTGTCTGCTCCCCAGTAGTTTCTTCCACACTTCAGACAGCAGTTCTATCCTCCTTCCCCTCAGTAAGCCTTCCCCAATGTCACTGGGCCAACGTGATTCCCTGTTACAGGCCCTCCCAACACCAAGCACCTCGCCTTGGTAGCCTTTGTCAGGTCCATTGCAAAGATGTGAGATTCAATTGTCTTCTTATCAGATCTGTTCCACGAGGGTGGGGACCATGTCTGTCTTCTTCACCCCCATCACCGAGCTACCTACACAATGCCTGATGTGTAAAAGACACCTAAATATTGGAATGACCATTGGAAAGAAATGAAGTGCAATTTGGTGAACCTCAAAAATTGAGTCTCTAACCAAATATCAGATCCATCAAACTGAAAAAGGAAGGAAACAGAAAAGTCCCTGTGGTGAATAGGTGATTTAGCCTGATTCATTTTCCCATAAACCATATCAAAGTTTTCAGAAGCAACTACAGTGCCTACGGATGGTGTCAAACCAGGACATTGACTTACACACTCCTCAGTGTTGACAGAACCACCTTCCCTATTAAGGATCACTTTTATCCACGGATCCCCTGTTCCCCCACCGAGCTGGAATATTCCCAGACACTGAGCCAAAGTCTCCAACCACTTTCAAACGGACAGAAATTCAGTGAAACAGCTAGAGCTGCTGGCCCATGCACCATGGCCCTTTCAAAAGCTCCTCTCTGGCTAATGGAATACTTAGCTCAGAATGAAATCCTCCAGAGCTAAGTTATTACATGTTTGGGCCATTTTTCTGTTTTCACAGCTGGACAACTGACTGGAGTAGAAGCCAGTCAGCTTCCCAGGGAGCCCAAGGGGGAAAATAGTGAGGAAGGACGGTTTTCTAGCAATAAACTTGTTTCCTTCTCATTCTCTCCAGACTCAGACTCATCAACTCTTTGGAAAAGCCCACCCAAGAAATGAGGGGGAAGATAAGAAAGCCGGGATCAAACCAGGTTCAGAGAGAGAGAGAGATTGACAAAGAGAAAGGCAGATGGCTCTGGAGTCAGGCCTGGGTTCAAATCACATATTCAGAAGTTGTCATTTGCCAGATCGTAGGCAAATTATTTCACCTCTTTTAGTCTCACTTCCTTACATAGAAGAGGAATTAATTTGTCCACTCAACAAATACTAAAGGCGCAACAACAATGTGCTAGGCAAGACTGTGAATAGGGCAAGGTGCATGAGGTGCCTAGGATACTAAATTTAAGTTGATACTCTCAGAGACATACCCAACCTTCAGAGTGGGCACCTCCCTAAATGCTACCCCTGATGTCCCTCAGTTGCCTCGCCCTGGCCCTGGTGCTGGATATTGGGATCCACTAATAAAAACATCAAGGCCATTTCCCTGCTATGAAGTCTACAGGCTAAAAGGAGAAAACTTTCCTAAACTTCATGACACTGATCTCCTGGTCACAATAAAAACAGCAAAGAAATTGAACACTGGAGTTCTTAAAAGATCAATTCCACCTCCCACTGAAAAACCACTTGTGTGACTTAAGTGAGGCTGAATTTATCAAACACACACAGCTACCCAGCAATCCTCCCAGAGAGCCGGATTACAGGCCAAAAAAAATTAAGGCAAACAGACGCCATAAATACCAATCTCTTCCAGACCTGCTCTGCCGGGGCATACGTCCTCCCAGTCAGGACGCTGAGAACTCCAACTGCATGAGGTATGGACTGTGAGCCCTGAAATTACCCCCTCTCTATGCAGTGTAAATAAAACAAGATGAAATCAGCGAGTCTCTTTACTTTGCAAAGAAACTGGGGAGAAAAAGGGCAAAAGCACATACCGGGATGTATTAACATAAACAGAAAGCATTTGGGCAATTTCTGGGTAAGAGCTTAGCCTTATTTTCAGGGCGTTATTTGATCTGTGCACTGTTTCCTATGGGGTTCCAATAGAAGACCTATAATCGTCATGATTATCTGAATTTGGGGAGGACATTTCATATTCATATTCATGGATGGAAGAAATGCATATTCATGTCTTGGTGGTGAATGGTTCCTGAGCTGCAGGTGCCCCTGAAAAGTCTTTGGTATCAACAGTCTTTAGTTATGGAAACTCAACTTTCCAAATAGCTGCAGCCACTAAGATTGTATCCCACCCACCGCTATCTCTGGCCAAGTAGGCAAATGGAAAAGCACGTTTTCAGTGTGGAAGGAGAAGCTGGTAAGGGGTAAAGCCAAGAAAATCCAATTGCTATTGATCTCAGAGCTTACTTCTGCAGTCTCTTTAATAATTGATCAACACAGCCTCACCTGCAACCCAGACCACTGGGGAGAGAAGGGATCCCCCAAAGCCCTGGTGAAATAGAGCCTATGTGACCCACAAAGCCTAAAATATTAACTATGTGGCCCTTTACAGGACAAGCGTGCTGACCTCTTCTCTATACCAAGCTCAAGACAAAATGAAGGGCCAGGTGCAGTGGCTCACACCTGTAATCCCAGCACTTTGGGAGGCCGAGGCAGGCAGATCACTTGAGGTCAGGAGTTTGAGGCCAACCTAGCCAACATGGTGAAACCCCATCTCTACTAAAAATACAAAAAAATTGCCAGGCGTGGTGGCACACACTTGTAATCCTAGCTACTTGGGAGGCTGAGGCAGGAGGATCACTTGAACCCAGGAGGTGGAGGTTGTAGTAAGCCAAGATTGTACCATTGCACTCCACCCTGGGCAACAGAGTGAGACTTCATCTCAAAAAAAAAAAAAATGCATAATGAAGAAGGATCTGGGGATGAGATTATTTTAATTTGGAGCTACTAACTCTAAGCTTAAAGAGTGGGACAAGGTCAGAAGGACTCATTTGTCTGACCCTTTATTCAGTCACCCATCCCACAAATATTTATCAAGGGACTCCTTTGTGCCAGGCCCTGGGCTAGGACATGCTGGGATATGTCTATGAGCTAGGCAGGCCAGGGGCTGCCTCCAAGGGACTTAGAGTCCATCCTATAAAGGATGAGTTCATTACGGTGAATGCGAACACTACAGAAGGGCAGTTCTGGGTACGCTGAGAGCTGATAAGATGCCCACAGCCTAGCGAAGGGATCCTGGGAAGTTCCCCCAGGAAGCTAAGACCACACTAGAGAACAGGAACTGGTCAGGCAACAGACACTCCCAGAGGAGAAGATCTCTCAACCTGCACTGAAAAATGCCAGTTCCATTCATTTGCTCCCACATTCTTCTGGTTATGCAGCGGGCCCACTTATTTACTGAGGGCCTATTAGGAGCCTGGAATCAGAGACACAAGACACCAGACAATGGGTTCAGGGTCACCCTTTCCTCACCCCGCTAGGCACAGTAGCAGATGCACCGATTGGGCCCCCAGGGGACACCAAGCAGAGGTCTCTAATCCCGTCCTTATGGCAATAACTTCAGGTCCTGCAGCCCCAGCCTCAATGTGGCCTTGGCTTGACATCGAACAGCTGAATGTGCCTTGTGCTGCCTGGTGACAGGTTCCATCTGCTTCATTACTGCCAGTTCCTAGAAACCATGCTTGCAGCTAAGTGCTCTTGGCCCTAATTGGTTCCTGATAGACTGGGCCATAACGAAGCACTTAGACTTGCCAGACAAGTTGAGGATGAAGAGGGGGTGCCCCTGCAAGGACTGGGAATGCTCCCCTCTTTGGGAATTCTTACTGGGAAATCTGGGCAGCTGGAGAGGTGGAGAGGATTCAGGCTCCTGAATTCACCAATCTGGAATGCATTCCCGGTATCCTCACTCACCGCTGTGAGCCTCAGTGTATTCTTCTGTAAAATGGGGCTGGTAACACCTGCCTCACAAGCTGTTCAGACAAAGGGAGGTGCTGACCATGGTGTCTACGGTTAACTGAGTGCCTGCCTTGTGCAGAGTGGTTGGCTGAGTGTTATTGGGTCTTTTTTGTTGTTGTTGTTGTTGTTGTTGTTGTTGTTATTGTTGAGACTGAGTCCCGCTCTGTCGCCCAGGCTGGAGTGCAGTGGTGCAATCTCAGCTCACTGCAACCTCTGCCTCCCAGGTTCAAACAATTCTCCTGCCTCAGCCTCCCGAGTAGCTGGGACTACAGGTGCATGCCACCACACCCAGATACTTTTTGTATTTTTAGTAGAAATAGGGTTTCACTCTGTTGGCTAGGCTGGTCTCAAACTTCTGAACTCAGGTGATCCGCCTGCCTTGGCTTCCCAAAGTGTTAGGCTGAGTGTTTTGAATGCATCTACTCTTTATAATTTCCAATCCTGTTAATCACCTACAATTACCAACCCCACTTCACAGATGGAGAAATGGAGCCTCAAAGAGGTGAAATCACTTGGCCAAGCCGCCTGTCTTCTGTCCACATTCCCATAGTGGACGTTCAGAAAAGGTAACCTCTTCTCTCTCCGCATGAGCCATTCTGCGTGGGTCACAGATATAAAAGTATCTCAGTCACAAATGTAGACAGACAGAAAGCTGGTGAGCGGTTGCCTGGAGCTCTGATGGAAGTGGGGACTAACTGCGACATGAGAGACCTTTTCAAGGTGACAGACATGTTCTAAAACTGGATTAAGACAAAGGTTGCACAACCGTGTAAATTTACTAAAATGCATTGAATTATACTTCTTAAAGTGGTGATTTTTATGCCATATAAATTATACTTTAATAAAGTTGTTAAGCAAATAAATAAATACAATTATACTTCAAAAAAAGTGGCCTGGTCAACATATTGTCTATAACAATAAAACATACATTGTAATAAACAGGAGGGTTACAAGAGATATTAAAAAATATGTCCACGTGAAATCTTGTACATGAATATTCATTGCATCAATAATTGCTAAAAAATTGAAACATCCGAAATGCCCATCAACTGAGGACTGGATAAACAAAATGTGCCATGCATGTATGTGTATATGTGTGTGTGTGTGTGTGTGTGTGTGTGTGTGCAAAATGGAATATTATTCAACCATAGAAAGGAATGCGTGCTACATGAATAAATTTTGACAACATTATGCTGAATGAAAGAAGTCAAACACAAAATACCACATAGTGTATTATTCCATTCATATGTGATATTCAGAATGGGCAAATCCATAGAGACAGTAGATTAGAGATTGCCCGGGGCTAGTTGGGAGCAGGGGAGTGTAGAGATGGGGGTAAAATAGGAAGTGACAGTTCAGATATTTGAGTTTCTTTTCGGGGTGATAAAATGTTTTAAAATGGATTGTAGTGATGGTTGTACAACTTTGTTAATATACAAAAAACCACTGAATTCTATACTTTAAATGGATGAATTGTATGGTGTGCAAATTATATCTTGATAAACTTGTTTTAAAAAGAATGGAATAAAATGGAAGGGCTAGTTGTAGTCTTGGACAGCCAGGGTTCAAAGCTGAGCTGCATCACTTTCTAGCTGTGTGACCCTGAGCTAGTGCCTTGGCTTCTCTGAGCCTTGGTTTCCTAATATATAGAAAGTGGTAGGGTATGAGTAATAGGAGTACTTTGACATGTGGGTTGTGCAGGAAACAAATGAAGTTACTGAACACAGAGTACTAAGCGTTGTGAGCCAGGCGCACACTCCAGCCTTGAGAAACAGAGGAAAGTCTTGAAGACAAGCAAGAGAAAATGAGGACACAGAGAGTCATCTAGACTAGCTTCACAGTAACCCATCTATTTCAACTGGTATTCCGACTCCAAAACCAGCACCCGGGCATGGCTGTCTGGGAGGAGATAGGGGTTGCAAATATGCCTCAGCTTGCTCTCTAAGGCTTCCTGGATCAACGATCTCTGGTAGTATTTCCCCTAGGGTGCTCCTCACCATACTGGCTCCAAGAGATGCTGATAGACGTTGCATGAAAAAGGAGTCCCCGAGGCAAATTATCTTGGGAAATTCAAAGTGTAAATGAAGTGAAATGGACATCTTTGCTGCCAGCCTTGTCAGAGCCTTTAATTCACCTATTTGTGCACTGGATATCTCTACAAAGATATAGTACCCAGAATTTTCAAAATTAACTTAGTGACAAACCATTCTTGAGAGTTTCATGTGGTATGACAGTTTGGCAAAATAAACTTTAGGAGACAGCGGATCCATGGCTTTAATTAAACCATTGTGATTCTGCTTTTGGGCGTTAAGTCAGATAGTGATAACTGAAACTGTTAAGTCAGATCCGAAACTTGAGGACTCCAGGGTCCAGTGGAGTCCAGTGGTTCGAGTGTCAGGTTCTCCATGCCTTATCTCATGGGAACCTTTTGAGAACCAGGAGGTAGTGGCTGAGATTTACCCCACTAGAGATGAAGGGACCTGCCTCAGTTAATTAGTAGTAGTACCAGAACCTGAAACTAGGCTAGACTAGACCCAAAGCCAATGATTCTAATCACCATGCCTCATTACTTACTAATCACATAGTAGCTAATACCTAGTGTAGTGGATACTGTAATGTGCCACCCAGGTCCCCCTGGAAGAATGAAGGATTCACACCCCCAGCTGACGAGAGCATGGCCAAGGAATATCTCTCTGCTGTCAGCCTCTCCAACAATTGACTGAGGCTGAAAAAAACTGCTTCTCCCAAGGCCAATTTCCTTCCAGGGGCCACCTACATCTAATACTGATTGTTTCAATGTGCAGCAACACTGGAATAAAGGGTCATTCCAGCAGGAGACCTGGCTGTAAGGTTGGCCAAGGCCTCTGTTGAGACTGCATCACAGCTCGCATTTTCCCATTTCCCAATCGTATTCATCTCCTGTTCCTGCTGTAACAAATCACCACAATGGGAAACGGCTTAAAACCACACACATTTATGACTTTATAGTTCTAGAAGTCAAAAGTCTAAAACAGGTCTTACGGGGCTAAAATCAGGGTGTTGGCAGAGCTGCATTCCTCCCAAGGATTCTAGGGAAAATATATGTGATTGCCTTTTCCAGATTCTATAGGCTGCTCGCATTCCCTGAATCATGGCCCCTTCCTCCAACTTCAAAGCCCATCATTGCCATGTCAGCTTCTATCATCAGATCTCCTTTTTCTAATTCTGATTCCCCCACCTCCCCCTTATAAGGACTCTTGTCCTTATAATCTCCCCATCACAAGATCCTTAACTTAAACCCACCTGCGACGTCCCTTTTACCATGTAAAGCAACACAATAAATTCACAGGTTCCAGGGGTGCAGACATCTTTGGGGGAGCTGTTATTGTTCCTCTCACACCCATTTTGCTTCCATATTTCTCTTCCACTGTTAATCCCCAAAGCACCCCCTAATTAACTTCCTGCATCCTATTCTTCATTTCAGAAGCTTCTCAGGGAACCTGACCTACACCCAACAATCATTGGGCTATATGTTATATTTTTGTTTTCTGAGACAGGGTCTCACCCCATCACCCAAGCTGGAGTGCAGTGGTGCGATCATACCTCACTACTCCTGGGCTCAAGTGGTCCTCCCATCTCAGCCTCCAGAGTAGCTGGGTCTATGGGCATGCACGACCATGCCTGGCTTATTTTTTTTTTTTCTCACTATCTTGCTCGAGGGAATCCTTCCTTCAGCTTCCAAAGTGCAGACCAAAATGAACTCCAGACATTGCCCACTGTCCCCTGGGAGGGGGCAAAATCACCAAGATTGAGAACCACCGGACTGTGGGAGAGAAGAGATTAAATGCACTTGATTGTAAAGAGTCTTGATCTACACTGGTTCTCATCCTGAGAAAGAGGGTCATGGAGTGAATCTGCTCCCAGCTCTCGAGGGGGTGGATCTGGACAGGACCTTTGGCATCCCACTGGTATTTGAAAAATCAGCTGCAAGAATGACCAACAGGAAAATTGGCAGGTGAAATCGAAGGCCTCGAGGGCATCTGGATTTTGTATTGCAGACAAAGGCAACTGTTTTGGGGCACGCAAGTTAACCTTTGGGGACTCAGTTTCTTCATTGGTTCCTTGAGAATAATCGTATCGATGGTTGTAAGAATTAAAGAAGCTATATAAAGCTTTTAGCTCAGGGTCTAATACACTAGGGCTAAATAAATGTTCAGTACTATCATGATGGTGATTTTTTTTAACACATACTCTGCCCCCTTCATAATTCCCTGGTGCAATGTTTCATGTTCCTGCCGCACCATGTTTCATCCCTGCCGACCTTCTTTCAACGAACATTCTAAAATCACTCCTGCCTCAAGACCTTTGCACATGCTGTTCCCTCTGCCTGGAACAGTCTTCACTCCATTCTCCACTTGGCTCATATCTACAATCCTTTAGAGCTTGTCTCAAATGTCACCTAATCAGAGACACCGTCTCCAGCCATTAGTCTAAGTTAGATCCTCTTCCTGTCTTCATTTCTCATTGCACTCTTCATTTTCTTTCCTATCCCTTATCACAATTTTATAACATATATCTCTTTGTGTAATTATCTATTTAAAGACTATTGTAGCCTCCAGACTCCACATTCCAAGAGGGCAAAGACATGAGATAAATAAAACAATTTTAAAGTGCCTCGCCTGCCATTAAGGAAACACACCAGGAGCTGAGATTGAGGATGACAGGGTGGTCAGGATGGGCTCTCTGAGTGGCTGAAACTGACATCAGAGGGATCAGAAGGAGTCAGCCATGCAAAGAATGGAGATGGGGAGAGAGAAGACATGTACAAAGGCCCTGAGGCAGGAAGCACTTGCAGGCTGCAGGAACTCATGGAAGACCAGTGTGGCCGAAGCTCTCTGGATTATGGCTTGGAGCAAGGCAGTCATGGTTGGAGGGAAGCACATGGAGATGGGAAAATGCTGGTGGCCTAGACAGAACGATGGGAATGGACACACCAAAGGTGGATGGAGTTGAAATAGATTTTGGAGGTGAAATTGGCAGGCTTTGCTAATTACCATTATGTGTATTGCTATCCTTCCTGGGAAGACAGGAGTCTGGAATGCAGAAAGATCTATGGATTATACAGGCCAGAAACTCTGAGGACTTTGGCTACACCTCTTCTCTTGATTTCTCATGGAAGGATCTTCCTGAAATTCTCCATCGTTTTATGTAGTCATCATCACCTTAAGCTCTTGCAGAGACGCCCTTAGCTCTCTGCTATAATATACAAAGCAGAGGGCAATGCTGTGGTTAGAAAGAAGCCCCTGGGACTCCTCTGTGGTTGGGTTGTGCCATGAGGAGTTGGCCCAGAAGTGTGGGGATCAGGGAGACACCGCTGAGCCATGCCCTTTTCTCAGGTTCTCCCATGGCTGTCCTGCATGGAGGCAGAGCTGGCCTCAGGGGACTCCATCCCACAGGGACTGCCTGCATGTGAGGCACCCAATATCCAGGTTTGAATCACCCAAGCCAACCCTCCCAGCTCCAGAAAAGGGGCTTCAAGTGAGCTCATGCATGTCTCACTCCCATGTCAGCAGTGACAAGGCCTCTTAGTCCTTGTCCTCGTAGGCAAGAGGTGGCAGGTGACGTAGAAACCCAAGGTGTGGCCTCATTCCTTATTTCCATCAGCAATAGCCTCATCTCTACTAATAACAAGATGCTCGCATGCTCCTCTCAAGGGGGTAGACTTCTCTGAAGCCTTGGATTTGGGAAGTAGTGGAAAATCTTCCCAAGAAGGGATGAAGTCTGGGGACAGGGTCTCAGGTGAAGGAAGCAGATGGGGAAATGGGGGGGAAGCCACGAAGACCACACCTAGGAACAAGACAGAGGGTCAGCTGCTGAGACCCTCGGCTGTGACAGAAACACCACTAGCCGGAGTCAGAAGGGATGCTCCTCCCTGCCCAGATGCCCGCCAAGCAACAAGACATTCTCACCCGCTCCTTCCTGGGCCTCACTCCCTCCACCTGTAAAATGGGGTAATGAGCTTGGTCCCTACCTCCTAGAGTGCTTATGAGGAGCAAATGATAAAATGTATTTAAAAGGCTTAACACAGCATCTGGCACGTGGTAAGAAATTCTACTTCTAGAATGCTTTCAGACTCAAGATTTCAACATCAACTTCTGCCAGGCCACTGGCAGACCATCAGGTATTAACAGGTTTGGGTCAGTTACAGGAGCCAATTCTCGAAAATCAATCTCTCTCATTCATTCAGAGATAGATAGATGCAGACATATCTACATCTATTTATCTAGTTAGCTATCTATCTAGATCTAGATATAGATATATCTAGATAGATAGATTATAGATAGCTATAGACATATCTATCTAGAGATATATCTTTAGATAGAAGCAAGATACAGATATACATCATCCTTTTCTCATTCATCTATATTATCTAAGTAGATATAGATAGATAATATAGAGATGTCTCTACAGAGAGAGAAATATATATAGATATCTAGACAAATACATAAATATATCTATATATACTTATATAGATAGATGATAGATATAGATAGATATTTGGATAGATATTTATAGATATATGCATATCTAGGTAGATAAAAGATAGAAGATATATATATATCTGGATGGAGGGTTACAGATATGTCTATATAGATAATAGATACAGATATATCTCATCCTTTTCTCATTCATCTATATTATCTAAGTAAATATAGATAGATAATAGATATAGATGTATCTACAGAGAGAGAACTATATATAGATATCTAGACAAATACATAAATATATCTATATATACTTATATAGATAGATGATATATATAGGTAGATATTCGGATAGATATTTATAGATATATGTATATCTAGATAGATAAAAGATAGAAGATACAGATATATCTGGATGGAGAGTTATAGATATGTCTATATAGATAATAGATACAGATATATCTAAGTAGACAGATGATTGATAGATACATGACAAGCAGATATAGCTGTATCTATTATCATTATCCATATCTATAGATAATAGCTACAGATATATAGATACAGCTAAGTAGACAGTGGGTGGATGGATGGATGGATAGATAGATAGATAGATAGATAGATAGATAGATAGATAGATACAGAGATGTCTCCTATTGCTTCTGTCTCTTTGGAGAACTCTGACTGATACAGATACAGATACAGATTTTGGCACCTTAGTTATTATTCTTCAAAAGAATGCACAACAAATATTAAGAGAACGCATAACTAACATTAAGAGCAATTACTTCAGGACTAAAATTGGGGCAGGAGGGAATGGGGGGCTTTCACTGTTCTACTCTATCTACATTTGTGTAGTTTGTATTTGTCACACCAGCACAGATTACTTTTATAATTTAAAACAGGAAAAGGGAGGGATGAGAAGGGACAGTAAGAGGGAGGACAGAATAGGACAGGAAAGAAAAAGTCATTCGAGCCTCCAAAATTCTGTCCTCTCACCCTCTCCTCTCTCCTATTTTCTGTCAGCCCTAATGAGAGCTGTAGAAGGGCTTCGAAGTGAGAGGTGAGGTGGACTCGCTCCCCAGGGGATGAGGCAAAACACAAATTACTCCCTGAGGCTGAGTCAATTTCAATGGCTCTGGCTCCAGCTCCCTGATGCCAGCAACCCACTGCTTCTAAGTCAGAGTTAAATGACTTCAGCACAGCATCACCTGTGATGTTTGCGGGCTGAGGAGTGCAAATTATTCCCCCAAATTATATTTCATCCTTTTCTCATTCATCTAAGAGGTCAGAGTGAAGAAGAGGAATTTTCTTTCCTGATTTGGGGGCGGGATGGAGGGAGGGGGGAGCAGCAGCTCTTCATTATAAAGTCTGGCTTGTTAAATATTCATTCAAATGCCTGTCACTGTTCCAGGAGGATGAGCCGATTTAAGGTTCAAATCTTACTGATCTATTATTCTTTTTGGAGCGGCAGGTGGAACTCTTTCATCAGGCTGCAAATGATAAAACTGCACCATCCTCTGAAAGGAACTTTAAGTAATCGAATGCAACTTTTTCTTCACCCCAACAGGTATGCCTCTTATGCTGATTCTCCTGAAGAAAGGCAAGAAAAAAGAGCAGAGGTAAAAAAAAAAAAAAAAAAAAAAACCTTGGGGAAGATTGCACCTGTTTGCCCCCTAGGGACCAGCAAAGAGGGGAAAAGATTCTCAGGGCCCGGGAATAAGAGTGAAAAGGAAGAGGAGGAGAGGAGAGGGGCCATAGGGAGAGAAAGAAATGGCACTGGCAGAGAACCTATTTTGTGCCTACCACTTTGACAGCATTTCATCTTTACAACAACCTTTGAAGCAATAATTCTCTTCTGAGAGGTGAAGTGACTTGCCCAAGGTCACACAGCTGGCAGCACGCACTCTGGGGATTTGAATCCAGTCTCTCTGACCTCTCAGCCCAGTCCTCTGTAACAGCTGCCTCACGACTCAGAAAGTCCCTGTCTACCAGTGGTTCTCAGTGGGGACAAATTTGCCCTCTAGGGGACATTGGACAATGTCAGAAGACATTTTTGGGTGTCACAACTTGGGGGCAGGAGTGCAACTGGCATCTAGTGGGTAGAGGCTGGAGAAGATGCTAAACATCTACAATGTACAGGACAGCCACCACCATGAAAAATTATGCAGCCCCAAATCTCAGCAGTGCCAAGGCTGAGAGATTCTATGCTATGTGGAGGGCATTTGCAGTGACCCCATCGTGTATCCGCGCTTCTGGCTGTCACTATAGGAATCTAGAAATTCCACCCAATGCTCTGGTATTTTTTTTCAGAGCCCCAGAAAAAACTCACCTGGTAGTGAGCAGGAATTTTGGGGATTCTTGCCTCTCTGTGTTGCCCCTGGATACATAAATTCTCATCTAAATTCATGCTCACATTCACAATTCCACAGTGGCAAGAGAGACACACTTTTCTCATTAAAGGGCATAGTCTAAGTTTCTCTCCACTGAGGCAATAAGAATCTGTGCTCCCTCAAAATGAAGCACTGCTGTAATTAACATTTATGAAACCCCCTAAGTCGACCCACCCGGGGATCCCTGCGGCAGGGTCTATGTGCTATGGACAACTCCATTCTACCTCACAGCCCCCGTGAAAATAAAACGCAACATTCAGGAATAATGGAGGGACCCACAGAAGAAACTCAATCCCCATTTCAGCTGCCTGTGAACAAGAAAGGTGTGCAAGCACCGGAGCTGGAGCCCAGAGAAAGATTCGGAGCAGAGCTCAAGGGAGAAAATTCACCTTTGTTGTATGTTGTACCAAGGGCCAGCCACTGGGACAGGCAAAAGATATCCTCCTCTCATTGAATCCCCATACGGCTGTTTAAAGAAGTTATTATTTTCCCCATTTTATAGATCTTAGGTCAGCAAACGTTTTCTGTTAAGGTTCAGATAATAAATATTTTAGGCTTTACAGGATGTAGAATGTCTGTTGCAATTACTCATTTCCGCTACTGTCATACAAAAATAGCCACAGACAACACAAAACGAATGCATCCTTCTGCCTGTCCGTAACTCTGTCTATCCATCCACCCATCCATCTATGCAACAAATATTCATCAACAACCTGCCATATGTCTGGCACATTGGATATCAAGGCAGTTGAGTCTCTTTCAAGGCACCCTCCATATAGTCCCAGTTATACTGTTTTTCATTAAGTTCCCAGAACATGCAAATGCTTTCCTGCCTCAGGGCCTTTGCACATGTCTTCTCTCTCCCTGGAACATGCTCCTCTATCCCCCTGACACCCCCACTCTTTGTACGGCCTCTTCTCTGACCTCAGCTTCAGTGAAATAGGTCTTCACGATCACTCTATCAGTCTCAATCTCAGCACCTTGTCTGCTTCTTTCATAGCACTTGGAACACTTTGAAATCATTGTATTTACTTCATCGTAAATTTGTTTTGTGTCACCCTCTTCCATTAGCACATGCCTTCCATGAAGGTAGAAATCAAATCTTTCTCATGTGCCATTTTATCCTCGGCATCTGGCACATAGTATATGCTCAATAAATAGTTATTGAACTAAATGAATGAATTGAAACCCAGAAAAATTTACTCTGAAGTATGGCTTCCACCCATTACACCAAGCACAGCCTAGACTGTGCCACCCAATATGGCATCCACTGGCCACATGTGACTAGAGGGCACCTAAAACGCGGCTAGTCTGAATTGAGATGTACTCTAAGTATATGATGCATACCAGATTTTGAAGACTCCATATGGAAAAAAATAATGTAAAACATCTCAAGTTTTTCAGTTGATTACTTATTGAAATAATATTTTGGCTCTATTGGGTAAAATAAAATAAATTATTAAAACCAACTCCAACTGTTTCTTTTTACTTTTCTAATATGGCTATTAGAAATTTTTAAATTACATACAGTGTTTGTATTACGTGTCTGTTTGGTAATGCTGGTCTAGAACTGCCTATATTCTATTCCCAGACTTCTTACTAATTAGCTCTCTGACCTTGGTCCAGTCAATTAACCTCAGTAAGTCTCAGTCTCTTTATGCAACAAATGAATATAAGAATTTCTGACCTGCCAACCACACAGGGTTGTGATATAGCTCAAATGAGATAATGGATATGAAAGTGCCTGGGAAAAAAAATCTATACAAATGCAAGCTCTTCTGTAATGAGATTTTCTGGCTTTGTTTCTAAATCTCCAAGTGTTTTATTTCCTCCCACGCTGGTTCCTGGATATGACCCAACTTCCTCCACCTTTCCCAACTTCTGATGCTCATAGTTTGACTTTTGAAGTCAATATCGACTCTTCTTCCAGGTAAATTTCAGAATTGCAGAAGCTGAAGAGTTTGGCAAGACAAGTCCATTGTCAGACTCCTCAAGTTCACCAAAGTTGGTGTGTGGTCCACTCTCCCAGCACACCTAGGGGATAATCTTTCCAGTAACAACGATGCCAAGGTAACTTGATGATTTAGACAAACTCCTCGTCTTATAATGGCACATTGCCAACTGCACTTTTCAGAGAGCCCAAGGCCAGGTACAGTGGCTCATGCCAGTAATCCCAGCACTCTGGAAGGCTGAGACAGGAGGATTGCTTGAGCCCAGGAGTTTGAAACCAGCCTGAGCCACATAGTGAGACCTCATCTCCACAAAAAAGCGAAATTAGCTAAGCATGGTGGCACATGCCTATGGTCCTAGCTACTCAGGAGGCTGAGGTGGGAAGATCGCTTGAGCCCAGGAGGTCAAGGCTGCAGTGAGCCAAGACTGCACCACTGCACTGGTGACAAAGCAAGACCCTATCTCAAAAATAAAAAATAAAAATAAGAGGGCCCTATATGATTTAGGCTGACTGGGAGTTGAAGTTTTCATTATTTTAAAATGTAAATGACATCTGTTATTTTAGTCTGTCTACCATCCATCCATGTGTGTGTGTGTGTACGTGTGCACGCCTGTCCCAATTGGCTTACTGCATCCCACTGGACACAAAGATGGTTTCAGGATAGGCGAGAGGCCCAAGCTGACTTACAATGGGCCAATCTCAGGACTTCTGCAGAAACCTTAGAGAAAGAAGTTTCTTTTTCCACTGAGGCAATTGAGTCTCTTTCTGGAACTACTTGAGACGCAGAGGGAAGGGAAGGCAGCTGGCCATAATGAGAAAGCAAAGCTACCAAGGAGCACGGGGCTGAGACAGACAGAGTTTCTTCAACATTTGTTTAAGCACCTAGATCCAACTGTACCTAAAACCCACCAGTCCTAAGCACTTTGCAGCTACACGAGCCAACAAATACATTTTGTGGGAGAAGCCAGTTTAAGTTGAGACTTAATCACTTAGAAAGAGATGAAAAAATAATGCATTTGAAAATTACTTTTATGACTTTCAATTCCTATAGTAACTTCATCTGGATTAACAGAGTATTGTCTAGAGGTGCTGCTAAAAATCTTTTATAACTAGATTATGAATTCAATACAAACAAGTTCTTCCAAAGTCTGGGAATGCAAAGAGGATCATAACAAAGACATTTCCTCTGGAACCACTTTACTGAAACCCTGTTGTTCACTGTCCACGGAAGCAAAAAGACTGCTCAGCAAAACTAAATTTTAGACAAGTCACTCCAGTTGGAATGATCCAGAACTGGATTAATGGTCTTTAAATAAATGTGGCTTTCAGGGTTTTATTCTTGCTGCTTGGCAGAAACCTCGTGTGGGAATGCCACCCAGAAGACCTCCACCTGTACCCTGAGGTCCTGCTCCTCGTCACCTCCTCAGGCAGACCATGAGGTTGGTGAATGAGTGGCTCAGAGGCAGATGGGGAAACTGAGGCACGTGACCAGCTGGAATTAAATCATATGCATTGGAAGCCCAGTTTTGTCCTCTAAGCCGGGCACCCTGCCATGAAGATTAATGAGGTGACAGTTGCTCAGGGCCTGGAGGTAGTTAAGACAAAGCAGCCACCCAAACACTTGGGACTATTTTTAGCCTCTTCGGCATGGGGCTTGAATACACATGCCAACACCAGCTCTGGCGAGGCAGGGCCTTTCTGCTGCGTGCTGATCCCCGCTATGTCCCCTCTGCCATACAATCATGAATGTGGAGACTCTGACAAGGTCTAAGGTGATGATTTAGAGTCACCATCTCCCTGAAAGGAGAGGATTTCCCACCTCCCAAACAACCACTCATCAATGGATCCAGAAGGTTTTCTGTTTAGGGCGACTTCCAAGAAAACACGATTCCATGGATTTGTAAGGTTTGAAATTTACTATGCAAAGTGATGGCCTGTGGAGAAACATCTGGAATGCAGACAAACTTTATTTGGCTCATACAAACCTTAAACGTATATTCATTGGCAACATTTATAAAAACAGCAAAATTCCACATTAAAAATTCATGCTTCCAATTTTTCTTGATAAATTGAAACAATTCAGGTTTTTTTTTTTTTCTTTTCCAGCCCAGGCTGGAGTGCAGCGACACGATCTTGGATCACTGCAACCTCCACCTCCCAGGTTCAAGCAATTATCCTGTCTCAGCATCCTAAGTAGCTGAGATTACAAGCATGTGCCACCACACCTGGCTAAGTTTTTGAACTTTTAGTAGAGATGGGCTTTCACCACGTTAGCCAGGCTGGTCCCGAACTCCTGACCTCAGGTGATCTGCCCACCTTGGCCTCCCTAAGTGCTGGGATTATAGGTGTAAGCCACAGCACCTGGCCAACAATTCAGGTCTTGCATTCAATGTGGCAACAGTCAGCTAGAAACAAGGAGTGGCTTCCTCCTTTAGATGAGGCATGGGTGCTCCAGTTTGCCCCACTCCCCACCATTCCCTATTGTAAGTCATTGACCCTGAAGCCAAATGTCAGTTGCCATTTTTCATCTTATGCTAGGCCCTCTTCAACCATTTGAGTTTCCTGCCAGGCCCTATTAGGTATTAGAGTTTGCATGTTCCGCAAAATGAACATGCATTAATCACATAATAAATTGTTTAGGCAAAATTCCAACAAGCAATTACAAGGAAGATGGCCCTTCTAAGCCTCCTTCAAACACTGGTCTTGTGTGACTATATGAACAGTGTCTGAGAATATTAGAACTATGAGTCTTCTGAGGTTAGTGTGTTGGGGGCGAAGTGGAATGCTTCTCCTTACCCTCAATGTCTTTTTCCATGTGAAAGAAATTCTGCCAGCATCCCACTCCTGGCCCTTCTCCACTCCTTCATCACTCCTTCCATGCAGAGAAAGAGTGACTGAATAACTTGAAGTCTGGAAGCTTGGGAGAGAAGCTGGGTATAGGGGGGCATTTCTCATGTCTTATTCTTCTTCAGACAGGGGGCAAAGTGCCTGGAGGAAGTGCAGAGTCAAAGTTCTATAAATGGTTCATTCCTGCTGAACCAGGCATGCCCTGATTGGGCGCAGCCAGGGACTGGATGAGTAACTCTCTTCAATTATAGGGAAGCAGGGCTGTTTCTTAGGTGTTGTAAAGACCACACCAATGATCTAGGCTGGTGGCTGTTATCATTTAGAAGGTTTGCTACCCTCTTTTAAAAAATCTCATGATGGAAGCCATGGACCCTCTAGCACCTTCCTCCCCAGGTGTAGCTGTCTGCACAACACTTGTATATACAGTGTTATGGTGTTTACCGACCCTTGAAGCCCTGAAGCCCATTAATAGGCTCCAGATATTTTTAACCCCTAATTTGGCCCCAGGCCTAAAAAGGAATTGTTTAAATTAACACGAGGCAGAGGCAAGATCGATACAAGACCCAGCATCCTGATTGGCATCCCTGTCACTTTGCATCAGATGTGTTTATTCATTCAACAAAGTCTAAGTGCTTGTGTGCCAGGCAATGATAAGCTCCACCCGTTGGTCTTAACCAAGGGCTCACACATCAGACTGCCTATTACACAGATGAATGTCTAATCATACATCATCATAAATGCTATGAAAGAAAGAACAGCCTCCTATTCTTGACAAGGGGGTCTGGCTTATTTGAAGGTGATAGAGTGGGAAAATATTTCTCAGTAGAAGTACCTTGAGCCCAGACCTGAGATCTCAGGGAAAAAATAGGAATTACAAGGAGGAAAGAAACACAAAGAAGAGGCACAGAGGAAAGCATAAACAAAGTCCCTGAGGCAGGAGGGAATGAGACGAAGCTGGAAAGCGGAGAGTTGTGTATAGAACACAGATGACAGGGACAGGTATTGACTACAGATCCTCTTAAGTCCCATTCAGCCATCAGACCTGTAATTTGTAAGGGGAGGGGAGTTTAAACTTTGACAAAGAGTTAAGGAGTTCATAAGCTCAATACCTTTCCTACTTCTAGGAAAATTTCTCCAAGGAAAAGAAGTCGTAAAAATCAAGAAGTTTTATGCACCAAGATGCCCTCAGCGGTGCTACTGATAACACCAAACCTCTAGAAATAACGGAAATCTTTATCTGAAAGAGAAATAGAGAACCATAGATACCAATGCAATGCAACATTATGTGCCCATCTAAAAATGGAAACTCCCAGTTGAAACAGAAATGTGGGTAAATGCTTACAACATAATGAACAGTTATCTATGAATGTAGATGAGAAACAGAAGGTCATATACTTCCATAGTTGTAGAAAAGTATAGAAGGCTATACGGTCAGAATAATACTATTAATGATAACAGTGTAATTGGCTATCAAGTGGGATTTCTACTGTTGTCCCAGAATTATAGTTTATACCCAAAGCTAAAAATAAGACACTAAAATAATTCTACTTTCTAAAAAGAGCTACCTGTGAGCCAGAGCTGAGTTCAAACTCCTTCCCACAAGGATCCAAAGAGGGGGCAGCTTGAGCCCTACATCCCAACGACCACTGCCGCCTCCTCAGAAGAAGAAGAGGAGGCAAATGGGTTGAGTTTTGGTCTTTGACCTTCTGAGGGCATAGGATTCACAAACAGAGTGTGTTCCTACTCCCCAGGGGTGTCTACCAGAAAAGAAACTGGCATCTTATTTCCTAAGTAGATGTCTGCTGAAATTATGGATCCCATGGTCACCCACTGGTACCACCCTCTAAGCAGACAGAGGTGGGGCAGTTCTTAGAAAAGACTAACATGGGTAGCCATAAGATGTGGGATCTATTATTTCGACCAGCAATGTCCAAAAGAACTCTTTGTGATAGTGGAAATGTTTTATATCTGTACTGCCCAATATGGCAGCCACCAGCCATATATGGTTATTGAGCACATGAGATGCAGCTAGTGCAACTGAGGAATTAAATGTTTAATTCCATCTAAATTTAATTTTTTTAAAAATATTTTTAAGGGTCTTGCTATGTTGCTCAAGTTGGTCTCAAACTGGGTTCAAGGGATCCTCCCACCTCAGCCTCCTAATCAGCTGGGACTACAGTTGCATGCCACTACACACTAATTTTAATTCTTTTAAATTTAAATAATTAACACCTATGGCTAGTGGCTACCATATTAGACAATGCAGGCCTAGACATTTCTGCAGGTGGGGGAACACTAGATGACCTACCTCCAAACAGCTTGAGGGCATCAGAGGCGTGTGAATCAGAGCAACTCTATCTTGAATAGGAGCTGGGTAAAATGAGGCTGAAACCTACTGGCTGCATTCCCAGACAGCTAAGGCATTCTAAGTTACAGGATGAGATAGAAAGTCAGCACAAGATACAGGTCATCAAGACCTTGCTGATAAAACAGGATACAGTAAAGTTGGCCAAAACCCATCAAAACCAAGAAGACCACAAGAGTGACCCCTGGTTGTCCTTACTGCTACACTCCCACCAGCATTGTGACAGTTTACAAATGCCATGACAACGTCAGGAAGTTACCCTATATGGTCTAAAAAGAAGAGGTATGAATAATCTACCCATTGTTTAACATATCATCAAGAAATAACCATAAAAATGGGCAACCAGCAGCCCTGAGGGCTGCTCTGTCTATGGAGTAGCCATTATTTTATTCCTTTACTTTTCTAATAAACTTGCTTTCACTTTACTGTATGGATTCACCCTGAATTCTTTCTTGCAGGAGATCTAAGAACCCTCTCTTGGGGTCTGGATCAGAACCCCTTTCCTATAACAAGGGGACACGGAAGTAGTGAGTCTGAGAAGGCAATGGGGCTACTTCCCACTCCATCCCAGATCTCTACGTACAAAGAGAATATGACAAGCATCCCGTATTCCCATGGCTGCAAGGGAAACCCTGAGGGCTAGTGGATGGCAGGAGTTCTCTATGTCTAGGTGACCACCAGAAAAGGGACCAAAGGGGTGCCATCCAGTGAGTCAGTGAGACCAAGCTGCCCCTCAGTGGCAGGGGAGGTTATCAGGATGACCCTGAAGACAGGTCAGAGGAATCCATCCTCCCCATTCACAGAGAGATCACTCACAATAGAAGAACAAATCAAACCACACCAACACCAGGCAGACCTTCTCTGCTTCAAGCTCTTCCAGCCAAAAGTGAATAAATCTGCCCAAGTTGTCACTAAAAATGGAAAAGAAGATATTCCACATGTCCCAACTAAACTAAAAGTAAACTGCTTTCTTCATTTTATACTTCCATGAGTTTAGATTTTTCAACCAACCCATCACAACAGTTCCCAAGCATGATATACCTGCGTAAGTTATTGAATTTAAGCCTCACAACAACCATAAGAGGCAGATATTATCAACTCCATTTTACAGAGGAAGAAACTGAGGCTCAGAAAACTTGAATGAAATCATCCATGATCTTACAGAGAAGTGACAAGGCTGGAATGGGAACTCATATCTTTCTCACTCCAAAATTGTCTTGGATATTGCTAGGCCATCTTCTGAACAATAAGATCAACATTAAAAAAAAAAAAAAGCTCAAAATGCAAGTAAAAAAGTAAAAATTGGTGAAATCCAAATAAGATCTGCACCTAAGTCAACAGTATTGTACCAATGTCTGTTTCATACTGTGGTTATGTAAGATACTGTCACTGGGGGAAAGTTGCGGGGAGGATACAAGGAGCATCTGCACTATTTCTTGTGAGTCTTCAACCATTTCATAATATCATTTTTTTAAAAAACAATCTAATACGGGATTTTTGAAGTTATGCAAATAACATTTATTGTGTATTTCTCACATAAAGTACTAGTATAGATACCAAGAAAATCTCACATTTTGATAAGTATTTTAACTCAAGCTGTCTTTAAATCCTGTTCTATTTATTTCAATTTAGTCTTTAAAACATAATATGTTTTAAAGGTAGGATTAAATATGTATCTTTCAGGCCAGGCGTAGTGGCTCACGCCTGTAATCCCAGCACTTTGGGAGACTGAGGTGGGCGAATCACTTGAGGTCAGGAGTTCGAGACCAGCCGGGCCAACATGGTGAAACCCCGTCTCTACCCAACAACACAAAAATTAGCAGGGCATGGTGGTGTGTGCCTGTAGTGCCAGCTAGTTGGGAAGCTGAGGTGGGAGAATTGCTTGAATTTGGGAGGTGGAAGTTGCAGTGAGCTGAGATCCAGCCTGGACAACATGACAGAGTGACACCCTGTCTCAAAGAAAAAAAGAAAGAAAGAAAAGAAAAATAACATACATCTATCAAACTATACCTAAAAATAAGTAGCAATGTTCCTCAGATACTGAGGTGTTAGCCCAGGTTCTGATTCACCATTTACAAATATAAAAACTACACTTTTTCTAAATAATGATGCAATGGGCAATACAATCTTTCCATTTTGTTCTGAAGAGTCATGAGACTTTAGGTGGCTTTGCTGCTAGTAGCCACATGACAAGCATCATCACTCTGGATCATCAGCAAAACATAATCTGCCCCCTCCGCCCCCCGCCGCCCGCTTACCCCTCACCCTATGCAGTTCTGGACTGCTGGATTCTCCATGGTCCACATCAAACAGGCAGGGGGGGTCTGTGCAATCCCAGGACATAACCAGCAGCATCAGCCCAGATGCACAATAACATGGCAAGAATAAATGGGAGGAATCAACAGAGACAAGGCACATTTTTGATCCCTTGTAGCAAGGGTTGTTTGTGAGTGTTTAGTCCTGGCTTGATGAGTCACTCATTAGGAAAGAAGAAGTATGATTTTTTTTCCTATCGATTCCAGGAAGACTTCGGGTAGGAGGGAGGGATTTCAAGAAGTCAAGAGAGTCAAAGACAAGGGGAGGAACAGACTTGGCCAATCTGTTTAGACTGCAGGCTCTTGGGGCAAGTGAGAACTTAGGTGCTGAGTGGAGAACAGGAAACAGGAAAGAAAACTGGTTAACAAGAACAGGGATGCTCGGGGCAGGCATCTGGTACTTTTTATCCCTGGCTTAATTCTCTCTCTCACACACACACCCCAAAAACAGAAGATGGCAACAGAGGTAGACTGCAAAAAGGCATGAGAAATAACAAGAAGCAAAATATAGCTTAGTTTTTGTCTCCCAACTGCACTCACCCCCAGCCCAGTGAAAGAGGGGAGGCTGAAAGCGGAAACAGCAGAGGAGACAGATGAAAAGACAAGAGACCAGAGAGATAAGACGTGTCTTCAAGGCAGTGTGATACTGCCTTAAAAGCACGCACGTGGATCAATGGAATGGAATGGAGAGTCTTGAAGTAGACCCACATACACGCGGCCAACTTACATTTGACGAAGATATCAAGTCATTCAATGGGGAGTGGGTGGTCTTTTCAACAAATGGTGCTGGAACAACTGGATATTCATGTGGAAAATAAGGAGCTTCCATCCTTACTTTACATTATATACAAAAATTTATGTGAGATAGATAATAAACCTATCAGAAAAGCTAAAAACTATAAAGCTTCTAAAAGAAAACAGAATCTTGACAACTTTGGGATTGGCAAAGATTTCTTAGGACACAAAAAGCACTAAACATTAAAAAATTATTAGGCCGGAGGTGGTGACTCACACCTATAATTCCAGCACTTCGGGAAGCCTAGGCAGTTCACCTGAGGTCAGCAGTTTGAGACCAGCCTGGCCAACATGGTGAAACCCTGTCTCTACTAAAAATACAAAAATTAGCCAGGCATGGTGGCGCACACATGTAATCACCCCCTACTCGGGAGGCCGAGGCACAAGAATCACTTAAACCCAGGAAGCAGAGGTTGTGGGGTGCAGTGGCTCACGCCTATAATCCCAGCACTTTAGGAGGCCAAAGCAGGCAGATCACTTGAGGTCAGGAGTTTGAAACTAGCCTGCTCAACATGGTGAAACTCTCTCTCTACTAAATACACAGAAAATTAGCTGGGCGTGGTGGTACACGCCTATAATCCCAGCTACTAGGGAGGCTGAGGCAGGAGAATCAGTTGAACCTGGGAGGTGGAGGTTGCAGTGAGCCCAGATAGCACCAGTGCACTTCAGCCTGGGTGACAGAGTGAGACTCCACATCAAATAAAATAAAATAAAATAAAATAACCCAATTTAAAAATAAGCAAGAGATTTGAATAGATAATTCACATATTCATATAAAATGTGAGAGAAATGGCCAATAAGTCCAAAAAATGATGTTCACCATATTTAGTCATTAAAGAAGCACAAAGCAAAACACAATAACATTTCACACCTGTTAGGATGAACAAAGTTAGATGCTTGACAGTTTTAAACGGTAGCAAGGAGATAGGGCGGATTTCTCAACCTCAGCACTGCTGATCTTTCCAGCTGGATAACCCATTACTGGGGACTGGGAATGGGGACTGCCCTGTGCATTGTGAAATGTTTAGCAGCATCCTTGGTCTCTCCCCAGGTGCCAGATGCTAGCAGCGCTGTCCCCTCCACTGCAAATCATGGCCAGCAAAACTGTCTTCAGACGTTGCCAAATGTCGTCTAGGGGATAAAATTCAAAATTGCCCCATATTGAGAACTACTGATGATAGAGAAAAACTGACTCGTCACACCTGCTGGTGGGATTGTAAAATATGCAAGCACTTTGGAAAACAGGTTGGCAGTTTCTTACAAAGCTACATAAAAACACACAACACTAGGACCTAGGGATTCTACTCGTAGCTATTTACTCAAGAGAAATGAGAATATATGTCCACAACAACAACAAAAAATTTGTACAAGAATGTTCTAAGTAGATTTAGATTTACTTTCAATAACCTCAACCTGGAAGCATTCCAGATGTATAGTGGGTTGAAATGTAGCCCCAAAAAAGGTATGTTGAAGTCTTAATCCCCAGTAACTGCAAATGTGACCTCATTTGGAAGGAGGGTTTTTGCAGATGTAATCAAGTTGAGGCCATATTTGATTAGGATAAGCTCTAAATCTAATGACTAGTGTTCTTATAAGAAAAGAGGGCTTGTGTGCTTGCTCACACCTGTAATCCCAGCATTTTGGGAGACCAATGTGGGAGGACTGCTTGAGCCTATTAGTTTGAGACCAGCCTGGGCAAGATGGTAATACCCCATCCCTACCAAAAAAAAAAAAAAATACAAAAGAAAATTAGCCAGTCATGGTGGTGAGCACCTGTAGTCCCAGACACTCGGGAGGCTGAGTTGGGACGATCACTTGAGCCTGGGAAGTAGAAGCTGCAGTGATACGTGATTGCACCACTGCACTCCAGCCAGGCTGACAGAGCCAGACCCTGTAAGGAAAAAAAAAAAAGAAGAAAAAGAAGGAAGAAGAAGGAGAAGAAGGGGAAGGAGGAGGAGGAGGAGGAGGAAGAGGCAGAAGAAGGAGGAAGAGGAAGAACAAGAGGAGGAGGAAGAGAAAGAAAAAGAAGGAGGAAGAGGAGGAGGAGGAGAAAGAAGAAGGAGGAGGAAGAGGAGGAGGAGAAAGAAGAAGGAGGAGGAAGAGGAGGAGGAGAAAGAAGAAGAAGGAGGAGTTAGAGGAGGAGGAAGAACAAGAGGAGGAAGAGGAGGAAGAGAAAGAGGAGGAGGAGAAAGAAGAAGAAGGAGGAAGAAGAGGAAGAAGAAGAACAAGAGGAGAAGGAGGAGGAGGAAGAAAGGAGGAGGAGGAAAGGAGGAGGAGGAGGAACATAGTGATGGAAGATGCCATGTGCAGCAGAGTTTAAAATAATGTAGGCTCAAGACAAGGAAAGAGCACCAAGTATTGCCAGGAGCCATCAGAAGTTGGGAGAGGCAAGGAAGTATCCTCCTCTAGAATCTTCAGAGGGAGCACGTCCCTGCCCACACCTTTACTCCGGACTTCTGGCCTCTGGAACTGCCAGACAACAGAATTCTGTTGTTTTAAGTCACTATGTTTGTGATACTTTGTTACAGCAACCCAAGGAAACAAATAAAATGAGAATGGACCAATCAATGGTGGTATATTCACACAAGAAAACATTAGTAATATGTAGCTATAAAATAATACAAAAGAATGCACTGATACAACACGTGGATGTATCTCAAAAACATCATATCCAGTAAAAGAAACCGGATACAAAAGGGTACACACTGTATGATGGCATTTACATGAAGTTCTGCAAGAGATCTAAGCTATGTGCTAAAAAGCAGAACAAGGGTTGCCTTCAGGGTGGGGCAAGATGATTGGAGAGGAACAAGAGAGAACTTTCTGGGGTGGAGGAGAAATATTCTGTCTTGATTGGGGCAGTGGGTATCTAGGGATATACCTCCATCCTAACTCATTGCAGTTACAATCTGTGGTTTTTATTGTATATAATTGATACCTCAGTTTTTTAAATGGTAAAGAAGCTGAAGAGAAAGGTAAATCAGAAAGCATGTCCTCTTCCATAAAGATAACAGGCAAATAAGGGTCATATGAGAAGAAGACCAACGGTCATATGAGAAAAAGACCAACACACTGATGACTTCTGTCATTTTGTTACACCTGTGCTCGCTATGGTTAAGTAAGCTCACAAATTCGTCACTGGAGGCCAAGTTTGCAGAGATGCTCAAAGCAAATTGGCCCAGGTGGACATCCCAGCTGCTGTCCATTATAACCTGGAATGGAACATTACCTTCTGAGAGGCCCCTCTGGCTCCCAGAAAGCCCCCAGCTGCCCCACACTTCAGGAATAATCTTGAAAACTTAAATGGACAACTGAGAAAAACTCAGAACCCTGTGTCTGGTGAGCAACCTGTGTGTTCCCTCAGCGCTGCAAAACACACCAAGCATGGATAACGGCCGTGCCGCCTCACCACTCAGCTGCACTAAGCTCTCATCTCAGGCGATGCGGGGACTTGAGCTGAGCTGCAGACTCACAGGCTCTCAGTAGCGAAGAAGTGGCCTTAGACAAAAGTCCTCTATGCTGTCCTTACCCAGGGCCAAGCCATGCCAGGGGGTCACTGTAAATGTGATGAAGAGTGGAATATCATGAACTTTGGCATCTGGTAGTCCAGAGTTCAAGGGCTGAGACTTGCGTCTTACCTGGGCTCTTGATGCCATCTCTTCACCCGACAAATGGGCGAAATGCTAATTTGTTGTAAGAGATACACGCATGTAAGGAACTGGTACTCCATAAATGCGAGTTTCCTTTTGCAAAATGCGGTTAGCGGTACCCAATTCAAAACGCTGCTGGGAGGCCAAACTCAGCACTGTGCATGAAGGTGTTTTTCAAATGCCATGGCTACAGAAAATGAAGTCACCAGCAGGACACCTTTTTTTTTATCAGTAAGAAATAGAATCAGTGCCCCTCAGGGAGTCTACAACCTAACATGGAGGGTGATGCCGCCAGTGCTTCTGCGTGGAATTCCCAGCTGACCTAGGGAAGAGCATCCCTCTCATGCATTGACTGCCTTAACTCTAGAGAAGGGACCACATGAATTTACATTCAGGACTCTGCTTGCCATGGGGGTGACAAATACTAGTTGCGTACGACAACAGGGTATTAGTAATGTTCAGAGTCTAAATTACAGGCAAGGACAACTCTAAGAGATCTGTCGAAAGGAATGATAAAGAATGTTTCCTCTGGCTTCCAGGGGCCTCCACATTACTCTGCCTGGCAGGATGAGGGCTGGAAAGATGAGGCTGGTGTCTTTAGTCAGCACAGTGTCATTCACCTCCGTCCCTACCTGAGGTCCCTCATTATGAAGTTTCTCTCACGTTCACTCCGTAATGGGGAGAGCACTAGACTGAGAGTCGCCTTCCAATGCTGGGAAGGCTGCAAAAACCATTTAACCATCCACCCATCCACCCACCCATCCATCCATCCATTCATTCATTTGACAAACATTCTTTGAGCCTTTAACAATGTGCCCAGTGCTGTGTTAAACTGAGAAATGAAAGAGATGAATAAGACAGGGTCCCTACTCTCAAAGAACTCATGGTCTAGGATTCTGGAAAATACCTAAACTAATACCTAAACCTGCTGTACAAACAAGTGATAAGCATAGAAATGGTAATATAGAGGCAGCATAGCACTGATGATCATGACTTCAGCCTCTGGGTCCGAGGAACCTAGGTTTGTATCACATTTGCTACTTATTAGCTAGGATAGGAGTCTGCAATCATTTCTGAAAGGACCAAATGGTAAATATTGTAGGCTCTGTGGGCCATATCGTGTCTGTTGCAACTACTCAAGTCTGCCATAGTAGCATGAATGCAATCAAAGAAAATATGTCAATGAATAGGTGTGGCTTTGTTCTAATAAAACTTTATTTACAAAAACAGGTGGTGGGCAAGATTTGGGCCTCAGGTGGTAGGGTGGTAGCCTGCCAATCCCTGTACCCTTGAGCAAGGAGATGTGATCTTGAGCAAGTTATATAATCCTCCATACCTCAGTTTCATTCACTACAACAGATGATGATAAAACCTACCTCATGGGATGGTATAAGCTGATACTATATATAAGGCACTTAGCACAATGCCCATAACATGGTAAAAAACGCAGTATATCCTGTCTCTATTATTACTACTATAATAAAAGTGAAATCAAAGCTGGTGTCAAGCTCAGATCCCCTGAGGTGCCACAGTTCTATCTCTACCCCAGGTACATCTCGCCCTGAGTTAGTAGGTAAAACCCTTGTCGTGAAGTGGTAACTGCTAAAATTGCGCCTAATTCAGCTGATGGACACAGAAAGTCCACCTCTTTAATGTATGAGCGATGATCCCAAAACATGACTAGAATGGGAGGGATGACTTGGTGTCTGCTTCCTGAATTTTTTTTTTTTTTTGAGTCAGCATCTCGCTCTGTCACCCAGGCTGGAGTGCCATGGTGCCATCTCAGCTCACTGAAACCTGGGCTCAAGCAGTTCTCCTGCCTCAGCCTCCCGAGTAGCTGTACACCCCCGGGCATACAGGCACCTGCCACCATGCCCGGCTATTTTTTTGTATTTTTAGTAGAGATGGGGTTTCACCATGTTGGCCAGGTTGGTCTTGAACTCCTGACCTCAAGTGATCCATCCACCTCAGCCTTCCATATTGCTGGGATTACAGGCATGAGCTACAGTGCCCAGCCCTGAAAATTACTGAGCAGCACTTAGAAAGTGACCCTCACCTGCTCTTCTTGAAGCTTCTGGGAAGTTGATCGTGCTGGAAGGAGGCCTCAGCTGGAGACCTAGAGAGTTGTTAATATTTTTCTTCTTCCTCTATTAATTTGAGTTAATAAATGCCTCTAGCCTAAGGGGAACAGGAGGAGGAGGTGAAGGCCTCATTACCAGCAACCAGACAGCCCCTGGCCACATGCGTTTCAAATTACTGAGTCCTAATGGGGTCCATCAGAAGGGATGTAGGCCAGGAGGCCATCAGAGGTGATGTATGCAGAGCAGTGCCCGGCCCTGAGAGAGGGTCCAGGGCTCCCTCCTCTGCCATCAGCCGCCAGGAGCAGATGGCAATGCCTCCCATTGACTTCTGCTCAACTGTGTCATCAGAGCCACACTCTGCTGTGTCCTGGGAGGCACACTTGCATACCTGCAAGAATTAATTAATGGAAAATAGAAAGAAAGGGGCTCAGAGCAACTAGACTGAGGCCTTGAAGCCACAACGCACCATGGCTTAAATGATGCATGACAGGTCCTCCACTCTGAGAGCCATTCTAGAGGGTTTCCTACTGACTGTCCTCAGGATAAGCTCAGAACTCCAAAACAGCCCCTCCTAATCCTCCTGTCACCTCATGCCGCACCACACATGCATGCTATGGTCTAGCCATGCAACCATTCTTAGTTAATATTTTTCTTCCGAACCAGCTCTAGCTCCCAGGCCATGATACCTGTTCTCCTGCCTGAACACGTCCCACTCTTTACCTGGCCATTCATTTCCCACTCACTCTTTAGGTCTTATCTCAGATCAGGGGTCAGGACATTGCAGCCCACAGGCCAAATCTGGCCCACCACCTGTTTTTGTAAATAAAGTTTTATTGGAACACAGCCATGCCCATTTATTTGCATACTGTCTGTGGCTGCTTTTGCTCATAACAACAGAGCTGAGTGGATACAACAGGGACCATATGGCTGCCAACAGCCTGCTGTATTTACTCCCTGGACCCTTACAGGGAAAACTTGCCAGCCCCTGTCCCAGAGGCTAATTCCTCCAGAACATTGTTCCTGGCTCACCGGAATGTTTTAGGTGCCTGAATGTTACTTCCCCTACCCCAGCCCTTTCCCCTATGAGTTATAATTGATATTTTCAGTCTTTCTCTTCTAGACTCCGAGCTCCTTATGAGGAAGGCTGGTTTTTTTGCAGCTCTGTGCCCCAGGCCTCTTACACAGACCCTGAACCCCTCGTAGGCACTGAAAAATAAGTTTGCTGAATGGAAGAACGAACGAATGAAGGAGTCTTTGAACGCAGTGCTGGAAAGCCCAATTCTGTCACTAAATAGAGTTCAACTAACCCAGGCTATTGATGAATGGCAAGAGACTACACAGGCTGGGTGTGGTGGCTCACGCCGATGCCCAGCAATCTGGGAGGCTGAGGCGGGTGGATCACTTGAGGTTAAGAGTTTAAGACCAGCCTGGCCAACATGGTGAAACCCCGTCTCTACCAAAAATATAAAACTTAGCTGGGCATGGTGGCGTGTGCCTGCAGTCCCTGCTACTTGGGAGGCTGAGGCAGGAGAATCACTTGAACCTGTGAGGTGGAGGTTGCAGTGAGCTGGGATTGCACCACTGCACTCCAACCTGGGCAATAGAGCGAGACTCTGTCTCAAAAAAAAAAAAAAGAGAGAGAGAGAGAGACTACACAGAGGCATTATTTCTCTGGAATGTACAGAGAGAAAAGGAAAGGCTTAAAGATTAGCCCACCCAGTGATTAAAGAGGCCCCACAAATATCTCCTGGGGAGCTTCTCCTAGACCAAATGCAAGGGAGAAGAGATGAAAATCTCACTAACAGCTGGGGCCCGGGGTCCTCCAAGATTATTGCAAGTTACAATCCATACTCCAAATTCTCTGGATGCTTCCAAGTCAGCTCCATCCCTCCCTCTTGATCCTTCTCATTGTACGTTGCTATTTCAGTCTGCGGACTTATCATTCTTTTCTGCTGAACTGTGAGCTCCTGGAAGGCAGGGTCATTTGCTCACCAGAGAATCCCTGCTGAGACCTGGCTTCGTGTAGGCCCTCCTAAAATGTGTGATGGATCCATGCACGGATGGATGGATGGATGGATGGATGGATGGATGGATGGATTGATGGATGGAATCTAACCATCAAGTCCTTCCATCTGGCATACAGTGGTACAGAGTGCCAGGTGGGGCCTGATTTCACGCTGGGGTGAACCCAGGATTGGTCTCCAACCCAGCAGAGAACACAGAGGAGCTTCATTTAAGGATGGTCTTGACTGTTTTGTGGCTACTTTGTGTCTATCATGCCGAAGCCACACACTGGGTGTTGAACAGCTTTGCCCTCATGGCCTCCACTTTCTGGGTGTGTTTCTGGGGCCTCAGCTGTCTCCAGACTTGTTCCTGCCTACCTCAGTGTGACCGTTCCACCCCGGCCTGGCCCCCACTACCCTAAATCAAAGTGCTGGGCACCTGCCCTCTCTAATTCAAGTTGCCACCCCGGGGCCAAAGCACAGTAGAGATGTTGGCCCTGCAAGGAATTTTTCTGACTCCCATTTATCACACTAAAGGTTCATTTCAAATTATATTAAACAGGTCAAATATCAAGATAGAGAGCAGAGCCTTCTCTTTCTGTTTTCCAGAAATGACACCACCCTCTAGGGTGAATAGATCTGGGGCATTTAATTTGGCAACCAAGTGACATTCCCTCCCAGAAGCCTGGCGCCTGCCAGTGGCCAAGCGGAGAGAGAAGGGAGGAGAAGCAAGAACTCAACACGATTATCACAAAGATAAAAAGAAACTATAAATTCTACAGGACTAATGATGTCCCTCAGGAAACCCTGCATTTTCCTGTACACAAGACTGGCTATTTTGTTCCTAGGGACCTCATCTCTGAGACGAATTCTAATGCTCCTTCTTTTATCATGTTAATAATCATAACTGTAATCAGACATTTAAGATACCAGTGTCATGCAAAATGTATCATTCCACTTATGGTGAAACAGTTCTTGGTTTGCATCAACAATGGGCCTGTAGGATGACACTTCTGGGTGACTTGGAGAAAGTGCATCTCTAAGATAGTCACAGCACCATAAAACCACAGGGTGCCCTGTAATAGTAGTTAAGAAATACGCTTAACAGCTTAAAAATGACACTCTTCCCCAAGCATTTTCTTACCTCCCTGCATTTCATCTTCTAAGACACATCCCCATTAAGAGAAAAACTATTTGCTCAAAATGACAGAATTTAGGGCTTTCAGAAGGGATAGAAATAAGATTAATTGAACGTGCCTCTTTTGGATGACTTAGAGTAATTTTCCCAGAGTGTTGTGTTGAGAATTCTGGAGTCATACCGGGATCCAAGAAGAATGTCTGCCTCCAGAAATGGTAGAGAAATGGTCAGCCTTATACACACCAGCTATCCCAACCTGACTTTTGGTCATTTGACCATAGCTGAATCAAGTCAAAATAAGTACTAAAATGTTTATCCATTTCTCTAGGCCCAGTCAACTCAAATACATCCCACAGGGCCCTGTTAAAATGTCCCCCAGGTCATGTATTCACTTTGTTTTCCTTGGTGCTGTTCCATTCTGCTCAGGGAAATGAAACACTCCCTCGCCTGTTCAAAAATGTAAAGTGATCAAGTCTGTAAATTCCACAGCTTTCTCTCCTTTAGTGCTTCATAAACTGACTGGAGGAATTTGCCTCTCTGTCTGTCTCCTCCTCTGGCAAGAGCCTGCCCCATCCATCTCTGAACTCCCAGTGCCTGGCCCATAATAAGGACTCAGTAACTATTCGTTGAATTTATGTTTCATCTGAGTAAGTCTCATCCCATCCTCGTCTCAACCAAAAACTTTTAAAACTAATAAAGAGTCAGAACCAGATGGGCTCAGTGGCTCACACCTGTAATCCCAGCACTTTGGGAGACCAACGCAAGAGGATGGCTTGAGTCCAGGAGTTCGAGTCCAGCCTGGGCAACATGGCGAAACCCTGTCTCTACCAAAAAAATTACAAAAATTAGTTGGGTGTGGTGGTGCATGCCTGTAGCTCCAGCTACTCAGGAGGCTGAGGTGAGAGGATCGCTTGAGGCAGAGGCTGCAGTGAGCCAAGATTGTGCCACTGCACTCCAGCCTAGGCAACAGAGAGAGAGACCCTGTCTCCAAAAAAAAGAAAAAAGAGAAAAAAAAAGAGTAAAGATCAGTTTCCAGAGGGGAAATTGCAATGGCAATGAGCTTATTCCATTGCAATTTAGGGAGTAAGAGCGTTTCCTTCTCCCTACCAAGAACCTGGCTCCACGGCTCAAAGGGGAGAATGAACCCTTGAAGAAGCACAGGGAAAAATGCATGGCTCCCAGCCTCTTATCCAACGACACTGAAATCTTCCATAATATATTCAACTTCAAACACAATTTTCTACCTGTGTGGCCTCATGAGTGTTTCATCCACACTGGAAAATTCAATCCAATCCTTTGTGGTTAGAATATGACTTCCAACTATTTCGCATTTGCCCTGAGAATGCTCTTGTCTCTAATTCTAATGTAACATCATATACATTTCCACCACATTAGGATTAGAGACAAGTTCTGTTTAGAAATAACTCCAAGAACAGTTATTATATTTTATTTTCACACTGAAAATCAGTCAGATTTGCTTCAGCCTCAAAGAGTGTGTTTATGTCAGATTAAATGAGTGCTGGCAGCACACGACATTTTTTTATTTTCTAAACAGGAAATGGGTTAAGGTGGTACCTTCCAAACTTCAGTCATTCTGTAAACCACCTTCTCATGCTCTGTCATATCTAAGAACCATCTTATTTACTGGTCATTTCTTTAAATTGACTTTCTGAGGCTGAGTGCAGTGGCTCATGCCTGTAATCCCAGCACTTGGGGAGGCCGAGGCAGCCAGATCACTTGAGGTCAGGAGTTTGAAACCAGCTTGGGCGACATGGTGAAACCCTGTCTCTACTGAAAATACAAAAATGAACCGGGCATGGTGGTGCATGCTAGTAGTCCCAGCTACTCAGAATGCAGAGGCACGAGAATGGCTTGAACCCAGGAGGCAGAAGTTGCAGTGAGCTGAGATCACGCCACTGTACTCCAGCATGGGTGACAGAGCGACATGCTGTCTCAAAAAAAAAAAAAAAAAAAACTTTTTGTTAAAGCCTCATCTTAAGCAACAGACACATCTGATGAATACTGAATCCAATGTGTCAGCCACACTTTTTTTCTAATAACACTAAAATGTTAACATAATTTTAAATGTTTAAAGTTGGCTGGTATATCTCTTAAAGTCACCTCAGCTGCAACAGTTTGAGTCCCAAAGTGTGCAAGTCACTGCCCTCAAGAATTGTTCCACAGGCACACCCTGTCCCCTCCACAGGGCTCCAATCACAGCAATTAAAACCCACATTGTTACTGGGCAGAAGACAATACTATCCCAGAAGCAGAAGGACTCAGCAATCGAGAGTAAGGGATTTGGAGTCAGAGCTGCATTTAGACTCTGGCTCCTACATACTAGCTGCAACGGGAAGCAATGTTTCTACCAACTCTAAGCCTCAGTTTCCTTATCTGTGAAATGGGGACACTAACAGCATCCACTTCATATGGGATAATGTGGGGATAAATAAGAAAATGCATTCTATGTACCATCATGCATCACTTAACGACAGGGATGCATTCCAAGAAACGCATGATTAGAGGATTTTAAATTGACTTTCTGAGGCTGAGTGCAGTGGCTCATGCCTGTAATCCCAGCACTTGGGGAGGCCGAGGCAGCCAGATCACTTGAGGTCAGGAGTTTGAAACCAGCTTGGGCGACATGGTGAAACCCTGTCTCTACTGAAAATACAAAAATGAACCGGGCATGGTGGTGCATGCTAGTAGTCCCAGCTACTCAGAATGCAGAGGCACGAGAATGGCTTGAACCCAGGAGGCAGAAGTTGCAGTGAGCTGAGATCACGCCACTGTACTCCAGCATGGGTGACAGAGCGACATGCTGTCTCAAATGCATGCTGTGCAAAACATCATAGAGTGTACTGACACAAACCTAGATGGCGTAGCCTACTATCCCCCTAGGCTGTGTGGTGTAGCCTACTGCTCCCAGGCTAAAAACCTGTTTAGCATGTACTCTACTGAATGCTGTAGGCAATTATAACACAATGGGAAGTAGTGGCGGATCTAAACTTATCTAAATATTAAAAAGGTACAGTAAAAAAAAATGATATAAAACACAAAAAATGTGGCTGGGCATGGTGGCTCATGCCTGTAATTCCAGCACTTTGGGAGGCCGAGACCAGTGGACTACTTGAGGTCAGGAGTTCGAGACCAGCCTGGCCAACAAGGTGAAATCCCATCTCTACTAAAAATACAAAAAAATTAGCCGGACATGGTAGCAAGCACCTGTAATCCCAGCTATTCAGGAGACTGAGGCAGGAGAATCACTTGAACCCGGGAGGCAGAGTTTGCAGGGAGCCAAGATCACGCCACTTCACTCTGGCCTGGGCGACAGAAGACTCTGTCTCAAAAAGTGAAGGATAAAAAACGTTGCACCTGCGCAGGGCACTTACCATGATCTGAGCTTACAGGACTGGCAGCTGCTCTGGGTGAGTGAGCAAGTGAGTGGTGAATGAATATGAAGGCCCATGATGTTACTGTACACTACTGTAGACTTTATAAACACTGTACACTTAGGCTACACTAAATTTATTTTAAAAATAAAGTAATTGGCTGGCGCAGTGGCTCACACCTGTAATCCCAGCACTTTGGGAGGCAGAGGCGGGTGGATCACGAGGTCAGGAGATCGAGACCATCCTGGCTAACACGGTGAAACCCCATCTCTACTAAAAATACAAAAAATTAGCCAGGCATGGTGGCGGGCGCCTGTAGTCCCAGCTACTCAGGAGGCTGAGGCAGGAGAATGGCGTGAACCTGGGAGGCAGAGATTGCAGTGAGCCGAGATGGCGCACTACACTCCAGCCTGGGTGACAGAGCAAGACTCCGTCTCAAAAAATAAAATAAAATAATAAAGTAATTGCTCTACAATGTTATGACAGCTACAACATCACTAGGTGATAGGCATTTTCCAGCTCCATTATAATCATACAGACCACCGTTGAGATAAGCAGTTCATCCTTGCCCAAAATGTCATTAAGCAGTGCATGAGTATAATTAGTGCTGGGCACATCACTGGCACTCAATAATGATGTTATTAACAGCATCATAAATGCATTATCACTAGCAACATCCATTCATTCAACCAACATATATATAGCATCTGCTGTGTTTTCACTGAGAGCTCAGTGGTGAGCAAGACAGGCAGGATCCTTGGGGAGCCTGGGTCTGGTGGCAAAGACAGTCTAGGAAAGAAGAAAGACTAGAAACAACTGGACGGGTTGCTAGAGACAAGATGAGGTAAGATAGGGGTGCTGGGAGTTGAAATAGACCTCCCAATCTCAGCCAAGGCACAAACTCAGAGAAGAGTAGCAGGAGGTAGCTCAGGCATGTGGTTGGACTGATGTATTTTTTTTTTTCACTCTTAGAAAAGCTTTTATTTTCATTTTTTTAAAATTTCTTATTTCCATAGGCTTTTGGGGAACAGGTGGTATTTGCTTACCTGAGTAAGTTCTTTAGTGGCGATTTGTGAGATTTTGGTGCACCCATCACCCAACAGTATACACTGAACCCAAATGTAGTCTTTTACCCCTCACTCCCCTCCCACCCATCCTCCCCGAATTCCCAAAGTTCATTGTATCATTCTTATGCCTTTGCATCCTCATACCTTAGCTCCCACTTATGAGTGAGACATACAATGTTTGGTTTTCCATTCTTGAGTTACTTTACTTAGAATAATAGTCTCCAGTTCCCTCCAGGTTGTTGTGAATGCCATTAATTCATTCCTTTTTATGGCTGAGTAGTATTCCATCATATATATACACACACATACACACACACAAACACACACACACACAATTTCTTTATCCACTCATTGAATCCCCCATCTCATCATCCATCTGAGATTAAAAGGAAGTGGTGAGGACGGAAAGATATAGCTGCCATACCACTTACTCACACTTCTATCTCTGAAAACTTACTTGATGGTCAAGGTTAAAGGGTACATCCTAAGAAAGATGGGAACATGTTTAAAGGATGCAGGGGCAGCTAGAAGGGGCTTCTGCTGACCAAATCTGGGACAATTTGAGCATCAAAATAAATAACAATAGTAAAGGAGTATAACCTATTGAATGAAATAAGAATCCATAAGTCTACACTGATACAAATAGAGAGCTGGGTGTGGTGGCTCACACCTATAATCCCAGATACTTGGGAGAATGAGGTTGGAGGATTGCTTGACCCTAGGAGTTCAAGACCAGCCTGGGCAACACAGCAAGACCCAGTCTGTACAAAAAAAAATTTTAATGCACAGTGGTGCACACCTGTCAAGTCTCAGCTACTCAGGAGGCTGAGGCAGGAAGATCACTTGGGCCCAGGATGTCGAGGCTGCAGTGAGCTAGGATTGCACCACTGCACTCCAGCCTAGGCGACAAAACAAGACCCAATCTTTTAAAAACAAACATATAAACACACAACACAAACCACATCACTACAAAAAACCTCAAACAACCTCTTGAGTCCAGAAGTGGGGATTACAGTGAGCTATGATTGTTCCACTGCACTCTGTCCTGTGTTGCTCAGGCTGATCTTAAACTCCTGTTCCTGACAGAGAAAGGCCCAAGTCTCTTAGAAAAATAGTATTATTATTATTATTATTATTATTAAAAATAAAGAGGGAGAAGGGAAAGGTCATCCTTTCAGTAGAACTAACTAGTAAATGTGGAAGAAATGACAGAATTTGAAAATCACCATTTGGAAACCATCATACTTATAATTGATTCAGGAAAGAATCATCAGTGGATGCTAAAACTCATAGTGAAATTTTGAGGAGTAACAGAATATTTATGTAGTTTAAATATACCTCCCCACAAGATACTTACTAATTTCAACTGGTGAAAGAATAACTGGACGGTGAAGAAATGTGGCAGACAACACCTTCACCAAATGATCACAGTATCACCAGTTATGGGTCAGATGGACAGGTGTTCCCTGCTGTGATGCACTGAGAAGAATACCACATCACTTCTATGGCATCCCTGTGAAAACTGTATAACCTGAATCATCATGAGGAATCTAATTTAATCATAAGGAAAAAAACAAGTTGAAAGATAGTCTACAAAAGAAAGCAAGTCTCAGGAACTGTTCCTGATTAAAGGAAACTGAGGGGTCAGGATAACTGAATGTATTGCATGATGTGGATTTTTCTTTCACTATCAATGGCATTATTGGGACAATTGAAATCTAAATAAGTTTGGAGATTAGATCACAGTCTTTTATTTTTATTTTGATCAGTGTGAATGTTCTGATTTTGAGAATTGTACTGTGATTCTTTAAGAGAATGTTCCTGACTTTAGAAAATATTCTCTGAAGAAGTTAGGAGTAAGGGGGCATTATGTCTGCAACTTAATCCCAAATGGTTCAGAAAACATATGGATGAATGGATAGGATGGATGGATGGATGGATGGATGGATGGATGGATGGATGGAGGGATGGATAGATGGATGGATGGATGGGCAGAGAGATGAACAGATAGATAAAAGGGTAAAGTGGGTATAATAAAATATTAACATTTGAGAATCTGGGTGAAGGGAATTAGAAAGGAATTCTTTGTAATGTTTTTGCAACTTTTTTGCAAGTCTGAAATAATGTCAAAAACAATTTTTAAAGAGGTAGAGGTTCCAAACTTTTCCCTGCTAAGTATTTTGAAGGCTTAACCAAACTTGAATTTGAATCTTTAAAAATTAGACAGGAGTAGAGCAGAAAAAGAAGACTTGTCATTCAGAGACCCTCTCCTCTTAGCAAAAGCCACCATCCTCTCTGCAAGAATAGTTATGTCATGAAGAAATCCACACATCATTGAGTCACTGCGCCTAAAACTGCGGTCAGGATGTGAGTGATAAACATCTCCACCTCTACACAGTGTGGTTAGTCTGGTGAGCACTTTCCTGGGACCATCCCATGTATCCATTGCCTATATAAACTACTGAAGGAGTCCCATCACAGATGACCACCTAGCTAGACCATGCCCTGCCAAGAGCATCCGACCTCCAGCTTCATTAGGCCAAGGGCATGCTGCTCCCATACAATCCAATTTGCCAATCACCATCCATCTTAAACAACTAAACACAAAAATAAGCCTGCCAACAAGAACTCTTCATTATACCGTTCAGGCTTTCAGCCCAACTCCCCATTACTAACTCTTCCCAAAGAAGCAAGTGCACTTTGTCTTCATTAACCAGGACTTTGATCACCCTCTATTTCTTTAAATGGCAACGGCACGATCTGTCTTGGGATTCCCATTCTACTGCCACTGCAGGCTTGCTTAATGTGCTGCTGGAGGGAAATGGGAAGACCATAAATATGGACAACCAAATGACAAATGGAGAGAAAGCAGCAAAGGTCTCCTTCTTTGACTTGAGGTTTTCCAGAACATGAACTATGCTGTGGCACAATATGCACAATGATTTCTGTGAATATATTCCACACACACGCGTGTATGCACACACACATTTATACACTCACTGCAGTAAATCTTTAACATTCTCTTAAAGAATCACAGTACAATTATACTATAACTGCTATAATGATCTCTACCTTGCAGAGAAGGTAACTATTGCTCAGACAGGTCAGTTTTCCAAGGAAATTTGGCCAATGGGTGGCATGGCTGGGATCTGTTCAGCTTTATTGCCTATGCCCTGAACCTTTACACTACTCTGCCTTTCTGTCATTGGTAGACAAATGCATTCTAAGTGGCAAGGACCTCAGATGCACTTAGCCAATCACCAGGCATCTTAAACAATGCAAGGTGAAGTTCTTTCTGTTCTAGAAGAGAGAGAGAGAAGCAGAAGATTCTTCAATGCCTGGCTGCTTTCAATCCCTGGCCTCCAGATCCAAGCCAAGATGATGACCAGGGAGGTGCCAAGAGCACCCCATGAATTCTCAGCTCCCTTCACTTCATTCTTACCACTCCTGGTGGTTCTGTCACTGGTCCCAAGCCAGCACACAAGCCCTGCATGCTCTCTCTTCCATCTGATTCCTATAGCATTTGATTTCTGTGCTGTCTAGTTGGCATAAGCCCCATCTATCATAGCACAGTGGAAAGACCTCTGGTGGTAGGCTGGGTTTCCATCATGCCTGCCTCTGCTGCTTGAAAAGCTGCATGACACTGGTCAACCTTCCTGAGCCTCAGTTTCCTCATCCATAAAATGGGGCTAATAATAACTACCTCTCCTGTTTACTGTGAGAATGAATTACCCTAAAATACGTGGAGTAATAGGCCCATCCTATGTATTAAAAAACTGTTAGTTCCCTGCCTCCTTGAACATAGAATGATAATCTTCCCACGTACCCATGTGTTCTGGATACCAGGACCCATCACAACTGTAACTGGGTTAAAAACTGTTGACTGGTAAACATAAGCCTTTATGAGCCTTTCCTTCCCCAAGAAAGGAAATGAAAGGAATTCCTGAATTGAAGCCTGATAAGAGATTCTCCATGGTTCCAACCTAGAACTTTGTTTATAGAGGGTCCAAGATCTAGCGGAGAGGTTTTCTAAGTTGGCCAGCAGGAAGGGCAGGAACAAAGGAAAGCAATCCATCACTCTGCGGCCACTGACAGCTGCCCTGCATGGAAGCACTTAGAGCCTGGGGGTGGAGGCAACAAATCTGTAAGTTTTTCTCTACTTCCAAATCTGTTTTCATGCTTGATCCATTATTAACTTCACATCTTAACAATAAATATCTCTTGTTTTCTCAAACTAGACTTGAAGCTCCTTAAAAGCATTGGGGGTTCTATCAGATCCTTTCTCCTATCCTCCACAGTGTTATTGATTAACTGATCATTCCCCTGCAGGAAACCTACTAAAAACCAAGGTTATAGTTACAGATTCTGAATAACAACTAGGAATAATGTTTTTTAAATAATGACAATTGGCAGCACTAATTTAGCATTTACTCTGTGTCACGTAACTCCCCGCAACAAAACTATGAACTAAGTGCTGTTATGAGCCTCATTATATAGATGAGGAAACCAAGGCTCAGAGAGGGTAAGTGACATGCCCAGGGTCACACAATCAGGAAGGGTGAAAAGAGGAGGCAAACCCAGGCCATCTGGGTCCAAAGCCCCTGCCCTACCCCTACCACAATGCTGCCATAGACTCTGGGTAAAACAGAATCCCCTCTGATCCTTAGTGTAAATGAACTTAGACAAGGTATACTCTCTTACAGCCTATTTTCTCACCTATAAAATGAGACTTTCAGGACTAAATAAAATAAACCATGATATGACTCTAAAAGCACAGGCAAGAAAAGCAAAAATAGACAAATGGGATTACATCAAGCTAAAAAGCTTCTGCACAGCAAAGGAAACTATCAACAGAGTGAAGAAACGACTTATGGAGTGGGAGAAAATATTTGCAAACCATACATCTGATAAGGTGTTAATATCCAAAATATATAAGGAATTCAAACAACTCAATAGCAAGAAATCAAATAGCTCATTTTAAAAATGGGCAAAGACCTCTCTTACCACTCCTATTCAACATAGTATTGGAATTTTTGGCCAGGGCAATCAGGCAAGAGAAAGAAAGAAAGGGTATTCAAATAGGAAGATAGGATGTTGAATTGTCTCTGTTTGCAGATGACATGATTTTATATTTTGAAAACCCCATCATCTCAGCCCCAAAACTCCTTAACTGATAAACAACTTCAGTAAGGTCTCAGGATACAAAATCAATGTGCAAAAATCACAAGCATTCCTATACACCAACAATAGACAAGTAGAGAGCCAAATAATGAATGAACTCCCATTCACAACTGCTACAAAGAGAATAAAATACCTAGGCATACAACTTACAAGGGATGTGAAGGATCTCTTCAAGGAGTACAAACCACTGCTCAAGGAAATAAGAGAGGACACAAGCAAATGTAAAAACATTCCATGTTCATGAATAGGAAGAATCAATATCATGAACACGACTTTACTGCCCAAAGTAATGTGTAGATTCAAGGCTATTCCCATCAAGCTACCATTGACTTTCTTCTCAGAATTAGAAAAAACTACTTTAAATTTCATATGGAACCAAAAAAGAGCCCTTATAGCCTAGACAATCCTAAGCAAAAAGAACTAAGCTGGAGGCATCATGCTACCTGACCTCAAACTATACTACAAGGCTACAGTAACCAAACAGCATGGTACTGGTACCAAAACAGATATATAGACCAATGAAACAGAACAGAAACCTCAGAAATAACACCACACATCTACAACCATCTGATCTTCGACAAACCTAACAAAAACAAGCAATGGGGAAAAGATTCACTATTTAATAAATGGTACTAGGAAAACTGGCTAGCCATATGCAGAAAACAGAAACTGGACCCTTCCTTGCACTGTATGCTAAAACTAACTCAAGATGGATTAAAGACTTAAATGCAAAACCCAAAACCATAAAAACCCTAGAAGAAAACCTAGGCAATACCATTCAGGACATAGGCATGGGCAAAGACTTCATGACTAAAACACCAAATGCAATTGCAATAAAAGTCAAATTTGACAAATGGGATCTAACTAAACTAAAGAGCCTCTGCACAGCAAAAGAAACTAGCATCAGAGTGAACAGGCAAGCTACAGAATGGGAGAAAATTTTTGCAATGTACCCATCTGACAAAGGTCTAACATCCAGAATTTATAAGCAACTTAAACAAATTTACAAGAAAAAAAAAAACATCAAAAAGTGGGCAAAGGATATAAACAGACACTTCTCAAAAGAAGACATTTATGCAGCCAAAAACCATATGAAAGAAAGCTCATCATCACTGATCATCAGAGAAATGCATATCAAAACCACAATGAGATACCATCTCATACCAGTCAGAATGGTGATTATTAAAAAGTCAGGAAACAATAGATGCTGGTAAGGCTGTGGAGACATAGGAATACTTTTACACTGTTGGTGGGAGTATAAATTAGTTCAATCATTGTGGAAGACAGTATGGCAATTCCTCCAGGATCTAGAACCAGAAATACCATTTGACCCAGCAATCTCATTACTGGGTATATACCCAAAGGATTATACATCATTCTACTATAAAGACACATGCACATGCATGTTTATTGCAGCACTATTCACAATAGCAAAGACCTGGAAGCAACCCAAATGCCCATCAATGATAGATTGGATATAGAAAGTGTGGCACATATACACCATGGAATACTATGCAGCCATAAAAAAGGATGAGTTCATGTCCTTTGCAGGGACATGGATGAAACTGGAAACCATCATTCTCAGAAAACGAATACAGGAACAGAAAACCAAACATCACATGTTCTCACTCATAAGTGGGAACTGAACAATGAGAACACACGGACACAGGGTGGGGAACAACACACACTGGGGCCTGTCGGAGGGTGGAGGATGGGGGAGGGAGAGCATTAGGACAAATACGTAATGCATGTGGGGCTTAAAACCTAGATGGCGGGTTGATAGGTGCAGCAAACCACCATGGCACATGTATACCTGTGTAACAAACCTACACATTCTGTACATGTATCCTGGAATTTAAAGTAAAATAAAATTAATTAATTAATTAAAAATGGGCAAAGAACCTGAATAGACATTTCTCAAAAGAAAACATGCAAATGACCAACAGATTTATGAAAAAATATTCAACATCACTAATCATCGAGGAATTGCAAACTAAAACCACAATGAGATCTCACTTCATATCTGTCAGAATGGCTTTTATCAAAAAGACAAAATTACCAAGTCATAGAGAGGATGTGGGGAAAAGGAACCCTTGCACACTGTTGGTGGGAATGTAAATTAGTACAGCCATTGTGGAAAACAGTGTGGAGGTTCCTCAAAAAACTAAAAATAGAACTACCATAAAATTCAGAAATCCCACTACTGCGTATGTATCAAAAGCAATTGAAATCAGTACGTCAAAGAGATATCTGCACTACCATATTTATTGCAGCATTATTCACACTAGCCAAGACATTGAATCAACCTGAGAGTTCATCAATGGATGAAGGGATAAATAAAATGAGGTATATGTATGCACAATGGAGTACTATTTAGCCTTAAAGAAAGAGGAGACCCTGTTATCTGTGACACCGTGGGTGAACCTGGAGGATACTATGCAAAGTGAAACAAACCAGGCTCAGAAAGACAAATGCTGCATAATCTCACTTTGAAAAGTCAAACTCATAAAAATAGAGAGTAGAATGGTAGTAACCAGGAGCCGGCAGGAAGGAGGCAGTGGAATGGGGAGATACTGGTTAAAGGGTACAAAGTTTCAGTTAGATAGGAGGAATAAGTTTTTCAGATCTATTGCACAGCATGGTGACTTTAGTTAAAATAATATACCACATATTTCAAAACCGCTGAGAGTAAATTTGAAATACTCTCATCACAAAAAAAACATAAGAATGTAAGATGATAGATATGTTAATTAGCTTGACTTAAATAATTCCACAATGTATACATATATAAAAACATTACGCTATACTCCATAAATATGTATAATTATTATTTGTCAATTAAAATAAAAATAGTAAAAATACAAATAAATTAAACCATGCAAGGTGTCAGCATACAATAAGCTTTCCATAAGTGACAGCTATCATTTATATTCTAATAACCAATCAATCAAGAAAACTTTTGTGTTAGTGAAAATGTGTCTATATAGCTGTGTAAGAGCTTAATGCAATTATATTTATGATGACCTTTATCCCTGTCTTAATTTGGGTTCCCTCAAAAGCAGACCCTAAAGCAAGGTTTGGGGTCCATGTAATATATTTGAGAGGTGATCCTAGCAGCAGGATGAGGAGATGGAGAGGTGAAGCAGGGGAGAAAACATAGCCCATAAAGGGTGTTATGGGGAATGCCTTTGGGGACAATTGGGGCTGTCCCTCTGGGAAGCCTTCAGGACGGGTATAGAACGCACAGCAGAATGGGCCCTCTGAAGGCATATTTATGCACTAGCTCTTGTCCTTCCCCAACTGAAGGTTGTTCCAAGGACAACACCAAGCCCCTGACATTTCCAGCCTGCCCTGTACTCAGATTGAACATGTTCCACTGGCAACAAACAAACAAACAAAACCGCCCAGGCCAAGACACAGGTGCTTGGCATGGGAAGCCCTCGGTGTATACAGAAACCACCCACCACAGCTGCAGGTGAGATCCTGAGTAGGGCTCGGGAGTATGAGGGGACCTCACCAGCTCTGAGAAGTGGGCAGACACAGCCTCCACGCTACTGGAGCATCAATTCCTAAGTGACTTATTTGCAGTCACAAGGCTAATTAGTAGCCAAGGCGGGGTTCACCCTGGGCTCCTTCTAAAACACCTCCCAGGAAACTCTCAACACCCTGAAAAGAAATAACAAGAGAGGAAGGCAGGCACTGGGAAAGTCAAAGGACTCGACATAACATAGGGAAAAAATCTCACCAGCATAATATCATCAGTTTGTTCCTTGTAAATAATAAGGGATTGCAAACTAAATACTCTGTTACCCAACCCACAGAACACTTCACCACAAAAATTCATCAAGAAGCACATTCTTGAGCTGATTTTCCATTGTGGAACTTCAGAGCTGCTGTTTCAATAGGAATGTGACAATAGATGATTCATTAGTGCTGTCTGTATAAGCCTCTGGGGCAAACACCAAAAGATAGTCCATTCGATATTTAGAAAGCCAAACATATCTTAAATGAGCCGTACTGGACTAAATCTCTCATCACCGGCCTGAAAGATTCAGCAGCTAGGGGGTTGTGGCATGGTCTTAAGGGAGGCTAGGGCAGGGTCTTTAAGAGGATAAGGACCAATTCTTGCTCCAGAGCTAAGGAAGAGGGCATGGAATCCAGGATAGGGGGTACTAGGTCAATGCTGAATGGGAATCTGGGGGCTCAAATAGAACTTTCTGGCCGGGTGCGATGGCTGATGCCTGAATCCTAGCATTCTGGGAGGCCGAGGCAGGTGGATCACCTGAGGTCAGGAGTTTGAGACCAGCCTGGCCAACAAGGTGAAACCCCGTCTCTACTAAAAGTACAAAAAAATTAGCTGTACATGGTGGCACGCACCTGTAATCCCAGCTATTCAGGAGACTGAGGCAGGAGAATCACTTGAACCTGGAAGGCAGAGGTTGCAGTGAGCCAAGATGGCGCCACTGTACTCCAGCCTGAGTGACACAATAAGATTCCATCTCAAAAAAAAAAAAGAACTTTCTTATGCAGAGTAATAATAATACTTAACAAAAATTTCTCAGGAGCATAAATTTTACTAGAAATAATTATGTTATAGAGTATGTATACATATAATACTATTAACATAAATTATAAAATACCTTGTGAAAGATCTCATCAATTCAAAATAAGACATTCAACATGAATCGGTGACAAGTCTACATTGTAAGATTTTTATTTTTTAATTTTAATTTCAATTTTTTATAATTTCAACTTTCATTTTAGGTTCAGGAGGTATATGTGCAGGTTTGTTACATGGGTGTATTGAGTGATGCTAACGTGCAGGGTATGATTGGCCCATCATTCAGTTAACGAGCATAGTACCCAATAGTCTGGTTTTCAGCCTTTGTCCCTCTCCCTTCTCACCCCTGTCTAGTTATCCCCAGTTTCCACTGTTTCTATCTTTATGTGCATGTGTACATAATGGGTAGTTCCCACTGATAAGTGAGAACATGTAGTATTTGGTTTTATGTTCCTGTGTTAATTTGCTTAGGATAATGGCCGCCAGCTGCATCCATGTTGCTGCAAGGGGCAAAATTTTGTTCTTGTTATGGCTGTATAGTATTCCATGGCATATATGTACCATATTTTCTTTATCCGATCCACCATGGATGGGGACCTAGATTGATTTCATGTCTTTAGTATTGTGAATAGTGCTGCAATGAACATAGGAGTACATGTGAAGCTGTGTGATACGGTTTGGCTGTGTCCCCACTCAAATCTCATCTGGAATTATAGTTCTCATAATCCTCACGTGTCATGGGACAGACCAGGTGGAGATAATTGAATCATGGGGGCAGTCTCCCCCATCCTGTTTTCATTACAGTGAGTGAGTTCTCATGAGAGCAGATGGTTTTATAAGGAGCTTTTCCCCACCTTCGCTCTGCACTTCTCCTTGCTGCTGCCATGTGAAGAAGGATCTGTTTGCTTCCCCCTCTGCCATGATTGTAAGTTTCCTGAGGCTTCCCCAGCCATGCTAAACTGTGAGTCCATTAAACATTTTTCCTTTATAGATTACCCAGTCTCATGTATGTCTTCATTAGCAGCGTGAGAACGGACTAACACACTGTATGTAAAGGATTAACACAATCTTTTCCTCTTCTGTATGAGACTTTAACCCTGGGTTAACTTTCTAGCTCTGATCTGCTGAACCTGATAAACAGGAAACATCACTGTGTTAGTGGGCCACAGTGCTCATCAAATTGCCTCTTGTTGGTAGACTGCATCTGGACTGGGAGCTCATGGAATGAATCTGAAATATCTGATGAGGAATCCACAGCTTTGGGAGTCCTTAAGCAGCACGACTGTTGTAACAGGGCACGTCCCCTGCAGACACCCTGGCAGCCATGAAGACAGAGTTGTTACAACAGCTATTGTCCCATAAGACAGGATAGTTCCCACATGTGCTTAATGTGAGTCTTTGTACCTCAACTGCCACTTGGAGGTAGAGGACAAAAAGAATGGCCCCTGAGGACCCACAGAAGAGATGCCCTATGCTGCCTGCACCCTCTTAAGTCAGTACAGTGCTGAGTGTGTCTTAGTTAGCATAAAAGGAATTACAAAATGAGTACGGCAGAAGTCTTCCTATTTTAATTAATATGCTATTACCCACAGACTAGTCTTCCCTCTCTTACCCTTATAAATACATTAGAGATCGTTGTAATAATTAGCACAATGATTTGTAGGTGTGTGCTAGTGAGTTTAAGCACTTATACCTGATTCGTTTTCTAAAACAGACAAAAATATGCCTTCTGAAATCTTATTTACATAATGAATCTGTTAGGCAAAGCCTGTTTCCATGCAAACAGCAAATGATATAGCCTAGGCCATGCACAAAATCTGAATTAGTTGGAACAGAGAGAATGGGGTTTGAGTGAAGGTGTAACAAACACATACTCTGTGGCTCTTATCCAGCCTGGTTCTCTCTGCTCACAGGCCAGCTGACGCTGTTGACATACTGCTCCGTAGTGTGGAGGTGAAACGTGTTCACTCATAAACTACACAGGTCTGAACACAGAGACATGTACCAAGGAATGTTCTAAATGTGCTTTGGGGAAAACAGAAGAATTTCCAAAGGAAATAAATTGTGAAAAGGTCATAAATGGAATATTTGTATTTGTGCAGGACTAATAAAGGCAAGACACATTAATAAAAGCATATAGTGTGGTTCCAATAATGAAGAAAGGGAACTGGATATATTTCATACATACCTACAAAGATGAATAAATGCACACAAGGATTTATATCAAAGTATGACTAGCAGTTATATAGTTCTCCATGACAAGGGAAACAGGGAATTTTACCATCTTTTGCTTACATTTTATTTTGCTTGTATTTTCAAAATAAAGATATATCTGCAAATTACTTCTGTAATTAAAATTATAATTGAAAAATCACCTTTAACAAGGATTTGAAAAAATATATATGTGATAGGATTCCTTTTTAATACTGAGTTTCTCCTGCACATTTAAAATGTAATTCAGTTTACAGCAATGCAGTTTACCCTTTCAGATCTTCTGAAAAGAAAGAACAAGCCATTTGTATCATGGGCAGACAAATGAGAAAATCTGAAGACATACAAATCATTGCACACATAAGAATTGTTAGGATCTTTCTTCCCCCAACAACGTGGTCATGGGTGTGGGATCCTTGGAATGAAGATCAAGATAACCAGAATCCCTGAGATCATTTCCTCTTAATTTTCCGAACAGTTCACTATGAGGAATCAGTGCCTGTTTGCCCTTCTAAGTAGGGCCACAAAGCCAGAGGGAAAACGAAGGCTGATAAGAATATCAGAGAGATTTTTGGTAACTCCCCATGCCTATGGCTAACATTTATAGGATTAAATCCATAATCTATGTCAGTGTTTCTCAACCTGTTTTCTATTATGGCTCCTTTGGGAACCTTTTTAGATTTTGTGGTTCCTAATCTCCATCCACAACCTCCAATGAAATTTTCATAAACACAGATATGGTGTATCTCTGTTTACATACAGTGGCTCCTTGTGAAGGAGAGGCACAAACTATTGTAAAAATCCAAGACTTTTCCTGCCTTCCCCCAATAACCAATCTTTGTCCCCTCAGAGGTGATTTCAGCCCATTGAGAATTCATGCTCTACGTGTATCTATGTATATAAGTATATGTGGTATATACACACTATGGAATACTATACGGCCATAAAATAGAGCAAGATCGTGTCCTTTGCAGGAACGGGGATGGACCTGGAAGCCATTATCCTTGGCAAACTAACACAGGAACACAAAACCAAATACCCCATGTTCTCACTTTTAAGTGGGAGCTAAACGATGAGAACCCATGGACACATAGAGGGGAACAACACACACTGGAGCCTTCCGGAGGGTAGAGGGTGGGAGGAGGGAGAGGATCAAGAAAAATAACCAATGGGTACTAGGCACCTGGATGATGAAATAATCTGTACAACAAACCCCCATGACACAAGTTTACCTATGTAACAAACCTGCACTTGTACCCATGACCTTAAAATGAAAGTTAAAAAAAAAAAAAAGAAGAAAGAAAACAAGAACATCAGCACACACTTCCCACTCTCTTCGTCACATTTCCAAAGTTGTTTCAACTTCCACAATAATCAATCGTTACTTTTACCGGGTAAAGTATAGAGCGTGTGTGCGTGTGTGTGTGTGTGTGTGTGTGTGTGTGTGTGTGTGTTTTAGAAATGCCAGAGGAATAAAACCGCATACTTAAATGCAAAAATAAAAAGAAAGGAAAAGAAGAAAATAAACAGTTCTTTGAGAATGAACATAAAACAGGGGAAATGGCTTTGATTAGACTAATCATAGCAATTCTAACATATTCCAACACACCTAGATGGCAAATCTCCCAGTGGAGATGACAGACATGCTGTGGCTAATATATTCTTGTATTCTTGTCATGCTCATTCTGAAAAGACGTGGAGATACTACTGGGGACAGGAGGAAAACCCAAACAGATCATCTGATAAACACCAACATGGGTGTGCCTGAGAGCACCAAGGATAAAGAGCCTGAAAAATAGCCTTCCTCGGCCAGGCATGGTGGCTTATGCCTATAATCCCAGCACTCTGGGAGGCCAAGGCAGGCAGATCACCTGAGGTCGGGAGTTTGAGACCAGCCTGATCAACATGGTGAAATCCCATCTCTACTAAAAATACAACAATTAGTGGGGTGTCGTGGCACGTGCCTGTAATCCCAGCTACTCAGGAGGCTGAGGCAGGAGAATTGCTTGTACCCGGGAGACAGAGGTTGCAGTGAGCTGAGATTGTGCCACTGCACTCCAGCCTGGGCAACAGAGTGAGACTCCATCTCAAAAAAAAAAAAAATTAGCTTGGCATGGTGGCAGGTACCTGTAATCCCAGCTACTTGGGAGACTGAGGCAGGAGAATCACTTGACTCGGGAGGCGGAGGCAGTGAGCTGAGATCGCACCACTGCACTCCAGCCTAGGCAACAGAGCAAGACTCCATCTCAAAAAAAAAAAAAAAAAAAAAAAAAATAGCCTTCCTAGCCTTCCTCCAACCCAAGACCTCCTTTGGTATTGTGTGCTTGAAAAATCACAGGAAGGAACAGTTTTGAAAGCTTTGGAACCTGTTCACAAAGATCTGTGACTTCTGAAACTCAGATTCATTCCATTCAGAGGAAATAAAAGCAGACTGAATACCGCCAAGTTAGCCACAGAGATGGGTCCCAGCAGGACTACAGGGGTGAAGGAGAGAAGAAACCAGACATGAAAGAGAGATAACTGGAACCCGAATGCACAGAATAGCTCTGGAACTCTCTCTGGCTACATTTCACAGAATAGAGGGCAAAGGCTTCTCAAACCTTCTCACCTACTCCCTGATGGGGTTTATTCTAGAATCAAAGCTGTTCAGAGTAGGAAAAGCCTCCAGCGGGGGAAAAAGAAAAGGACATACAGGCATATCTTGTTGTATTGCACTTCACTCTACTGCACTGTGCAGACATCACATTTTTTTACAGATTGAAGGTTTGTGGCAACCCTGCATTGAGCAAGCCTCTCGCTGCCACATTTCCAACAGCACAAGCTCACTTCATGTCTCTGTGTCACATTCTGGTCATTCTAGCAATATTTCCAACTTTTTCATTATTATTATATCTGTTTTGGTTATCTGTGATCAGTGATCTTTCATGTCACTACAGTAATTGTTTTGGGGTGCCACAAACTGTGCCCATATGACAGTGAAATAAATCTATCAATGTTGTATGTGTTCTGACTGCTCCACTAACAGGCTATTCCCCATCTCTCTCTCCTTTTCCTGGGCCTCCCTATTTTCTGAGACACAACAATATTGAAATTAGCCCAATTAATAACCCAACAATTACCTCTAAGCGTTCCAGTGAAAGGAAGAGTTGTACATCTCTCACTCTAAATCATATGCTAAAAATGATTATGCTTAGTGAGAAAGATACGTCAAAAGCTGAAATGAACTGAAAGCTAGGCTTCTTACGCCAAACGGTCAAGTTGTGAAGGCAAAGAAAAAGTTCTTTTTCTTAAGGAAACTAAAAGTGCTATTCCCGTGAACACATGAATGATAGGAAAATAAAACAGCCTTATTGCTGATACGGAGAAAGTTTTAGTGGTCTGGACAGAAGATCAAGCCAGACACAACATTCCCTTAAGTCAAACCCTAATCCAAAGCAGGGCCCTAACTCTATTCAATTCTGTGAAAGCTGAGAGAGGTGAGGAAGCTGCAGAAGAAAATGTGGACACCAGTAGAGGTTGGCTCATAAGGTTTGTGGAAAGAAGTTGTCTCCATAAGATAAAAAAGTACAGTGAAGCAGCAAGTGCTGATGGAGAAGCTGCAGCAAGTCATCTAGAAGATCTAGCTACGATCATTGATGAAAGTGGTTACACTAAACAACAGATTTCCCATGTAAATGAAACAGTCTTATATTCAAAGATGCCATCTAGGACTTTCAGAACTACAAAGATGAAGTCAAGGCCTGGCTTCAAAGCTTCAAAGAACAGGCTGACTCTCTTGTCAGGGACTACCACAGCTGGTGACTTTTAAGCTGAAGCCAATGCTCATTTATCATGTCAAAAATTCTAGGGCTCTTAAGAATTATGCTAAATCTACTCTGCCTATACTCTATAAATGGAACAACAAAGCCTGGATGATAGCACATTTGTTCACAGCATGGTTTGCTGAATATTTTAAGCCCACTGTTGAGATCTACTGTATAGAAAAAACAAGATCCCTTTCAAAATATTATTGCTCATCGACAATGCATCTGCTCACCCAAAACCTCTGAGGAAGATGTACAAACAGATTATGTGATTTTCATCCCTGCTAATACGTCCATTCTGCAGCCCATGGATTAAGGAGTAATTTTATCTTTCAAGTCTTATTATTTAAGAAATACATTTTATAAGGCTATAGCTGCCATAGATAGTGATTCCTCTGATGGATCTGGGAAAAGTAAAATAAAAACCTTCCGGAGGCTGGGTGCAGTGGCTCATGCCTATAATCCCAACACTTTGGGAGGCCGAGGTGGGTGGATCACCTGAGGTCAGGAATTTAAGATCAGTCTGGCCAACATGGTGAAACTCCATCTCTCCTAAAAATGCAAAAATTAGCCAGGCATGGTGGTGGGCACCTGTAATCCCAGCTACTCAGGAGGCTGAGGCAGGAGAATTGCTAGAACCCAGGAGGTGGAGGTTGCAGTGAGCCAAGATTGCTCCATTTTACTCCAGCCTGGGTGACAGAGTGAGACTCCATCTAAAAAAAAAAATCTTCTGGAAACGATTCACCATTTTGGATGCCATTAAGAACATTCATGATTCATGGAAGGAGGTCAAAATATCAACATTAACAGGAGTTTGGAAGAAGTTGATTCCAACCCTCATGGATGACTTTGAGGGCTTCAAGATTTCAATGGAGGAAGTAACTGCAGACGTGGTGGAAACAGTAAGAGAACTAGAATTAAAAGTGGAGCCTGAAGGTATAACTGAATTGCTGCAATCTCATGATAAAACTTAAATAGACAAGGAGTTGCTTCTTATGGATGAGCAAGGAAAGTGGTTTCTTGAGATGGAATCTACTCCAGGTAAAGGTGCCTTGAACATTGTTGAATTGACAACAAACATTTTAGAATATTACATAAACTTAGTTGACAAAGCAGTGGCAGGGTTTGAAAGGATTGACTCTAATTTTGAAAGAAGTTCTTCTAGGCTATCAAACGGTATCACATGCTACAGAGAACCCTTTTGTGAAAGGAAGAGTCTACCTATGTAGAAAATTGCATTGTTGTCATATTTTAAGAAATTGTCACAGTCAGCCCAACTTTCAGCAACCATCACCCTGATCAGTCAGCAGCCATCAACATCGAAGCAAGACTTTCCACTAGCAAAGACTATGGCTCAGATGATCATTAGTGTTTTTAGCATTAAAGTATTTCTAAATTAATGTATGTACATTGTTTTTTAAGACATAATGCCATTATACACTTAATAGACTACAGTATGGTATAAAACATAACTATTCTATGTACTGGGAAATCCAAAATTTGTGTCATTCACTTTAGGATCTTTATCGTGGTGGTCTGGAACCAAACTCACAATATCTCTGAAGTATGCCCGTACTTACTGAAAACAAGTTTTACAAAACAACACTAAAACGCTTACCATATGCAATGTGTTCCAATATACTCTAGTCTAGGCTAGTCTATTTCATTTTTTTAATGCTGGTCACAAGCTATTAAAATAATGCTACCAACCACGAATGGGTCATGACCACAAATTTAAAAACACAAATGTATTCTAACCTCTTAGGTCCACAGCTGAGAAAGCTAAGATTCAGAGAGGTTAAATCCGTGGTCAAAAGGCTACTTCCTGACAGAATCAGGACTACCTCAGACCCAGGTAAATGATGACTGTTGTTACTAGTCTAATAATTGGGACTCACCTCAACTAACACCTCCTCTATAAGTCCTGATCAGAATTCACCTCTACCCATGACCCCTGCTACCAACATTATTCAGGTTGCTGTTGTTTATGTCTTAGGTTTTTTTTAACACCCCCAGGCCTGCTGCCCTGATATCCCTGTGAACCTGGAGGCATGGTCTCAGGCTAAGTGGTCCCACAGCATTTTCTACATCACCAAACTGACCACTCTGTTCCTCTCCTCTACTCCTTCCTTGCCATGAACCACAGCATCCCCCAAGGTGGGCCAGGGAACTACCAGCCTTGAGAAAGTGATGAGCTTGCTAACTCAGCCAGAAGAAACCTGAAGGGCAAAGCTTAACACCACCTGGGTCCTGATATACACATTCCAAAATTTGGAAGACCTTGAAGAAGTGGGCCATTCAGCCCTATCCAGGCAGAATTAATCCTTCAGGGGTCTAGGGAAAGGACCGCATTTAAAAACCAAAGGGCAGCCTCTCTCACTTGGCCTCCATATTGCAGATTAAAAGATGATGTGTCTGGAGAGTCGGCTTTATGATCAAGTTTCGCCTTACTAGGTGGTGCACCCTGGGAAACGGACAGGAAGAAGCACAAAGTGTGGGGACAATGTAGCAAGCAGACCCCAAATGCCTCTTCCACCTTCCACCTTAGCAACCTGCACTCCCAGCCTTCCTAGAACTCTACCCCATGTCTTCACCTTGAGGTTTCAGCAGGCCCCAATCTCTGTGGCTGTCACAAAACCATGCAAATCAAACCCAACTCCAATCAGAAAAGCATCTATCCTCTGCCGCACCCTCAGAGGTCTCAGACACGCATTCTACGTCTTCAAGCTAGGTTTCCACACAGCAGCTTGAATATGACTATTGTAAAATCATATGTTCCACGTCAATCACTTTAGGGCATTCCCAATGCTTCAAAAAAGAGAATCACTCTCTACACCACAGCTTCAGACAGGGCTTGGTAAACCACAGTTCATGGGCCAAATTGGGCCAGGTACCTGTTTTTATAAATAAAGTTTTATTGGAACACTGCCATGCCTATTTGTTTACCTATTGTCTGTGCTGGTTTTGTGCTACATGATAGAGTTGAGTAGCTGCAATAGAGACCAAATGGCCTGCAAAGTCTAAAGTATTTACTATCTGCCCCTGTACAGAAAAAGTGTGCCAACTCTTCACTTACAGAATCCTGCCTTTTTTTAATGGTGATAAAATACACATAACATAAAATTTACCATCTTAACTGCTTTGAAGTGTAGAGATCAGTGGTATTAATTACATTTGCATTGTTGTACAACCATCACCACCATCCATCTCCAGAATGTTTTCATCATCCCAAATGCAAAGTCTATACCCAATAAATAATAACTCTCCATTCTCCCTCCCCTCAGCCCTGGCATCCACTGTTCTACTTTCTGCCTCTTTGAATCTGTCTACTCTAGGTATCTCATACTGGTGGAATTATGCAGTATTTGTCCTTATGTGTCTGGCACATTTTACTTAGCATGCTGTCTTCAAGGTTCACCCATGTTGTAGCATATATCAGAAGTTCCTCCCACGTCGGGCGTGGTGGCTCATGCCTGTAATCCCAGCACTTTGGGAGGCCAAGTCGGGCAGATCATTTGAGGTCAGGAGTTTGAAACCAGCCTGGCCAACATGGTGAAACCCTGTCTCTACTAAAAATACAAAAAATTAGCCAGGCATGGTGGCGCAGGCTTATAGTCCCAGCTACTCAGGAGGCTGAGGCAGGAGAATCACTTGAACCTGGGAGGCAGAGGTTGCAGTGAGCTGACATCGCACCACTGCACTCCAGCCTGGGCAACAGAGCGAGACTCTGTCTCAAAAAAAAATAAGTTTCTTCCTTTTTAAGGCTAAATCATATTGCATTGTATGGATAGACCACATTGTGTTTACTCATTTGTCTACTGATGGACACAGGTTGTTTCTACTTTTTGGCTACTGTGAATAGCACAGCAACCTGCCCAATCCTCAAGTGTCACCCTACATCACACACCTGCTCTCTCCCTCAAAGGGGTCCTCTGTCAATTTCCTCAATGTGTCCTGCTTCCTACCACCTTCAACTGAAATGAGCCGTGGATATAAAATACACATTCAATATCAAAGACTTTGTATTTTAAAAAATGCAAAATATCTCAGTAATGATATTTTACATTCATTCTACGTTAAAATATTATCATTTTGATATATTAGGTTGAATGACGTATTATGATAATTAATATCACTTGTTCCTTTTCATTCTTTTTAATGTGACTACTAGAAAGTTGAAGGTTAATATATGCCTCATATCCTATTTCTAGGAGCGGCACTAGGCTAGACTCTGCAGGGGTTGGCAAACGTTTTCAGTAAAAAGCCAGATGGTAAATATTTTCAGCTTTGTGGGCCATTCTCACTCTGCCATTGTCAGACAAAAGCAGCCATAGGCAACACATAAAGGAATGATCATGGGTATGTTCCAATACCTTTTATTTACAAAATCAGGCCAGCTATCAGATTTAGCCCCTAGGCTATAGGATATTAATCGTATTTTTTAAATGGCCTATTCTGAGAAAGTCTGTTCTATTCATTTTCTCAGAACCCTCTGTGAAAAGCCATTTTTCATTCAGCCAGAGTCTGGAACACAAGTCTGTTCCCGGTTTCCCTGACCTGGGCAGCTCCTGAGACCACGGGGCAGCCCCTCGCAGTCCGGGACTCGACAGCCCCAGGGCACCCACCGACCGCACTCACTTGGGCGTGTGGGCCTCGTCCACGCGGTGCCCCAGCTGGAACTCGTGGGATTTGCTCCGATGCAGCGCGGTGAACCCCGGGATCAAGTGTATCAGCTTTCGGGAGGAGGGTGGTGGGGTCCCCGGGGGCTTCAGCTTGTTCTTCTTCCTCATGGGCGGCGTGCCCGGCGGGGTCACGGTGGTGACGATGTTGGGGGTGCGCGGCGGGGTGCGGACCGCGTGCCGCTGCCGGGGCGATGGGGGCAGGGAACGGTGGCCCGACTCCAGGGGCGGGGGCGGGCACAAGCCCGGGTAGGGGTCCACGGTAAGCCTGTCCACGTGAGTGTACACAGGGGCCCCGGGAGTGGGGCTGGTGTGACAATAGTGCTGGACGCACTTGGACTGGACCCTGGGGCTCTGGGAGAGATGGGTGCGGATCCACGGGGTGGGCTCCGGGGGGCACACAGGATTGTTCTCCTTCCCCGTTTCTGTCGTGGGCCACTGGATGGTCCAGTCTTGTTTGGAAAGGTTGCCTCCTAAGTTGGAACAGAAGAGCAGAGACAATGGGTAAGCCATGAGAAAGCCAGATGAGTTATACCACATACACCATTACATCATACACACATTACACCACGTGCCCATTACATCATATGCATGTTACACTATATACCTGTTACATCCTATGCATGTTATTTCATGTGCACATTACACCACGTGCCCATTACATCATATGCATGTTACACTATATACCTGTTACATCCTATGCATGTTATTTCATGTGCACATTACACCATGTGCCCATTACATCATATGCATGTTACGCTATATAACTGTTACATCGTATGTATAACATACGCTCATTATATCATATGCATATTAAATCACATGCATGTTACACTATATATCTGTTACATTGTATGCATGTTATATGTACATATCATATGCACATTACATCATATGCATGTCACATTATATGTACATTACATCATATGCATGCTATTTCATATGCCCATTACCTCTTATAGACATTCTATCAAATGCACGTTACATCATACTCACATTAGATCATAAGCACATTTACATAAATCCAACCACCCCTACTTGGCCTCTCCAAAAAGAGAATGAAATCCCTTTGTTGACCCTGTTACCCTATTCCCCATTCAACAGCCTTGTCTTCCACTGCCCCATAGCTGGAAAGACCCCACAGCCCAAATGCTCAGAAAAGCAAAGAAGTTAATTCTCGCCTTTTGAGCTTCCCAAGGTTCCAGTTCCGGCAGTTTCAAAGTGATTTAAAGGATTTTAAAGGATAACTTTTCCCTTACATGGACATTTTAATACCTAACCCTCACATGAGATACACAGATTCCAAGGAAGTCAAGTTCATCCTTCTCCCTGACCACTTCCTCGGCCACCGCATACTTCTTCCAGATCTATGTCACCATGTTCTCATTCATGCATTTGTCCAGTAAACATCCTGTGAGTGCCAACTATGCCCTTTGCTTGGAAAAGACACAAAAGTAACACAGAAGAGACCCTGGTCCCTGGACTTACATTCTGCCAAAACAGAGTCATGATAGACAAGAAAACATGCTCACTGAAGGATTTCACCCTCCTCCCGAAAGCTGATACACTTGATCCCGGGGTTCACCGCGCTGCATCGGAGCAAATCCCACAAGTTCCAGCTGGGGCACTGCGTGGACGAGGCCCTCACGCCCAAGTGAGTGCGGTCGGTGGGTGCCCTGGGGCTGTCAAGTCCCGGACTGCGAGGGGCTGCCCCGTGGTCTCAGGAGCTGCCCAGGTCAGGGAAGCCGGGAACAGACTTGTGTTCCAGACTTGTGTTATTGGTGCTGGGAGGGAAATAAACAGAATGATGTGATAAAAGCAATATGGGTGGCTGGGCACGGAGGCTCACACCTGTAGTTCCAGTAATTTGGGAGGCCGAAGTGGGTAGATCGCTTGAGGTCAGGAGTTCAAGACCAGCCTGGCCAACATGGTGAAACCCCATCTCTACTAAAAATGCAAAAAATTAGCCAGGCATAGTGGCACGCACCTGTAATCCCAGTTACTGGGGAGGCTGAGACAGGAGAATTGCTTCAACCCAGGAGGCAGAGATTACAGTGAGCCAAGATTGCATCACTGCACTCCAGGCCAGGCTACAGGCTCGCTCTAAAAAAACAAAGAATATGGGTAACAGAATGGTTAACCATAGAGTGCTACATACAAACCACATGCTACACAGCTCAGCCAGGAGAAGGCACCAAGTGCCAATGCACACAAAAGCCTGGGCGAATGTCCAGAGAATTAGGCTGAGTAAAAAAATGCCAATCCCCAAAGGTTACATACTATATGACTCCACTTATATAGTATTTTTGAAATGACAACATTTTTGAAACAGAGGATAGACTGATGGCTGCCAGGGGTTAGGGATGGCAGAAAAGTGGGTAGGAGAAAAATGGATGCGGGGATAGAAGAGCAATACAAGGGAGCCTTGGAGTGCTGGAACTCTCCAGCATCTTGACTGTGGTAGATACACAAACCTACACAGATGATCAGAGTACATAAAAGTAGGCCCGTGGTGCACATAGACACCATGGAATACTATGCAGCCATAAAAAAGGATGAATTCAAGTCATTTGTAGGGACATGGATGAAGCTGGAAACTATCATTCTCAGCAAACTATCACAAGGACAGAAAACAAAACACCACATGTTCTCTCACTCATAGGTGGGAATTGAACAATGAGATCATTTGGACACAGGGTAGGGGACATCACACACAGGGTCCTGCAGGGGGAGTGGGGGACTACGGGAGGGATAGCATTAGGAGAAATACCTAATGTAAATGATGAGTTGACGGGTGCAGCAAACCAACATGGCACAAGTTTACCTATGTATCAAACCTGCACGTTATGCACATGTACCCTAGAACTTAAAAGTATAATTAAAAAAAAAAAAAAAAAAACTAGGCCCATGGTGGTGGCTCTTGCCTGTAATCCCAGCACTTTGGGAGGCCAGAGCCTCCAAAAGGGAGGAGGATCACTTGAGCCCAGGAGTTCAAGACCAGCCTGGGTGACATAGTAAAACCTTGTCTGTACAGAAAGTAAAAAAAAAAAAAAAATAGCCAGGCATGGTAGTGTACTCTGTGGTCTCAGCTACTTGGGAGGCTGAGGTGTGAGGATTGCTTGAGCCTCAGGAGGTTGAGGCTGCAGTTAGCCATGTTCATGCCATTGCACTCCAGCCTGGATGACAGAGTGAGACCCTGCCTTAAAAAGAAAAATACATAAAACTAAATAAACACACAGGCACAGGCGCACACAAACACACGAGTGAAAATAAAGCTGGGGAAATCTGAACAAGATGGTGGATTGTATCCATATCAATATTCTATGATATTGTATTGTATAGTACAGTAGTACTATAGTTTTGCAAAATGTAACATTGGAAAGAAAAGTATACAAGGAATGTCTGTATTATTTCTTACACCTGCATGTGAATCTACAATTATCTCAATCAAAAATTTCTGTTAAGAAATTAAAAATAAAATACAAGAATATAGGGGGCCTACTTTAGTAGGGTGATCCGGGAAGGCCTCCTAAGGAAGTGACATTCCTCCTGGTATGTGAAGGACAGGAAGCGGACGGTCACACCAAGCACCAAGGACAGAGCACACCAGACAGGGAAACAATAAGGGCTAAGGCCTAGAAGTAGGAAGGGCTTTTTTTTTTTTTTAAGTCTTCCAATAGCTTGTTAGAAAGAAAAGACAGTTTTTTTAATCCCCACTGTTATGAATTCGAATTGAGGTTTTCTTTTTTTTTTTTTTTTTTTTTTTTGAGACGGAGTCCCGCTGTGTTGCCCAGGCTGGAGTGCAGTGGCCAGATCTCAGCTCACTGCAAGCTCCGCCTCCCGGGTTCACGCCCATTCTCCTGCCTCAGCCTCCCGAGTAGCTGGGACTACAGGCGCCCGCCACCTCGCCCAGCTAGTTTTTTTTTTTTGTATTTTTTAGTAGAGACGGGGTTTCACCATGTTAGCCAGGATGGTCTCGATCTCCTGACCTCGTGATTCGCCCGTCTCGGCCTCCCAAAGTGCTGGGATTACAGGCTTGAGCCACCGCGCCCGGCCGAATTGAGGTTTTCATCCCTAGTATAAACTGAATTAAAAAGAGAGACAGAAATTTAAAAATCCAATGGTAGGCCGGGTGTGGTGGCTCACACCTGTAATCCCAGCACTTTGGGAGGTCAAGGCAGGTGGATCACCTGAGGTCAGGAGTTCGAGACCAGCCTGACCAACATGACGAAACTCCATCTCTACTAAAAATACAAAAAAATTAGCTGGGCATGGTGGTGTGCACCTGTAATCCCAGCTACTCGGGAGGCTGAGGTAATAAGAATCCCTTGAACTCAGGAGGCAGAGGTTGCAGTGAGCCGAGATCGCACCATTGCACTCCAACCTGGGCAACAAGAGTGAAACTCTGTCTCAAAAAAAAAAACAAATCTAATGGTGTATTAACATTTTTCATTCGTTTGCCACACTGACCAGTGCAAATACAAATTTGGTCTAAAGACACAGATTCTCATGCAACCATGTAAAGCCTTTCTGCATCCTCCATGCTAAGAGCTCTAAATGCGTAAACATCCAATAATACCAAATGTACAGGCTTCAAAACCAGCTAAGTTAGGGCAGTCACTTTCCTAGGTCTCTTTCCTGGGTGCCTGCATGAAGGTGGTGTTCACAACCGTGTGATGACAATGGGGTGACCCTCAAGGAGAGGTTGAAGGGACAGGTGAGAACAGACTGCCAAGTCTGCGGGCTAAGGTGCAGACTGGCTTCTATACCAAGTCCAACAGGAAGCCATTGGGAGTTTGGAGGCAGGGGAGGCACGGATTGAATGTTCATTTCTCAAAGATCACTCAGGCTGCTGCAGGGAAAAGTAGAGCCTAATTAAGGGGTATCTCAGCGAGTTGCAAGAGATGATGCCAGCTCTGGCTGGGGTGGTGGCAACAAAGATGGAGAGAAGTTGGCCAGGTGTCAATGAAGGAAGAACCACCAGAACCCAGAGGAAGGTAAACACGTGAGCACTTCCACGATGGGCCGAGGAAGGAGATTTGGGGTGGAAAGAAATTCCTAGTTGACTAGCAATAACAATAATAATTACTATAACGACCGTAACAAGAGCTAATTTATAGCGCATTTGATGGCTTCCAGAGTGCTTTCATGAACACTGACTCACTGTTCCATTTTTAATTAAAACAACTCATTTTGTTATTATATATTCAGTACAGAAAAATTAGAAAATTGAGATAAGAGAACAAGGCAATGCTGTTCTACAGCCTAGCCATCATCCCTATCAATATCTGACGGTAGAGCCTTCCAGATGGTTTGGGGTGGATTTTTTTTTTTTTTTTAGGAAAAAAAATATTCCATAAGACCATATTTAATGGTTCATTGTCTGTTTTCTTCACTTGTTATATTGGGACTGTTTTACATCTAACTTAATTTTTGTAACTCTGTGTGCAAAGGGTCATTCTGATTTCCATTTTGTAGGTAAGGAAACTGATGCACAGAGATGAAGATGTGCCTAAGGTCACAAGAGAGATGGTAACTGGCAGCCAGACTCAAACCCAAAACTTTGGCCACCTCAACAAGCAGGGCATGAGACTGTCTGTGGAAGAGAACTGGGGCCTCCATTTGCCATCAGAGATCATTCAAACGGGAAAAGATACTGAAACAAAGGCTCATTTCTCAAAAGGGTCTCCTTTTCCCTCCTCCCAGGCTTGCCAAAAGAACACTCTACCAAAGTCACCATCATTACAGTATCTACTCTCAAATATTGACACATACACATTAGCCCAGTGAGTAAGAGAGTCAACGCTGGAGTCAGATGACTTGGGCTCCAAATCTGACTCCCCACCACTTACGGCTGTGTGACCTTAGGCACTCATCTAACCTCTCTGAGTCTTAGCTTTGTCACCTGTGCAATGGGACAATAATAAAACCTACCTCAGGGACTACTATGAGGATCAAATGCACAAATACAAGTAATGTGCTTAGCACAGCTCCCGGCACACAATAGGTACACCATAAATGCTAGCTACTGGCATTGTAATTCTCAACACTGTGGTAATACAATATCTGCTATTTAAAGAGTGTGTAGTGGTTCTGACAACTTTACTATTCTCACCCCTTGTACAGTGAGGAAGCTGACATTTAGCTGAAGCTACATAGCTCTAAGAGTCAGGAACAGAACAGAGAATCAAGTTAAGACAAGTTTCTCCATCACGCATAAGCTCTGGATTGATGTATCAGATCAGGGAATACAAACTCATTGTCCAGTTAGCCTAAGTAAAGCCTGTTTAAGAAAGTCAATCTATTTTCTAAGCTGTCTTAATCAAATACTGCACCATGAAACCACAAAGTAGTGCTTTTGGCATTATCATTACAAGCTGTTGTCCATCCTGAATGAAATGGAAAGAATACAGGATTGGGAACCAGAAGAACTCAATAGAATTCTGATTACACTACCGACCAGCTCTGTGACCTTGGGCAAATTACTTAACCTCCCTGAGCTTCAGTTTGGGGGCTCATAAAATGGGAATAATTATGGCTTTGTTGGAGGGTGCAGTGAGAATTAAATGTATTTATTTCACAAACATTTGAACACCCTTTATGTACCAGGCACCGTTCTGGACACCAGAATAGAACAATAAATAAAACACACACACACACAAAAAAACCTGTTTTTGCAGAGCTCACATTCTTAGTAGGGAAACAGATGAAACAAGTAGATGAACAAATGTATCATATATACAGTGATAGTGAGTCCTCTAGAGGGAAAGAAAGCAGAGCACAGAGACAAAAAAAAAAAAAAAAAAAAAAAAAGTACCGAGGGCTATTTTAATTGGAAAAGGATGAGGAGGTGATGGTGGACATTTGAGCAAATTTCAGAGTGAAATGAAGACTGAATTAATAAGATAAAGTGATCAAACCATCAGACAGAGCCTGAGCCATCATGTCCATGCCAACAAATGGCAGATGATTGAAGATGGGTGAAAACATCTATTCTGGTTGCCTTGTGACTCATCCCCTTTGTCCCCAGGCATTCACTATGCCAGCCCCTGTCCTCAAGATGCTCCCAGTCTAGTGAAAATGATCAATAATAAAAAAACTCTCACTGCAGTTCCATCCTAGGTACAGATCCCAAATAATTGAAAACAGGGACTCAAATACTTGTAGACAAATGCTCATAGCAGCACTATGCACAATCGCCAATAGGTGGAAACAACCCAAGTGTCCATCAACTAAGGAATGGATAAACAAAATGTGGTACGTCCATATAATGGAATATTATTCACCCATAAAAAGGAAAGAAGTACTGATTCATGTGGATCAACCTTGAAAAACACTATGCTAAGTAAAAGAAGTCAGACACAAACGGTCACATGTCATATGATTCCATTTACATGAAAAAATCCCAAAGAGGCAAATCTATAGAGAAAGAGAGCAGATTCATGGTTGCCAGGAGCTGGGGCTGGTGGGGAATGGGGAGGAATGGTTAATAGGCATGGGTTTTTGGGGGAGGAGATGAAATAGGTTTGGAATTAAATAGAGGTGGTAGTTGCACAATCTTGTGAATGAACTAAATGTCACAGCCTGGTTCGCTTTGAAATGATTAATTGTATGTGATGTGAATTTCCACTACATAAAATGAATTAATAAGTACTCACAATACCAAACACAGAATCCTAAGTCAGAAAAAGTGCAGGAGCATATGGGGCACAGAAGAGAGGAAGCCCACTGGCCAGGAGGTGGGGGTGGATAGGAGAAGGCAGCCTGGAGGAGGTGGCACCTAAGCCCAGAACTTGAGGGTGAACAAGAGTTCCTAGGAAAGGCGGCAGCGAGGTGGGTGATAGTGGAAGGATGGTAACACAGAAAACAGCAGAGTCAAGGGCCAGGAGAAGAGGGACGTGGGAGTTTGGAGAACTGCCAGTCGTTCACTATGACTAGAGTTATTTTTCCAGGGTGAGGAGGTGGGGAGACAGAGTCTAGCTCTGTCGCTCAAGTTGGAGTGCTGTGGCATGATCTCGGCTCACTGAAACTTGAACCTCAACCTCCTGGGGTTCAAGCGATTCTCCTGCCTCAGCCTCCTGAGCAGCTGGGACTACAGTGGCCTCACGTGATCCACCAGCCTTGACCTTCCAAAGTGTTGGAATTACAGGTATAAGCCACTGCGCCTGGCCAAGCTGGAGTTATTTTGAGAGAGGAAAAAATTCAGCCAGGAGCGTTGGCTCACACCTGTAATCCCAGCACTTTGGGAGGCCGAGACGGGCGGATCATGAGGTCAGGAAATCGAGACCATCCTGGCTAACACTGTGAAACTCCGTCTCTACTGAAAATACAAAAAAAAAAAAAAAAAGAAAAAAAAGAAAGAAAAAAAGTAGCCGGGTGTGGTGGCAGGTGCCTGTAGTCCTAGCTACTCGGGAGGCTGAGGCAGGAGAATGGCTTGAACTCGGGAGGCGGAGCTTGCAGTGAGCCGAGATTGCGCCACTGCACTCCAGCCTGGGAGAGAGAGGGAGACTCCGGTCTTAAAAAAAAAAAAAAAGAGAGAGAGACAAACAGGAACACAAAAAGGAAATGAGGCTCTGGGGAAGATGATTGTGAAGTCTAGTTAAAGAGGCTGGGCGCAGTGGTTCACAATGTAATCCCAGCACTTCGGAAGGCCAAGGGTGGGTGGATCACTTCAGGCCGGAAGTTGAACGTGGCGAATCCCCGTCTCTACTAAAAATACTAAAATTAGCCAGGTGTGGTGACCCACATGTGTAGTCTCAGCTACTCTGGAGGCTGAGGCAGGAGAATGGCGTGAACCCGGGAGGCGGAGCTTGCAGTGAGCCAAGATCGCGCCACTGCACTCCAGCCTGGGCGACAGAGCGAGACTCTGTCTCGAAAAAAAAAGAAAAAATCGAGCCAGGCTGGAGAAGCGAAGGGAGGACTTCCCAGGGATCTGCTATTCTAGGCAGAAGGAGATGCTGAGAACTAAGGCCCAGTGTGACTGATCCTCTTGCCACTGGCCTCCCAGAGAGGGAGGCGGTCTCCTCCAGGACTCCTGGAGACCTGCTGCAGCTGAGGGCTTGTGGCAATCAAACTTGGTAATGGGTGTAGTAGAAGATCTGGTCACACTCAGCTGCTTCAAGGCTTAGACCCTAGTCCCGTGGTCATGCCAGGGGAGGGGCTGAAACTCCCCTAACCATAAATGATAATGGGATGGAAGCTAACTTTCTGTAGGGGCATATATTGCTATATCCTTGAGGCTTGGGCCCCAAACTCCTGCTCATGCCGGAGAAGGGCTGACTCTCCCAATGGGCAAATGCAGACAAGTGGGTTGGAGCTGGAGGTCAAGCATCTGCCCACAACAGTGCTGCTGAATGCCAGCTCCTGATCATACCAGGGGAGGGGCTGGTGCTGCTTTGATCATATGGCTTGAAAGCTACACAGCCCAATGGATGGGATCCATGGAGTCCTCCTGGAGCCCACTGTGCTGGGCCAGGGTGTAGAGGACAATGGTGAGTGGGGACTATACCTGCCACTCCTGTCCGTGTGTGATTAAAGCTGTCCCAGAAACCCTGGTGCACAGGCTGTGTGGGCATCCGTCCTTGCGGCTGAACAGGGCCGCTTTGTGTAGGGAAGCTGAGCATCAGGAAACATGTCTCTGACCATGGAGTGGAGATAGGATTGGACAGAGCCTGGGTGGCAGCAGGAGCCCAGACTGAGGCTCCTGGAGACATCTGGATGGGAGGTGACGAGGACCTGGGATAGCTGTAGCAGTGGAGATAAAGAGAGGTGGAGTGACTGTATATTAGAGGAGAAAAAAGGAAAAATAGCCAACATTTATTGAATTTACACATAAGTTACAGACCCATGGAATCATCCAACAAAGTGGGTAGAATTTACTCTCTTACAGATGAAGAAACTGAGGCACAGAGAGGTCAAGTGGCTTGCTCGAGGCCACACAGCCTTGTCCAAGAAGGACATGTGAGGTTTGGAAATTCACCTGACCCGTAACCAGGACACTAAGTCCAGGCTGATGTCCCAGTTGCTAGCCTGGGTCACACAGTGGCCGGTGGCATCGATCACAGCAATAGGAAATGCAGGAGAAGAAAACTGGGCACAGAGGAGGTGGCAAGCTCAGGGTCAGACAGGCTGAGTCTGAGGTTCCTGCAGGACACCTAAGAGGAGATTCTGGGATGCAGCTGAACCTCAACTTCGCCTTCTCCCAGAAATCCCAGGACCACTCTCCAGGAAGAAGTTATTTTTCTAGCCTGAAAAGATGGATCATGAAATTCTAAAATCTCATCTTAGTAGTTTTTTTTTCTACAAAGACATGATGATTTCATCACGTTCACCTACTGTTCCTCTCCCATCTGATCTCCGAATCTGTAGACTAAACATCCCATGACCCTGAATTACATGCCAGTAATGCAGGTCTGGAAGACGGGGGGTCATGAGCCTGTCACTCACTGACTAATTCCCTCAGACGGGAAGATACCTCTGCATATGGAGGACTTACTTTCTGAACTGAAAGAACAAGAGTTAATTCTCCTAAGTCAACGCCAACACTTAGACATGAATTTGTCCCTACCATCCCTCACTGTGACTCCATTTCTTCATTTGTAGAATGGGGATAACAACAGAGCTTTCCCCCAGGATTGCTCTGAAGATTAAACAAAAACATGCAAGCAGAGCATTTAGCTTCATTCTCTAGCACACAGTCAATGTTGTTTAAGTGTTCGTGTACAAAGAGTGTAACACCATCTGTTTCACAGAATGCCACTGAGGATTAAATAAATGCATACAGTGCTTTTCATTGAGCCTGACAGAGTTCACACTCAAGAATCATCCAGTCCTGCCAGGCACAGTGGCTCATGCCTGTAATCCCAGCACTTTGGAAGGCCAAGGCAGGTGGATCACCTGAGGTCAGGAGTTCGAGACCAGCCTGGCCAACGTGGTGAAACCCCATCTCTACTAAAAATACAAAAATTAGCCGGGTGTCCTGGCACATGCCTGTAATCCCAGCTGCTCAGGAGGCCAAGGCAGGAGAATCGCTTGAACCTGGGAAGGGGAGGTTGCAGTGAGCTGAGATTACATCATTGCACTCCAGCCTGAGAGTGAAACTCCATCTCAAAAAAAAAAAGAAAAAAAGAATCATCCAGTCATTATCCCTGGTCTTGGCAGGTGCTAACTCTGACAGAAAGAAAGCCCAGGGTATTAGAAGCCACTGAGCCTTTATTTTGGGTTGAACTGTGGCTTCCTGTACCTTATTTGCATATAGGATCTTTGCAGCTACAATCAAGTTAAGATGAGTTAATACCGGATCAGGACCTAAGTCCAATGGTTTGTGTCCTTATAAGACGAGGAGAAGACACAGAGGAGAACGTCATGTGAAGACAGAGGCAGGGGCTGGAGTGATGCAGCTACAAAGCAAGGAGCACCAAGGATGGCCGGCCACCTGCTGAAGCCACAGGACAGGCAAGGAACCGATTCTCCCCCCGAGCCTTTGGAGGCAGTGTGGCCCTGCCAACACCCGATTTCAGACTTTCAAGTCCCTACAACTGTGGGAAAGTATGTTTCTGCTGGTTTAAGCCATCTAGTTTGTGGTGGCTTTTTTTTTTTTTTTTTAACAAAAGCCCTGGATAACTCATGCATATGCTGGACACTGACTGGGGAATCGCCATATAAAAGCCTGCACGTGGAGTGCAGCTGCCAGACTCTGCATTAGAGGATCTGGTGCTGATCTCACGTGCCCTGTAAAGTAGATGTTATTGACAATTATCAGCCAGGCGTGGTGGCTCATGCCTGTAATCCCAGCACTTTGGGAAGCCAAGGCGGGCGGATCACGAGGTCAGGAGATCGAGACCATCCTGGCTAACATGGTGAAACCCTGTCTCTACCAAAAATAGAAAAAAAGAATTAGCCAAGTGTGGTAGTAGGCGCCTGTAGTCCCAGCTACTCAGGAGTCTGAGGCAGGAGAATGGCATGAACCCGGGAGGCGGAGCTTGCAGTGAGCCAAGATCATGCCACTGCACTCCAGCCTGGGTGACAGAGCAAGATTCCATCTCCAAAAAAAAAAAAGTTATCAACAAGTAATGTTATAAAGCACTTTATGCATGTATTCAATCCTCCGTGGATCCTGTGAAATAGATGCTTTTACCCCCTTTATACATGAACATTTATACAACATTGTGAAAGGAAAATAAATCTTGGAAGCCCCAAAGTCACTAAGCTAAAGGGAAAAGTCAAGGTGGGAACTGCTTAGAACAAACCTACCTCCCATTCTACTCAGAGTCATCTCTCTGCTCACTGAGATAAATGCATATCTGACTGCTTCCCTTGGAAAGGCTAATCAGAAACTCAAAAGAATTGTGACCTGGAAGCCCCCGCCCTGCTTGAGTTGTCCCGCCTTTCTGGATGGAACCAATGTACATCTTACATATACTGATTGATGTTTCATGTCTCCCTAAAATGTATAAAAGCAAACTGTGCCCTGACCACCTTGGGCACATGTCATCAGGACCTCCTAAGGCTGTGTCACGGGCATGCATCTTCAGCCTTGGCAAAATAAACTTTCTAAATTAACTGAGACCTGTCTCCGATTTTCAGGGTTTACAACATTGGCTGTGTGCTTACTGTGCTTGGGATGGGGCTAAATGCTCTAATTGCGTCACTTCATTTAATTTTCAGAATAATTCTGGGAAAAAACTCTGCTGCTATCCCCATCCTACAGATGAAGAAACTGTAATGTTATCAACAAGTACTAGATGAGTGACAGGTCATGGCTAAACTCTTATAGTTGGTAGTAACCTACACCCTCACTTTCCCCTTAATTACATGGCATCCTGTAGCTGAGCTGGGATCCACCCTTCCCCACAGCCTACAGTTCCCCCAAAGTCACACAAACACACGTTCACACATACACACCATTCCCCCAAAGACACACAAACACACACTCACACATACATGCTATTTCCCCAAAAACAAAAAACAAAAAACAAAAAAAAAAACACACGTTCACACATACACACCATTCCCCCAAAGACACACACACACATACACACCATTTCCCCCACACAAACACACACTCACACATACACACCATTCCCCCAAAGATGCACAATCACATATACACACCATTCCCCCAAAGATGCACAAACACACACTTACACATACACACCATTCCCCCAAAGACGCACAAACACACACTCACACATATACACCATTCCACCGGGGGCCACGGGAACATCGACTCACCCTCAAGTTAACTTTCCTTCCTTAAAGTTCGTTCAAAGTCTGAGACAGAAGCAGAGAGGAAGAAAAGCCTTACCCTCTGCCAAATTATCTTTCGCAGGAAACTATCTTCCTCTCCACCCCTACACTTCAAAACCAGAAGTTTGGGGCTAAAAATGCAAAAAGCCTCATTTCATTATCCAAATTACCGGCTTCTAAATTGACAGGGATTCAGCTTCTCTCTGCCAAAGCTTCAACAGCGTTTCACTGATGAGCTGTATTATATCAACTCTTCCCTCTCTTTTTTGATCCTCTTTTTAATAAAGTCTGAGGGAAATAGGTAATTTATCATTTTAAATAGGAAAGGTGTGGTAGCAGGGGGCTCTGGGGGTTATTAATTGTCACCCTTGCTATCTTGTCATCCGTTTCTGGAAAATCATTTTATTTCAAGTCTTGAAATGGGTGGGGAGAAGGGAATAGGTGTTTAAGAATTGAAAGGTCTGAAGATTGATTAAAGACATTTCAAGGTGCAGGGGTTTTTCACTTGACATTCTCTGATAAGGGGCTAAGAGAAATAAAAGCCATTCTCAAGGGAAAAAGTGATTTCAGAAAATCTAAGCAAGTGTCTAACTTCTTTGTCCCTTCCCATTAAAATTTTATAAACAGGCAATCGTGTGGTTTAAATTTGTCTGAATTTCGGAGCCAGCATTGGAATCTACGCAGTAGATTCTTTAGCTCTTCAGAGGCAAAAGTGACAGAGAGTCTGCTATTCCAGGATCAACACTGCTTGTAACTTTTGTGAATACTTCAATGCACTTGTTAGTTTAATCCTCAGAACTTTATAGCAAGAAGCAAAACTTTTAGATGCTGGCTGAAAATATTAGACTGAAGTCACTGGTAGAAGAAAAAACTGTTTTTTTGGTTTAAATCCTCATAACTTTCCGGCAAGAGACAGAACTTTTAGACATTGGTTGAAAACATTTGACTGGAATCACAGGAAAAGCAAAGTATAATAATTAGTAGTAGTACAAATAACAATTACTGTTTACTGAGTGCTTACCATGTGCCAGATACTATTCTAAGTATTCAAGTGCATCACCTCATAGTATCCTCACAAGACCCCATGAAGAAAATTCTTCTATTGTCTCCACTTTACAGTGCTAGGAACAGAGAATTATTTGAAAGACTGAGTTGCCTTTTTACACAGCTGGTAAGTGGTAGATCAGGGTTTCTGATCCAGATCTGTACCACTGGAGGGTTCTCTGGAGCCCCCACCCCTCAGGAAATGAGAGACCCGTCCAGAAAGTCCTTGGAAAGCTGAGCCATTAGACACAGGCTTGTGGGTCAGCACCTGCGGCAGCTCCTTCTGACCTCCCGAAAGTCAAACAGGACATTCATTTTAGCCACAATCCCAGAAAGCCTGAAACCGAAAATCCAGGAAAATATTTTGAGTTTCGAGTTTGTCATCCTTGCAAAAAGAAGCGAATAAGGACAAATGAAAAACACGCAGTTGCCAAAGTAATTCAACATTGGCAAGAATCTTAATCTAAGACCTCATTAATGAGCTTGGCATTCAGCAGAACCCCGGGTCCCGTTGGGCACTAGCCCCGCCCTAGGACGTCCCCAAGTAGAACCAAACAAATGCACTGACCCTAGTTCGGGCAGGTCATCTGGGAGACGGGACAGGGCAGGGAGCACGGGCTCTGACCCAGTAATGCCTCCAGGTCCTGCTCTATGAGATTCGTGATTTTATTACCCACCAAGAGAGTGGGAAGATTAACCTTCAGTCACTAACTTTAGGGTAGCTCTTCTGTTTTAACAGAGCTCTTTTAAAAAAAAAGAAATTATTGAGGTGAAATTCACAGTAACCATTTCAAAGTATAGAATTCGGCACCACTTAGTACGTTCACAATGCTGTGTAACCGCCACCTCTATCTAGTTCCAAAACACTTTCATCACACCCAAAAGAAAACCCCATCCCCATTCGCAATCCTTCCCAATTCCCTTCTTCCCCCAGCCCCTGGCAAGCCCTAAGCTATTTTTTGTCTCTATAGATTTACCTATTCCGGCTATTTTATATGAATGCAACCCTACACTATGTGGTCTTTCTTGCCTGGCTTCTTTCCCTTTACATAATGTTGTCAAGGTTCATCCAAGGGTATCATGTATTGGTCTTTCGTTTCTTGTTATGGCTGAATAATATGTATAAACCACATTTTGTTTAACCATTCCTCAGCTGATGGACATTTAAGTTGCTTCTACCTTTTGGGAAGTGTGCATAGTACTGCTCTGAACATTTGTGTATGAGTATTTGTCTGAACGCCTGTTTTCAGTTCTTTGGGGCATATATCCAGGGGTGGAATTGCTGGGTCAGATGGTGACTCTGTGGTTAGCCTTCTGAGAAACCACCCTGCTGTTTGCCACAGTGCCTGCATCATTTTACATTCCCACCCAGCAACATATAAAGGCTCTGACTTCCCCACATCCTCACCGACACTTGTTATTTTCCGTTGTTTATCATCAGCGTCATCACAGCCATTCTAGTGGGTATTTAATAAAACATTCTTAGTAATAGCCATAGGTAACATTTATTGAGCACTTACTGTGGGCTGGGTTTTTGCAGCATTTCCTCTCATTCTCACACGTTATTTCATTTAATTCTCATAACAATCTTGTGAGATGGAGAGGAAATTACAGCTCTGGAAAAGTGGGGTCACTTGCCCAAGGCCAAGATTCAAAGTGAAATGCAAAACCTGGCAGTCTGACCACAGAGCGTGTTCTCTTGGCTGCTATAAACATACTGCACATCTGAATAGGAGACAAGTACCCAGGGGATAGGAACCATCAGCCCCATGTTTCCGATGGAGAAATGGAGCCAGAGAGAGGAGTAGAAACTTTCCCAAGACCCACCCATCTAGAATATTACTCAGCCATAAAAAGGAATGAATGAATGACATTCACAGCAACCTGGATGCGACTGGAGACTATTATTCTAGGTGAAGTAACTCAGGAATAGAAAACCGAACATCGTATGTACTCTCTCATAAGTGGGGGCTAAGCTATGAGGATGCAAAGGCATAAAAATAATACAATGGACTTTGGGGACCCAGCGGGGGAAGTGGGGGAGGGATAAAAGACTACAAATTGGGTTCAGTATATACTGCTCGGGTGAAGAATGCACCAAAATCTCACAAATCACCACTAAAGAACTTATGTAACCAAGTACCACTCGTTCCCCAAAAACCTATGGAAATCAAAATAAATTGATTAATTAAATTAAATTTTTAAAAAAGATCCACCCATCTAGAAAGTTCCAGGTCCATCCATCCATTCCTTCCCCCCAACCCCATATTCCTTCCCCTCCATTGTGTACAATTGTTTTACAATATTTAGCATTTTAATTGTCAAGTGCAATTAAACCTGGGACTCAGCTGCTTCCAATCTCTGGAATGAAGAGAATGATTATCATCATTCATTGGACATTTTAAACTAAAACACAAAGTCCTTCCTGGTTAAAATCACAGTTAAAATCTACTTCAGGAATACTGCAATAAAACACTGCCCAGTATTCCAACATTGCAATCAAATAAACCCTATCTTAGAGTTGGGGTATTTACTACAAGTCATAAAATTATAAACTGCGGCCCAGACTCACATGGGGCCAGACTTGGGGGATCAAGGATAAAAGAAATACTCAGGACACCATTCTCAATAACCCTTTTCAAGCATATCCACATTGCTGGGGGTAACTGGATCTGACATTGGAGACCACAGGCCCCTGGGAGTCATGGATATAAACCCTGATGGTGGTTGTCATCTCACTACAGCCCTAAACAACCTAATAGGGCAGGGTCAAAGGCACAACACCCTGGACATCAGGATTCCCGGGTTCCACGGTGGCTTGGGCACACACAGCTCTGAGGACCTCATCTCAATTCTCCACCTTTGGGAGGCTTCCCCACCCACATCCACCCCAGCCACTCTCTCATTCCTCCTCCTGTTTCATTTCCTCATGGCCCTTACCACCCAGTGGAACTGTTTTGTTATACAATCCGTTCTTGTTATTCGTGGCAATTGTGTTCTCTTCCACAAAGTCACTGCAAATACTGAATTGGCAAATGCTGAATCATTGTGACTAGGAGAGATATGAGGTTAGGTTCCTGTGAGCCTCTGGTCATATTATCATCCACTCATCCACACATAACCTTGTTTTAGGTGTGTTTCTGTTTCAAGATACGGTATTTTAAATATATATATGGTTGATTCATTAACATTGAACTCACAGCCCACAGCACTATCACTCAAACCTAAACCAGGCATATCTAACACAGGTATTTTCTCCATAAGGCACAGCACACACAGCCTTCTTATTCTTAGGAACACTAGAGAGCACTTCAGCACTATGCTTCGGGGCCATTGTAAACAGCAAAATCACCAACACAAAGTACACACAAAATGTGAAAAGCATAGCATTCAGTTTAAGACCACGGAAAGGACACTGCTTACATCATGAGAGCTGAAATGAGACCACAGAAAGGACACTGCTTACATCATGAGAGCTGAAACGAGAGGGCAGAATGCTGCCTTGTTCAACCTCAAGGGTTGTGCACATCAGGTGACTCAAAGTTTTTTTTACCACTCTGCAAACGCAAGTATTGATTTAAGGGTTACAAACACATTTCAGCCCGTAGGCAAATTCACAAATACAGAATCCACAAAGAATGAGGATCGACTGTTGTTATCTGTTCATCATCCATCTTTCCCACTGGAGTATATTCTCTAAGAAGGCAGAGCCCCGGACTCACCTTCTCACCACTATATCACCCACTGCCTTGCAATAAATAAATAGTAATTTTTGGCCGGGTACGGTGGCTCACACCTGTAATCCCAGCATTTTGGGAGGTTGAGGCCAGTGGATCACTTGATCCCAGGAGTTTGAGACCAGCCTGGGCAACACAGCAAAACCCCATCTCTACTAAAAATATGAAAAATTAACTGGGCGTGGTGGCATGAACCTGTAGTCACAGCTACTTGGGTGGCTGAGGTGGGAGGATTGCTTGAGCCTGGGAGATCAAGGCTGCAGTGAGCCACGATTGCGCTACTGTACTTCAGCCTGGGTGACAGAGTGAGACTCTGTCTCAAAAATAAATAAATAAATAAAATAAATACAATTTTTTGTCTCAATGCACAAATTATATGTTGCTTTAATAAATATTTGTGGAATGAAACAATTCTTTTTTACTTTTCTTTGAGGTGAAATCTCTCTCTGTAATCTAAGCACCATCTCAGTTGACTACAACCTCCACCTCCTGGCTCATGCGTTAGCCTCCCAAGTAGCTGGGATTACAGGTGTGAACCACCATGCTCAGCTAATTTTTGTATTTTTAGTAGAGATGGGGTTTCACCACATTGGTCAGGCTGGTCTCAAACTCCTGACTTCAGGTGATCTGCCTGCCTCAGCCTCTCAAAGTGCTGGGATTACAGCAGTGAGCTACTGCAGCAGGCCGAAACAATTCTTGAACAGTCATAAATTAAAGCTGCCATGATGGATAACAGTATTTGTATCATGTACCTTGAATTCAGGCAAGAAATTAAGTGGGAGACAACTCGCTATAGTCAAAATTCTATTCATGCATAGGGCTACCCTAGATGGATAGTCTTGAGAAATGAAGGCCTAGTGACCAGAAGAAAGGGTGGAAGGTCGTCCTTATCTTGACCCTGCCTCCTCTGGCTCTGCATCCTCTGAGAAACAGCTGTGCCTCTACCCGCTGGGAAGAATGGGCTGTCCCATGGGCCTCTGAGGGAGGGAGAAGGAGGTGAGAAGCTGAGGAGACCCATCCAGCTCAGGCTGACTCTCACGCATGCTTGCACAAGAGAGTCCACACCAGGAAAGCCACATTAGAGAGGGATGACCTCTGAGACGCTCCTAATTCCAGAACCCTTTGTTGCTCTATTGCTCTGCCTTCCTTGAGTGACAGGCGTTATATTAGTTTTATAACCTCTTGTGTTGGCAAATTCAAGAAAGCTAAAAGTAGCATTCGACGACCTTATGTGCTGCAAGGTGCCCTATTTTTATCTCCCAACAACTGACTTGGGGCACAGGTTTTCCAAATCCCTTTGGCTTTCCCCTCCCTGTGCAGATTCAGTGGGGCCAGCACCTGCCCCGGTTTCTCTCCCAATTTCCCTCTGCAAAGACAGTGCTTGTGACGCCTTCAGAGCCAGGTGTGCTAGGAGGTCAGTTTGCTCAGGTTATCCACATAGCCTTAACCTAGAGGCAGAGAGAAATGTGTATACTTCTAAGAGAAAGGTGTTGTGTAAATGTCTATCAACCTTTTTAACTCCCCTTAACTAAGGCAGACAACCGCATGGGCACCAGGGGGCTTTTCCAAGACATCTAGATTTAATACCTGCCAACAAAACTTCTTGCCAAGGATGCAGAACTCAGCAGGGCCAGTGAGCTGGGTTTGAATCCCAGCTCCACTACTTACTAGCTGTGTGACCTGGGGTAAACTTCTTAACCTCTCTGAACTTCAGTTCACGCATCTGAAAATGGAATAATAAAAGTACCCTCTTCTTAGGGTTGCTTAAAGGGTTAGTGAACATGAAACACCAAACAAGCAGTGGGCCTGCTCTCTTTGTTACTATTTGATATGGCGTGGCTCTGTGTCCCCACCCAAATCTCATCTCAAATTGCAATCCCCACGTGTCAAGGGAGGGACCTGATGGGAGGTGATTGGATCATGGAGTCGGTTTCCCCCGTGCTGTTCTCATGATAGTGAGTTCTTATGAGATCTGACGCTTTAAAAGTGTTTAGCAGTTTCTCCTGTCTTCTCTTTCCTACCGTCTTGTGAAGAAGGTACTTGCTTCTCCTTTGCCTTCTGCCATGATTGTAAGTTTCCTGAGGCCTCCCCAGCCATGCGGAACTGTAAGTCAATTAAACCTCTTTCCTTTATAAATTACCCAGTCTCGAGTATTTCTTTAGAGTGGTGTGAAAATAGATCAGTACACTATTGTTGCTATCATTAGTAGTAACTTTTTTCCCTTCCCCAGGCAGAATGTGTGCATCTTTTGATGTATGCACACATTCTGACTTATACACCAGGTACTTTGATCTGAAGATGGACAGTTTCTCCATCCACACAGAATTCACACCCTACCCAGTAGGTTATGAACACATAGCATGAAAAAAGTAATACAGCTCATTGATCATTTTTACATGGATTACATGTTGAAATGATCATATTTTGGAAATATTGGGTTAAATATATTGTAAAAATTAATGTCATTCCTCAAAAAGTTAAACACAGAATGACCAATTGGCAATTCTACTCCTAGGTCTATACCCAAAAGAATTGAAAGCAGGGATTTAAACAGATATTTATACACCAATGTTCAGAGTAGCACTATTCATGATAGCCAAAAGCTGGAAACAGCTCAGTTTCCATTGATGGATGAATAAATAAACAAAATGTGATATATCCATATAGCAGATTATTATTCAACCTTAAAAAGGAAGGAAGTTCTGATACATGTTACAACATGGATTAACCTTGAAAACCATATGCTAAATGAAATATGCCAGACACAAAAGGACAGTGTATATTTCCACTTACATAAGGTATCTAGATGACGCAAATTTATAAAGACAGAAGGAAGAATAGGGGTTACCAGGGGCTGAGATTACTTAATGGCTATGGAGTTTCTGTTTGGGATGATGAAAAAGCTCTGAAGATGGATGGTGGTGATGATTACACAACCTTGTGAACATGTTTAATGCCACTAAACTATACACTTAAAAAACGTTAAAATGGTAAACTTTGATGTGTTTTGCTACAATAAAAAATTGATGTTGGCCGATTTTTTAATGTTTTTAAATGTAACCACTAGAAAAGTTAAAATTACATACATGGTTCCCATGATCTTTCTTTTGGACATACAATGTCTAGCACAGATCTGGAAGAAGAGATGGGCGCTAAACAAGGAATCACATCTCACAATATCACAGAGGGTTGTTGCAATGTAATCCAGAGCTGAGGGCTAGGGAGAGGCTTACCTTAAGGAAGAACATTTGCACTGGGGTCTTGCCATGCTTTGGCTGTGACCCCACCCAAATCTCACTGAATTGTAGCTTCCATAATTCCCATGTATCATGGGAGAGACCCAGTGGGAGGTAATTGAATCATGGGGGCAAGTCTTACCCATGCTCTTCTTGTGGCAGTGAATAAGTCTTACAAGATCTGATGGTTTTATAAATGGGAGTTCCCCTGCACAAGCTCTTTCTTGCCCGCTGCCATGTAAAAAGTCCCTTTGCGCCGGGTATGGTGGCTCACGCCTGTAATCCCAGCACTCTGGGAGGCCGAGGCGGGCGGATCACAAGGTCAGGAGATCAAGATCATCCTGGCTAACACGGTGAAACCCCATCTCTACTAAAAATAGAAAAAAATAGCCCCGTGTGGTGGCAGACGCCTGTAATCCCAGTTATTCGGGGGCTGAGGCAGGAGAATGGCGTGAACCCGGGAGGCAGAGCTTGCAGTGAGCCGAGATGGTGCCACTGCACTCCAGCATGGGCAACAGAGCCAGACTCCATCTCACACACGCACACAAAAAAAACTCTCTTTGCTCTTCCTTCGTCTTCTGCCATGATCATGAGGCCTCCCCAGTCATGTGGAACTGTGAGTCAACTAAACCTCATTTCTTTATAAATTACCCAGTCTCAGGTATGTCTTTATTAGCAGCGTGAGAACAGACTAATACAGGTCTAGAGGATGAGTGGCAGTTAATTAAGCAAAGAAAGAAGGACAAGTGTCCCAGTCAGAACCAGTCTGTCCAAAGATGTGATCCATTGGAGGAGGCTGAGGGGCAGAGGAGGTAGAGTGTAGATGATGGAGAGAGAGAGAAGGGGGAAAGTGAGGCAGAGAAGAGGTGGACAGGTCAAAGAGGAGAGCTGAGGATTTATCCAGAGGACAGTGCCATGTGCAATGTCATGGCACCAATGATCACCCCTCACGAACCAAACCCACTGTATTTGAGTTGTAAACTTCTCTGTGTCTTCAACTGGATGATGAACTCCTGATGCTCAGGGACCACATCTTGGTATCTTCCATATCCTCAAACCATCTCAGCCCCTGGCACAAAATTTGCACCAATAAATATTTTACTGGCTTTACCTAAAGGAAGCCAACACAAGTGGGTCCCCCTAGCAGCTAACCCTACCTGGCACCCAGCCTTCCTCTGGAGCCCAAACGTCAGGTTAACAATGCTTCCAAAGGATATTTCTAAAAGGAGATGCTGCCGAACCCAGAGATAAAGAACAAATGCAAAACTGAAAATATCCCTGCAGGTCTAAACAATAATTAAACCTTTGAAACTGATAAAAAAAATCATTGGGTAAGGTGGAACTAAGCATGTTTAGATATTAGCAACAGAGATGTTCATGCTTAACATCATTCCATCCCTAGTTACCAACCCTGTAGGGCAGTCTGGTGCTGGGAGATAGTGCATCAAACTTGAATTGTTCCATTGATTATTCTTTCCACATATCTTTGTTGAGTGCGTACTATGAAGCAGGTACTTTTGAGATGCTAGAAGCCTTGGTCAGCTTCTGACCAATCGTATCTGGACCAGAACTCCCCTCCTGTATCTAGAGTAACTCCTCTCATACTGCAGCTGAATATCTCATTATCAAATGCTAATGAGGAAACTAACAGGTTTTTCTGAGACAGGGTCTCACTCTGTTGCCCAGACTGGAGTGCAGTGGCACAATCATGGCTCACTGCAGCCTCAACCTTGTAGGTTCAACCGATCCTCCCACCTCAGCCTCCCAAGTAGCTGGGATTATAGGTGTGTGCCACTACACTTAGTTAATCTTTTGTATTTTTTGTAGACACAGGATTTTGCCATGTTGCTCACACTGGTCTTGAACTCCTGGACTCAAGCAATCCATCTGCCTTGGCCTCCCAAAGTGTTGGGATTACAAGCGTGAGCCACTGAACCCAGCCAGAAACAAACATCTTTAAAGTATTTACTATGTGCCACGAATTATGCTAGACATTTTGCCCACACCACCTCATTGTAATCCTCACAGCAACACTGTGGGGTAGACTCTATTCTTCACAAAGTACATATGAGATTCTAGGCTTCTGTGTTTTACCCATTCTAAGCTATAAATCTCCTAAGTGAAAAAGCCAAAATTTGAACCCAGAGCTCCTCTTATTTCTCGACAAGGGAGACGTGAGAGAAGTTCAACTTGAGCAAGAAAAAGAAGAAAATGGGAAAGGCTGTAGGGTAAGAATGGGGTCAGGACATCTAGACCCCTCCGCCCCTCATAGCAACATCCTGTGGGTAGAATGGAAGACTACACATAATAATGGCAAAAAAACGCTCATGTGTTTCTAAAAGAAACAACAAAGTAAGATCCATGGTGTTTAAGGATAAAAATGGTTTCACCAAGGACTGAACTTAATAAATATTTACTGAGCCCCACCCTATGCCAATTGCTGTGCTGTCAGCATTCAATATCCAAGGAAAAAATAACAATGACAATGATCATGGTCACCCTTTTCTGGAAAGTGTACCATGTGCGCAACACTATTCTAAATACTATACATATATTAGCTAATTCAACCCTTACAATGGCACTACAAGGTAGTTATTAATATTTTCTTGATTTCATGGATGAAGGACAAGTTGGATGTAGTCCCTGACCCCAAGGGTCCCATGGTGGAGTAGGGGAGATAAGGCAAGCAAGGAAACAGCCTCTGCATCATGTCAACGCATTGAGCAAGGTGCCAAGTAGCAAGACAACAGCAATCAGGTGAGGGCTTAGATACTGATTCACTTCTCAGAGCCTCTGTTTCCTCATCTGTACAATGGGGATACTGTCACCCACCTCACAGGATTGTTTTGAGGGTCTAGTGAGTTTATACTTAAAAAACACCCAGCCTAATTTTGATTCTGGCCATGAAAGAGCAAGCTCACCAAAGCCCATCTTTCCCAAAAATTCTGGGGAAAAAAATGCAAAAGGCAACAACCCGAGGATTCCTACAAGTCATTGACAACAGGTGGGTAGGGCAGGGGAGTCCACTTTTGAAGCAAGACTAATGTGGCAGTGGTGAGTTTCCTTCATCTCTCAGTTTTGGCCAAAAGATGGGCAGGATCTAGGAACTGTGCTTTGGAAATGAGGAGTAAATACTTCAGAGCATCCCATATTTCTGGCCAGAGGACCAGGAAAGGAAGCTCTGTGAGTAGGAGAGTATGGGCAGAATCTTTGGGTTTTTGTGTGTGTGTGTGTGTGTGTGTGTGTGTGTGTGTGTGTGTCTTTTTTCTCTCCCAGTCATGCCCCAACATCAGTCCAGACACAAAACTGCACTCATATGACATAGAAAGAGCACAGGCACCAAAGATCCCAAAAGACATCCCATTCCTTTGGACCAAGAAGCTCAGAATGAATAAGGTAAGGGAGAGTACATGAGATTAAAAAAAAAATTAATAATTTCAACTTTTCTTTTGGATTCATGGATACGTGTGCAGGTTTGTTACAGGGGTATGTTGTGTGACGCTGAGGTTTGGGGTATGAATGATCCCATCAGTCAGTGATATGGTTTGGCTGTGTCCCCACCCAAATCTCACCTTGAATTGTCATAATCCCCACGTGTCAAGGGCGGGGCCAGGTGGAGATGATTGAATCATGAGGGCAGTTTCCCCCATACTGTGTCTCATGGTAGTGAGTCTCACAAGATCTGATGGTTTTATAAATGGGAGTTCCCCTGCACAAGCTTTCTTGCCTGCTGTCATGTAAGACGTCCCTTTGCTCTTCCTTCATCTTCTGCCATGATTGTGAGGCCTCCCCAGCCATGTGGAACAGTAAGTCCATTAAATCTCTTTCCTTTATAAACTACCCAGTCTCATAGATGTCTTTATTAGCAGCATGAGAACAGGCTAATACACTCAGGTAATTAGCACAGTACCAAACAGGGCGTTGTTCAGCACTTGCTCTCTCCTACTCTCTCCCATCTAGTGGTCCCCAGTATCTGCTGTTTGCATCATCTTTAAGTCCATTACACCCATGGGTTTTTTTCTCTCTCTTTTCTCTCACCACTTCGCCCCCAATGAGAGGGCCAGTCATTCAGATCTGTGCAACAGGGCAAGAGGCTAAAACTCTGACAGAACCCTATCTTTTTGGTCAAAAGAACTAGAGAAAGAGGCCCCTGAAAGCCAGAGAACGTGGAAGTTATCTCCAAAAGAAAAGAGCTGGAGAAGCAAAGCCGTAATCTGTATGTGAAATGCTGCCCACACTCAGAATAAACCCAAAGCAGCATAGCAAAGGTTTCAGGAACTTAACTGGCATCGGATCACCACCTATAGAAGGCAAGACAGAACCAACAGTCTGAATCTAACCAGAATGACTGACTGTTTAAGAAAAACAAAACAAGCAAACCAAACATCATATTCTCCAGAAGGAAACCCAGAGTCTCACAAAAATATTCAAAATCTCCAGGAGATACTCCAAAATTGTGTGATATGCCAAAGACTGGGAAAATCCTAACCAATTTTCAAAGGCAAAAGCAATCAACAGGCCGGGCACAGTGGCTCGCACCTGTAATCCCAGCACTTTGGGAGGCCGAGGCAGGTGGATCACCTGAGGTCAGGAGTTTGAGACTAGCCTGACCAATATGGTGAAACCCCATCTCTACTAAAAATACACAAATTAGCTGGTCATGGTGGCAGGCACCTGTAGTCCCAGCTACTTGGGAGCCTGAGACAGGAGAATTGCTTGAACCCAGGAGGCAGAGGTTGCAGTGAGCCAAGATCCTGCCACTGCACTACAGCCTGGGTGACAGAGTGAGACTCCATCTCAAAAAAAAAAAAAAAAAAATCAACAGGTGGCAACACCGAGATGAGCCAGATATTAGAATTACCAGACAAAAACTTTAAAGCAGGCATTATGACCATGCTCCATAAGATAAAGGTAACCACTCTTGAAACGAAGAGCTAGCAATTCTCATAGAGAAACAGAAGCTATTAAAAAGTAACCAAATGAAAATTTTGGAATCAAAAAATACACTATCCAAAATTCAGTGGAAAATGTTCTCATTTACTGGATGAGCTCAATATCAAAATGGAGATGACAAAGGAAAGAGTCAGTGAATGTGAAGTTAGGTGAATAGAAATTATCAAATCCAAAGAACAGAGAGGAAAAAAAGATTAATTTCTTGTAAAAAGCCCCAAGGAGCAATTAGACAATATCAAAAGATCTAACATTCATGTCGCTGGAGAATTGAGAAGGATTGGTGCAGAATAAAAACAACAAAAAACAAAACTCTTAAAGACATAATGGCTGAAAATTCCCAAATTTTGTGAAAAACATAAATTCACAAATTCTAAAAGCTGAGTAAACCCCACATAGGAAAAACTCAAAGAAAACCATGCCTAGGCACATCAAAATCAAACTGTTGAAAGTCAAAGAAAATCCTGAAAGCAGCCATTTAAAAAATAATAATGACGCATTATAGATGAAGGGACAACAGTTTGAATGACAGGAGATTTCTTACCAAAACTATGAAAGCCAAAAGTTACTAGAACATCTTTTTTTTTTTGCAGATAAAGTATGACATTTATTCCATTTTAACAACATTTAAGAAAGAAGTATATTTTTCAATCATATTTTCCACTTTTTACTAAGCAGACATTCAAGCTGTCACACACACTCATATATTACCCATGATACTAACATATTTTTGATTTTTTTTATTTTTTAAACTTTTATTTTAGGTTCAGTGGTACATGTGCAGATTGGATGTAGAGGTAAACTTGTGTCATGGGAGTTTATTGTACAGATTATTTCATCACCCAGGTACTAAGCCTAGTACTTGATAGTTCTTTTTTCTCATCCTCTCCCTCGTCCCACCCTCCACCCTTAAGCAGACCCCAGTATCTATTTAGAACACCTTTTGGCTGGGTATGATGGCTCTTGGCTGTAATCCCAGCACTTTGGGAGGCTGAGGCAGGCAGATCCCCTGAGCTCAGGAGTTCGAGACAAGCCGGGCCAACATGGTGAAACCGTCTCTACTACAAATACAAAATTTAACTGGGCGTGGTGGTGGGCGCCTGTAATCCCAGCTACTCAAGAGGCTGAGGCAGGAGAATCACTTGAACCCAGGAAGCGGAGGTTGCAGTGAGCCGAGATCACACCATTGCACTCCAACCTGGGCAACAAGAGTGAAACTCACTGAGGTCGGAAGCTCGAGACCAGCCTGATCAACATGGAGAAACTCTGCCTCTACCAAAAATACAAAATTGGCCAAGCATGGTGGTACATGCCTGTAATCTCAGCTACGCGGGAGGCTGAGGCAGGAGAATCGCTTGAACCCAGGAGATGGAGGTTGCCATGAGCTAAGATCATGCCACTGCACTCCATCCTGGGTAACAAGAGCAAAACTCCATCTAAAAAAAAAAAAAAATTATGTATATCAGCTCTCAGCTCAAACATCAGGCATCCTTCCTGGACCATGTCTTCTGAGTCTGTCCCTACCCCACTACTCTCTACCACTGCCTCTCCAATCAGCACAAGTTTAAAGTGTGTATTTATGTGTTTATATGATCATTGCTCTTCACCCTTAGAGACTGTAAGGTCTGTGCAGATTAGTTTGGTCTTGTTCAGTCTTGGCTCTGTAGCATCTTATAGATACCAGGCACAGAATGGGTACTCAAAGGTGCATGGAATGAATGAGCAAATGGGTAAATAAAAAATAAGAAGAAAGTCAGCAGGCCGGGTGCAGGGGCTCACATCTGTAATCCCAGCATTTTGGGAGGCCAAGACAGGCAGATCATCTGAGGTCAGGAGTTTCAGACGGGCCTGGCCAAGATGGTGAAACTCCATCTCTACTAAAAATACAAAAATTAGCCAAGCATGGTGGCACATGCCTGTAATCCCAGCTATTCGGGAGGCTGAGGCAGGAGAATTGCTTGATGCCGGGAGGCAGAAGTTGCAGTGAGCCGAGATTGCGCCACTGCACTCCAGCCTTGGCAACAGAGCGAGACTCCATCTCAAACAAAAAGAAAGCCAGTCAATTGGTTGGTCAAAGCAAAGTGCAAATATAGTTTAGGAGTGGAAGGGTAAGTAAACCATGTGGCTAGGCAAAAGAAGGAGCTTTCAGATGAGCAAAGTCACTGGACTCACCAAAACAGACCAACCAGAAGGGCTGTGTGATCTCCCCCGATCTTTATTAATAGGATGAACTGCCATCTGTCTCAGAGAGATGAAGTAGAGATAAACTACACCATGCCAGAAGACTCTTAAGACACCTTTTGACTCAATAATAGATATTTGCTCTTCGTAATCACTCTTTGAAACTGTACATGGGAAAGAAGCCACTTTAAAGAAGTAATTTCTAAATACTTCACTAGCTAAAAAAGTCAGACCATGTCTATGGGATGGGAACCAGGAAAGAGAAGTCTTGGGAAGAGATGGAGAATGAACAGTTGTCTTCCTGCTGCTGCCAGGCAGAAGGTGAATTAGACTTGTTCTAGGAGGTTCCAGGACTCAGAGGTAAAACCAAGAAGAAATTAAAGGAAAACAGATTTAGCTTACTGTAAGGCAAATGCTAATAGTTATCAAGATCTCCTCTGAAACAAAAGAAATGGATGACCTCATAAGGTCAGCAACTCCTTGTATCTAGAAGGCTTGGAGAAAAGGCTGAATAACCAGAAATTTACAGAAGGTAACTTCAAACTGCCCACTTGGCAGGAGATTGGACTAGATCTGTGTTTTCCACACTGTACCATGGGATATGAGTCCTGAAAGGAAATCTGAAAAAGACTGCATGCTATAACCCTCCACTGGAGATTAACAAAGCACATTAGCATATTATAAGCTTTGAAAAATCCTGCAGATAGGACTTGAGCTCCAATGTTGTACAGAACACTTTTTTTTTTTTTGAGACGGAGTCTCACTCCATTGCCCAGACTGGAGTGCAGTGGCATGATCTCAGCTCACTGCAACCTCCGCCTCCCCGGTTTAAGCAATTCTCCTGCCTCAGCCTACCGAGTAGCTAGGATTACAGGTGCGTACGACCACGCCTGACTTTTTTTTTGTTTGTTTGTTTCATATTTTTAGTTGACATGGTGTTTCACCATGTTGGCCAGGCTGGTCTCAAAATCCTGACCTCAAATGATCCACCTGCCTTGGCCTCCCAAAGTGCTGGGATTATAGGTGTGAGCCACCTTGCCCAGCCTCCAGAACACATTTCAAATGACCTGGACTAGAAGACAACACTGACCTTCTCAACTTGAACATTCTATGCTTCTCTCTCCATTAAAAAGGAAGCTCTAGGCCAGTGGGTCTCCAACTTGAGTATGTATCTGAATTCCCTGGAGAGCTTATTAAAACAATTTTAGGCTCCACCCCTAAATTTCCCATAGCTGGGATCGGGGGTGAGGTCTGAAATTTTGCATTTGCAACAAGTTATCAGATGGTGCTGTTGCTGCTGGTCCAGTGATCTCATTTTGCAATTTATCTAGCCTTCGAGATTAAGAACGTTCAGGGTTTTAAAAACTTGAACTAGCTAAACTTCATATACCTCACTGCGAATTAGTCTCCAAGCACCTGTAATTCTGATCTTTCCTTCTCACCCCATAAAATGGTAGGTGGATGCCTTCTGTAAGGCAAAAGAGAAATCTGATCCTTAATGAAGTAGATACAGTCTGCAAAGCCCTCTCCTGTCAGTAATTGTGACCAGAGAAGACCCAGGTGGCATTATTAGGGGAGGCTACATGGAGCCAGCCTTGCTCAGACCTTTCAGATTCAAATTCAGGCACATACTTAGTTTTCCCCCAGGCATCCTCTGAGATGCTTCCACCTCTGTTGCCTCACGTATCCACCAGGGAAACCTTACTAGGCAGCTACCACGATTCCCTTTTAACTGGAGGCAAAACTGAGGCTCAGAGAGGCAAAGTAGGTTGGCCAAGGTCACATGGTAGAAAGAAACAGAGCTAGGGTTTGAACCCAGATCATTTAAACCCATGTTTGGATCTTTTTCTGTAATATGACTCTTCCTGCCAACTTGCATGCCGGCCTCCTTCCGATCCTTCAGTCCCTCCCTATCCCTCACATTGGTCAAAACGTACTGCTTGAGGGAAGCCCCTCCCCTCCACCAATTCCTCCTAGAAGCAATTCCCTTTAGTTGCACAAAGCACTACTGAGTGTCAGGTACCTGGAGACACAGCCGTGAACAAAACAGACAAGGTCCCCATCCCTGCTGAGTACACAGCAAAATTAGCTAAACAGACAACTCATACAGCCTGCAAAGTATTCTCCAAACACAGACACACAGTATGTCTGGCTGGTCAGAAGGGTTTCTGGGAGATGATGCTTTTGCTAAATCTTAGAGGTATCTGGCGGAAGACACACTGGACCCTAGACCAACGCCCTGGGCTGACGCTTCCCACATCACACCTGGACCCCTGCCAACCTCCCAAGCTTCCCCCACTCCATACATAGCACTGCCTTCCGCTCCACTGCATGGAACCAAAACATAAGAGTTGTGAGCCCAAATATCTGAGACAGGTCTCAACCAATTTAGAAAGTGTATTTTGCCAAGGTTAAGGACGTGCCCGTGATACAGCCTCAGGAGGTCCTGACGACAGGTACCCAAGGTGGTCAGGATACAGATTGCTTTTATGCATTTCAGGGAGACAGGAGACATCAATCAGCATGTGTAACAGGTACATTGGTTCAGTCCAGAAAGGTGGGACAACTCGAGGCAAGGGGTAGGTAGATGACAGACAAAAGGTTACATTCTTTTGAGTTCTTGATCGGCCTTCCACTAAATACACAATTCAATCTGGCTCTGTGAATCTGCATTTTTACATAAACAATAGGGCAGAGGAAGCAATCAGTTATGCATTTGTCTCAGGTGAGCAGAGGGATGACGTTCTGTCCTGTGCCTGTGAACATCAGCTATCCATTTACATTGCCAGGGTGAAATTCAACAGAACTGTTTTAGGGCAAAGATCTTGAGGCCCACAAGGAATTTCCTTGTGGGCAAACTGTGAGAGAGGTATGTCGCTTTTTGATCTTTGTAGCCATCTTATTTTGGAATAAAATGGAAGGCAGGTTTGCCAGCTTGACTTTTCCCTTAGCTTAGTGATTCTGGTAGCCCACGGTTTATTTTCCTTTCACAGAGTCATCCTTGATAAATCTCCTTCCTCCCACCCCATCCACACTACCTCTGTGCACATTCCTGGAATCCATCTATTCTGTCCATCAGCACTGCTGTGACCCAGTCCCAGATACCCTCACCTCACACCTGGACAACTGCAGCAGCCTCCCCACTGGTCTCTCTGACTCCCCTCTAGCTCCTCTATAACCCGTTTGACTAGAACAATGGATCCTTTGTAATCATGTATCAGACCTTCACTCCCCTCCTGTCAACCTAAATGGCTCCCTATTACTCCTAGAATCCAAATTCTTTCTAACGGCCTACAAGTCTCTCCCTAATCAGAGCATAGCCCACTTCTCTCCCACCTCACCCACCTCTACCCTTTCCCAACTCTCATCTCCTGCCACACTGACCTTCCTTCTTTCCTTTAAGCCCACCAACTCACCCCAGGGCCTTGTCACTTGCTGCTCCCTATCTGCAAAGCTCTTCCTCCAGACCCTTCAGGAGCTTGCTTCCTGTCACATAGATCCTTAGCCTACATGTCACCTTCTCAAGGAAGCCTCCCTTGATCTCCCAGTCACTCCTGATTATATCAAAGATGTATTCTTTTTCACAGCCCTGAGTCATTCTCTGATATTTTCCAGTTTATTCATCTACTATCTGTCTCCCCCAACTGGAATATAAGCTCCTTAAAGGCAGAAACTTTGTCTATCTTGTTTATTTCCTAGAATGAAGCTTGTTACATTCTAATGGATCCTCGAATATTTACTGAGTGAGTGAATGAATGAATGGCAAAAAAAAAAAAAAAAATAGCTCAGTGTAATTGAACATCCAGTCTGTGGAAATGACACTGAGGGGTTTTCAGCCAAGGAGTGACATGATCAGAGGTGCTTTCTAGAAAGGTCACTCTGGCTGCTGGAGGAGTGGGAGGGGAGCAGAGACATATACCAACTTGAAGGACATTTGAATGGGACGTGGTGATGAGTGAGACACACAGGAAGCTGAGGAACGGAGGTATCAGCGATCAAAAACTCCACTGCAGTTCATCCTACACTGCCCAGACCCATGGACTGTGCTGCAACAGATATCAACATTTTAATTCACTAACTAAATGTACTCTGTGTATTTCAGAACCAGAAACTTCTTTTCTGCTTCTCTCTTTCCATATTTCTCTCTACTCCCAAAAGATAGATTGCACAGCACTATGCCCACTATGAGTGCCCACTGTATAAATACATGGAGCTTCTAGAAGGTGAAAGATCTGACACTCCCTCCATAAGATGCAAGGGGAGCAACGATAAAGCATTGCTGTTCTGGCCAAGCACAGTGGCTCATGCCTGTAATCCCAGCACTGTGAGACACCGAGGCAGGTGGATTGCTTGAGCTCAGGAGTTTTGAGACCAGCCTGGACAACATGGTGAGACACAATCTCTACAAAAAAAATAAAAATTATCTGGGCATGGTGGTGTGTGCTTGTCCTGTAGTCCCAGCTACTCGAGGGGGCTGAAGCAGGAGGATTGCTTGAGCCCAAGAGGTCGAGGCTGCAGTGAGCTGAGATCGTGCCATTGCATTCCAGCCTGGTTGACAGAGTGAGACCCTTTTAAAAAAGAATTGCAGTTCTGGAGTCAGACAGAGCTGGTTATACTACATGCACATTGCTTAGCTTTTGGGCCTCAGCATCTTCATCTGTAAAATAGGGATACTGGGAGCCTCCATCTCAGAGGATTCTTGCAAAATTACAAGGGATCCTACATGAAAAGTGTTCAGCGCTGTGCCAGGCACAGAGTAAGCCCACAGGAGCTATTATTAGGCATCTCAGTCACTTAAATCAAATCAGCAGCCTCTCCCAGCCCCGTGGCCCCTGCCCTCTGCCTCTGTCCCTGTGTCTGAATCATCCTACTCCCTTTCCCTGTCTTGACTGCTGGTTGGCTGCTATTTCTCCAGACCTGGGATATGTCATAATGTGATTGATGCACCCAATCATAAAAATAACTAGTTATTTTGATGTGGGGTGCGTCATCCCTAAAAATAACTGAGCACTGTGGAAGTGAAGGCACCAAGGCAAATGTTGGTTTGCATCGTGTGCGCACACACTCACACCAACATGCACACACACACAACATGCAGACCCTCACACCAACGTGCACACACAAACAGGCAGACCCTCACACCAACGTGCACACACCCTCACACCAACATGCACACACACACCAACGTGCACACACACAACATGCACATACACACCAACAGGCACACACTCTCACACCAACATGCACACATACCAACATGCACACTCTCACACCAACATGCACACTCTCACACCAACATGCACACACACAACATGCACACACACATCAACATGCACACACACACCAACGTGCACACACACACCAACGTGCGCACACACACACCAACATGCACACACACATCAACAGGCACACACTCTCACACCAACATGCACACATACCAACATGCACACTCTCACACCAACATGCACACTCTCACACCAACATGCACACACACACCAACATGCACACACACACCAACAGGCACACACTCTACACCAACAGGCACACACACCAACATGCACACACCCTTACACAACATGTACACACATATCCTTACACCAACATGCACACACACCAACATACACACACGCCATGCACACATATACACCATGCACACATATACACCAACATGCACACACAATGTGCACACACACCAACATGCATACACCCTTATACCAACATGCACACTCTCACATCAACATGCACACTCCCTTACACCAACATGCACACACTCACACCAACATGCACACACCCTTACACCAACATGCACACACCAACAGGCACACACCAACAGGCACACTCACACCAACATGCACACACCAACAGGCACACTCACACCAACATGCACACACCAACAGGCACACTCACACCAACAGGCACACTCACACACCAACATGCACACACCAACAGGCACACTCACACCAACAGGCACACACCATGCACACACCAACAGGCACACTCACACCAACAGGCACACATCAACATGCACACACCATGCACACACACCAGCATGCACACACCAACATGCACACTCACACCAACATGCACACACTCACACCAACATGCGCACACACACCAACATGCACATGCCCTTATGCCAACATACACACCAATATGCACACACTCATACCAACATGCACACACACACCAACGTGCACACACACACACAGAATAGTCACTTTAAATAGGATGGGGAAATACTCCAACTTTAATCAACGGGAGAAAAGCCTCGCTACGACCACCCCATCACTCTCACAGACAGCTGATGATGGTGACAGCTGATTAGAGGGCTCTTGTCCAGAGGCGGCCCAGCAAGGGACAGAATGAGACAGCCTAACTACAGTATCAGAGAACACTGCTAATGGTTTTCCCCAAGCTGCAGCAAAGTGATTGACTTCCAGCCCCAGTAACTTCCAGGACTTCATTTGCCACGAGAGCACCCCTCATTCTAAGTTGGTGTCATGCTGCTTTCCTTTAGCAGAGAAATGCCCCCAAGACATATCATTCTGACTTGTACAGCAAAGGACAGCGACTCATCATTCTTCCAGCCTCTGGAAACGGGTCCCATGCTGTTGACAGTGCCTCGGAAGAAATTCGTTCTTTATCGCTGGGACCATTTTCTTCTTCCCTGTACACTTCAGGAATGATGGGCACAAGGTTCGAAAAACCTCTAGACTTTTTAGAAATAGATGAAGCCCAGCTTGCCAATGGTGTCACCTTCCTGGCGACAACATCTTTGACTCCTCCTGGCAGATACCACCTCAGCCTTCTGGAAGATGATGCCACCTTTTCACACGGAGCTCAGCATGCCAAGTGGAACACACTGGAATGCCAGAAGACCACAAGATTCGAGAAGTGGCTCAGGATTGTCGGGACACCAAGACCCTCTGGAAGGGACCCAGAATCTTCACAGATGTCCCCAGCTTCCAGAGAATGACATTTGCCTCCAAGATGCAGGAAAGAGGTTGTGACAGCTTGCTGGCAGGAATTCAGACTGAGTGAAGGTTGGAGACAGTAGCCTGTGGTTTTTATTGATTGAGACAGGGTCTTGCTCTGTTGCCCAGGCTGGAATGCAGTGGTACAATCATAGCTTACTGCAGCCTTGAACTCTTGGGCTCAAGCAATCCTCCCGCCTCAGCCTCCCGAGTAGGTGAGGCTACAGGTGTGTGCCATCAATTTTTTGTAGAGACAGGGTCTCACTATGTTACCCAGACTGGTCTCAAACTCCTGAGCTCAAGTGATCCTCCAGCCTCAGTCTCCCAAAGTAATGGGACTACAGACATGAGCCACCACATCTGGCCAAAGCCTGCATTTTTGTTGTTGTTGTTGTTGTTGCTGTTTTGAGACACGGTCTCTCACTCTGTCACCCAGGCTGAAGTGCAGTGGTATGAACACAGCTCATCACAGCCTTAACCATCTGGGCTCAAGTGATCCTCCTACCTCAGACACCTGTGTAGCTGGGACCACAGGTGTGTGCCACCATGCCTAGCTAATTTTTTAATTTTTTTTTGCAGAGACGGGGGTCTCGCTATCTTTCCCATGCTGGTCTTGAGCTCCTGGACTCAAGCAATCTTCCTGCCATGGCTTCCAAGGTGCTGGGATTAAAGGTGGAAGCCATCAAGCCCAGCTGGCCTGCATTTAAATACAAGCATCGCCTCTTACTAGTTAGGCCTTTGTAAGCAAGGGCATGTGTGAGCCTCAGTTTCCTAGCGTGTAAATTGGGGAAAATACCTACCTAATAAGGTGATGGCGAGGACTAAACGAAATGATCTCAGGAAATTACATCCCAGGTATAAGGATAAAAAAACAAGTTGTCATTATCGTCAGCATGACGTTAGACAAATGTGGAAGGGATATAAGCTGCCCTGTAGATTTCCAAACCCATGCTGCATTCCTGGAAGCTCCCAGTGATATTTCACACCCAAAGGAATCTCATCATGTTGGGAAAAGACTGTGGCCTTCACAGTCAAACAGGTCTGGGTTGAAATCCCAGCTCTGCCCATTACCAGGCATGTACCCTGGATTTCCCCAAGGCTCAGTTTCCGCAGCTGTGAAATAGATGTGGAGTTCCCAGAGTAGAGGGGATGATAACCATGCCAGGAAGGGCTCACAAGATGCAGGAAGGGCTCACAATACTATGGCTCAATTATCCCTGTAGATCTCCAGCTCAACCCATATGTTGATAGAACCCCCATGGCATTCAGTCCCAGACCTGCTGCCCAGCCTCCAAAATGCCCAGCAACTCCACAGCCAAGGAGGCCAGCCCAGAGTCTCTTAATTCCCCTGCTCACTCATTTAACAAGCATTCACCAAGTGCCTGTTGAGTGTCGAGCTTTCAACTGGAGCCTGGGAACATAACAAAGAACAAAGCCAACCCAGCCCCTGCTCCCCAGAGCTCACCATGCAGATGGTGAAGAGATCATCACACAAAGACTGGGTTAGGGTTCCTCAAACAAGTGAAAGCTAGAATGACCACAGGACTCAGCAATTCCACTTCTAGGCATATACCCCCACATTAAAAACAGGTGCTCAAACAAATCCTGGTATGCAAATGTCCACAGCAGCCCTATTCACAATGGCCAAAAGGTGAAAACCACCACCATGTCCATCAACAAAGGAATGGATAATAAAATGTGACCTAGCCATACAATGGAATATTATTCAGCCATAAAAAGGAATAAAGTACTGATACATGCCATAGCTAGGTGAATCTTGAAAATATTTTGCTAAGTGAAAGAAGCCAGATGCAAAGTGTCACATCTTACAGGATTCCACTTACAGGAAATGTCCAGAACAGGTACATCCATTGAGACAGAAAGTAGAGGGGTGGTTGCCAGAGACTGCAGGAAGGAGGGAATGAGGAGCGACTGTTTAATGGCTATGGGGTTTCTATTTGGTGTGATGACAATACTTTGGAACTAGACAGAGGCATAATGGCACAACACTGTGAATGTACTAAATGCTACTGAATTGTTCACTTTAAAATGATTAATTTTATATTATATAAATTTCACCTCAATTTTTTTTCTGACACAGGGTCCCGCTCTGTTACCCAGGCTAGAGTGCAGTGGCGCAATCATGGGTCATCGTAGCCTCGAACTCCTGGGCTCAAATCATCCTTCCACCTCAGCCTCCCAAGTAGCTGGGACCACAGTTGTGCACCATCATGCCTGGCTAATTGTTTTTCTTATAGACAGGGTCTCACTATGTTTCACAGTCTGGAATTGAACTCCGGGGCTCAAGCAATCCTCCTGCCTCAGTCTCCCAAAGTGCGAGTATTACAGACGTGAACCACCACACCCAGCCTGTCACTTCGATTTTTTAAGAAGACTGGATGATGTAGAACAGGGGTAAATGCTTTGACAGGAAAGTGTGAAGTGCTGTGAGCAGCATGGGGGCCCTAATCCCGTGTCACTGACCAGATTGACTAGTTATCTCAAAAGCTAATTTTTTTCTTCTCACCTTTGAAGTATCAAATGGGATCTTCCTACAGCCCATGTCTGAAGACTGCATTCCTAAGAAAGCAAAGGCACCAGGGGTGGGGCTACCTGTCCTGAGAAGGGAAAGGTGGAGAAGAAGCTGCCCTGCCTGGTGCCAGCTACTCAATCTCTTATATCTGCGCTTCTGTCTGGACTGATTCCTGTTCCAGCTGCAGGCTAATCAAGTCTTGAGAGAAGGCTCTAAGAAGTTCCTAAAGAAACAGAGGAAGCTGGGTGTGGTGGCTCACGCCTGTAATCCCAGCACTTTGGGAGGCCAAGGCAGGAGGATCACTTGAGGTCAGGAGTTCAAGACCAGCCTGGGCAACATGGTGAAACCCTGTCTCTACTAAAAATACAAAAATTACTGGGCGTGGTGGCACACGCCTGTAATCCCAGCTACTCGGGAGGCTGAGGCAGGAGAATCACTTGAACCTGGGAGGTGGAGGTTGCAGTGGGCTGAGATCCCACCATTGCACTCCAGCCTGGGCAACAGAGCGAGACTCTGTCTCAAAAACAAAACAAAACAAAAGTTACTAAAGAAATAGAGGAGGAGGAAAAGGGGGAGGTAGGCAAAAAGTTCTCCCCATATATATATATATATATATGTATCTACCCAAAATAACTGAAAACAGAGACTCAGACAGATCTTAGTACATCCATGTTCATAGAATAATTATTTACAACAGCCCAAAGGAAGAAACAACCCAAGTGTGCATCAATGGATACATGGATAAACAAAAGGTACTATATGCATACAATGGAATATTATTCAGCCTTAAAAAGGAATGACATTCTAACACATGCCACGACACTGGTGAACCTTAAAAACATGATGCTGAGTGAGAGAAGCCAGACACAAAAGGCCACACAGTGTAGGAGTCCCCTTATCTGAAATATCTAGAAGAAGCAAATCCGTAGTGGATTGCCAGGGGCTGGGAAAAAGAGAAGAATAGGTATTAAGTGATTCCTTAATGGGTACAGGTTCTATTTGGTGTGATGAATACGTGTTGGAAATAGATAGTGGTGATGATTGCACAACATTGTAAATATACTTCATGCCACTGAATTGTAGACTTTAAAAATGGTCAGAATGGGCCGGGCACAGTGGCTCATGCCTGTAACCCCAGCATTTTAGGAGGCCAAGGTGGGCAGATCAACTGAGGTCAGGAGTTCAAGATCAGCCTGGCCAACATGGTGAAACCCCGTCTCTACTAAAAGTACGAAAATTAGCTAGGCGTGGCGGCGGGCACCTGTAATCCCAGCTACTCGAGAGGCTGAGGCTGGAGAATAGCTTGAACTGGGAGGCAGAGGTTGTAGTAAGCCAAGATCGCATCACTGCACTCTAGACCAGGCAACAGAGTGAGCCTCCATAAATAAATAAATAAATAAATAAATAAATAAATAAATAAATAAATAAAATAAAAAAGTCAGAATGGCATAATTTTATATTGTATCTATTTTACCATAATAAAAAAATGTTTTTCTTTAATCATAAATGATGCATGGACATTGTCCTTATTCTTTCTAAAAGCAAAATTAAGAGGGTTGGGATCAGGGATCAAGCAGACTAGTGTTGAAGCTCAGCACTGTCACTTCAAGCTGAGTGATCTTGGACAACTCTCTTAACATCTCTGAGCCTATTTTCTCATCTATAATAGTACCCACAACTAAGGGTGGTTGTGAACATAATGGATGCAAACCACAGTCCCTGGCTCTTAGCGTTGACTAAATAGCGATGATTGTTAAGACTCTGGGGCACCTAAAAGGCACCAAAATTCTTTTCCACCTCCAAGAGCTGTGCTAGGTTGAGTGTAAAAAAGACTCAGGCTCTTAGCCCTATGAGACGAGGCTGTGCACCTGCAAGATGACAGGAGAGGCGATAATTCAGTGACAATGGCTCTTCGTAGAGACTTCAAAGAAACATCCAAAGGACATCTTCCAAGGTTGGGTATATGAGAACATCAACCTTTCTGAAGGCCCTCTGTATGTGCATTGCCCAAACACCACCTGTGACAAGGCTGCTTTGGGGGCCTACGGCTCACCTCTGGGCAGGGCCAGGAGGAAGAAGGGCAGAAGCCGAAGGGGCCTGCTGGACACCATCTCAGATGGCCACAGGAGCGAGGGACCAAGGCTGCTGTTTTGAGCAGGTTTATTGAGCCCACCATATATGTCGGGCGGGTCCTAGGGGGTCTCTGTGGCCAGTTTCCTGGGCCAGTTTCCAGGACCAGTTTCCTGTTGGTGGTTCCTCATGTGCTATTTTTAATTATTCTGCCCCCAAAAGCTTAAAAACTCCAAGAGTCACAGAGGCCTGGGTGCTTATCCCCTGGGGAAAAGAAGCCGTGGGGAGCTGGAGAGGCCAAGCTCTGTGGCTATTCAGTTGGAGAAAAGCAGATTCCAATAGGATAGTGTATTAGTCCATTCTCACATTGCTATTAAGAAATACCTGAGACTGGGTGATTCCAATAGGACAGTGTATTAGTCCATTCTCACATTGCTATTAAGAAATACCTGAGACTGGGTGATGTATTTATTTTTTTTTTAATTTTATCTTACTTTAATTTCTGGGATACATGTGCAGAACGTGCAGGTTTGTTACATAGGTATACATGTGCCATGGTGGTTTGCTGCACCTGTCAACCTGTCATGTAGGTTTTAAGCCCGCATGCATTAGGTATTTGTCCTAATGCTCTCCCTCCCCTTTTCCCCCATCCCGCAACAGACCCTGGTGCGTGATGCTCCCCTCCCTGTGTTTGTGTGTTCTCATTGTTCCACTCCCACTTATAAATGAGAACATGTGGTGTTTGGTTTTCTGTTTCTGTGTTAGTTTCCTGAGCATGATGGTTTCCAGCTTTACCCATGTCCCTGCAAAGGACATGAACTCATTATTTTTTGTGGCTGCATAGTATTCCATGGTGCATACGTGCCACATTTTCTTTATCCCGTCTATCATTGATGGGCATTTGGGTTGGTTCCGAGTCTTTGCTATTGTAAATAGTGCTGCAATAAGCATTCGTGTGTGTGTGTCTTTATACTAGGATGATTTATAATCATTTGGGTATAAATATTTTATTTTATTTTATTTATTTTTAAGACTGAGTCTCACTCTATCACCCAGGCTGGAGTGCAGTGCAGTGGCACGATCTCAGCTCACTGCAACCTCCACCTCCTGGGTTCAGGTGATTCTTGTGCCTCAGCCTCCTGAGTACCTGGGATTATGGGCATCTGCCACCATGCCCAGCTAATTTTTGTTTTTTTTGTATTTTTAGTAGAGACAAGGTTTTGTTATATTAGTCAGGCTGATCTCAAACTGTTGGCCTCAAGTTATCCACCCACCTTGGCCTCCCAAAGTGCCAGGATTACTGGCATGAGCCACCACACCTGGCCATGACTTGGTAATTTACAAAGAAAGAAGGTTTCATTGGTTCATAGTTCCTCAGGCTGTCCAGGAAGGATGATGCTGGCTGGCATCTGCTCAGCTTCTGGGGAAGCCTCAGGAAATTTATAATCCTAGAAGGAGGCAAAAGGAGAGCCAGCACTTCACGTGGCCAGAGTGGGGTTGGGTGGGGAGGAGGTCCCATGCACTTTCAAATAACCAGATCTCACGAGAACTCACTCACTATCCCAAGAACAGCACCAAGAGGGAAATCTACCCCCATGATCCAATCACCTCTCACCAGGCCCCACTTCCAATATTCGGGATTATAAATTGACACGAGATTTGGGCAGGGACACAGATCCAAACCATATCAGATGGAGAAGGGGCTGGGGAGGTCCAGGGAAGCAGGAAGTACCGTGGGCTGGGGGAAGAAGAACAGCAGGTGGCCTGGGATTCCCAAGAGGCCTTGGGGCTGAAGAATTTTATATGACCAGGGTTGTTCACCATAAAAACTTGTCCCTAAGAAAAGGGTGACTGAAAAGGCAATGGAAGGGGCGTGGGATACATTTGTCAAAAGGTATGATGAGCAGTGCCACTCACTAGCTATGTAACCTCAAGCAAGGGTGTAAGTTTCCTATGACAACAAGCTTGGGAGCTTAATACAACATACATTATCTCAAAATTCTGGAGATCAGAATTTCAAAATAGGTCTTACAAGGCAAAAATCAAGGTGTCAAGAAAGCTGTATTCCTTCTAGGACTTCTAGGGGAGAGCCTGTTCCCTTGTCTTTTCCAGCTTCTAGAGACCATCAGTATACTTTGCTCCTGGCTCCTTCCTCCCTTTCCCAAGCCATTGGTGTAGCATCTTCAGACCTCTCTGACTCTCACCTCTGACCCTCCTGCCTTCGTCTTTCCCTTATAAGGACTCTTGGGATGACTGTGAGCACACCCAGATCATCCATGATAATCTCCCCATCTCAAGATCCTTCATTTAATGACATTTTCAAAGTCCCTTTACCATGTAATGTCACATATTCACAGGTCACATACTCCCAGATCACACGTTCAGAGATGTCCCTGGGGATGAGGGTATGGGCATCTTTGGGGAAAGGGGGTCATTATTCTGACTACTACAGCAAAGAATTCCCTCCTCCTCTCTGAGCCTCAACTTTCTCATCTGTAAAATGGGGCCAATAATAATAGCACTGACCTTTGGGGTTTGTCTGAGGATGACACCAGGAATAGAATGATCTCTTAGCAGGGCCCCTGGGAAAAACCAAGCGGCGGGGGGGTGTTGGTCAGGGTCCAACCCTTTCTTTCCCCACCCACTCCCTTTTCCCCACAGATACCTATCGCATCTTTGGAATCAGGGTTTGCCAACTCCTTGTCCAAGTGTGAGGCTCAGGAGAGAGTGACATATTGACTCCCAGCCCCGGCTCTGACAAGAGGGTATCATTCTTCATATAAAAGTGAAAAATGAATCTTCACACCCCCCGATCTGGGAGTAATGGGATTTTTCAGGCAGGCTTCATTACTGTGCCTCGGTACCATTTGACTGATAATTGCATTCTGAAGCTGGAATTGATAAATTGCCCATGCATTGTCATTACTGGATGTTTACCTGATCTATTTGATGAATATTAATTCACAAAAAAAATTTCCATTCCCGAAGCAATTCCGGGCAAAATGATGCCTTTCTCTCTCCTACCAGGGACTGCCGAAACAATGTACAGAGTTAAGTAATAACAAGCCCTTGTCAGAGTGATTTATTGGGCATGAAAACAAAGAGAGAGGAGGACTTCAGCCTCTCCTTTATTAAGCAACACCTAGGGGAAGGAACACAGCGTTCCATTCCAGAGCTGGGAGCGGATCACAGAGAGTGGCATTTGAAGGCCATAGAGAAAAGAGTTTATACGATATATTCACCTTTTGCCAAGGTATCTTCCAAGGAGTGCCAAGATGTTTCCTCTGTATCCCTGACCCCAAGCTGGGGAGCTTATAGAAAAGAGTTGAAATTGGCCGGGCGCGGTGGCTCACGCCTGTAATCCCAGCACTTTGGGAGGCCAAGGCAGGCGGATCACGAGGTCAGGAGATCGAGACCATCCTGGCCAACATGGTGAAACCCCGTCTCTACTAAAAATACAAAAAAAAATTAGCCAGGCATGGTGGTGGGAGCCTGTAGTCCCAGCAACTCGGGAGGCTGAGGCAGGAGAATGGCATGAACTCGGGAGGCGCAGCTTGCAATGAGCCAAGATCGCGCCACTGCACTCCGGCCTGGGCGACTCCTTGAGCGAGACCCCGTTTCAAAAAAAATTAAATTACATTAAATTAAAAAAAGAAAAGAGTTGAAATTTATGGAGCACTAGCTACGATTCTGTCTTTCTGGCCATGCATTTCATCCTCACTACAAACTTGAGAGGCTGGGCCCATCATTGTCCCCATTTTACAGATGAGTACACTGGGGCTCAGAGAGGTTAAGATCATACTAATCCAAGGCGATACTGCTTGAAACTGGCAGAGCTGCATCTGGAACCTAACTCTGACTCCCAAAGACAGTTCTCTTTCCATTTATAAGGGGTTGGCAAACTATAGTCCATGGGCTATTTTTGTAAACTGAGTTTCATTGAAACATAGCCATATTCATTCATTTATTGTTTTTGGAGGTTTTTGTCAGACAGGATCTTGCTCTGTCACCCAGGCTGGGGTGCAGCGATGCAATCTCAGCTCACTGCAACCTCCGCCTCCCAGGTTCTAAGTGATTCTCCTGCCTCAGCCTCCGGAGTAGCTGGAATTTTAGGCATGTGCCACCACGCCTGGCTAATTTTGTATTTTTAGTAGAGACAGGGCTTCACCATGTTGGCCAGGCTGGTCTCGAACTCCTGACCTCAGGTGATCCACCTGCCTTGGCCTCCCAAAGTGCTGGGATTATAGGCGTGAGCCACCGCGCCCGGCCATTGATTGTTTATACCTGATTTCACACTACAGTGGCAGAACTGAGTAGTTTCAACAAAGACTATATGACCTTTGAAGCCTAAAATCTTTACTACCTGGTCCTTTAAGAAAAAGTTAGCTGACCCCTGCTCCTATACTATTTGCCAGCAAGTTTGGAGTCCACCTGGAGACCCTAGACTGAATACCCAGTAAATGTCAGCCAAACCATAATGGCTATTGTTGCTGTTGTTGTTTTAGTATCATGCTATTATTATACTGCTTTTATCATATTTATCTCCTTGAGAAAGACAAAGAAATCTTTCCAGCCACCCCATTAAGGAACCGGCCTTCAAGATAATAAGTGTTGTGTTTCCTGCAGTAAATCATAAGATCCTTAAACACATTGAATAATATCTTAGGTCTTTCAATATTTCCAGCTTCTTAATGAGAATTTAAATTGCAACCGCATCCTTCAACAAGCTCTTCTGAAAATGTAAGCTGCTCTCCCTCTCATTACAGAACAATTCTAGAGATGTCCAAAAGCACACAGTTGGAAAAGGTCCAGGTTATTTACCAAGATATGGATGGGAATAGTCAGACCTCTTGGCCTGTCTTAGCCCATCTTTCCGGGCTGCCCAGAGCCCACTCAGCACCCCTGGAAGCCATGAAAGAATTCCTGGGCTCTAAGTAGGGTGACCAACCATCGTGGATGGACTGAGGGATTTCCAGGGATGTGGGACTTTCAGTGCTAAGACCAGGAACACCCTGGGTAAACTGGGATGAGTTGATCACCCTCTCTCCAAGACATTTGGCATTCACTCCACCAGAAACAGATGGGAAGCCCAGCTGAAGTCAAACACAGATCTTTTAATTTGGGAGAACTTCTTGTCAAACCCAACCTCCCACACACACCTTTTTAGGGACTAGCTTGGCTGTGCTGAATTTAGACTCTGAATATTACTCAAGCCATCTTTGAACCACCTTGGGCCAAGACAGAGGTGTGGCCTTCCCTGGTAACTTTTCTAGAGACCAAGAAGGGTAGAAATTGAGAACACAGATTCTACACTCGCTAGTCATATAAACGTGGGGAAGTTACTTCCTGCCTCTGAGCCTCAGTTTCTTCATCTGTAAGATGGGGACAATAGAAATACTTGCTTCAAAGGGTTCAGGTCATGATGAAATAAGTTAAAACAACCAAAGCCCGTTCAACAGAGCCTGGTACCCAGTAACTATTTTGTGCTGGCTATGCTTCAAAATCTCTGAACCTGAATTTGCACGTGCAGATTTGCTTATTTTAGACCCTGGCTAAGTGTGGTCCCTAACCAGCAGCAGCAGCATCCCCCAGAAGCTGGTTAGAAATGCAGGTTTCCAGGCTAGGCACAGTGGCTCATGCCTGTAATCCCACCTTGGGAGACCAAGGCGGGCAGATCACTTGAAGTCAGGAGTTGAGACCAGCCTGGCCAACATGGCGAAACGTTGTCTCTACTAAAAATACATAAATTAGCTGGGTGTGGTGGTGCGTGCCTGTAATCCCAGCTACTCGGGAGGCTGAGGTACAAGAATTGCTTGAACGCAAGAGGCAGAGGTTGCAGTGAGCCAAGATTGTGCCACTGCACTCCAGCCTAGGTGACAGAGGAAGACTTTGCCTCAAAAAAAGAAAAAAAGAAAGAAAAGAAATGCAGGTTTCCACGCCCAATCCCAGACCTGCTGCAGCCGAATTAATGTAATATGATCCCCAGCTGAGGCATGTGAACATTAAGTGTGCGGAGTGCTGTTTTAAACAACATCTGGCATTTCCTAAAAGTTAAGACTCAGGAGGGAGATGAGTATAAGGGCAGATCACAGGATGGGAGTATGGGATTCTGGAGGCACCTGCTCTGGCCTGGGGCTTTGCTGCTCACATGTGGCATATTCAAATTCCCTGCTTCCATCCCAGTTGCAAGTTAGAATTACCCAGTATGCTTTTGTAAATCCTGGTACCCAGATGCCACCCCAGCCCAATTAAATTAGCTCTAGGAGTGAAGGCCAGGCAGCCAGAGTTTCAAAGTTCCCCAGGCGACTAACTGCAACCAGGAGCGAGACTCAGGGCTCCAGCCTAGACCAGATCCTAAAACTCGTCTAGGGCTCCATTTCCCTCTCTCTAAGTCGGCAGAAGCGGACTAAGGACTTCAATATGGAATTACCTTAAGGAAATTTACATAACAAAATTGACCACTTTCACACAGACACTTCAACAGCATTTACACTCACAATGTGGTGCAACCACCACCTCTATCTACTTACCAAACATTTATATCACCCCCAGAGGAAACCCCAGACCCACTAATAACAGTCTCTCCCCATGTCCCCTCTTCTCAGCCCCTGGCAACACCAATCTGCTCTGTCTCTATGGGTTTACCCATTCCGGACATTTCATAGACATGGAATCCTGCAGTACAAGCCCTTTTGTGTCTGGCTTTTTTCACTTTGTCTAATCTTTTTGAGGTTCGTCCACATTGCAGCATGCATGCATATCTCATTTCTTTTAAGTTACATTGAGACACTAGTGTTCAGTGAATCGAATCGAAACTCCAATTCATCTGCTGTACAGGCTGGGGCCTCAAGAACAAGCCTCTCACTTCCCAGAGTGCCTGTCCCCACGCCCGTCCCCTGTCAGGATCCATTACGGAGGGAAAAGGATGGAGACACAGGCGCCTGTTCCGCTCAGCGTCAGCTGGAGCAGCCGTGACACTTCCTTTTCATGGTGGGGAGTCTGCAGTGTCACCGGGAAGCTGCGAGTCCCTGATCAAACCTGACAGGAGGGAAGCTGAGCAGCGAGACAGCCTCACTCTAACCCGATGACCTGCTCAAGAAACAAAGCCAGGAGAAAATGAAGCAGGCGATTCCCGGGCCTCTTGGAAACCGAGTGTATTTTAGAAACCCACCTCCAAATTCCACCGACCACCAGGGTATCCCCCCTCCATCTAGAAAACCAGAGTGAGGGCTTGGATGCAGCGTATAAAACAGAGAGAGATGGAGAGAAGAGACGTAAGAAACCTACTGTCACTTTCGGACATTTCCATAAACTGAGTTCTACCAAATAATACTAATCCACAAAGTGTTAACAGGTTCTATGGGAAAGAGAGACCCAATGCTCTAACAAGTTTGGGTCATCACCAAATATCGGCTCCCATTTTTGGAGATTCTCCAAGCAAGTTTGCGAATTAAAGGCTCTGAGAAGTCCTGCAGGAAAGAAAACTATACTCATTTATTTAATACATCTGATCAAGGAAATATCTCTAGGGGAGGAAACTCACTGACCTATAAATGCATCATAAACACCCCTACACATCTTGAATTCCTTGTTCAACAAATATCTATTGAGAACCTACTATGTGCCAGGCACGGTTTCAGGGACTGAGAATGTGGTGGTGGAAAAGATAGTTGTGATTCCTACATCCCAAAAAATCTACATTTTAGTAAGTGGAGATGGGTAATTAACAAACTAATAAGTAAGCAAGAATAACAACACGTGAAATCCGCTCTTTCAGTGTCTGCCTCAAAGTTCCCTTCATTCAAACCTTTCCAGCCCCCTCCAATCAAGAGTCATGTCTCCTTCTTTGAGCTCCTACAAATTTATGGGCTGCACCATTCAGGAGGTAATACATTGTGCTCTGCCTGTGACAGCTCCCAAATAATTACGCTGAACTTTCATAATCTCTTGGATTGATGAAGTTCCAGGCTTTATGTCTTGTTTTCTCAGCCACATTGCATGTTCCTTGGAGGAAGGAAAGGAGTTCTCTCTGTTTCTCTCCCCTCTTGACTCCAATTGTGTAAAGCCCAAAGCCTGGCATTTCCTTAGGCCACTCTGGGTGGATTATAATGAGTCTAGATGTCATATACGGCCCTGTCCAAGGGCCTCTTGGACCTACCAAAGCAGAACCAGAATTGCAGAGCCCAGAAATCAGTGTTTTTGCAAGCATTCCATGTGACTCTGATGCACAGGCAAGCTTGAGAACCTCTTAGCCTACAGTATCTACTCCCGCCTCCTAGATCCTGGGATTAAATGCCAGCTCCAACTTTGATAAGTAGGAAATCAAGTTTGGAAAATCAAATGAGGAAGTTATTTAACCCCTTTACCCCAATTTCCTCATCTCTAAAATGGGAGTAGTAATAATGACTACCTCAAAGAGTTGGTATGAGGATTAAATGACATTTTCCTTTGGAAGAGGTTTAGTCCCAGGCCTGGTCCACAGTTGGAACCCAATCCCTGCTAGATCTCACTAGCATGATTACTTCGATGATCACTAAGAAAACGTAGCATGTTTAATTACATTTCAATCTGAAGTCTCTGCCCATCTGTCCACCCTCAACTCCTACACTCCTCTCCTCTCCCATCCATTCCAGCCCTGGTGAATTCTTTGCCATCCTTCCAATGAAACACGCTCATTCCCACTCTGGTTAGCTGACCATAACAAGCTCCTTCCTCCTAGGCCACATCTAAATGACGTTTCCAGCCTCCTTCGCAGTTAGAGTTCTGGCCAATAGAATATGGATGCAGCAAATTAGAGCACTTCTAGACATGGTCAGTAAAGACTCCTGTGCAATCTTACACATCCTCTCCTTTTCCCCTCTCCTTCTCCCCAGTCTACCTTCTGGGTGTCAATATCCAGGGCAATCCTGATGGATGCTGTACATTGAAGATGGTACAGCATGGGTCCTAGGCTTCCTGAATGACCATGTGGAGCAGAGTCCCCACCCCCCACCTCTAATCCAGAGCATCCATTTTTAGACTTTACCTAAGTTAGAATTAAACTTCTACCATATTCAGCTGCTGAGACTTTAAGGTTTATCTTTTACAATAATCAGCACTACCTTAACTAGTACATCACCGGAGGGGCTTAGATGTGCTGTTCCCTCTTCCTGGAAATTTCTTCCCATTCATACCTCTATGCCAAGGTTTCTCAACTTTGACACTGTTAACTTTTGGATCTGGCTAATTCTTTGTTGATGGGGGTTGCGCTGTCCTATGTATTGAAGGAGGTTAAGCAGCATCCCTGGCTCCTACCCACTAGAAAGGAGAAGTAGCACCCCCTTCCCCGTCTGTGACAACCAAACATATCTCCTGAGATTGCCAAACGTCCACAGAGGCAGAAAAGAGGGGTGCAAAATCACCCCCAGTTGAGATTCACCAATCTACATAAATGTCAGCTTGTTAGAAAGTACTTTCCTGGCCACTTAAACTAAAATAACCCGCTTGCCTCATCAACATCACTCTCTGTTGCTTTGCCCCACTTGTTTGTGGTTGTCCACAGAATGTGCCACTCACTGAAATTATATTATGAAGCAGTTTACTGTTTTGCTAGCTCTCTCCCCAGCTTCCATATAAGTCCCACATGAGCAGAGGCCTTGTCCATTTTGTTCTCTGCTGTATCCCTCATGCCCAGCCCAGCACCCAGCTCCTAGCAGGAGCTAAAAAATAAATAATCTAATAAATACTTAATGAATGAGAGGCAAATCAGATGCCAGCAGTGAGAAATGGATGGGGATGGGAGGATTAGAACTCAGGGGATGGACAGTATAATTTGACCCAAATTTACTTAGTGATTCAGAAAGCAGAAAGTGATTCCAGTGACTGAAGAGAGGGTAAAGATGAATTTTGGAGGTCGTTGGCATTTGTGAGGTTCAGTCTCTGTAGCTCTGTCAACAGCAGCTCTCAGCTGGGAGGAAGTAGAGCCCAAATGAGCCTTTGCTGAGGCACCCCTCAAAGACTGGCCACCAGTGAGCCGCTAACCAATGGAACCTAACAAACGGATCTGGGTTTGGTTTTTGGGGGTTTTTTTGTTTGTTTTGTTTTGTTGTTTTGCCTCACTGGAGTCATATAACAAAGAACCCACAAAATTCAGGAACTATCACTCTATTAATCTGCACTCTACAGTATCTCCATCAACTGACACTTTAATACGAAAATAAATCCTCTCTCAATTTCATTTTATTTATTTATTTTTGAGACAGGGTCTCTCTCTCTGTCACCCAGGCTAGAGTGCTGTGGCACCAACATAGCTCATGGTAGCCTTGACTTCCCAAGGTCAAGCAATCTTCCCACCTCAGCCTCCAGAGTAACTGGGACTTACAGGCAGGCATCATCATGCCCAATTAATTATTTTAATTTCTTGTAGAGATGGGGTCTCACTATGTTGCCCAGGCTGGTCTCACACTCCTGGGCTCAAGGGATCCTCCCGCCTTGGCTTCCCAAAGAGCTGGGATTACAGGCATGAGCCACCGCATCCAGCCCTTTCTCAATTTTAAAGGTGATATCCGACTGGCAATTCAATTATCATTTCTTAGCCCTCATCCTAGCATTCCAAGCTAATGTGCAGAAGAAATGAAAGACAGCTGCTGCAACATGAAGACGGTTAAACTGTTTAACTATTCCAGACCTCCAGCTTGTCTTTGTTTTGTTTTGTTTTGTTTTGGGGGTGGTGGTATTATTTTTGGTTGCTTTTAGAAAAGGGAAAATAGAAATGAAGAGAGATGAGTAAAGTTAATGAGCTTATAAAAACAAAGCTAAAAATAAATGAAGACATGAGAATGATGACTGTGGAATGAAATAAAATTAAGTTAAATTGAAATTAAAATGTGCTGTGATATCTTTCACAGAGGCTCAAACTTGATAAATTGATGAGTCTTCATCAATTGCATCAAAAGACCCATCAACTGGTTGCTTCCCAACCAATGCCTGGGTCTCAGATGAAACCCTTTGGTGACAGGTGCTTCAGAAGTCCTGTACTTGGAGGGCAGGCCTGGCAAATAGAAAGTTCTTGCTTTAATGAAGCCCAAACTATGGTCAGGGTGACTACTGCCCTCCTGGCCCTGCTCTGTCCTCTATAACCACACAACACAGCCTCCTCTGCCCCATAGAGCCCTTCTCACAGGTGACAATGGGACGTGACTATACCCCTCCCCGCTTCTGCTTCAGGAAACTATCTCTAGTTCCTTCAACCATACTAGAAGGCATACAATTTGGGGGAAGGAATAACTTTAGTTCAGTACTTCTCAAAGTGTGGCCCCCTGTCCAGCAGCATCAGCAACACCTGGGGATTTGCTATGAATGCAGATTCCCAGGCCCCGCCCCAGACCTATGGAGTCAGAAATTCCGGGCATGAAGCTGAGTGATCTGTGTTTTCACCAGCCCTCTAGGAGATTCTGATGCATGCTCAAGTTTGAGAAGAACTGCTTCCCATTAAGACAGAACTTAGCAGATTAACCTCTCTCTGCCTCCACTTCCCCTGCATAAAATGGGGCAATTAGAAGTACCCACATCACAGAGTAATTGTAAGAAATTAGTGAGATAAGGTATGTGACAGAGTTTACCGGGACTCTGGTAAGCCTGGAGCTTACTGAGGAGGTCAGTAAAAGATAATACTAGTTACTAATGTTGTCACTACAATTAGCTAAGGATTGATAGCTATAGAGAGGACTGCTCTAAATTTGGTCAAGTTCTACTTAGATTCACCTGCTTAGAAAAGGAGATGTTTTGGAGGTTCTGCAGGGACCTGAGGCAACTCCCAGGCAGCACTTAGAAGTTCACAACCCACCTGCTGCCTGAGCTTAGAAAAAAGTGTGGTTATTCTTGCCTCCTTCAGCAGGCCAACTGAGAATGCCAAGGGACAGTCTCTGCTGGGGGTCAGACCACTGAGCTTGGGCTCAAGGAGCACGCAGGATTTTTCTTGGGAAAAAATAAGGTCCCAATGTGAGAAGATTCTTGTTGGCATTCATTTTCACCAACTATCTGCCTTTGAGAGCTCTACAGCTGCCCTGTCCAACAGGGTAGTCACTAGACAGATAGGCTACTGGGCACTTGAAATGTGGCTAACCAAATGGAGATGGGCTGTGAGTATAAAATACACACAGATTTCTAAGACTTAACACAAAATAAAAGAACATAAAATATCTCCATAAAAATATTTTATATTGATGTCATGTTGCAATGATTCTATTTTGGATATACTGGGCTAAAAAAACCATACTGTTAAAATGAATGTCACTGGTTTCTTTTTTACTTTTTTAATGTAGCTACTAGAAAAATGTTAAACTATTTGTGGCTTGCTTTATATTTCTATTAGAAAGTTGATCTAGACAGTTGAGCACACAGGAGAGCCAAGTCCAATTCATTTCAAGTGACGCCTTCAGCTCCTCTTGAATTTATTATAATGAATTTCAGATAGTAAATAGTCCTGTACTCTCTGTTTCCCAGCATCATCATTTACTAGCTAAGAAGAGTCCTGTCTACAAGGAAAGCTATAAAACCCTGATGAAAGAAACTGAAGAAGACATGAGAAAAATGGAAAGATATCCCACGTTCATAGAATGGAAAAATTAATATTGTTAAAATGTCCACAGTACCCAAAGTGATCTAAAGATTCAATGCAATCTCTATTAAAATACCAATAACATTCTTCTCACATAAATTTAAAAAAAAATTCTAAAATCTATGTGGAACCACAAAAGACCCCAGATAGCAAAAAAATAAATAAATAAATAAAAATAAAAATAAATAATCCTGAGCAAAAAGAACAAAGCTGGAGGCATGACACACACCAGGACCAGACTTCAAAATATACTCCAAAGCTACAATAACCAAAACTGCATGGTACTGGCATAAAAACAGACATCAGACACATAAGCCAGTGGGACACGATAGAGAACCCAGAAATTAATCCACATATCTATGGACAACAGATTTTGACAAAGGTGTCAGAAACATTCAATGGGGAAAGGGTAGTCTCTTCAATAAATGGTACTGGGAAAACTGGATAGCCACATGCAAAAGAATGAAACCAGACCCCCATCTCTCATTGAATACGAAAATCAACTCAAAATGGATTAAGGATCTAAATGTAAGACTTCAAACTTAAAACTACTAGAAGAAAACACAGGCAAAATGCTTCAGAACATTGGTCTGGGAGGGGATTTTGTGAATAAGTCCTCAAAAGTATGGGCAACAAAAGCAAAAAAAAAAAAAAAATAGACAAATGGGATTATATCAAACTAAAAAGCTTCTACACAGCAAAAGAATCAATCAACAAATTAAAGAGACAATCTAAGGAATGGCAGAAAATATTTGCCAATTATCTTACACGGGACTAATAACAAGAATATTTAAGAAACTCAAACAACTTATTAGCAAAAAAATAATAATAATCTGATTAAAAATGGGCAAAAGACCTAAACAGACATTGCTCAAAAGAGGACATACATATGGCCAACAGGTATATGAAGAAATGCTCAGCACCACTAATCATCAGGGAAATACAAATTTAAACCACAATAAGATATCATCTCACACCATTTAGAATGGCTACCATCAGAAAGACAAAAAATAACAAATGCAGAGGAAAAGGAACTCATACATTGTTGGTGGGAATGTAAACTAGTACAGTCACTATGGAGAACAGTATGGAAGTTCCTTTAGAAACAACACGTAGAACTACCATATGATCCAGCAATCCCACTACTGAGCATTTATCCAAAGGAAAAGAAATCAGCTTATCAAAGAGATATCTACACTCTCAGGTTTATCGTAGCACTATTCACAATAGCCAAGGTATGGATTGACCCAAGTGTCCAACAAGAGATGAATGGATAAAGAAAATGTGGTACATATACCCAACAGAATACTATTTAGCCACAAAAACAATGAAATCCTGCCATCTGTGGCAACATGATAGAACTGAAGGACATCATATTAAGTGAAATAAGCCAAGAACAAACACTACATGTTCTCACTTATAGGTGGAAGCAAAAAAGATGATCTCATAGAACTAAAAAGTAGAAGAGAGGATATCAGGCTGGGAAGGATAGGGGGAAGAGTAGTAAAGGGACAGATTTATTAAAAGATACAAAATTATAGCCAGATGGGAGGAATAAGTTCTAGTGTTCCATACCATTGTGGGATGACTACAGTTAACAATAGTATATACCGTTAATAATAAATAGCTAGAAGAGATATTGAATGTTCCCAAGACAAAGAAATGAGAAATGTTCGAGATGATGAATATGCTAATTACCCTAACCTGATCACTATACATTGTATATGTCAAAATCCCATAAATATCTACAATTATTATATGTCACTTAAAAATAAATCAATAAGAGCCTGGAGCATGGGAGGATGGGGGTGGGAGATGTGGTGGTCAATCATCTTGCCATCAGGATAAAGGGGGTGGGGGGCTCTGCCACTTTTACTGTGACAACCCCTCCCAAACACCAAGACCCCTGACAAAGGGCAGAGATTAAATAAACTGCACAACGTGTACCTCAAAATATTCCCAACCAGGTAAAAAGAAGTTCCCTTTGGAGATCTCATCTCCCTACAATGTTCCAGCAAAACCGCATTCCTCCACAGAGGCTCCATTCAGAGAGCACTCGGGAGGCATCTAGGGGGCATGAAGAGTGAACTCTACCTCGGTGCCTTGTGCTAACCACAGCAGGATCCCTAGTTTCAGCAGGATCCCTCAAAGTGTGGGTCCTGAACCATCTGTACTTGAATCACTCAAGTACATGTTTAAGATACAGATTTCCAGGCTCTAGCTCAGACCAGCTGAATAAGTATCTATAGGAGGAAAAATATTTGCTACTCATGTCACAGTAAAAGGCCAATATCCTAATAAGTAAAGAGTTCTTACAAATCAATAAAAAGACAAACAATCCAGTGCTAAAATGATCAAAGGGATGACCAAAGGGCTCACAGAAAGGGAAATACAGATGGCTCTTAAATATATGAACATTCTTAATCTCACTCATAATAACAGAAAGGCTCATTGAAAGCTTGGGAAAGAGCACTCTTAGACCTAGCCACAAAGGTCAGTCTGGCAAGACCATCCAAATGCAAAACACATAAGCCCTTTGACCCAGCAATTACAATTCTATATTTCACACAGGTGAAATCATGCATTAAAAGATATTGCTGAAGCTGTGTTTGTAACAGCAAAAGATTGCAATCAACCTCAATGCCCATCAATGGGAGACCAGTTAAACTATGGATCATTACACAATTAAATACTAGGAAGCCATGAAAAAGATCAAGATCACTCTATATGTCTTGATATGGAACAGTCTCCATGATACATGTATGAGAAAAAAAAGTAACATGCAGAATAGTGTGTATAGCACTCTACCGTGTACATAATAAAACATTTATAAATATTCATTTATTATTAATGTTACCAAGTACTACTATGTACTAGGCATTTTGCAAGATGCTCAGGATACAGTAAAAAATCAAATAGACAAAATTATTATCTTCACAGAGTTTCTATACCAAGAATGTGAGTATTAAGTAAATAGTATATATGCTAAAGAGTATATGAAAAAAAAGTAAGTACTATGAAAGAGTATGGTGGGAAGGCGTATAGGAAGTGTGGGGGGTGGCCAGACACGGTGGCTCATGCCTATAATCCCAGCACTTTGGGAGGCTGAGGCAGGCAGATCACAAGGTCAGGAGTTCGAGACCAGCCTGGCCAACATGGTGAAACCCCGTCTCTACTAAAAATACAAAAATTAGGCAGGCATGGTGGCATGGGCCTGTAATCCCAGCTACTTGGGAGGCTAAGGCAGGAGAATTGCTTGAACCCAGGAGGCAGAGGTTGCAGTGAGCCAAGATGGTGCCACTTCATTCCAGCCTGGCCAACAGAGCAAAACTCCATCTCAAAAAAAAAAAAAAAGAACAAAGTGTGTGTGTGTGTGTGTGTGTGTGTGTGTGTGTGTGTGTGTTGGGGAGGTGAGAAGAGGGCAAGGTTGCAATTGTAAACCAAAAAGTCAGGGAAGGCCACCTCTTGATCTTGGGCAGGAGTTTGTAACTCCTTCAACCAATAAAGAATGGTGGGAATGACATTATATGACTTACCAGGCTAAATTATAAAAATGCCATGCACCTCCTCCAGGTTCTGTTGGATCACACACTGTTGGAGCCCAACCACCATGCTGTGAGGAAGCCCAAGCAGCCACCTGGAGTTCTGCGGACGGCCCCAGCTGAGGTTTTAGCCAGTAGCCAGCATCAACCTCCAGCCATGTGAATGGGTGAGCTTTTAGATGACTGCAGCACCCAGCTATCATGGCGCAGAGACAAACTATCCACTCTGTGTCCTGTCCCAACTGCTGATCCACAGATTCCACAGCATAAGAAAAAGGTTACTGTTTAACACCACAAAGTTTGGAGTGGTTTGTTGCAATAATATTTTACAAGTGTCTGTGACCTGGCTTTGTCTTTTCTTAGTCATCATAGAACCCTGGGAAGGCCATGATGGCTGAGGGCACAGACCCTGGACCATAGCAGATACAACTCTTCATCATACTAATTAATTTCCACATCACTTTCCTCTAGAAACCTGTGTCATCCTTAAAGGCATGGTCATCCTTGGATCCTCAGGGCACAGCACAGAAACTGACCCAGGGTAACAGCTGCCACCACTAAGTGTTTACTAGAAGGCAGGGCATTATTTTGGTTAATTCACAACACCATCCTGTGGCAAAGAACAATCATCACCCCCATTTTTCAGATAAGGCCACAAGGCTTCCAGAAGTAAAGTGGGTCTGCCCATAGTTGATTAGCTCATAAGTGGCAAAGAGCTGAAATTCCAACCCAGGGCTGTTTGGATGGATTCCCATGTGATTCCATTACACAAGGCAGCACATCCTTCTGACTGTTCATCTTTCCATCGGCTTCTTCTTTCCATTTGACTTTCCAAAGAAGTCGATGGAAAGATGAACAGCTGGATGGCTGCATTTCTGTGTGCAATGACCAGGCCAGGGGACGGGAATGTCCTTTTGCCAAATCTTTCCAGAAATCCCAGAACTCAGTTTTCAACCAACTCCAACTCTTATTCATGAAAAAGTTTCAATAAGCCATTTAAGGACTGTTACAGCCTTTCCGTGAAAGTCTCTCTTCCTCTGGAAAATAAAGTTTGCTGACAAAGAGCAGTCCCTTAAGACCTACTGTCTATTTGCATCTGAATTTCAAAACCATTCTAGCAAAACTTCATTAGACTTTGAGTGTGTCATAAGAGATAATGATTTGTTCTCTCTCTCTCTCTCTCTCTCAATACCCCCCAACACCGATGTTCCCAAGTAAAAACAGCACGGGAAATTAGATGGCTCTAATTAATGACTCAATAAATAGAAAAGGAAAAGGTTGGCAGGACACTTACTCCAGATCACACATTTCGGCTGATAACAAGCTACCTTCCCACAGCCAGCTCACCCCTCCTTAAAGGAAGGACCCCGCTCCAGGATCTGACCTTATGATAATATTACCTTATAATATTATTTATATATATACTAATAATATAATATTATTAACTCTTGCTATTAATGGCCCCTAACCCCTGGCCCCATATTTGTGTGCCAACATTGATTAAAAACATGCTATACACAAGACCTGAATTAGACCTCAGGAGGCTATGACAATGGATAAAGAGAGATTCCTTTTCCCCACAGTGGCTGGGATCTCCCCCAACCAAATCCCTTTCTTCAAGATGTTCCAGGCTGGGCGCAGTGGCTCACACCTGTAATCCCAGCTCTTTGGGAGGCTGAGGCAGGTGGATCACTTGAGGTCAGGAGTTCAAGACAAGCTGGGCCAACACAGTGAAACCCCGTCTCCACTAAAAATACAAAAATTAGCCAGGCGTGGTGGGGTGTGCCTGTAATCCCAGTTACTTGGGAGACTGAGGCAGGAGAATTACTTGAACCCAGGAGGCAGAGGTTGCAGTGAGCCAAGATTACACCACTCCACTTCAGTCTGGGTAACAGAGCGAGATTCTGTCTCAAAAAAAAAAAGAAAAGAAAAAGAAAAGTTCCAATGCTTTGTCCAATACATCCCGCAAATCAGAGGTAGAGAGTAGAATAGGGATCAAAGGGCAATCTCTGGGGTCACACTGCTAGGGCCAAATCCTAATGTCACCATTTGGCCCTGGGAAGATTTCCTGCCCCACTGATCAGTGATCCTTAATCCCCTCACCTGGGAAATGGGAACCACAGCAGAGACAGTATGTGCTCGGAGGCTGCAGCCAAGGACTCTGAGTGTTTGTGTGGCCTAGGGCACGTTGTGTGGCCTAGGGCGCATTGCTTAACCTCTCTCTGCCTCAACGTCCTCATCTGTAAAGTGAGAAGAATAAAAATGGCTCCCTGGCAAGGTTGCTATGAGAAAGAAGGGAGCTAAGAGACACAAACAACTCACAGCACAGCCTATGGGTAAAAGGTTGGCTCAGAGGTTTGAGCTCATATTGTGGCAGGGAGAATGCAGTGAATGAGCCCATGGCAAGTACTTAGTGCAGGGCGTGCCACCTGAGAAGCATGTCATAAATGTTCATGGGTGGCGGGGTTTTCATGGTGGTTATTGTCATTTCTAAACCAGCCTTTGATCCTGCTGAAAACATTCTGTGGCTGGAGGAGGAGGAACGCCTGCTGTCATTGGCTGCATGATTAGGCAAATGTCCTTGGAGATGGGGATCTTAATGTTCCCCAGTTGCAGGTGCAAGGATGACAAAAAAGCAGGCGGGAGATGAAGAATCTGAAAATCCTGCCCAGTGGAGACATGGCCAAAGCAACTGAAAATGTTTACACCAGGGAAGAGAAAATCACGAAGATGCATAAAAGGCTATCATGAAGCATGATATGGAGGCTTTGCTGACCAGGGCAGCCCCCAAAACACCAACTCCCCATCACAAGTTCTTATAGCTCTTACACCCCTTTTTTCCAGAGCATTGCTTACCCTGGTGTTCAATCATGATTTACATCATTAGTTGTTCAATGTCCATCCCCACCAAGAAACCATGAGCTCCATGAGATTAGGGGCTAGGTCTGTACTACTCCCTCACTGTGGCCAAAATACATAGCATCAGGCTGAAGGAAATAAGGCCAGTTTGAGCTCAATGAAGGACTGACCACCCAGAACAAGCTAGCTATGGAAGGGGACTGAGTTATTTGGGAGTAAGTTCCCCGTCACTGCAGGTGTACACCAGGTAGGTATCTACATACCCAGCAGAGTTTAAGTTGCATTCTTTCATCCAGCAAACATCTACTACGGCATCTTCTAAGTGAGGGGCATGCCCTAAAGGGTGTCCTAGGCACCTCATAGGGATGCAGGGTTACTGAAAGCCTCCTAGACCTGGTGAGGTTATCTCAATACACAGAACAAAGATGCTGGAGGGCATGGTGGGGGTAAAAGCCTTGTTCACTCTTTTGATTTATGGTAATGGTTTCCTGGGTATCTACATATGTCAAAGCTCATCAGATTGCATACTATAAATCTGGGCAGTTTATTAAATCTTGATTATATCTCAGTTAAGCTGTCAAAAAATATCTCATGTTCAAAAGAAGTGGAATGAGAATAGGTAATAGAAAAGTATTCAGAGCAGTAGTGTCAATAATAGCAAAAATAATCACTCGCTCAAAAAACAATAGCAAAAAGAAAAACCAAAAAGCATAATATAACCAAAACCCAATACTTATGCAAATTCCCCTGTTCACAGGAAGAAAACAGGGTGTAGCTATTAAGCGTGATATTTTCAAAAATTAATGACATGGCCCTCCAAAAAAAGAGAAGAGAAGGAAAAAGGGCATAAGATAATCAATATAATTTTATACCATTTCTGTTTTGTTAAAAATGCATAGGAAAAAGCCTGAAAGGTATTATAATTAAAATGTAATCCCTTTGCTTGGGTAATTTTGAAAGCATTTTTAAATATTGAAAAGACTCACCAGAAAATGCGAATATGAGCAACATTATGGGTGATTTGGTTTTCTTTTATGTATTTCTTCATTTTTCAAAATTTTCCCAAACAAAAATGATTTTAATATCAAAAAGAGAAAGAAATGTTACTTTAAAAAAATAACTAGAAGACAGCTAAGGGTTCCCCTCTACCCAGTTCTATGAGCGGGAGAAACCAAAGCAGCATTGAAGTTGAGGTGACTTTGGACCCCCTGAAGACTGCCCCTTGAGATCTCTTCTAAACTCCAGATAAAGGTTTGGGGGCACCGAGGTTATCGACAGGAGGGGGGGGATGTTCTGCCTAACGCAGATGCTGATCGGATTAGGGTCTGGTTCTGTTTTCCTCTAAGTAGATTATGCTTTTCTTGAACTTGCTCCAGTGGGTCCCGGAAATTCAGCCCAGGACAGACCTGCGGTTCGTTTTCAGAGCTCACTGGAATATGTTTAAGCATGTAATAAATACATTTAAGCCTAATCAGATAAATCACTAAATCAGATCGTTATCTTGCAATTTGAAAACCAGGCTCTGGATCCAGACCCTGGGGAAGGAGGAAAAGGAAGAAATAGGAAGACTTCGGGCAGATGTCGAGGTCATCTTCCGACCCAACACCACCCAACATCACCCAACACCAAAGAACCTCCCTCCTTCCCTGACAACCCAGAGGTTCACCGACTTACAGTGACCTCAAATATGCAACAAAACCTGGCAGCAGTCAGAGTCAGTGTGAAGAAAAAAAAAAAAAATCCAGGTGCTACCAGCAATTCAGGACCTTTCAAAACACACCAGTATTAGAAGCCTACATGTGGTCCATCTGCTCTACTCCCTGTCTCAAAGCAAGAGAACTTTCAAGTTCTCAGGCAAGACCTCTGGAAGAGCCATGTTACTGAGTCTCTGTTGCTGAGGTTTTCTTACATTAAAGCCCTGAAGACTCAAGGTTAAGGGGCAAAAACTTGAGAACCAGACAAGTCTAGGTTCAGATCCTCTGTCACTCCTTCTCTGTGAGACTCTGGGCAAATGACTGCCTCTCTGTGCCTCAGTTTCTGCATCTGTAAAATAGACATAGTCACAGCACCTAGTTCATAATGTTGTTGGGAAGATTAAATGAGATAATGCCTATAAGACACTAGCACAATGCTTGGCATAGAATGATTAATCCATGTTAGATACTATTATTGTCTGAATTATTTTTATTAGAGCTTCCCACCTAGTACACAGTTGATCCTAGAACAATGCAGACTTTAACTGCATGGGTCTACTTATATGTGGATTTTCTTCTGACTCTGCCACCACTGAGATGGCTAAACCAACCCCTCCTCTTCCTCCTCCTCTTCAACCTACTGAGCATGAGGATGAAGACCTTTATGATGATCCACTTCCACTCAATGAACAGTAAATATATTTTCTCTTCCTTATGATTTTCTTAATAATAGTTTCTTTTCTCTACCTCATTATAGGAATACATATATTCATAACATATATATTATGTGTTAACTGACTTCATATTATCAGTAAGGCTTCCAGTCAATGGTAGGATATTAGTAAAGTTTTGGGGGAAATCAAAAGTTATATGTGAATTTTCAATGTGTGAGGAGTTGGTGTTCCTAACCCCTCTGTTGTTCAAAGGTCAACTGTACTTTTTATGTGGACATACAATATTTTTATAAGATCTAAGCTGCCTGATAACATTTCATTTTATTTTAACAAATATTAATTGGAAGCCAGGCTCTGGGAGAGACAATAGGGACACAGTGGTGAACAAAAGAACATAGTCTTTGGTCTCAAGGAGTCTGAAGTATTATTGTCAGAGGCATTTGAACTACAGCAACTCCATCTTGAACAGAAGCTGGGTAAAATGAGGCTGAAACCTACTGGGCTGCATTCCCAGACAGTTAGGCATTCTAAGTCACAAGATGGGATGGGAGGTCGGCACAAAATACAGGTCATAAGACCTTCCTGATAAAACAGTTTGCAGTAAAGATGCCGGCTAAAACTCACCGAAACCAAGATGGCGACGAGAGTGACCTCTGGTCATCCTCACTGCTACACTCCCACCAGCGCCATGACAGTTTACAAATGCCACGGCAACGCCAGAAAGTTACCCTATATGATCTAAAAAGGGGAGGCATGAATAACCCACCCCTTGTTTAGCATATCATCAAGAAATAACCAGAAAAATGGGCAACCAGCAGCCCTTGGGGTTGCTCTGTTTATGGAGTAGCCATTCTTTTATTTCTCTACTTTCTTAATAACTTGCTTTCACTTTACTCTATGGACTCGCCCTGAAATCTTTCTTTCACAAGATGCATGAACCCTCTCTTGGAGTCTGGACCCAGACCCCTTTCCTGTAACATTATGACACAGATGTTAAATAAACACACAAATAAATAGACGCTCCTCAACTTACCAAGGGATATGTCCAGATAAACAAATCATAAGTTGAAAATACCCTTATGTTAAAAGTGCATTTAATACAGCTGACCTACCAAACATCATAGCGCAGCCTAGCCTACCTTAAATGTGCTCAGAACACTTTCAGTACAGTAATCCCTAAACTACATGAGATATTCAACACTTGACTATAAAGTGGAGTTTGTGTTAAATGATTTGGCTCAGGATCATGAGACAGTAGTACCATACTACATATTGCTAGCCTGGGAAAAGATCAAAATTCACAACTTCAGGGACATTGTCTCCTAAATGTGTATTGCCTTCACACCATCATAAAGTAGAAAAATCCTAAGCTGACAGTCAGGGACCGTCTGTGTGTGATTAAAAACTGGGACATGTACTACCAAGAAAAGGAAAAGGGTTATCCCAAGAGAAAACAGAGAAGTGCTATTTTGGACCAGGGACAGGAAGGCTTTCCAAAGAAAAATACATTTAAGCCAGAATATGAAAGTCCAATCAGAATCAGCTAAGGAAAAAGAAAAGAATGTTCCAGACAGAGGCTACAATATATGCAAAGTCCTGAAGTGAGAATGGCATTCAAGGAACTCAAAAAAAAAAAAAAAAGTGTGGCTGGAGGGCGTGGAGTAAGACAGAAAATAGCAGGAAATGTGGCTGCCGAGGTAGGAAGGAGTGGACTGGGTCTTGTAGATGGAGGGTCTCCAGCAAGAGTCACATGATTTGCTTTGGGATTTTAAGAGATGAATCTGGTTCCAAGTCCAGAAGACATTGAAGGGGAGCAAGAATGGATGCAAGGAGGCCAGACAGGAGGCTGCTGCCGTCATCCAGGCAAAAGCTTGGGGTTGTAGTCATGAGAAATAGGCAGGTTTGAGATACAATTTGAAGATAAAATGAACGTGAGCTGAGTACATATAGCATTTGAGGAGTGAGGGTTGGGCTGGAATCAGGAGGCTCCCAGGTTTCCAACTTAAACATCTAGAGAGATGGTGCTACCATTTACTACGAAGAAAAAAACATCAGGTGGAAGGGCAACTGTAGGGAAAAGAGGAGCAATTCAGTTTTAGGCATGATGCTAAGTTTAAGATGCAGGTGATACATCTAATGAGAGGACAAAGAGGTAGGAGGAACACCAGGAGAGTGTGCTTTCTTGGAAACCAAGAGAATATATCATTTCCGAAAGGAAGAAGTGGTCAGTGGTCTCCTTGCACATACTGATAGGAGATCAAGTAAGAGAAGAGAGAGGTCTCTCCGATTCACCTTGATATCCAAAGTGCCTGACATATAATTAGGGCAGCCACTCTGGAGAACAGTGTGGAGTTTCCCCAAGAAATTAAAAATAAAACCACCATCTGATCTAGCAATTCCACTGCTGGGTATACATCCAAAAGAAAGGAAGTTAGTATATCAAAGGGATGCCTGCACCCCCAGGTTCATTGCAACATGATTCACAGTAGCCAAAATATGGACACAACCTAAGTACCCATCAATGGATGAATAGGTAAAGAAAATGTGGTATATATACACAATGGAATATTATTCAGCCATAAAAAGGAAAGAAATCCTGTCATCTGCAGCAATATGGATGGAACTGGAGGTCATTTTGTTCAGTGAAATAGACCAAGCACAGAAAGACAAAGATCACATATTCTTACTCCTATGAAGCAGCTAAAAAAGTGGGTCTCATGCAGATAGACAGTAGACTGGTGGTTGCCAGAGGCTAGGAAGGGGCAGGGGGAGGGGGTATGAAGACAAGTTGATTAATGGGTACTAATATTCAGTTTGATAGAAAAAATAAGACCTAGTATTCAATAAATCAGTAGTGTGACTATAGGCTACAAGAATCTATTGTACATTTCAAAATAGCAAGAAGAGAATAATTGAAATATTTCTAGTATAAAGAAAAGACAAATATTTAAGGTGATGGATACTCCCACACTAATTTGATCTTTACAAATTATATGAATGTATTAAATTATCACATGTACCCTGAAATTATGTACACCTATTGTGCATCGATAAAAAATTATTTTAAAAGAATTTTAAACAAAGTGCCTGACAAAGCCGGAAGCGGTGGCTCATAGCTGTAATCCTAGCACTTTGGGAGGTTGAGGTGGGTGGATCACTTGAGGTCAGGAGTTTGAGACCAGCCTGGCCAACATAGTGAAATCCTGTCTCTACTAAAAATACAAAAAAAAAATTAGCCAGGCGTGGTGGCGCATACCTGTAGTCCCAGCTACTCAGGAGACTGAGGCAGGAGAATTGCTTGAACCCAGGAGGCGGAGGCTGTAGTGAGCCAACATTGTGCCACTGCACTCCAGCCTGGGTGACAGCAAGACTCCATCTCAAAACAAAGCGCCTGACACATATTAGGTTGTCAGTGGATGATTGATGGGTACGCAGACGGACATAAGATGGGTGCGTGGATTGTATATATGGGTGCGTGGATGGGTGTGCGCATGGAAGATTGGTACGTACGCAGATGGATGGATGGGGGTGCATGGTTGGGGGCATGGGTGGGTAAATGTGTGTGGGGATGGATAGGTGCATGGGTCAGGGCATAAATGTAGTGGTTCCAGCTATGGAGAACTCTGGTTAGTTTTCCAAGCAAAAAATACTTTCCTTCTTCATGTAACCAATTCCCTCTGTCTTGAGCACTCTTTCTGCCATCCCTTCTCTCCTTTGCATTCTTCAGATCTCAGTTCAGTGTTACTTTGTCAGAAAGACCTTCCCTAACTACCCTAGCTAGCTAACATGGCTCCCTCACTATTTTCTTCACAGTGTTTGTCAGATTCTCAAATCATCTCATCTTTCTGCTGAATGGTTTATTGTCTGTCTCCCTTGTTAGATAGTTCAGTCCACAAAGGCAGGAGCTTTGCTCATCATTTCTAAATCTCCAGCACTCAGCAGAGTGCCTGGGATATAGAAGGGGCTCAGTGTCAATATATTAGTTGGATGGATGGACAGATGAAAGAATGGATAGATGGATGGATGGGTAGGTGGATAAATGGGTGGGTGGGTGGGTGGATGGATGGATGGATGGATGGATGGATGGATGGATGGATGGATGGATGCATGCATGCATGCATAGATGCATGGATGCATGGATGGGTGGATGGGTGGGTGGGTGGGTGGATGGGTGGGTGGGTGGGTAGATGGGTGAACAGGTGGGTGGATGGGTGGGTGGATGGGTGGGTGGGTAGATGGGTGAGCAGGTGGGTGGGTGGGTTGGTGGATGGATGGATGGATAAATGCATGAATGGGTGGGTGTATGGATGGAAGGAAGGAAAGAGCAAAGGGGAGATGGATAGAAACAGAAGAGAATGAGAGGGAGGGAGGAATGAATGAATAAATGAATGAATGAATGAATGAATGAATGAATGAATTCACCCCACTTCCTTCTGATCCATGCTCAGGAAAATTACCACCTTGACCTCTCTGGATCCACCTCTGCTCAGCCACCATCAGTCAAAGCCCACAAAGCCTTGCAAAGAAGACGTATACCCTCCCAGGTGCTAAAGGACTTCAATTCTCTTTTTGCAAAGCCCACAGCAGTTCTGCTCTGCAGCCTCAGCCAGAGCTGTGGCAACATCCCGTTCCTGGGGGTTGATGTTAGCTGTTCCTGTTATACTGTCTGTGATAAGAAAGGCAGGGTCAGGCTACTGGGCAATGGGAAGGAGGGAAAAAAAGATCTTTTTGAAGACTAAGGGGAAAAAACACTCTAATAGGAGAACAAACAACAACAAAAAAACCATTTAAAATACACTGCTGCTTAGAGAGAGGGTCAAGCCTTCCACTCTCAAAATATTCAGAGAATGACAAGCAAGAGACACATGAAGTGTGAAGGGTGACCTCTGTGAAGCACTGCCTGACATTAGCAGACGCAGGTATTAGCATTTAGCAAGATCTTTTTAAAAATATACACACATGCGCACGCGCGCGTGCGCGCGCGCACACACACACACACACACACACCCAGAGAGAGAGAACTGACTCAAGGATGAGGGCTCCAGTTTTCCTGCACTTTTTGTTTAAACATCATGGACAGCTGGGTGCAGTGGCTCATGCCTGTAATCCCAGCAATTTGGGAGGCCAAGGTGGGCAGATTGCTTTGAGCTCAGGGGTTCAAGACCAGCCTGGGCAACATGGCAAACCCCATCCCTACAAAAAAATACAAAAAAATCAGCCTAGCATGGTGACTATATGTGCCTGTAGTCTCAGCTAGTGAGCTGAGATCACACCACCACACTCCAGCCTAGCCAAAAAAGTGAGGCCCTGTCTCAAAAAAAAAAAAAAAAAAAAAAGGCAGTAGCTCTCTCTTTTATAGATGTGTTCTTGGGATTTCTGAGCTCTGCCCCTGACTTCCAAAAGCCATTGTAAAAACTGAATAGGAGGAGGAGGAAAAGAGAATGAAGTCTGCCTTTTTGAAATGAAAAAAGAAGGCGTACCCGCTCCCAGAAGTCTGAGGAAGAAAGACTGGACTTGGGTGATCTTCGGAGAAACTAAACCAAACGGAGCCAGATCCCCTTTGCAGCCGCAGGACTTCCCATCTATAAGCTGAACCTCCACCTGGTAAACATGTCCTGCCTCTAAAATCACCTCATCTACACAGGGCTGGGATGGGAGTTAAGATCTCAGGCGCTGTCGTCAAACGACCTGGCTCCAATACTTACTCGCTGTGTGCCTTTGGCTGTGACTTAACTCTGAGCCTCAGTTTTCTCATCCATTCAATCAGGATAATCATAATTACCACATAAAGTCATCGTGAGGAATAAATTAGACAACCCATGCAAAGTACCTGGCACAGATCAAATAGTTGATCAATGTCAACTTGGTTTCAAATAGTTGATCACAGATCAAATAGTTGATCAATGATGTTGGTTGCTACTAATGATATCTTGGATAATTTCTTTATTTAGCACTTACAATATTTAACACGATATGTAAGTGATAAATATTGGGCACTTTGATATGTCAGTGTCCTACAACTCGTTAAATTCTATGAGGTATAAACTCATTAAACCCTATGAGGTAGTAGTAGCATCCTCATATCATAGAAGGTGATGAAAGCACAGAGAGGTCAAGTAACTTGTACAAGGTCACACAGCTAGTAGGCAGCAAAGCTGGTTCTCAAACCTCAGCCAACTAATTCCAGAGTCTGTACTCATCACTCTGGCATTATTCTGATGTATGACCCTTCCACAATTCAGCTTTTTAAATCCCCACCCAAACCATTATCTCATATTATCTTCCCTATCTCCTGGGGAGAAAAAATGTAGCAGGGACTCACATCATTTCTATTTCACAGACTTGAACACCAAGGAACAGAGCAGCCCAGGGCTCTGGCTACTTCTTGTATTAACTCCAGGGCCATCACCAAACCCCATGAGGATGGGACAATGCACTACTTGTCCACCGCTGTGTCCCCAGGGCTTACTCAGTGTCTGGCATGCAGTAACACTCGGGAGGTGTCAGCTCAACACCAACTCTTCCCTGAAACAATACATCCCACAGTCTGCTTCATAATCACTTGTCTCAACATATGATCAGCAAAAACAGAAAGCCACAGCCAAGTTTAGGTAGAATCCTGGTGTTATGTAATATCCAGAACATGGCAGCAAGTAAAATCCCTCAACATCCTTTGGAACGTGCTATCCTGAATAGTAAACCATTAGTAGCCATACAAATGACTACTAAACCATTTTTATTGAGTGCTTGCTGTATATCAAGTATTTGCTTTATATATTATAACTCATTACATACTTAACATAATCCTAAGAAGTGTGTGTTATAATGATCCCCACTCCCAGATAAGGAATCACAGATCACTAAGCCCTTTTATGAAAGCAAATCTACAAACCCTGGACCTGCCCTTGCGGCCAGGCTGTCCTGAGTTACAAGGGCAGACAGCACCCAAGGCCGACTGGTCTCTATCTTGCTAATTCAGGGCCCTCTCAGCCCTGGCCTCAGGCCCCCGAAAGGTATCCAGTATCCATACTACCTGGATGTCCCTCTGAAACTTTCCAAGACCCTCTGTGGGATGCACCAGACTCTAGGTCCTTGTCCCTTAGCTAGCCTCCCAACTGCCATCTGTGTCACACTGTGAAAACAAGAACCGTGCCTTGGAGAAGTCTAGTGCTCACATTCCCATTGGCCTCAGAAGGTGGGGAGTCAATTCCAAAATGATGAAGTGGTTCTGAAAAGTCTGGGACAGCCAACTGGGTCCAGGTCAGCCAGCTTCAAAGCTACCTGCAGATGGGGTGACCCTGGGGTAACTCCAGTATGATGAACTCAGTCAACCACACACCACCCCTTAAGTTGCTCCTTGAAGCTAATCAGCATGGAAGATGAAGGCATAAGAGTCACCATTTCTGTCCTTAGAATCCTTCCCATATAACCTCTCACTTACCTCCCCAACCTCATCTCCTCTTCTCATCTCCCTAATCATCATCCAGGTTGACTTCCAACTCATGCTTTATCACAACTACGTGCCTCACTTTAGGCTTTTCCTTATGCCTGAGCAGACATGTTCCCCCAACCAACTGGTAACGTTCTGGTTTTATACCCAACTCAAATATCTCCTTCTCTCTAAAGGCTTCCCTAACCTTTTCCTATGCTCAGCCTCCAAAACAGTGCTTGTTTCACCCTCTATGCCACCACTGCAGCTGACACAGTTCTCTGTATCTTACTGCATCATGATAATACCTTAAAGACAAGAAGTACATGCGCTCATCTCTAAACCTCTTGTACCTAACATGGGGCTTGGTACAAAGAAAGGGTTCCCAAAACGCTTGATGAATGAATAAGTACATGGGCCTACTTGTTTACAAGCACTCAGATCAGAAACTGATGAAAAACAACAGAGGGCCACAGTCAAGGCCTAGGACAGAGGTCCACATTTTCTGTAAAGGACTAGACAGTAAAGATCTTGACTTCATGGACCACACAGTCTCTATTGTAACTAATCAATTCAACCATTTTAGTAGAAAGGCAGCCACAGACAATGTATACATGATTAGCTGTGACTGTGTCCCAGTAAAACTTTAACTAGGCAGCCCACTCTAGTTCACTGGCTCCTGGATTAGACTATTCAACACATGTTAAAGTGGCATAAAGCAGAGAGGCTCATGCTTAGCAAGTCATCCTCTATTTTCCTCTAAAGATAGCTGGCCAGCATTATCCTAAGCAAATTAACGCAGGAACAGAAAATCAAATATTGCATGTTCTCACTTACAAGTAGGAGCTGGGCCGGGCGCAGTGGCTCACGCCTGTAATCCCAGCACCCTGGGAGGCCAAGATGGGCAGATAATTTGAGGTCAGGAGTTCGAGACAAGCTTGGCCAATGTGGTGAAACTCCGCCTCTACTAAAAATACAAAAATTAGCCAGTCATGGTGGCACATGCCTGTAATCCCAGCTACTCGGGAGGCTGGGGCAGGAGAATCCCTTGCACCCGGGGGGCAGAGGTTGCAGTGAGCTGAAATCAAGCCACTGCACTCCAGCCTGGGCAACAGAGCGAGACTCCATCTCAAAAAAAAAAAAAAAAAAGTAGGAACTAAACATTGGGTACACATGGTCATAAAGATGGGAACAAAAGGCACTAGGGACTCCTCAAAGAAGGAGGAGGGAGGGGGACAAGTTCTGAAAAACTAACTATTAAGCAGTATGCTCACTACCTGGGTGATGGGCTCATCCATACCCCAAACTTCAGTGTCATACAATATACCCGTACATGTACCCTCGAGTCAAAAAATAAAAGTTGAAATTATTAAAAATAAAATTAAATTAAAAGAATAGCCAGCCCGGCTAGAATAGAAGAGGAACATTTAAAAAGAGAGAGAGAAAGAATATACCATCTCCTAAGAAAGCCTGCATCGTTTCCAGATGATTAAAAAGATTTTCTCAGAACTCTATCAGACCTCAAGCCTCAAGCCCTTGAGGCAGATGTGGAGAGAAGCAAATTTAAGCTATGAGTTAGTAACCGATTCCTCTAAGAAGACAGTTGCAACTCCGGCCACAAACCAGAGATCACGGAAGACATGATACTGTTTGGGTTTTATGATGATTTTTACTATTATTATTACTAATACTGTCATTTCTATTGATAAAGTCTGCCTACTGATAAAATTCTGCCTCATTTTCCTTGAGAAAGAAGGGAAACAGATGAGAAAATTAGCTCAAAGGAAAAACCAAACTCCAAGGAAATTTAATTAAATAAATAGATTTCTTGGCTGTGAGAGAAAAGAGATGTGACATGTCCCCAAATCCAACTTCCTCCATGTTCCTGTCTCCTGGGGAAACCGGCAGAGCATGAAAAATCCAAATACCTCCCCCAGAGCAAGAAACGCTGATATTATTATCAATATGCCCTTGCCACTTTAAATCATGTCTGTTTGGGCAGAACTTGCTTCATTTCCCCCCTTCTCTTTCTCAATAAATGTACTTGGAAAGGAAGTTTGGATTATTTTTTAGCTCTTTCTTTTTCCATCCTGGTTCTTAACTGATGCTATCTCTCCAACAGCTTTGAGCAATTTCTTTCCCTCAAGGAGAAGTTTCCTGCTTGTTCCACGTGGGCGGAAACCTCCAACCCGGCCCACCTTGCTAGAAGCAGGGGCAGGACAGCCCCGGGCCCCTCTTCTCTGCCTCTTTGAGACCTGAACCAGGTTGCTTGGCGGCTGCCCTTCTTTCTTCATCTATAAATTGGGGGCAGGAACGCCAGGCACTTAATTTATACAGGAGACAGCTTGGGAAAATGAAGTCAAGTTGAAAGCAAGGGGGAGAAAAATGCTTGCAGGACTGCTGGAAGGATTAAATGAAATCATATAGGTAAGGACACCTACTAGTAACAATAATTATTACCCAATAATAATAACGGCAAGGTATTGGTTATCAGGCACCCACAATAACTCCACGCAAGACACTGGACTTTGTATATTTGATTTCGCTTAATCCTCCAAACAACCCAAGAGGTGGGGACAGTTATTATCTGAATTTCCACACATGGAAGTGATGGCTCAGAGTGGTGAATTCACTTGCCAAAGGCCACACAGCCAAGTACCCCACACAGTCCAGGAACACAGGAGGTACTTAATAAATGCTGGTTAAAGCTGAATGCATAGGTCAACTGCACACTAAGATGTCATCATCTCTTGACTGCCATAACCTCTAGAGACAGCTAACCTCATTCTATCTTCAAAAGAGCACGATTTAAGATACTTGAGGGTGGTTTTCCCCTCACTATAAAACTTGTACTGTGGCCGGGTGCAGTGGCTCACGCCTGTAATCCCAGCACTTTGGGAGGCCAAGGCGGGTGAATTATCTGAGGTCAGGAGTTCGAGACCAGCCTTGCCAACATGGTGAAACCTCGTCTCTACTAAAAATACAAAAATTAGCCGGGCGTGGTGACATGCGCTGTAATCCTAGCTACTGGGGAGGCTGAGGCAGGAGAATGGCTTGAATCCATTAGAGAGAATTTGCAGTGAGCCGAGATCGTGCCATTGCACTCCAGCCTGGGAGACAAGAGCAAAAACTCCATCTCAAAAAACAAAAACAAAAACTAAACAACAAAAAAAACCCTGTACCGTGTCCACATCCACATGTTTTAGGGGAGGAAACCAGAGCTATAAGGCAATTTATTTCAACAAAGAAATGCCCCCCTCTTCTTTGCTAATGGCTGCAGATAAAGCTACAGATCCAGCGTCATCAACAAAAGTAGCAATTGACATTTGTTGAGCACAGAGAATACAGCAGGGCTGAGCTGCAAGCTTTTATCTGCATCACCTCACTGTGTCCTCAACGCCAACGTCTAAGGAAGATGCAGGTACTGTCGCAGCGTTCCTGTTACAGAGACCCACGGAGGTCAGGCCAGTAGCTGCCTGATGTCACAGAGCAAGCTGGAGGTGGCATCGGCATGCCAATCAGCCCTTTCCAGAGCCCTAGAGAGCGGGGTGCTCCTTCAGACCCCAGGCCTTGTCTCCAGCCCTTCCTAGGTCATCTCACTTTTCTCACCCTCTGCCTTGGATCCAACCTACTCCTAGGCTATGAAGCCATTCACCAGCCTTACCTGGGCACAGGCCAAGGTACTGCTGCCTGGGACAACAGGTCACTCCATGTGATGGGTTTACGTCCCTTGAAAATCAGTCTGAACTCTTGAAGTCCATGGGCTTTCAGACAGACCCAGCAGAGACCAGTGGGATGCCCCTGGCCAGGCGGCTTCTGCACAGCACATGGGCTCCCAGCAAATACGCTGCCTTCCTTTTGCTCTTTCAGAGCCTTCGGGAGGGCAAGGGGAGGCGGGAAGGTGGGGCGGTATGTAGCGGTGGTTTCACGCCAAGTTCCTGAGCGCAATGCTGGCTTTGTGACCTACCAAACCTGTGCAGCCTTTGCTAGGCCCAGGCACCTCTCTGAATTCTATCTCCTCCCTTTTTGCAAGGGACAGGGCAACTCATAGCTTAGAAAGTTGTAATAAAAATAAAAGGAAGGCATCCATGGAAATTCCTCACACATGATGTGTCTAGCACACTGTAAACGTGGACCAGTGCCTTATACATAGTACAGGAATGTTAAACATCTGTGCAGAAACCTTTGGGACAGGAGTGCATTTGGGGGTGAGGGTTGGAGTTTTCTTAGAGACAGGGTCCTGCTCTACCACCCAGGCTGGAGTGCAGTGGCATGATCATAGCTCACTGCAGCCTCAAACACCTAGGCACAAGAGATTCTCCAGCCTTGGCCTCCGGAATAGCTGGGACTACAGGCACACACGACCAAGCGCAGCTGAATTTTTTTTTTTTATTTTTTGGAGGGAAGGTGTTTTGCTACGTTGCCCAGGCTAGCCTTGACCTTCAGCCTCAAGCAATCTTCCTGCTTCAGCCTCCCAAGTCACTGGGATTACAAGTATGAGTCACAGTGCCTGGCCAGGGGTGCATTTTAAATCCTTTTTCCACATTTATGGGCATCATGAATATTCAGAAAAGACCACTGGACACTAAGTCCTTCCTTCATGAAGAAATCTACAAGCTCTTTCATCTCAACCTCTTTTTGAACCCACCTTGATGTCATAATTCCCCTACGGTGATTTCCCAAAAAATCACAGTATCTTGTCTTAAACTGGCATCACCCAGCGGCGATGGTGGCTCGCCTGTAATCTCAGCACTTTGGGAGGCTGAGGCGGGTGGATCGCTTGAGCCCAGGAGTTCAAGACCAACCTGGGGAACATGGTGAAACCCTGTCTCTACAAAAAAAAAAAAATGTTTTCATTTTAAAAAATTAGCCAGGTATGGTGGCACGCCCCTATAGTCCCAGCTACTCTGGAGGCTGAGAGAGGAGGATCGCTTGAGCCTGGGAGGCAAAGGTTGCAGTGAGCCAAGATCATGCTACTATACTCAAGCCTGGGTAAGAGAGTGAGACCCTGTCTCAAAAAAATCAAAAAAAAAAAAAAAACAGAACTGGCATCACCCAAGAACCCAAAGGACCCGGCTGAACAAAGACCGTTATCCAAAGTTAAAAGGAGTTTCACGTAGGTTCTGCTTCCACCCTCTGGCTATTGGGTACAAAGATAAAAGGAAAGTGGATGTCATTGAGTATGACTCTGTCCTTCTTTCCAAAATCCAAACAGAACAAGTACACCTTTCCCAGAGCACCGTACATTACTGACCTCAATACTGAAAGTGTGCAGGCAGCTTTGACATCACAAAATGTCCAAAAAGATACTGGGGTGGGGTGGGGGCGGATTTTTTTTGAGCTATGATGATTTGAGTGAAAAAAGAAACTGTCCTGAGTACACTGGAGATTTGGTATTTGATGGGCAATAAAATAAAATAATCAACCCAGGAGGCAACGGGAAAAGCCCAAACATAGCCTCTGAACTCAATGGAGAGGTTTACTCTCCTAGAAAACTTCCCCTGAGCTTGCTCAGGCTGCGTTAAGCCTCCTCCTCTGGGCTTCCCAGCCCCTGTGCTTCCCCAGCCTAAGAAGAGCAATGATCATGATACTAATAGTAATAGATGATATCCACAGTAATACCATACATTGATTACTTCCTACAGCATTTGAGCTGAGAGCCAAATAACGAAAAGGAGCTGGCTCACCAGAAAGAGTATTGCAGGCAGAAGAAACAAATGCAAAAGTGGGAATTAATTTTTTTATGTTCAAAGAATCTAAAAAAGGTGTCACTGAGCGGATATAGGGATCGATGCAGTAATAGCAATAACAGTGAGAGGCTGTGGGGGTAAACCGGAGAGCTGTCTTTGAGGGCAGGGATGCGGTTACTGCTGGCAGCTCATTGGCTGGGCATGAAAATCCAACCTGAGACACAGAGTCCAGGGAAAAAGGGGCTTATGGGGCATCCATCCTGTCCTCAGGCATTTGGCAGACCAGGACACCAGGCTCGGTGAGGCCATGTGGCTGATCCAGGCTCCATACCAGAGAAGTCAGGGGCAGAGCCAGAACCCAAGCATCCTGCCTCCATCCCTGAGCTCTGTCCGCTGTTGCCTCCTTTCATGGGTGATCAGGAGCTGTTTATCAGCAAAACTGATGGAAGTTTTAACAAGGTCCCAGGGGAGACAGGGAGAGTATGTGTGTGCATGGCGAGTCGGAGGGAGGATGGTATATCACGGCTCCTCGCTTTCATCTGGTTCCTGTTAATTGGACTAAAGACCCCTGGGAAAACCATGCTCTGGGCCTGATAAGCCAAAGTCCAACTCAATTATGGCTTTCTGTGCTTTACAGAACCTCAGTGTTCACAGGAACTCCTGGCTTTCATCTGGCCTCAGAATACTGAAGTTGTCATCAGTATTGTCGCCATAATCCTCCCCCTCCTCCTTAGAACCACAGCAGCCATGTTCCTGGAGTGCTGACGGTAAGTCAAGCCAGTGGCTCTCAGCCCAGAGTGATTTTGCTGCAGGGGACATTTGACAGTGTCTATAGGCATTTTTAATAGTCACATCCAGGGGCTGGGGGATTGGATACTACTGGCATCTAGTGGGTAGAGGCCAGAGATGCTGCTAAACATCTTCCAAGGCACGGGACAGCCCCCCACCACAATTTTCCAGCTCCAAATGTCAATAGTGCCAGGGTTGAGAAACCTGAGGGGCTAGCCCTTTTCGTCCTGTAATTGGAGACCACCAAGAAAACCTCCTACTTGGGACCTGAGGTCTAACGACTGACATCAGAGAGGATTAACAATGATCATTGCTCTTATGCAAGGCCCCCTACCCTACGGCCTCCAGACATTCTGTAGTTAGGGAGTACCCTCTGTAAACCAACAGCCGCCTACAGAAAAGCCCTTTAGTCTAGAAACTTGCCCACTCTTGGGGAATAAATATAGTCATATATTTCAAAAAAACACTATTGGGAAACTTTTCCCAACCTCCCAAATATGTTAAAAGAAGATTGTGATTGGGCGCTACCTTTTTTCTGCTCCAAAATACTAAAAGGGGTCAGAACACTGTCCTCCATCCACAGGGCAGTAGCACCGAGTTTAGACCCTGATGGAAGTCACAGGCAACACCCTCAGCCGTCGGTACCCATCACGAAGTGGACTTCAACAGCTCTGGGGCCCCGTGACCATCCAGCTCCTGTGGAATCTGCCTTCCAGAAAGATGCTGGAGGCAGAACAGGCAACGCCAACACCATACTTATCAGGAGACAGAGAGAAACCTTTCACTTCACCATTCTCTTTGGGTTGTATGATTTCCAATTCACCCCAGCCAAAAGGAGCACAGCCAAGACTCGTTTAGATGGAGAGGTGGTCCCAGACAGAGTTAAAGGCACACATCAGCCCCCTTAATCCTCACAACACTAAAAGCCTCAGTATCGTGATGCCCGTTTCAAAGACAGAGGTTCCGATAGGGAAGAGGCTGGACCCGTGGCCCAGGCAGGACTCACATCCCAGGCTCAGGACTCGCATGCCTTCCTGACCGTGCCACAAACCGACCAGGGCAGCTGAATGACGCAGCCAGGAGGCCCAGCCCTTTGCCAACTGTGGCCCATGTCTTTTTGATCAATGCACCCAGTGCAGGGAATGTGGCAAGCACTAAGACACTGATTTCAACTGAAGCAAGTCCAGCCACTTCTCATCGTAGCCATTCTTTAGACAGCCTCTCGGAGGGCTCCTATGCAGCCGGGGGTGCCCCAGACTGGGCCCCAAGCTGTTTCCAGATGTCTCCCAAGGGAATAAAGCCACTGCCTAGAGCTTTTTCTGTCTCTTCGGAGCTCCCTTTGCATCTTCACTAGTGATTATTTGGAAGCTACATTTCAATGTTCCTTCTTTCAGTTCATTTTCTCCTCTTAATTGGCCTTGCAGTGTGGCAGGGAGACCAACGCAAGAGCATCATGACATGAATGCGGAAGGAAGGTGAGTGGCAGCAAGGCCCCGTTGGAGTAGGCTGCTCTGAGACATGCCTCTGCCGTTCACTCCGGGCCAGCCCGGAAAGAAACCCAGGGTCTCCCCTGGCTTGCAGCCTGCCTGCCGAGAATGCTCGGTCTGTGAAACAGAATTAAGCCAGCATTCGTCCCTGCTGTATCTGAGTCAAGCCCTTCTCCTCTCTGAGACTCAGTTTTTCCTTGCTTGAAAGTTGAGATGATCAGACCGAGATTCCTGCCAGTTTCTACATTACTGTGCATCTTTTGCACTGATTTCAAGTCAATTTTGACGTCTCCGCTAAAGGAAGCTTATCGGGCAGCGCCTCCTGGTGGCCAAAAGTGACACTGAGCCATCAAGAGGGGGCCCTGGTCCGATGGTGTCCAAGAAAAGAAACACTGGGAGGAAAAGGCATCCAAGTGTCTATACCCAAGCAGCTACATGCCCCTAACTTTTTCAAGCAAGGAACCTAGGATTGAAAGCAACAATACAGCCCTGGCGCTCAGTTCCTCCACCTCCGTGATCATTAAGGCACAAGGTCTTTACAAGTTGAGCTTGAAAAATCTGTCAGCCCCAGCCACTGAGAGCATCCTGGTATCCGATGACAAAGCTTGTCCACCTCATTTCTCCTCCGCAAGGTACCAGATAGAGAAGGAAAAAAACAAAGGCACTAAGGAAAGAAAATGATCAGATAATGAAGCTAAACTGAGCTCTGTTCCCAAGGACAGGGCTGACGTGGGGGGTAGGGAAGTACCGTCTCCCACCCTCCCAACTCAAAGCAACAGGTTCTGTGTGGCGAAAGGAGGACCATTTAGGGTTTCCTGTTTGAAGAGTGAAGGCAGTGGGGGAAATTTAGAGTGTAGAGCAACCCCACATTTCTGAATCCCATCGGGATGGTGGTCACACTCACCCAAAGAAAGCCACAGACTCCTATATAGGCGTGACCTTCAGCGAGTACTATCCAGACAGCATTTGTGTACACTCTCCAAAGACAACAAGATGTGGTCCTCACTCCCCAAAGAACTCAGTCTGATGCAGAACAGACCCAAAAAGTCAGCACAAAGGACCATGCATAATGTTTTGGGTCTGTCTGAGACAGAGTCTCACACTGTCGCCTGGGGTGGAATGCAATGGTGAGATCTCAGCTCACTGCAACCCCCGCCTCCCGGATTCACACAATTCTCCTGCCTCAGCCTCCCAAGTAGCTGGGATTACAGGTGCACACCACTACACCCGGCTAATTTTTTGTATTTTTAATAGAGATGGGGTCTCACTGTGTGAGCCAGACTGGTCTCGAACTCCTGACCTTGTGATCCACCCACCTCAGACTCCCAAAGTGCTGGGATTACAGGCCTGAGCCACCACACTCAGCCAGGGCTATGCATAATGAAAGCATGTGTTTTGGGTGAAACTGATGTGGGTTTGAGCACAAGCTCTACCAGGTACGAGCTGTGTGACCCTAGGCATCTTACCCTCTCTGGGCATATGCCTTCTTCCTGCCTTCCCCAGAGCACTTAGTATGGGAAGTTCTTGATCAATTACAGCCCCCTATAAATGTTGTACTACTTGTACAAATATTCATTCACCCCCACTACAGAGTTCTCCACAGTCAATGCCTCCCTAGCCTCTTCATGTATTTACTGCCCTCCTCCAAAAGGAAGCTCTCCTTTACATCAGACCAAAATCTCCCCTGATTTAGACATGTATGTATTTGTTTTAATTGACACTCACTATTTCTAGCTTGGTCTTTTACAAAAAAGGTTAGCAAACATTTTCTCCAAAAATCTTGACAGTAAATATTTCAGGCTTTGTGGGCCATACGATCTCTGTCACACTACACAATTCTGATGTTGCAGCGTGAAAACAGCCACAGACAAAGTGAAAACAAAGAGCTATGGCAGTGTTCCAATAAAACTTTATTTACAAAAGCAGGTGGAGGGCTGACTTTGGCCCGTGGGCTATCCTTGGTCAACCCCTCTTTGAGAGAGAAAATCTCTCATTATCTGACCATTATCCCTCCCACACGATCTCATCCCTGATACACAGACAGAAAGTGCTTTGGCTTTACTTCTCTCCCCTAGGGCAAACCTATAAATGCTTCAACCTTCCCCTCCAAGGGCATAATTTCTGTGATTAGATTATGACAGTTCATTTGTTCGTTAATTCATTCAATGATACTTTCGCAACTGCTAAGTCATTTGTAGGAAATGAACGAAGTGCTGTGTTTAGAGTGCATGGTCTGGAATCAGCCCGAGCTCAAGCACTGGTGCCCTGCAATTTACCGGCCACGGACCTTGGTTGGGTACCATGGTTCACCCCACTGTGCCTTCATTCTCTTCTCTGAAAACGGGAATACGAAAGTCCCTATCTCATGGGGATAGCTGACGATTAAGTGAAATAACTCTCAAAATAAGCTCAGAACAGCGCCTGACACTCAGTATGTTTTCAATATTTTGTTATTATTTGGTTATTAAAAGATAGCTCTTGCTATCTAGGAATTTCCAATCTAATATAGGAAATTCAGATGTCAAAGCAACTACAAGATAACTGCCCAATGACTATGGCACAAGATTGACGCAGGTGCAATCAAGGAAATCCTCCCTGCAGTGGTCAGGAGTTGCCTAAGCCATAGGAAGGTTTACTTTAGGAAGATGCAGCCCACAAAGTTTTTCCTTTGGAACAGATGCAAAGGGACGGTGAATCAGTGAGAAAACCATTGACATCTGGGAGGTCAGAGCATCCTGCCCCACCAGGCACCAGCAGCAGAGAGGGAGGTATAACAGTACAGATGAAAGTAAGCAAACGGGGTTCAAGGAGGATTATTTTCCTTCAAACTTCCTCATTCAAGTTACACAACTACTTATTTGTTGCCCAGAAAGACAGAAAATGCCAAAGGGCAAAAGAAAAAAAATCATCGCCCTTAACCAAAGAACAGCTATGCTAAATATCCAAGTGGATTTCCTTCCAGATATTTTTTCCCATTTTATTTTATTTTATTTTATTGAGATGGAGTCTCCCTCTGTCACCCAGGCTGGAGTGCAATGGCACAATCTCAGCTGTCTGCAGCCTCTGCCTCCCGGGTGCAAGCCATGCTCCTGCCTCAGTGCTCTGAGTAGCTGGAACTATAGGCGCTCACCATCACACCTGGCTAATTTTTGTATTTTTAGTACAGATGGGGTTTCACCATGTCGGCCAGGCTGTTCTTGAACTCCTGACCCCAGGTGATCCACTCCTTTGGCCTCCCAAAGTGCTGAGATTACAGGTGTGAGCCACCACACCTGGCCTATTTATTTATTTATTGAGATGGAGTCTTGCTCTGTTGCCCAGGCTGGAGTGCAGTGGCATGATCTCAGTTCACTGCAGCCTCTGCCTCCTGGGTTCAAACAATTATCCTGCCTCAGCGTTTTGAGTAACTGAGACTATTGGCATGCATCACCATGCCCAGCTAATTTTTATATCTTTAGTGGAGACAGGGTTTCAACATTTTAGCCAGGTTGGACTCGAACTCCTGACCTCAAGCGATCCATCCGCCTTGGCCTCCCAAAGTGCTAGGATTACAGGCATGAGCCACTGCGCCTGGCCCCGTGCAACAATTTAAAAAATACTAGGCTGGGCGAGGTGGCTCACACCTATAATCCCAGCACTTTGAGAGGCCGAGGTGGGCAAATCATGAGGTCAGGAGTTCAAGACCAGCCTGGCCAACATGGTGAAACCCAGTCTCTACTAAAAATACAAAAAATTAGCTGGGCGTAGTGGTGGATGCCTGTAATCCCAGCTACTTGGGAGGCTGAGGCAGGAGAATTGCTTGAACCTGGGAGGCGGAGGTTGCGGTGAGCCGAGATTGCATCACTGCAATCTAGCCCAGGCAACAGAGTGACTCTGTCTCAAAAAAAAAAAAAATTACTAAGTAACATGCCAATGTGAATGCAAATTATGGTCAATATAGTGCTTTCTTTTTCTCTCTCAAACAATAGCTTGGGTACTTCTCATACAAGAGTATAAGTTGGTAATCAGGGAAATAGAGAAAGCAGAAGGCCACCTGAGTAAAAATCATGACTATAATGAACTGGAACCATTTCCTCTCGGAATATTTTAGAGGAAGGCAAGAATAATTTCGCTCCAAATAATAAAAAATATTTTCATCCTCCTTGCCCTTCCTGCCTTCCCCCTGCATGTTCCCTGCAAGTTTCAAATATATTCATGCGCCCAAGGAAGCCTCCCATCCTCGCTCAGGACCATGGCTGGGAAGGACAGAGATACTGATGGAGAGTCAAATCCGCTGGGAATGTTCCCATCTGTGAAACTGGGCACACAGCCTAATCTGCCCACCGTTCCTATGGTTGTGAGGCTAAAACAAAATCACCTGCATGCAGGTGCATCCTAAAACTGAAGGTGCTCTGCAAATGTGCGGTATTATTTGATATTTACATGCAGCCTTTAAATAATTTCTTTTTATCTCAGTTCCAGTGTAAGCTGCTACAAAAGCCCCAAAGGGTTCCTCCCTCAAGCTGAGCAAATGCAAACACAGGAACCACTCAGAGTTAAGAAGAAAGCCATTCATTTCCACCAGTCTTTTACGTGGGAAGCCTCCGTTTAACAAGAGTCAGACAGAAATGAGTTCAAATCCTGCCTCTGACATTTAGTTGCTGTGCGACCCCGAGGCAAGGACTCTACCTCTCTGAGCCTCAGTTTTCTTACCAGAAAATAGAAATAATAATCCTATGGACCTCATGAGGTTGTTGAAGAATTAAATGAGCAGGTGCTGCGTGACTTGGCCCAGGAAGAACTCAATCAATATTCGTTGCTGCTGTTATCATCAACCACTAGCATTCACTCAGTCACTCTGTGACTACTTCTTGCATTCCAACTCTGAACCAGATGCTGGGAGAATTCCAACACAGGGGTTCTCAGAGCGTGTTCCCCAAACCAGCAGCACCAGCATTGCCTGGGAACTTGTTAATGCAGATTTCTGGGCACTGCCCCGGACTGGCTGAAGCAGGAACTCTGGGGGTGGAACCGTCTAGGGGATTCTGATGCATGTTGAGGTTTTGAGCACCACTGTTCTTGTGGAAAGGGGTATGAAAACAAACAAATAAAATCATTTTAGACGTGCTAGTGACTATGATAGGAGAGAGTGGACAGGATGGAAGTGGGACTCTGAGAAGCTGGTAGTTGGGCTGAGTCCAAAATGACAAGGAATCAGCCAGGGGAAGATTGAGGCAGGGTATTCCAGGCAGAAGAAGAGCCATGCAAAGGCCCTGGGGCAGACAGTGTGAAGAAGAGAGGGTAGCTGGGTGCAATGAGCCAGTGAAAACATCAGCAGATAGGGACCAGATTGGGAGCCCAAGGACAGGACTGGGGGTCTCATTCTAAGATGTAACAGTCTGTTTGGATCTGACTCAGTTCATGTAGTTTCATGGCACCCACAAACCTCAAAGTTCAGTCCCTGCCCAGCACAAGTTCAATGTCAATTCTGCACCCAATTCTTCTGCTCAGCACCTTGTGGGTGCCAGGAATAAAAAGAGAAAGTGACCACAGCACTGATCAGAGATGACAGCCAGAGAGTCAGGTTCTCTTTGTTCTCACTGGGGGGGTTCCACAAAAGCCAGATGCTGGCCACAGGAAGCAGCAGATGGGCAAGACAGAGGGGCCAGGGATGGCCTGCAAGAAAGAGAAAGTGGGCTGGAGGGGGACAGGACAGGTGGATGAAGCCTTGGACCAGGCTGCTCAACAGGGGTGCTGCTGCAAGACAAAGACTGGAGAGGAAAACATCCTGCCTCTCCCTCCACCCCTGCCTTAGTGGGGACCAGCCAGGGCTCTGTAGGAAGACTGCCTTGGTTCAGATTCAGCTTGGGAAGGAGGGAGGAGAAACGAGGGAGGGAAGCTGTCTTTAAAAATAATAAAAATCATAGCCCAGTACATATTGAGTGCCAAATTTACCAGACAAGTGTTTACATTAACACAGTGTTTATATTGCTTCATTTATTTCCTTGCAACAACTCCATGAGAATGATACAACTAGCATCCCCATTTTACAGATGAGGAAAGCAAGGTAGTTAGACAGAGAAGGAACGCTGAGGGATGAAGGAGGGAGAGAGGAAGGGAAATTGACTGATGGATTAATTTAGCCTAGAACGAGTTAAGTAAAATCCAATCAAGTCCCTTCCCTTCTTTAATCCCCTCCAATGGTTTCCCATTCTACTAAGAAGCTTCCAGCAATGGCTACAAGAGCCCTCAGGAACTGAGCAACTGAGCCCTGCCCATGTTTCTGACCTCATCTCCTATCTTCTGCCTCCTCTCCCAGCCATAGATTAGCCCACTGACAACTCAATTATGCTGGCACCCACGTTTCCCTGGCATCCACGTTTCGAAAATCCCCTTCTCTGTGTGGTTCCAGATAGCCAAAAGTGAAGTTGTACAAGACTTAGGTGGCAAAAGAGAAGCAGCCATCATGCCCTGAAGAGTAACATGGGTTGAAGGCAATGGAGAACAGAGGCTGGGGTGGTGGTCCCGTTTATCCTCCATCTTCCCCACCTCACAGCCAGCTCTTCTTCCTGACAGTAGTCCCTCGATGACCAACAGCGACCTCAACTTCACCACCAGATGCTTCATGACAAACTCACAGAGGCAATAGCCACAAAGGGCTAATAACTTTCCCTGGGCATCTATCCAAGCCCATCTGCAAGGTCCCTTCCAACAGGCAGATGTATTGGCTGCCAGATGTCCCTGAATCCGTAGGCTGCCTTACCTATGTCAGGGTAGGTTTGAGACCTTTCTCTGAATCTTAAGCTTCCCTTTTTGAGCTTGTACTTCCCCAGCTCTTCCTACGGTCGTACAAGTCTAACATCTAATAAATTCCATTTTTTCCATTATACTCACAGTAGTTTGGCTTCCCTGATTGACCCATCACTGAGATCGTCACCAGCAGAAGGGATACTGTTCCAGAATTAGCAGCCTCCATTTCCTCCTCCTTGGGATGTGTGTTGTGAGAAGCCCATGTCACATGAAAGGCAACATGTGGGCACCCCAGCAGATAACCCCCAACTGAACACGCACTCAACAACTAGTGCCAACTGCCATCCATGAGCATGCACCATCTTGAATGTTCCAGCCCAGTCAAGCCCCAGATGATGGCAGACCCAGCCAACAACACACAGAACAGAAGAACCACTAAGCTGAGCCCAGCCAATCCCTGAGTCCAGGGAATCATGATGAAACTATGCCCTAAAGAGTTAATGGAACCAATGACAGAAATTACTGAGTTTGCAGGATAACAGACAAGAAAAAAAAAAAAAAAAAAACTTGCTGAGATGCTGAAACTCCTTCCTTTTGTGAGTTTTGGGTTTTTGTGTGTGTGTGTGTGTGTTTTTTTCTTAAAAAACTCACAAGTTTTTAAAAAAGATTTGGCAGTGGGCTAAAATCAGTTGGAACCAAGATGACCAACTGGAGTTTGTGCACAAGTTTACTGACACCACAGCCCAAATTTCCACCACATATGTAATGCTAACTCCTCCCAAATTTGCACATGTAACCTACGAGGTAGCATAAAGAAATAACTACACACATCCAAGGACTTTCCAGACTTCCCCTTTCCCTCCACCAACCACCCGCTTACCCAAGTATCTACCCCCTAAACCTTTCCTAATAAAAATACTGCCTTGAATCCAGCCCAGGGTGACAGATTTGAGCTTGACTCCTGTCTCCTTGGGAGTCAACTTTCAATATGAAGCTTTTCTTTTCTCAAAAACCTGTTGTCATAGTATTGGCTTCTAGTGCATCAGACAGTGAACCCCTTTTGCTCAGTAACAATGAGAGATAACAAAGCAGTTGTTGAGCCACTAGGTTTTGAAATGCAGGTCTGGGACACAGACCCACGCAGCCATGGGTCCCCAGAACCACTGGCCATGTAGGCCTGCCTTCTGCTTCTTAAAAGTGCTTCCAAGGCATGCATTTGAGACCTGTTTGCTCTCAAAATGCTCTTCCCCCATATCTTCTCTTGTGTCATACTTTCTTGTCATTCAAGTCTCAGCTTAAATGTCGTCTCCCCAGAGAGGCTCGCTGTCAGTTTTACGTGTGAACTTGGTTAAGCGATAGGCCCCAGTTATTCAATCAAACAACCATCTAGGCATCAGGTGAAGGTATTCTGTTGCTGTGATTAAAGTCTATAATCAGCTGACTCTAAGTAAAAATTATCCCCTAAATCTGGGTGAGCTGATTCTACCCATTGAAATTGAAATGCCTGAAGAGCGGAACTGAGACGACTTCTTTTTTCTTTTTTTTTTTTCTTCCTGAGACAGGATCTCACTCTGTCACTCAGGCCAAAGTCCAGCGGTGCAATCTCAGCTCACTACAGCTTTGACCTCCCAGGCTCAGGTGATTTGCCCACCTCAGCCTCCCCAGTAGCTGGGATAACAGGCACACACCCCACCCAGCTAATTTTTTTTTTTATTTTTTTTTTTTTTTTTTTTTTAGTAGAGATGGAGTTTTGCTATGTTGCCCAGGCTGGTCTCAAACTCCTGCACTTGAGAAGTCCACCCTCCTTGGCCTCTCAAGAGTGTTAGGATTACAGGCGTGAGCCACTGCGCCCACCCAGAACTGAGAGCTCTCCAAAGAAAAAGAAATTCCACCCATAGACAGCAACTTCAGTTCAAGCCTGCCCTTCCTAACAGCCTGCCCTACAGATTTCAGACCTTCCCAGCCAGCCCCTACCATTGCATAGGCCAATTCCTTGCAATAAATCTCTTAATACAATGCATCTTATTGGTTCTGCTTCTCTGGCTGAACCCCGACTGACCTGCTGTGATCACCCTATCAAAGCCAGCCACAAAGCCACCATTGTTTCACTTCAGTTTTAATTATCTGCATAAAACCTATTATCATTTGTTTTTTTTGTTTTTTGTTTTTTTTTTTAGACAGAATCTCACTCCGTTGCCCAGACTGGAGTGCAGTGGCATGATCTTGGCTCACTGCAGCCTTGACTTCCCAGACTCAGGCAATCCTCCTGCCTCACCCCTCAAGTAGCCGGGACTATAGGTGTCTGCCACCACACCCAGTTAGATTTTTTGTTTATTTTTTGTAGAGATGGGGTCTTGCTATGTTGCCCAGGCTGGTCTTGGACTCCTGGGCTCAAGCAATCCTCCTGCCTCAAGCCCCGCAAAGTGCTAGGATCATAGGCATAAGCCACTGCACCCAACTTGGTATTTTTCTTATTTATTGGTCCTTCCAACATATTCTAGAGCAGCACTGTCGACTGGAATATTCTACGATGGTGGGGATGTTCTAGAACTGTGCTGTTGCAACAGGGAGGCTGCTAGCCACGTGCGGCAATGAACACTTGAAACATGGCTCCTGAGAATGAAGAAGGGAATTTTAACCTTTATTTAACGAATATAAGTTTACCTGGTCACACAAGTCTGGTGACCGCAGTACTGAATAGTACAGGTCTGGGACACAGACCCACGAGAGCCCACAGCCAGCCAGCCTTCCCCACCACTGTATCCCCAACCCCTCCTAGCAGCTTACACAGGGGAAGTTCCATCTGTGTTTACAGAATAAATGAATGAGCCATTTGCGCCTAAGCGTGTTCGCATCAGGTTTCTGCCGCCTGTAAGCAGGAGACCTAATTTGATGCTATCGACATGTAAGGGATTCCTGAGCGCCTACAGAACAGGAGGGCTGGAGCAGTTACAGGGGAAACGAAAGACATCAGCGTCAATGCTAGAACATACGAGACCCTGTGGGCTTCGGGAGGAGCAGCTCTTCCTCTGCCAGCCCAGCCTTTCCCAAGTTAGAAGCGAGTAGAACAATAGGGCAATCAAGACCCACTCTTACTCTTTGTTCCAGTCAAAGGAAGACGGTATGGTGGCAGGCGGCATTCTGGGGGGCTTCATTCAAAGCCCAATCTGGGAAGAAGCCAGAGGGCATCTGAGGCTGTCCTATTTCGGGGGCCACTTTGCATCCTGTTTTTCTCCTGACTGCCAGTTCTCCCCCTTGATACTCAAGAGAAGAAGCCAGAGGAGGGCCCACACAGGCAAGCTCCTGGGAGGCTGTGGGGTGCACGGGCACCTGCCTGCCTGCAGCACCCTGGCCTCCACTCTCTCCCCTCAGTGGCTCCCTGAGCCCCCGAAGGATTCTCAGCATCTGTCACCTGCTCTAAGCCACCCACCGACTCTGCAGTCAGAGTGTTATTTGAAAACCAGACAAGAGATCCAGGCACCTTCTGTTCAGCCTAACCTGCTTAATCTGCAGTGTAAGCTCCTCACCGTGGCTCACTGTGGGGGCTGGTACTGCGCACCTGTCTGGCTCCAGCTCCCACCGCTCTCCCCGGCATCCCCACTGGGCAGTCATGCTGTTCTCTCTGCACCTGGGATGCCCCCCTCCCTCCCGTCCCAAGGCCCTTCTGAGGGTTCCCATCACTCCCAGTCGTTAAGACTTCCCCTCCCCCTTCAGGTCTCAGTTCAATCCTGAAGTCTTGAGAAAGTCCCTGAGCCCTGGAACCCAACACTGTGTGTGCCAGATGCAGAGAAAGTGCTGGATAAACACGGGTGGGAGGGGGAAAAGGAGGGAAGGGTAGAAAAGAAGGAAGGGGAGGAGGAAGGAAAGCAAGATCTCCCATTATCCTTACATAAGCATATTCATTTTAAAAAAGGAAAACAATAACCACAGCAAAGATCTTCCATTATCTTGACCAGAGGTTTTTCCTTGGGAAAGGAAAGATGCAGATGACCACAAATTATGAGGCTGAAAATATCAAAATGCCAAAAAGAAGAGGAGAGAGAGAAAGAACATCAGAGAAGAGGAAAAAGGCCACAGCAACAGCACTCTGAGAGCTGGGCCATGTCTCCGCCAGGCTCTCTTCTGATAAGACAACTGTGGCCTGGGAGAGGAAGGTCTAGGAAGGGACCTGCTGTCCTCATATGCTGAAGTCCCCAGTCTTGGAATGGAGAGGGAGGTGGAGGCAAATGGTGAGAATGTGCTCTTCCTGCAGCCAAATCAATTTCACCCCAGGACCTCAGCTCTGTAGTAACCACAGGGGAAAACAGGGGCTGGGTCCAGAGAGAAATGGTTTGTGGCCTTTATTTTTGTGGCCAGGGAATGGTTACCTCCAGAGAATAATCTAGCCAGACAGAAGGGAAGTAGTCTCAAAAGCAGCAGCAGTGCTGAGGGAGACCGTGGCTCAGAGGGAAGAGAAACAAAGAATGAGAGAGCTGAATTAGAAAGGTGAAGCCCCTTGGAAGGGCCCCCTGGAGGAAAAAAGAGAGGAGGATGAGGAGGAGAAGTGGAGAAAGTGAGCTGGGGGAAGAAAAAGGCTGGAGGAGCCTGGTGATGGTGATGACGGTGGTAATGATGATGGTGATGGGTGGTGATGGTGGTAGGTGGTAATGGTGGTAACAATGGTGATGGGGGTGGGTGGTGATGGTAGTAACAATGGTAATGGTGATGGTGGTGGGTGGTGATGGTGGTAACAATGGTGATGGTGATGGTCGGTGGGTGGTGATGGTGGTAACAATGGTGATGGTGGTGGGTGGTGATGGTGGTATTGGTGATGGTGGTATTGGTGATGGTGGTGGGTGGTAATGGTGGTAACAATGGTGATGGTGGTGGGTGGTGATGGTGGTATTGGTGATGGTGGTGGGCGGTGATGGTGGTAACAATGGTGGTGGTGGTGGGCGGTGATGGTGGTATTGGTGGTGGTGGTGGGCGGTGATGGTGGTATTGGTGGTGGTGGTGGGCGATGATGGTGGTATTGGTGGTGGTGATGGGTGGTGATGGTGGTATTGGTGGTGGTGGTGGGTGGTGATGGTGGTAACAATGGTGATGGTGATGGTGGTGGGTGGTGATGGTGGTAACAATGGTGATGGTGGTGGGTGGTGATGGTGGTATTGGTGGTGGTGGTGATGGTGATGATGGTGGTAATGATGATGGTGGTGGGTGGTGATGGTGGTAACAATGATGGTGGTGGTGGTGGTGATGGTGATGTGGTGGGTGGTGGTGGTGGTGGTGGGTGATGGTGGTGGTGGTGATGGTGGTAACAATGGTGATGGTGGTGGGTGGTGATGGTGGTATTGGTGGTGGTGGTAATGGTGATGATGGTGGTGGTGGTGGTGGATGGTGATGGTGGTAATGATGATGGTGGTGGGTGATGGTGGTGGTGGTAATGGCGGTATTGGTGATGGGGGTGGGTGGTGATGGTGGTAACAATGGTGATGGTGGTGGTGATGATGGTGGTAATGATGATGGTGGTGGGTGGTGATGGTGTTAACAACGGTGATGGTAGTGGGTGGTGATGGTGGTATTGGTGATGGTGGTGGGTGGTGATGGTAGTAACAATGGTGATGGTGATGGTGGTGGGTGGTAATGGTGGTAACAATGGTGATGGTGGTGGGTGGTGATGGTGGTATTGGTGGTGGTGGTGGTGATGGTGATGATGGTGGTAATGATGATGGTGGTGGGTGGTCATGGTGGTGTGTGGTGATGGTGGTATTGGTGGTGGTGGTGGGTGGTGATGGTGGTAACAATGGTAGTGGTGGTGGGTGGTGATGGTGGTAACAATGGTGGTGGTGGTGGGTGGTGATGGTGGTGAGTGGTGGTGGTGGTGATGGTGGTGGGTGGTGATGGTGGTAACAATGGTGATGGTGGTGGGTGGTGGTGGTGGTGGGTGGTGATGGTGGTGGTGGGTGGTGATGGTGGTGGGTGGTGGTGATGGTGGTGGTGCTGGGTGGTGATGGTGGTAACAATGGTGATGGTGGTGGGTGGTGGTGGTGGTGATGGTGGTAACAATGGTGGTGGTGGTGGTGGTGGTGGTGGTGGTGGTTATGGTGGTGGGTGGTGATGGTGATGATGGTGGTAATGATGATGGTGGGTGGTGATGGTGTTGGTGATGGTGGTGGTGGTGGTGGTGGTGGTGGGTGGTGGTGGTGGGTGGTGATGGTGGTGGGTGATGGTGGTGGTGGTGATGGTGGTATTGGTGATGGTGGTGGGTGATGATGGTGGTAACAATGGTGATGGTGGTGGGGGTGATGGTGGCATTGGTGGTGGTGGTGATGGTGATGATGGTGGTAATGATGGTGGTGGGTGGTGATAGTGGTAACAATGGTGGTGGTGGTGATGGTGGTGGTGGTGGTGGTGGTGGTGATGGTGCTGGTGGTGGGTGGTGGTGGTGGGTGGTGATGGTGGTATTGGTGATGGTGGTGGGTGGTGATGGTGGTAATAATGGTGATGGTGGGGGGGGTGATGGTGGCATTGGTGGTGGTGGTGATGGTGCTGATGGTGGTCATAGTGCTAATAATAGTGATGGTAGTGGTGGTGATTTGCCTATATCATCTCATGTAATGCTCCCAACAACCAATGTGGCTCAAATGATCATCATCCCCATCCTACTGCTTAGGAAACTAAGCATAGAATCATAATATGTCCTATTCATAATCACAGCTAATGGGTGGCAGAGCCAGAACTGAAACCCAAGTTTGTTGGACTCCAGATTCCATACTCTTAGAAAATGATTGAGGACTAAGAAGGAGAAAGGAGAACGAGAATGGAGCCTGCTCTAGCCGCCTTATTTAGTATGATGACCAGTTCCTCCGTTCCAGAGGCCACTACCAACCCCGCTTAGCCTGCTGCACGTCTTCTTTAATCCTCGGCACCTATTCTCACACACTGGATAAGGTACGTGCTCATTAGGACAATAATTCATTGTCTGCGCCCCAGCCCCCCACACTAGAAAGTAAACTTTACAGGGACACACACTTCAGCATGCGTTTCTAGAGATCAGAAGAGCACCTGGCATAGAATAACCATGCAACCAATTGCATTGAATGAGTGAATAATGGTTTTTGGTTTCAGGCCATAGCTGCCATGAGAAGGAAAGGTGAAGCTATCCTGGCTCCGGGACGCTTTGATCTTGCTCAATGAATGGATGAGTGTTCTTTGGTTTCAGGCTAAAGCTGATCTAACAAGCTATGAGAAGAGAAAAATGAGTTAAGATTTCCTATCTTCCGGGCTCCTTGGGCACTGGAAAATAAAGATATCCCTAAAGCCCAAGGAGAAAATTAAGATTAGCATTAACGTCTCTAAAATAAAGCTACTTCCATCCTCTGAGAGAGAGAGAGAGAGAAAGAAAGAGAGAGAGAAAGAAAGAGAGAGAGAGACAGAGACAGAGAGGGACAGAGAGAGAGAGAGAGAGGGACAGAGAAAGAGAGGTGACATATTCTTGGCCAGGCACAAAGCAGCCTTGCTGCCATATCCTTGGTCTCCATATGAGTTCCTCAATACAACTTGTCTTCTGTCATTTAACAAACACGCATCCAGTCCGCACTTTGGGCCAGAATTTTAAAAACCTGATTTCATCACTGTAGGAAACGCCAGCTCTGGGTTGAGCTGGGCTTTTAAGATGAATACAATATCACCCTCAAGAAGTAAGAGTATGATGGGAAAGATACTAGTTTATTCCTCAGTCTGGGATAACATTTTTAGTTAGAGTAAAGGGAAGCCATCCAACTCCCAAGATGGTTAGAAGCTTCAAGGAACCAATTACTATTTTTGAGGGAAGAAAGGATTTTAAACATGAAAGATACTTTGAGGATGGCTCACTGGTTCCCCCTTGTGGACATTAATAGCGAGCACATCACACAGCTTTTCAGAGGCAGGGAGGGGCTCGGCGGTGTAGATCTTGCGGTCACTGAAGCATCTGGTGTTCCGGTAGCCAAGGGCAAGCGGTCAGCTCAGTTTGCAGAGCCCAGGAAAGTCCTCATAGAGAAGCAGGCTTTGCATTGGGCCTGGGGAAGAGCAGGGATTCACCAGAAGGACAAAGGGAAGGAAAATTCTAGGCAGAGGGATGTACCAAGATGTGAAATCCAAGCCTCATCTAGAAAACTCTAAGTAATTCACAGATTTATCAGATATTTAGGGCTTGAAGGGAAAATGTGACTGGTAGGACTTCAAGTGGAGCCAAACCATGAGACGTTTTGCAATCCATGAGGAAGACTGTGTTCTTTAAGCCACTGGTAAGTTTTCACGGATTGCTTGAGCTCAGAAGTTTGAGACCAGCTGGAGCAACATTGCAAAACTCTGTATCTACAAAAAGTACAAAAAAAGACTGCCAGGCACGGTGGCACACGCCTGTAGTCCTAGCTACCCAGGAGGATGAGTGGGGGGATTGCTGGACCCCAGGAGGTAGAGGCTGCAGTGAGCCAAGATTGTGCCACCACACTACAGCCTGGGCAACAAAGCAAGACCCCATCTCAAAAAAAAAAATACATATGTATTAAACTGCTACTATGTGCTAGATATTGATCTTCATCTGGGAATCAAACAGTGAGCAGAAACAAGTATGATCCCTGCCCTTTTTCAGCTTACAGTCTAGTGGAAAAGAGAGGCATTCATTTAAAAACAAATTGCTCCCCAAAAAAGGTAAGCATTAAAAAAAAATTTTTTTTGAGATGGAGTCTCGCTCTGTCGTCCAGGCTGGAGTGCAGTGGCACGATCTAGGCTATGATATGCATTATTTCTATCTTTTCAACTTATAAGACATATCTGAGGTCTATTATTCCTTAAATTTGCAATGCTATATAACGTTGTGCTTTATCGTTTTATTTTTTTGTTTTGTTTTGGGGTTTTTCTTTTGTTTTGTTTTGTTTGAGACGGAGTCTCGCTCTGTCATCCAGGCTGGAGTGCAGTGGTGCGATCTCGGCTCACTGCAAGCTCCGCCTCCCGGGTTCACGCCATTCTCCTGCCTCAGCCTCCCGCGTAGCTAGGACTACAGGCACCCGCCACCACGCCTGGCTAATTTTTTGTATTTCTTTTTTTTAGTAGAGACGGGGTTTCATCGTGTTAGCCAGGATGGTCTCGATCTCCTGACCTCATGATCCACCCACCTCGGCCTCCCAAAGTGCTGGGATTACAGGCATAAGCCACCATGCCCGGCGTAAATGTTTTAAGTGGCACCATTACCTGCAGGAACAGCATAGGTGAAGTACAGTGTTAAGGATCAGAAATGGGTACACAATTCTTTACTAAGAAGTCTGAGTTCAGCTGACTCCGGTGCTGAGTGCTGTAGGAACATGGGTAAACAAGGAGCACTTGGCCATTGCTTTCAAGGTGCCGGTGGCCCTAAGGCTGGCATCTGAGGCAGGACATAGAAGACTAAGTCTTAGCAGCCTGGGAAGAGTCCAGAGGGAGGCCTATGTGGAGGCAGAAGGATCAATGAGATCAGTGTAGGTTCAAACCATAGTGAGGTGTATAATGAAAGTGCTGCTTGACCAAACATGGGGATGCATGCCTGTAATCCCAGCACTTTAGGAGGCCGAGGCAGGAGGACTGCTTGAACTCAGGACTTTGAGTCTAGCCCAGGCAACGACAAAGCGAAACCCAGTCTCTACAAAAATCAGAGAGGTGTGGTGGTGTGCACCTGTAGTCCCAGCTACTGGGGAGGCTGAGGTGGGACAATTGCTTGAGCCCAGAAAGTCAAGGCTGCAGTGAGCTGTGATCACACCACTGTACTCCAACCTGGGTGACAAGGTAAGACCCTGTCTCAAAAACAAAAATTAGTGGCAGGCCAGGCACGGTGGCTCATACCTGTAATCCCAGCACTTTGGGAGGTCGAGCCAGATGAATCACCTGAGGTCAGTAGTTTGAGACCAGCCTGGCCAATATAGCAAAACCCCACTTCTACTAAAAACACAAAAATTAGCTGGGCGTGGTGGCGCATGCCTGTAGTCCCAACTACTCAGGAGGCTGAGGCAGGGGAATCACCTGAACCCAGGAAGCAGAGGTTACGGTGAGCCAAGATCACGCCACTGCACTCCAGCCTGGGTAACAGAGTGAGACTCCATCTCAAAAAAAAAAAGAAAAGAAAGTGGACATTACCCGCATCTGCTAAATGATATAGCATAGAACAGGAATGGACTTACAACATCGTCTTTCATCATGAATAGGAAGGAGGATTATTCTTTCATGAAACATGCTATAATTGTGTATATGTATGTTCAGCTACATGGTGTGCATGTATGTATACCTATGTGTGTGGAGGGGGTCACAATATAAATTGTACTTGTACTGTCCATCTGGATCAAACAAATTTTGAAAAAGATCAGAGGACAGGGCCTGGTGTGATGGCTCATGCCTGTAATCCTAGCACTCTGGGAGGCCAAAGCAGGTGGATTGCCTGAGCTCAGGAGTTCAAGACCAGCCTGGGCAACACGGTGAAACCCCATCTCTACTAAAATACAAAAAAATCTAGCCGGGCGTGGTGGCATGCACCTGTAGTCCCAGCTACTCAGGAAGCTGAGGCAAGAGAATGGCTTGAACCCAGGAGGCAGAGGTTGCAATGAGCCAAGATCGCACCACTGCAGTGCAGCCTGGGTGACAGAGCGAGACTCTGTCTCCAAAAAATAAAAATAAAAATCAGAGTACAAGACCTTTCATGTTCTCGCGCAGCCCAGAATGTTACAAAAAAATGACTATTCTGCCCCCATAAGGCTGACAGAAATGCCTCTCTCACAGAAACTGGAACCTCACTCTACTTCTAAGGATGCTGCCAAACTCAGTAGAGCCTCTCTGATGAGACAACGTGAATTCTGAAAAGTAATTAAAAACCTAACCTCAAACACTCACTGTCAGATATTGTGGGGGCATAAATGGGTACAAACTTTCTGGAAAGCGATATGACAATGTTCACCACAATTCTTAAAATATGTGTTTTGTTTTTGTTTTTGTCTTTGCCTTTTGTTTTTGAGACAGTCTCGCTGTCACCCAGGCTAGAGTGCAGCGTCATGATCTCGGCTCACTGCAACCTCCACCTCCCAGGTTCAAGAGATTCTCCTGCCTCAGCCTCTCAAGTAGCTGGGATTACAGGTGTGTGCCACAACACCCAGCTAAAGTTTTGTGTTTTTAGTAGAGACGGGGTTTCACTATATTGGTCAGGCTGGTCTCAAACTCCTGACCTCAGGTGATCCACTGGCGTTGGCCTCCTAAAGCGCTGGGATTACAGGTGTGAGCCACCGTGTCTGGCCAAAATATGCAAATGTTTTCCTGCAAGACTCCTCTCCTATGAATTCACTCTAAAAGAATAGCCACAGGGGTCCCCAAAGACAACACTCAGGGGTATTCAGGCAGCATTGCTTATGATAGGAAAAGTATGGATATAACTCAAATTTCCAAAAATAGGAGATTGGTTGAATAAATTGTGTTAGTATTCAGGCATTAAAAATAAGAAGTGAATGCATTTATTGACAAAGGAAGATGTTTATGAGATAACATTGTAATTTGGTGTAATTTATTTTTAAGAGAGGATCTCACTCTGTGGCCCAGGCTGGTGTTCAGTGGCACCATCTCAGCTCACTGCAGCCTTGACACCTCCAGGACTCAAGCAATCCTTCCACTCCAGCCTCCCAAGTAGCTAGGACTACAGTTGCATGCCACCACACCCAGCTATTTTTTTTTTTTTTTTTTTTTGTAGAGGTAGAGTCTTGTTATGTTGCCCAGGCTGGTCTCAAACTCCTGGGTTCAAGCAATTCTTCCACCTTGGCCTCCCAAAGTGTTGGGATTACAGGTGTGAGCCACCATGCCTGGCCTGCAATTTTTTTTTTAAAGAGAGAAAACTGCCATCTGCTTCTCACTGTGGGTAAAGAGAGAAAGTCACCTTTGGAGTAGATTTTGTATGTACTGAGTGACTGAGAGGCCCCTCCCTGTCAGCCACACTCGCGTTCGGTGAGTCAGCACCATTGTGCTACAGGTAAAGAGTAGCATCACCTTTACAGCTCGTCAGCCAGCAGTGATTGTGCCTCCCTGGGGACGTTTTGAAATATCTGGGGATATTTCCGTGTGTCATGACTTTGAGTTGGGGGATGTTACTGGTATCTCATGGGCAGAGGTCAAGGATGTTTCTAACCAAACATCCTTCAAGGCATAAGACAGCCCCCAGTGCATGGTCTGCCCCCACTTTATTTTTGAGACGGGATCTTGCTCTGTCCCCCAGGCTGGAGTGCAGCAGTGTGATCATGGCTCACTGCAGCCTCAATCAATGTCCTGGGCTCAAGTGATCCACCAGCCTCAGTCTCCCGAGTAGCTGGGACTACAGGTGTGTGCCACCACACACGGCACTTTTTTTTTTGTATTTTTTGTAGAGATGGGGTTTCACCATTTGCCCAGCCTGGTCTGGAATTCCTGAGCTCAAGAGATCCTCCTGCCTTGGCCTCCCAAAGTGCTGGGATTACAGGCATGAGCCAGTGTGCCCGGCTGCATGATCCCTTTTGATGCTGACTGTACCTGAATCAGGATCTGCCAGCAAGAAAAAAATACAAAAGGGCACGCATGGAGGACTAGGCCAATGACCTGTTTCAAGTATGTTCTGTTCTGTTCACTGCTGCCTCCTCAGCCCTGCTGGCACCCCATAGCCACTCAGATTAGAAGACTTCTCCAGGTCTAGAACAATATTCAACAAATGCTTATTGAATAGAGCAGGTTGAATCAAGAAAGGGCATCCGAGAGCCTCCACCTGACTCTGCCAGACTGATGCTTAACAGTGACACCTTGTGGTGGGAACTGAAACAACCGTGCTGATGGTCACTAACACTTCTCCGTGGCTGGCGTTTGCAGAGCGCATCCCTTGGGACAGAAAGGCCCCAGAATTTGCAGATAAATCATGAGGCTAGAGAGAAGCAGGAAGCCTCAGGAAGATGATATTTGATGTTCTGCTAATAAAGACAAATGGGTATCTGAGCAATTAATGGAAAACATCCAGGAGGGATGACAATATATTTGGCCCCCAAACTGATACAAGTCACAGAGGTTATTTTATCAGGTGAAAAAAAAAATTTTAAGCAATATGTACGGATAATTCTAATTCTATTTTTTAAAGTAAACATATATCCATTTGTCAGGAAAAATTATACCAAAATGATAACAGCAGTTACCTAGAGGGTGGGGCTTAGGGCGATTTTTTTAAAAATCTATTTTCTGGTTTATGTTACAATGAATGCAAATCACTTCTGTAAAAAAATAAAAATAAAAAAATAGAAGCTAGACATTGACCCAAAATGCAAAGGCACTTAAACATGTCTAAAGTAAAAAGAACCTGGTCTCCTACACACACTCAACATTTTCATGTCCGGACCCTAATTATCCAGCACCAGATACCCTAAACCTCAGCAGGTCGTCCTGGGGCAAGAGTTCAAACCCAAGAACTTCCCTTGTCGGCGTCTTCCGGCCTCCAAATCCCAGGTCCATGCTGCCTCTTCCTGCGTGTCACATTTGCCCCCCAGGGTTGACTGTCTCGTCCTGGCCTGCAGTGGCAGGCACAAGATGCTGAGGGACCGTGGCAGCTGTTCTGGGGACAAGTCTCCACATCCCCGGCCCCAGGGCCTGCTCACCTGACATGTGGACATTCCTGAGGCAGGAGAGGGAGGCATTGAGGCGGGCACACTCCTCCCGGTTGGCTCCGTATTTCTCCACAGTCTCGCACACCTGTTCATCCGTCATCTCCAAGAGGTCCTCCAGGCTCAGCTGGCCCGGGGAGATTTCCTAGGGGAGGGGAGAGAGGATTGTCAACGGTGGGGCAGGAACAGCCTCTCTGCCTCCACCCCGCCCTCTAGTGGTGCCTAGAGGAGAACACTCCGCCGTGCAAACGCTTTGCACAACAGTGGGGTCTCCGAATCTCCGGTTTGCCACTCATTAGCTAGATAACCTCTGACCGGCCGGGCGCGGTGGCTCAAGCCTGTAATCCCAGCACTTTGGGAGGCCGAGACGGGCGGATCACGAGGTCAGGAGATCGAGACCATCCTGGCTAACACAATGAAACCCCGTCTCTACTAAAAATACAAAAAAACTAGCCGGGCGAGGTGGCGGGCGCCTGTAGTCCCAGCTACACGGGAGGCTGAGGCAGGAGAATGGCGTAAACCCGGGAGGCGGAGCTTGCAGTGAGCCGAGATAGCGCCACTGCACTCCAGCCTGGGCGACAGAGCGAGACTCCGTCTCAAAAAAAAAAAAAAAAAAAAAAAAAAAAGATAACCTCTGACCAGTCGCTCAACCTCTCTGGGCCTCACTTTACTCATCTATAAAGTGGGACTCCTAAGTGTTCACACTTGGCAAGGTAGCGCAGGTGCTTAGTGCTATTATAATTACTACCCTGTCTGGCGTCAACACTGTGCCTGTCTCTCGAATGTTTATAAGCCAGGGCCCCATTTTTTCATGTTTGCATGGCTCCCAGTGCCTCCTCCACAGGGACTCATCTGAAATCCCAGCACACACTCAGAGCAAGCACAGGATAAGGCAGGTGCGCTGATGGCTGGGCCCCACTCTGCTTCCTTTCTTCTCTGGCTGCAGAGTCCAGGCCTCACACTGGTCTTCAGAAAACCTAATGGGAAAGGGATTGAAGGTCCGTGCTCCATGCTGGAAATGAAACTAGGTTTGTTTTTGAGCCCCATTGGGGCATGGCTTTGCATCCTAAGGCAAAGCAGAAATGCTGGAGTGTAGCGTGGAGTTGGGGAAAGGGACCTAGAAAAGGTAGGATTCTCAATGTGCTGGCAAGCGAACTTTCACCGCCACCCCATCTTCCCAAAACAGTGTCTCCCTAGACACCATCATATGGAGACACCTCAAAATTTGTCAAGCTTCTACATTTATGCATATATATCTGTACGTATATATGAGTCTTCTTTTATAGCACTTACTACTCAACATCTTAACATATATTATTACTTAAGTAAAGGTTTTTTGTTCTGTTTTTTGTTTTTGAGACAGAGTCTCACTCTTGTCTCCCAGGCTGGAGTGCAATGGCATGATCTGAGCTCACTGCAACCTCCGCCTCCTGGGTTCAAGCGATTCTCCTGCCTCAGCCTCCTAAGTAGCTGGGATTACAGCCACCAACCACCACACCTGGCTAATTTTTGTATTTTAAGTAGAGACGGGGTTTCACCATGTTGGCCAGGCTGGTCTCAAACTCCCGACCTCAGGTGATCCGCCCACCTCAGCCTCCCAAAGTAAATAAGGGTGAAATAGCATACGGATGGTGATTCTAGGGCAGTATTGCAGAATACATCTACCCTCTTGTGGTCATGTTTGTGTATTACACGTTTGTGTATTACAACAAGATACAGCTCCCACATTAAACTGATAGCCAGAAAGAAGAAAACTGTCTCAGCACAAAAAATTATCTTCAAAAATATGAGCTATGGCGCAAAAGTCGAAGCCCAATCAGTGCCTTTTCAACTCACCAGGGCAGGCAGGGGGCAGAGAGAGAACAATAGTGGAGTCACTTAGAGGCTTTCTCAAATAGGGACACATTGCAGATGAGCCCCTTTAAGAAAGGTGATGATCAAGGACCTGTTTGTTTCTGGTTGTTGTTTTTCTTAAACAGAGACAGGGGCTCACTCTGTCACCCAGGCTGGGGTGCAGTGGTGCCATCGTATCTCACTGCAGCCTCAAACTCCCGGGTTCAAGCGACCCCCCCACCTCAGTCTCCTGAGTAGCTGGGACTACAGGCATGCACCACCATGCCTGGCTAATTTTTAAATTTTTTGTAGAGCTAGGATCTCACTATGTTGCCCAGGCTGGTTTCGAATTCCTGGCCTCAAGCGATCCTCCCACCTCGGTTTCCAAAAGTGTTGAGATTACGGACATGAGCCATTGCACCCTGTCTAGGATCTGAAGGTACAGAATGACTCACATTTGAAGGGGGTGATTCATAACATAAAAAGATTCTCCTCTTTGATTCAGGATTCACTTGTGCATTTTAACCTTATGATTTACATATATATAATTTCAATTTACTCTGAAGTTTAAGATCACAGAAAATCATAAAAGTAACATTTTTTTAACATCAAAAATGGAGAAACCCTTAACAATCTGGGCCAAAAGGGCAGACACACCTCTGTTTGATAAAATAATAGTAGTAACAATAGCTGAAATGGATGGAACACTGTTTTAAGGTTTTTGATAGATTTCCTTTATTATCACAAAGACTACTGAAAGTAGGCACTTTTATCACCACCACTTAGAGACTAGGACAGTAAAATTCAGAAAGGTTAGACCACTTGCCTAAGGTCACACAGCAAGTAATTGGTGGAGCCAGGATTCAAACCCAGCGGTTTTACTTTGGAGCTTTCTCCATACTTCAGTCACTTCACAAAAAGGGGACCTCTGGTGGACACATGCCTGAACTGCAGACAAAGAGCAGAAACCCCTCATCTTCTCCCGCCCACTCCCTGGGTGGTGACCTTGGACTCAAGATGCTCATTGACTAAGGCAACAGCCACAACTCAGCTACCTGCAGGCCAGGTAAATGTAAATGAGCAAGTCGATGCCAAACAGGAGCTCAGTTCCATGGTCAACATTTCTGATTTTGTGAGTGAAGCCAGAGATCTGGGATTTTTAGGCAGACTCTTTTGGTTTTTAAGTATTGGCTCAAAATAAATGTCCTGGCATCATATTAGCCAAACGACAACAAAAAAATGTCTGCATAGCTGATCCAGCTTGAGGGCCACCAGTTTTCAGCCCCTGGTCTAGAATCGTTTCTGCCTTATTTGCCCCCACAAGTAGCACTTGAGAGACAAATGATCCTGAAGCCTCCCAAAAAAATTCCCTGAGCCGTGCAAACACAACGCCATCTGTCCTTATACAGGACCGTTCATTCTAAGGATATCTGCAAGAAACTCATCTGGGTTCTCTGGCCATGCTGAGAATGAAATAAGGAAACATGGAATTGTGCATGGTCTGATGTGCATATGCAAGATGGGGTGGGGTGGGGGCCTGGAGGAATGGAGCGGGGTGATGCCGCATCTGACTCGGGATTCTTAGATCTGGTGGGGCTGGGTGAGATTCTTGTCCCTGCGGACAAGGTCTAAAAAAGACAGGGAGCCTCTTCAAGCAGGAGGCAGGGAGCACCTTGAGAGAGGACTCTTGGTTTCACTGGCAGGGGGGCAAGCTCCTCTTCTGCCCAGTTCAGGGAGGCCCAGGCAACAGGAAACAAGGCTAAGGCACAGTCCTTCCAACCTAAAGCTTTGCTGTCCATCTGAGCTGGACATCCCGCCAGCCCCATCCACTTACCAGCTAGACTAGTCACTTAGCTCTGAGCCTCAGTTTCCCGCTCTGTACAAGGGGGATAACAGTCACACCTACTGAAAAGGTCATTGCAAGGAGGCTGAACAGTCTCAGCAGTTGAGATCCTAAGTGCAAAGCCCTTAGCACAATGCCTAGCATGAAAGATGCAGTGATGTCCGCTGGTTTTATTAGGTTTGGCTTGGCCCTGTCACTGCAAATGGATCAGTCCCTGGGATCCCAGGGGGTAAGAAAATCTCACTATCCTCAAGATGTTAAGAACGTGGTCCAATCTTTGAGGGTGGACATAAGATGTCAGATGCTCACAGCAGTAATAGCCTGGCATCTACTGAATGCTATTTGGTGCCAGAATATGAGCTAAACCTTTTTTTTTTTTTTTTTTTTTTTTTGAGGCAGAATCTTGTGCTGTCACCCAGGCTGGAATGTAGTGATGCAATCTCAGCTCACTGCAATGTCTGCCTCCTGGGTTCAAGCAATTCTCCTGCCTCAGCCTCCCGAGTAGCTGGGACTACAGGTGTGCACCACCACACCTGGCTGATTTTTGTATTTTTAGTAGAGACGTGGTTTCACCATGTTGGCCTGGTCTCGAACTCCTGACCTCAAGCGATTCGCCCACTTCAGCCTCCCAAAGTGCTGGGATTACAGGCATGAACCACCGCACCTGGCCTTTCTTTTCTTTTCTTCTTTTTTTTTTTTTTTTTTTTTTTTAAGACAGGGTCTTACTCTGTCACCCAGGCTGGAGTGCAGGATCACAGCTCACTGTAGCCTCAACCTCCTGGGCTCAGGTGATCCTCCTGCCTCAGCCTCCCAAGTAGCTGGGACCACAGGCACGCACCACCACATCTGGCTAATTTTTGTATTTTTTGTAGAGGTTTCACCATGTTGCCCAGGTTGGTCCCAAACTTCTGTGCTCAAGCAATCCATCTGCCTTGGCCTCCCAAAGTGCTGGAATTACAGGCATGAGCCACTGTGCCCAGCTGAGTTGAACATTGTATAAAAATCATCTCATTCTATGATGTTGGCTATTTAAGAAGAGATGACAATCATTATGCACATTTCACAGATGAGAATATTAATGCTCTAAGACAGTACTGTTCAATATGGCTTCCACGGGCCCCATTAATTAATGTTAAACACAATTTAAAATTCAGTTCCTTAATCACATGTCCTAACCACAAGCGGCTACCACATCCGGCAGCACAGATAGAAAATATTCCCATCGTAGCAGAAAGTTCCACTGGACAGCGCTGGACTAAGAGGTGAAGTGATTTAGCTAAGGTGACTCTGTGAATATGTGGCAGAGCTGAAGGGTTCTGACTGACTCGGGAAGCACACTCTCGATGACCCCATTCAGACAGCACCAGTCATCCTGAATGTTTTTGTCCAGCACATATTAATTAAAAGCCTGCTATGTGCCAGGGACTGTGCTGTGCACAGCCAGAAACCTGCAGCCCAAGAGCAACCCAGGGGGTAGCTGCTGGCCAGGAAGGGGCAGGGGACACAGGGGCCCCCCAGGTCACCTCCAGGACTTCCTTGCGCACATCGACGATCCGGAACCAGTGCCGTAGCTGGGGGAAGCCATCCAGCTCCGCGTTGCGCTCCTGCAAGGCCACCTTCTTTTTGCAGGACAGCTGCCGGCTGAAGTACTTCACCAGCTTGCTCTGTGGAGACACAGCCAAGGACGGAGGACACATCTCAGAGGCACTGACACAAGGAAGAGAGACAAGAATCCCCTACGAACCCCCACCCTAAACCCAGCCAGCTCTGTACTTTAAAGACTGGTTCCACTACAGTGAGATCCAGGTTGGCACCCATCTTTCCACCTCGTTGGTGAAGAAACAGGCGGCTCCAGCATCTGGCTCGTGGTTGGGGGAGGTGGCGCACATTGGTACCAATTCAGTGGAGGGCCTTTTGATGGCATCCATTGACACCTCAATTGCACACATCTTTTTCTCTTTTTGTTTTCTTTTGTTTTGAGATGGAGTTTCACTCTTTCACCCAGGTTGGAGTGCAATGGCATGATCTCTGCTCACTGTAACCTCCGCCTCCCAAGTTCAAGCAATTCTCCAGCCTCAGCCTCCCGAGTAACTGGGATTACAGGTGTGCACCACCATGCCTGGCCTAATTTTTGTATTTTTAGTACAGACGGTGTTTTACCACGTTGGCCAGGCTGGTCTCAAACTCGTGGCCTCAGGTGATCCGCCCACCTCGGCCTCCCAAAGTGCTGGGATTACAGGGGTGAGCCACTGCACCTGGCCTGCACACATCCTTTGATCCAACAATTCCACCTGCAGGAACTCCTCCAACAGACACCCATACTGTGCAGAATGACTGTACAAGGTTACTTCCTTATAGTTCTGTTTGCAACAGCAAAGGACTGCAAACATTCTGAGAGTCCATCAGTAGGAGACTCATTACATAAATGACGCTACAGCCAACAAAGAAACTTATGCAGCTCTAAAATCAAACCACGAGGCAGGCTCTGTACTGACAGAGAACAGTCTCCAGGGTACACTAATAAATAAAAATAAATACTCTCCCATTCATAAGGAAAACGTTTCCCTGTATATATCTTTGTAAATGTAGAAACTCTGTCCACAAGGACTCCCAATTCTTTACTTTTTTTTTTTTTTTTTTTTTTTTTTTTTTGAGATGGAGTCTCACTCTGTCGTCCAGGCTGGAGTGCAGTGGTGCGACCTCAGCTTACTGCAAGCTCTGCCTCCCAGGTTCACGCCATTCTCCTGCCTCAGCCTCCCAAGTAGCTGGGACTGCAGGCGCCTGTCACCATGCCCAGCTAATTTTTTGTATGTTTAGTAGAGACGGGGTTTCACCGTGTTAGCCAGGATGGTCTCAATCTCCTGACCTCAGGATCTGCTCGCCTCGGCCTCCCAAAGTGCTGGGATTACAGGGGTGAGCCACCGTACCCTGCCAAGGACTCCCAATTCTTTAGGGGAGGGAAGAGGAAGGTGGGGAAAAAGAGTCGGGGAAACATTTTATTTAAACTCTTTTGTGCTGTTTGAATTGTAAGTCCTACAGAAACATCCAAAAATTAATTCTTTTAAAATGAGACAGACTTGAACCCAGGCTTCTGAAGAGATCCCATGACATGAGAAAAGAAAGTTTTTTATTGCTGGTTTTTTATTGCTGGGTTTGTAAAATCTCACAATATTAACCAAAGAAAGGCAATACTTGTGTGTCTGAGCAGAGAAAACAATTTGGAAGAATAAACTCCAGGCCTCTGACTTGGGTCAAGTATTTCTTTATACACATTTTTTGTATGCATTCAGTAGTTACCCGAGGTATAATACATTATCATCTTTTTTTTTTTTTTAAAGAGACAAGGTCTTTTTCCATTGCCCAGGCTGGAGTGCAGTGATGCAATCATAGCTCACTGCAGCCTTGAACTCCCTGGCTCAAGAGATCCTCCTGCCTCAGCCTCCCAAGTAGCTAGGACTACAGGTGAGTGCCACCAAACCCAGCCTATATTATCATCTTTGTAATTTAAAATGTATTTAATAAAGATAATTAAATAGAACAAAATTAGAATTCGGTGTGGAGGTGTTTGTGGCATTTCAAAACAGTCAACCAACATTTATCAAGAACAAAGTCTGAATTCTAGGATCAAAAAATTCAGAGGGCCAGATGCCATGGCTCACACCTGTAACCCCAGCACTTTGGGAGGCCAAGGCATGAGGACTGCTTGAGCCCAGGAGTTTGAGACCAACCTGGGCAATGTGGTGAAACCCTGTTTCTACAAAAAAAAAAAAAATCCTCACTCAGGAGGCTGAGGTGGGAGGATCACCTGAGCCCAGGAGGTGGAGGCTGCAGTGAGCCATGATCATACCACTACACTCAAGGCTAGCTGACAGAGTGAGACCATCACTCAAAACAAAACAAAGCCAAACTTGGAGCCTGGGATGGCTGTCATGGGCTTCTGTTGCTTTTGCTACCTGGTCTCCATTTCCCCTTTTACTGAAAAGAACACATCAACTTTCTTTCAAGGAACCTCCCTTCTTTGGCCCGCAGTCCATCCAGCTGATGTGAGGCTGCTCCCATTGCACCACCCCATCAAACAGCCGTACTTGGGTCACGGCTGCAGGGTGGGCACGTAACCCAGGCCCCATCAAACAGCCGTACTTGGGTCAAGGGCAATCACGGATCCAGCTGGGCCACTGAGACCCCACCAGGACCTCTTCTAAGCACTCAGGACATAGCCATAGCACACCCTCCAGGGCTGCCAGGTGGTGTCATGGAAGACAGGAGCTGCCTGGGCTGTCGTCCCTGCTGCCATCTGGGAGCCTCCTGACACTGAAGCCCATTTGGAAGACAGCAGAGCCAAGAGATGGAGTCACATTCCCGGCCATAGCCATCATCTGAGCCCCAGCAGTGAGCGGAGAAACCAGATCTCCCTGGACTCTGCAGTGATGTGCGCCAATAAATTATCTTCTTTTGCTTAAGCTGCAGTGAGCTGGATTTCTGTCGCTAAAGCCTCCTGACTCATAGGGAAATTAAAGAACATGGAGTCCACCTCCTTGAGGGAGTCTTGGCATCCCTGGTATACTGGTTTCCTGTGGCTGCTGTCATGAATAACCACGTACTAAGTGGCTAAAAACAATACAAACATACTGATCTCGCAGTTCTGGAGATCAAAAGTCCTAAATCAGTCTCATGGGGCTAAAGCCAAGGTGTCAACAGGGCTGGTTACTTCTGGAGGCTCCAGGCAAGAATCAGTTTCCTTCCCTTTTCAGTGATCAGAGCCCGCCCGCATGCCTTGGCTTCTGGCCCCTTCCCCACATCACTCCAACCACTTCCTCCATTACCACATCTCCTGCTACTGCCTCTTATCCTCCTGCTTCCCTCTTATACAGACCCTTGCAATGATCTGGGACCCACCCAGACAACCCAGGGCAATCTCCCCATTTCAAGATCCTTATCTTACATCTGCAAAGTCCTTTTTCCCATGTATGGTCACACAATCACAACTTCTGGGGAGTAGGAGGTAGAAATTATTGGGGGACTGTTATTTAGCCCACCACACCTGTGCACTTACCCGGGCAAGTGGTTCAACTCTACCTGGAGGAGAGGGGAGGGGCTGAGGAAAGGCAGCCCCAGCAGAGGTCAGGGCCCATGAGACAACCATCCAAGAAGAGCATCCAGAAATAGCAATGGCCCAGTGAAGTTGGGAGATTAGGTAAATACAGAAAACTGAGCAAATAAACAAATCTATTGAGCATTATTGTTCTTCCTGTCTGAGAAGAGTGACACGGGATGTGGGATGGGAAAAGCTAGACTAAATCCTGTGGTATTGGTTTGGGAAGAGTTACTCCATACATGTAGATAGAAATGTTGATGTAAATGTGTGTGTATATGTATACATATATGCACTGCACACACACACACACACATACATATATATATAGCCTAGATTGTCCACTGAAGGGACTCAGATTTACTCCAAAAGGTGAGTTCTGGGCTACGGTAGTTTACAAGGACTGCTGTAACAAAGTACCACAAGTTGGATGGTTCGAACAGGAAACATTTCCAGTGTCACAGTTCTGGAGGCTAGAAGTTTGAAATCAAGGTGTCGGTGGGGCCATGTTCCCCCTGAAGGCACTGGGAAAGGCCCTGCGACAGGCCTCTCTCCTCGCTTCTGAGAATCCCGTGGCTTGTGGCAGCCAAACTTCAGTCTTCACATAGCATTCTCCCTGTATGTGTGACTGTGTCCAAATTTTCCCTTTTTACAAGGACACCAGTCATACTGGACTAGTATGAACTCACCTAAACTAATTACATCTGCAACAACCCTATTTCCATATAAGGTCATATTCTGAGACATTGAGGATTAGGATTTCAACGTATGAATCTTGGGGTATCACAACTGGAACCAGAACACGGACCTTTGAAACACAAAAGCAAGAGTGACCCCCGACCACCCCAGTCTGACCATCTGTCTGCAAAGACACTGCATTCATCCTAGATCAGGGACCTGGGTAACACAGCGAGACTCCATCTCAAAAACATAACAATAATAATTAATTTAAAAAATAAAATAAAAAACTAATCAGGTTTAAATTACTAAACATTCTTTAAAAGCCCAATATATCATTTATCTAGTTTTTTTTCAGTACAGGTTACCGTTATACTGCAAGAGAATGTACTTTTAATCGGATAGAAAACTGTGTCTTCCTAATTCGTAATTTAAGTTCTGATTTTGAAAATAGTAAGGTTTAATTTAATCCATCCTATCTACAGAAATTACGGGAAACACACACAAACTGACATCATTGGCAATATCTGCAAATCGGGCTTTGTACCAAGCGGTTTTCCTCAGCCTTTTCTTCTGAATAAATGAGGTTTTACTGTTCATTATTCTATATCTATGTATGCCCATGTTGTGTTTCAAATATTGCAAAAGAAATAAGGATCTGGCCCCTTTAAAAAATAATAATAAATGAGCATGATTTATCAATTTCTTCCCTTCCCTTCCCTTCCCTCCCCTCCTCTCTTCTCTTCTCTTCTTTACTGTGACAGGGTCTCACCATGTTACCCAGGCTGGTCTCGAACTCCTGGACCCAAGCAATCCATTCACTTCGGCCTCCCAGGATGCTGGAACTACAGGTGTGAGCCACCGTGCCCAGCCTCAATTTGTTAAACAAAAGAGGTAATGTCAACTGGGAAGCCAGTGATGTCATGCGTCATACCTTTAAAAAAGTCACAGAAAATTGAAAAACTAGGCTAAGACCAGAAGTTAAATGGCAGGACCATTGGAACCATGGTACTGCCTTATGCAAACATCTGCTGGAGAATAGTACTGTTTCCCAACTGCGGGTATCACTGATAACTTGAGAGGTGGTACCCAGGCGTAGTGTTAAATAACATCATATCATATAGTGAGCACTTTCTTCTCCGTCCAAATTTTTCTCCAGCCATCTGACTATATCAAGGAGACAGTCTCTGTTGAATGATACTATGTCTTTAACAACTCTCTAACCTCTGCAATCTCTGTCTTTTTTTTTTTTTTTAATTTTATTTATTTTTTTTTTTTTGAAACAAGGTCTCACTCTGTCACCCAGGATGGAGTGCAGTGGTGTGATCATGGCTCACTGCAGTCTTGACCTCCTGGGCTCAAGCCATCCTCCCACCTCAGCTTCTCATGTAGCTGGGACAACAGGTATGTACCACCATGCCTGGCATGGGCCAACACACCATGCCTCTTTTTATTTTTTGTAGAGATGGGCTTTACTTGGTTGCCCAGGCTGGTCTCTAACTCCTGGACTCAAGCAACCCTCCTGCCTCAGCCTCCCAAAGTGCTGGGATGATAGGCATGAGCCACTGCTCTCTTTATAACAGAGCACAGGACAGTCTCAGAGCCTTCGGCAGATAACAATATGATACACCATTTCATGACACTTGTGTTTACATTGTATTTATTTTCTTCATTGTCTTCCATTTATGGCAAGTGACATTAGTTTTCCATTACAATAGCTGCACATGGGTTAATTTTTAAATACATGCATGTTAAAAAATGGAGTTGGTTTAAAGAAAACACAAATATGGCAAAAAGTATGACGGTGGTATCAAGTTGATGCATTTGGAGAAACACTGTCCTACAAAATACAGTTCTGACTCCTTAAACTATTACTTGGGGCTTAACCCTACTCCATTTCTCCTTCCTTGCCTCATTCATTTCCATGTAATTCCCTAAACAGGGCCAGGCACAGTGGCTCAAACCTGCAATCCCAGCACTTTGGGAGGCCGAGGTGGGAGGATCGCTTGAGCTCAGGAGTTCGAGACCAGCCTGGCCAACATGGTAAGACCCTATCTCTACTAAAAATACAAAAATGAGCCAGGCATGGTGTTGTGTGCCTGTGGTCCCAGATACTCAGGAGGCTGAGGTGGGAGGATGGCTTGAGCCCAGGAGGTCGAGGCTGCAGTGAGCTGTGTTCATGCCACTGCACTACAGCCTGGGCAACAAAGCGAGAGCTTGCATTTAAAAAAAAAAAAAAAGTGGAAAACTACCTAAACACATGCAGGACCTCAAATGTCACCTCCCTGATTCCTCCTACCTGGAAGTCCTTTCCACACCCACCTGAGGAAGGGTATAAAAATGACCTGAGGCCGGGCGTGGTGGCTCACACCTGTAATCCCAGCACTTTGGGAGGCCGAGGCGGGCGGATCACGAGGTTAGGAGATCGAGACCATCCTGGCTAACACGTTGAAACCCTGTCTCTACTAAAAATACAAAAAAAATTAGCCGGGCGTGGTGACGGGCACCTGTAGTCCCAGCTACTTGGGAGGCTGAAGCGGGAGATGGCATGAACCTGGGAGGCGGAGCTTGCAGTGAGCTGAGATCGCGTCACTGCACTACAGCCTAGAGACAGAGCAAAACTCTGCCTCAAAAAAAAAAACAAAGACCTGAATCCTTTACACCCCTCCTGTGTCCATACCCTTTGCAATGTCACTTTGCAGTTGATTTACCAAAGGGGTGCAGTCTGTGTCCACACCTTTTCAGTGATGCTGGCTATGTGACTTGCCTCAGCCAATAGAGGGAGGCCTGTGTGCTTCTACTTGCTGGCTTGGACCCGTCATCCTCATGAGAATGTGCCCAGGCTAGTCAGCTGAAGGATAAGAGACTACATGGTGCACAGTCAAGTCTTCCCAGACGTCCCAGCCAAAAACCATCCCAGCTCAGTTGACAGCCAACTCTTGCCTGGCTATTGGCTATAAGTGAAGCCATCCCAGATCAGAGGAGCCACCAATCTACTGCTGATCCCAGAGGCATGGCCAATAAATGCTTATGTCATGTGCCATGGGGGTTTTGTGTTTGTTATGCAGCATTATGGGGACCCGTAGCTAACTGATACACCACCACATCAATGCATGAAAATCTGATTTTTTCTCCAAAGCCCACCTCAAATGCCACCTGCTCCAGCAGGAACTTATAAATTCTTTCTTGGGACTTTATTTGTACACACTGTATTATAGAATTATTCACAATTTTTCTTGCATTATAACTGACCAAGAAGACACTAGATCCCTTAAAGGGCTAAGATGTCCTTGCTAGATTTGGAAGAGTAAATGAAATAAATATAACAATAAAAATATGGCCGGGCATGGTGGCTCACGCCTGTAATCCCAGCAGTTTGGGAGGCCGAGGTGGGTGGATCACCTGACGTCAGGAGTTCGAGACTAGCCTCATCAACATAGTGAAACCCTGTCTCTACTAAAAATACAAAAATTAGTCAGGCATGGTGGTGCACGCCTGTAGTCCCAGCTACTCGGGAGGCTGAGGCAGGAATCTTTTGAACCCAAGAGGTGGAGGTTGCAGTGAGCTGAGATCATGCCACTGCACTCCAGCCAGGGCAACAGAGCAAGACTCTGTCTCAAAAAAAAATAAATAAAATAAATAAATAAATAAATAAAAATAAAAGTACCATTTCTGAGCACTTCCCCCATGGGCCAGGCCCATGCTGAATGTCACACATGCATTATTTCAATATATCCTTACATTCCCAGAACTAGGCGCTATTAACATCTACATTGTACCAAAGAAGAAACCAGGCACAGAGAAGTTAGGCCATTTGCTCACAATCACACAGCTAGTAAGTGCAGAGCCAAGATTCAAACCCAGTCTAATTCAAACACTCCAAAGTTACAGAAAGGATAATCTCAATTTAATTTACTTTAATTATTTAATAAATGCATGCTTTTTTTGTTTTGTTTTGTTTTGTTTGAGACAGAGTCTCACTCTGTCGCCCAGGCTGGAGTGTAGTGGTGTGATCTCAGCTCACTGTAATCTCTGCCTCCAAGGTTCAAGCAATTCTCCTGCCTCAGCCCCCCGAGTAGATGGGACTACAGGTGTGTGCCACCACACTCAACTAATTTTCGTATTTTCAGTAGAGATGGGGTTTTGTGCCACGTTGGCCAAGTTGGTCTCGAACTCCTGACCTCAGATGATCCTCCCGCTTCAGTCTCCCAAAGTGCCGGGGTTACAAGAGTGAGCCACTGTGCCAGGCCGCATATATTTTCCTTATAAGAAAGTTAGGACATTTCAGGCCAGGCGCAATGGCTCATGCCTGTAATCCCAGCACTTTGGGAGGCCAAGGCAGGCGGATCACCTGAGGTCAGGAGTTTGAGACCAGCCTGGCCAACATGGTGAAACACCGTCTCCACTAAAAATGCAAAAATTAGATGGGTGTGGTGGCAGGTGCCTATAATCCCAGCTACTCGGGAGCCTGAGGTAGGACAATTGCTCGAACCCAGGAGACGGAGGTTGTAGTGAGCCGAGATCACACCACAGCACTCCAGCCTGGGTGACAGAGCAAGACTCCATCTCAAAAAAATAAAAATATTTAAAAGAAAGTTTGAACATTTCAGATAAGGCCAGAGCTCCCTTGGACCACTCCCATGAATGCAGATCCCATCCCTGGAGGTAGAGCAGGTAATCGCTGAGACTACTTAGGTGCCCCTCTTTCCAGACGTTGATCTGTGAATTTTCACAAATACATACAGATCTGTTGAAACTCTGCAATGTGGTTTTATGTGTACGATTTCTTTTTTCCTCTCACATAAATGGTATCATACAGCATGCACTTTTGTGCACTTGCTTTTTTCACTCAGTAGTAAGCCCTGAGAGTCTTTCCATGTTAATCCATACAGATCTGCCGCGTTCTTTTTAATCTTCTGCATGAAGGATTCCTTTCATACCTGGGTGAAAAGCCCATGATGTGAGCAGTTCTGTGATGTCTGCTGGGACATCTTTGTCAATGACAATAAAGCATTTTCAGGAATAACAGCCACCATCGCAGCTGCCATGTACTAAACATTTACAGTATGCCTGGTATCGTGAGCCAAGTGCTGTGAATGTGTTTGTTCCTTTTTTTTTTTTTGAGGCGGAGTCTCGCTCTGTCGCCCAGGCTGGAGTGCAGTGGCCGGATCTCAGCTCACTGCAAGCTCCGCCTCCCGGGTTCACGCCATTCTCCAGTCTCAGCCTCCCAAGTAGCTGGGACTACAGGCGCCCGCCACCTCGCCCAGCTAGTTTTTTTTTTTTTTTTTTTGTATTTTTTAGTAGAGACGGGGTTTCACCGTGTTAGCCAGGATGGTCTCGATCTCCTGACCTCGTGATCTGTCCGTCTCGGCCTCCCAAAGTGCTGGGATTACAGGCTTGAGCCACCGCACCCAGTCGTGTTTTAATCCATGCGACAATGCTAGCTGTGAGGCTGGTACTTTCAGCCCATTCTACGAACGGGAAGACCGAAACTTCAACATGCTTAATCATTTGCCGAGATCCACAGAGCTATTGAAGTGGGAGCGCCACGGTATGATCCGAAAGCTCTGTCTCTTTACCAGGACACTATGCTAGGAGCTGTTCACGGCTCCTTCCCACTGACCTGGAAGTGCAAAAGTTGGGCATCGACCCCTCAGGGGAGAGGCAGGGCCTTATTCATCTTAGGAAGTCCTCTAAGTGAATTCCTGAATTCTAGCTCTGAGGTTTGGGCCAGTCAGTTCAGCTCTCTGAGCCTCCACTTTCTCATCTGTAAAACAGGTGTCTTTCACCTTTCCTCGCAGGCCTGCTGAGGCAGTCTCAGCCAGACGTGGTGGCTCACACCTTTAATCCCAGCACTTTGGGAGGCCGAGGCTGGTGGATCACCTGAGCTGAGGAGTTTGAGACCAGCCTAGCCAACATGGTGAAACCCTGTCTCTACTAAAATACAAAATTAGCCGGGTGTGGTAGAACACACCTGTAGTCCCAGCTACTCGGGAGGCTGAGAAAGGAGAATCGCTTAAACTTGGAGGTAGAGGCTGCAGTGAGCCGAGATTGCACCACTGCACTCCAGCCTGGGCAAGACAGAGCGAGATACTGTCTCAAAAAAAAAAAAAAGAAATTATATGTACAGTAGATACCCCATACACTCACGTCCTACTTGTTGAATGGGGATGTGGACTCTGGGGAGGTGTTTCCCAGGTCACCCAGAGACTAAGATCCTGCACTTGCCAAGGAGTTAGAACCAAGGGGTGTCCCAACTATGACACATTAGAAATGGGAGGAGTGAGTTTAGGAAGCAGATGGAGTGAAGGAGACAAGTGGGGACAGTGGCCTCGAGTTGTGGCCTTGCCCTTGAGGCAAAAGGGAATGAGAATCATCTTGCGGGACAAGAGCGTACTGAGCTGAGCAGGGAAAAACCCAGAAAACTGCAGAGTGTGAAGCTATGCTGGGCAGAGATCGAGCAGGGCTTCCCAAACAGGGACCCTGGGAAAGAGCAGCTCTTTCTCCTGGTTTTCCAGGATTGATGCTACAAAATAACTGCGGCTGTCAGTTAACAGATTTGCTTTGAGCCAAATGCTGAAATGAGCACATTTTATGAATTACCTTCTTTAATTTTCCACAACGCTGGAGGATTGTGATATGGGTCCAATCACTGTCCCCATTGTACAAAGGAAGAAATCAAGACCCAGAAATGTCAAATAACTTGCCCAAGGTCATCAAGCTACTAAGTGGATAAACTGGGATTTGAACCCAAGTCTATCAAACTCTCATTAATTAACACACAAGGAATGTCATGCCAGGCCAGGCACGGTGGCTCACACCTGTAGTCTCAGCACTTTGTGAGGCCGAGGCAGGAGGATCACTTGAGGTCAGGAGTTCAAGAGCAGCCTGGACAACACAGTGAAATCCCACCACTACTAAAAATACAAAAAATAGCCAGGCGTGGTGGCATACACCTGTAATCCCATTTACTCGGGAGGCTGAGAGGCACGAGAATTGTTTGAACTCAGGAGGCGGAGGTTGCAGTAAACCAGGAAACTGAGATCGTGCCACTGCGCTCCAGCCTGGGTGACAGAGTGAGACCGTCTCAAAAAAAAAAAAAAAATGTCATGTCAGATGAAACCACACAACAGCCAAAACAAAAGGTATAGTATAACCCTAGTTTCTGAATGCAAAACGCATTCATATATATAATTATATACACACACATATATATACACATATACACACACACACACACACACACACAGAGAGACAGAGAGAGAAAAAAGGTTGGCAACTGCATCTCTGGGTTATGATAGGTGAAGTTTATCTTCTTATTTCTGTCCTTCTGTATCTTATAATTTTTCTATAAGATACAGATATTTTTTCCAAGAGAGGGGGTCTTGCTATGTTGCCCAGGCTGGTGTCAAACTCCTGGCTTCAAGCAATCCTTTTGCCTCATCCTTCTGAATAGCTGGGATTACAGGCACAAGTCACTATTCCCCATTTATTTTTCCGTAAGCCTGAATTACCTATATGATTGTAAGTTACAAATCACATGAAAATCAGACATTTGCCAATCATAAAGACACACAGGCCATCCTTAGTGTCAGCCATCTCATTAAGTATGACAGGCATTACATAAATATGCCAGACATTCTGCTAAGTACCTGACACATTATTTCACTGAATCATCACAATAGCCTCAATAGGAACCCCATCTTATTTACAAATGTGAAAACAGAGAGCCACAGGGTTTAAGTAGTTCTCCCAAGGTACTAGATAATTTCACATTATTTCCCTCTTTCCTCAACTTCCAAGCATAAGCTTCATCTGAAGATGTCTGTTAAAAATCAAACATTACTACTCAGGAGGCTGAGGCTGGAGGATCGCTTAAGGCCAGGAGTTCAAGACCAGCCTGGGCAACATAGCAAGACCCCCATCTCCACCAAAAATTAAAAATTAGTCAGGCATGGTGCTGTGCACCTATAGTCCCAGCTACTGGGGAGGTTGAGATGACGGGATCCCTTGAGCCCAGGAGTTCCAGGCTGCAGTGAGCCATGAATTGCACCACTGCAGTCCAGCAGGGACAACAGAGCAAGACCCTATCGCCAAAAAAAAAAAAAAAAATCAAATTTCTAGGCCCATCTCTTAGAAATTCTGATTCAGTGAATCTGGCGGCAGCCCAGGAATCTGTGAAAACACCGAGGACTCCAATGGTTCCAAAGATCAGGCAAGTATAAGAAACATCCCTCTACTGTCTGAACAACTGCATAATGAAAGTAGCTTCTCAGTCAAGCTGAAGGATCTGGGTCCTTGGGCAATAAACACAGGGCAGAAACCCCATTCAAGAAGCCAGGGTTCAGCACCCTCCACAATCAGTCCCCTCTACAAGGGCTGTGGGCTCATTTGTACAACAGGCTCATTTTCCAAACAGCTTCCAGAGCAGTCAGCACCTGTCCAGGGCTGAAGGAGCTCCCAGTGGGCAGGAAGGACAGATGTGCAAATGCAAATCACAAGGCCACATGGCAGGAACCAGAGCAGAAGGGCAGCCAGGGTTCAGTGCGGGCATGGAGGATGCCAAGTCAAGAGAGATGCCTTTTAAAAAGCCGTGTTCCCGCTGGATGCAGTGGCTCACGCCTGTAATTCCATCAATTTGGGAGGCCAAGGCAAGCAGATCACCTGAGGTCTGGAGTTTGAGACCAGCCTGGCCCATGTGGTGAAACCCCATCTCTACTAAAAATACAAAAATTAGCAGGGCGTGGTGGCGCATGCCTGTACCCCAGCTACTCCAGAGGCTGAGACAGGAGAATCACTTGAACCTGGGAGGCAGAGGTTGCAGTGAGCCAAGATGCGCCACTGCACTCCAGCTTGGGCACCAGAGCGAGATTCTGTCTCAAAAGAAAAAAAGAGGCCGGGCGCGGTGGCTCAAGCCTGTAATCCCAGCACTTTGGGAGGCCGAGACGGGCGGATCACGAGGTCAGGAGATCGAGACCATCCTGGCGAACACCGTGAAACCCCGTCTCTACTAAAAAATACAAAAAACCTAGCCGGGCGAGGTGGCGGGCGCCTGTACTCCCAGCTACTCGGGAGGCTGAGGCAGGAGAATGGCGTAAACCTGGGAGGCGGAGCTTGCAGTGAGCTGAGATCCGGCCACTGCACTCCAGCCCGGGCTACAGAGCGAGACTCCGTCTCAAAAAAAAAAAAAAAAAAAAAAAAAAAAAAGAAAAAAAAAAAAGCCATGTTCCATATCATAGGATAACAATAATGGGAGCTCCACATTTATTCTAAGAGAAGCGAGGCCTCATTCATTCATTTAAAGATGTTCATGGTGCTTTTTTTTTTGAGACAGAGCCTCACTGTTGCCCAGGCTAGAGTGCAGTAGCATGACCTCGGCTCACTGCAACCTCCGCCTCCTGGGTTCAAGCAATTTTCGTGTCTCAGCTTCTCCAGCAGCTAGGATTTCAGATGCATGCCACCACGCCCAGCTAATTTTTGTATTTTTAGTAGAGATGGGGTTTCACTATGTTGGCCAGACTGGTCTGGTACTCCTGACCTCAAATGATCCACCTGCCTTGGCCTCCCAAGGTGCTGGGATTACAGGCATGAGCCACGGCGCCTGGCTGAGGTGCTTTCAAAATACAGACAGCAAGGGATACAAAAATCACCTACACACTACCCCTGCCTTTAAGGTGGGCTATTTCAGGCAGGACTTGAAGACAGGTGCCTTTTCTATACCTTTGGATAAGTACAGAAATCAAGAGAGAGCATTTAGATACTTTTATAACTATCTGATGGAGTCATCTTATGTCTGTTCAATCTAATTTTTTCAAAGTGAGCACTGGATGTTGTTTGGGGTTTTCTCCATTTCATTTCCCTCATAAATCCTCTTTATTCTATTTCAGAAAAGTATTGGCTGCAAAATGTCAGAAAAGATAAAGCTGATTCTTCACCACAGAAGGTGGGAAAGGCACTGACTCTTCTACTTGGTGAATTTCCATGTATTCATCTTAATCTACCAACATCTCTAAATAAATTATTTTCCAGAATGGTTCATGTATCATGACAATCCTGAGTGAGTAGATTTTTTTTTTCAACTTGTTTTGAGACGGGGTCTCTCTTGTTGTCCAGGCTGGAGTGCAGTGGCACAGTCGTAGCTCACTGCAGCATCAACCTCCTGAACTCAGGCAATCCTCCCACCTCAGCTTCCCAAGCACCTAGGACTACAAGCGTGTGTCACCATGCCCAGCTAATTTTTTCATTTTTTGTAGAGGTGGGGTCTTGCTATGTTGCCCAGGCTGGCCTCAAACTCCTGACCTCAAGCAATCCTCCTGCCTTGGTCTCCTAAAGTGCTAGAATTACAGGCATGAGCCACCGTACCTGGCCCGATTGTGAATATCATTCTATAGATGGGGAAACCAGGCCTTGGAATTGCTGGAATCGTGCCCGTGATCACAGAGATAAAGCAGTATCAGGGTCGTGATTTGAACTCAGGACCTCTAGTTCCCAGTGCCGTGCCCTCTTCACAATTCTCTGCTGAAACAGAGCATCAACGGTTGAGAAGCACAATTAGAAAAGGGCCTTTGTATGGCTTCCCCCTGCCAGGCGGCCTAATTGATTTTTAGGTCGACCTCAATTCAAGTCCATGCAGAGCCGAACTGAAGAAAAAAAACAAAGGTTCCATCTTCAAATAAAGAAACACAGGACTCTTGGAAATAGCACACCCAAGCCAAGCCCACCGTCTGACTCTGCACTGCTCAGGTGTAGGCTAAGGTTCCCTGGGCCTGGGGTTAGAGGGATCACAGGTTGCGGAAATCCGACAGAGCTGGAGCCCGAAGGTGTAATTTTCCATCTCCACACCAGGGGGCAGCCTGGCACCTTCCACGACAGATGGAAAATTTTTCAGGCCTTGGCCCATCGGAGCGTCCGCAGCGCCTTATTACTGTACTCTGTATTAGCATGGCGGTAAATTTAGCAGCATAAACACACACACACACACACATACACACACACACACAAAATCAAAAAGTCAAGCCATGTGACAGAGCTAAAAATAATCGTGTCTGAAATCCCTAATGTGAAACGGGGAACTTTTCACTCCAAATCTAAACCCAGATCAAACCTGGAGACCTCCGGGAACGTACTGGCCGTTGGGTTTGACAGAGCCCCAGATCCTCACCCTTTAGGTGCTATTTTTTTTACATATATATAAAACGAAAGCGGAGTCCATGAAAGCTGGGAGGGAATGCAGGACACCGTGAGGGCCTTCTACGGACCGGGCCCTTGCAAGAACCATCCCTGGTGTAGACCTCGCAGCAGCTCCAAGGGAAGGGGCTTAGCTCTCAGCCCATTTTACACACGAGAAAACTGCGGCTCAGGAATGGGACAGGGCTGGCCTTATGGTCACACACATAAAGAGGCAGGCTCCAGAGCCCTCTGTGTCCCTCAGGACTGCCCATCAGCACCCCATAATCGCTACCTTCTCCCTAAAGGTACAGATGAGCAGCAAAGAGTTCCAGCCTTTGAACTTGCTTGTCCCACCGGCCGGAGCTCTTCTGTCAGCTTTAGGCATAAACGGCCCTTTCCGTTTCTTCAAGTGTCACCTCTGCCCGAGCCCCCCTCAATGCCACCGTCACGCCGCCCTGCTTTCTTTCCTTGGTGGCACTTCGCTATCTCACAAATCATCCTGTTTATTGGTTTCCATGGTTACGCACCCCCCCCCCAACCACCACACACCCATCATGTCAGCTCAAGAGAGCACGGGCTTTGCCTGTCTTTTCCCCAGCGTTCAGATCTGTGCCTGGCATACAGTCGGTGCTCAATACATTTTCCTTGGTCTTTCAATAAACCAACATCCTTGGTGGTTAAACACCAGGCCACTAAAAATGAATCCCAAGTCCTTTTCAAGCGGGCACAGAGCACCTGCAGGACCGGGTCCCTGGTTGTGTTATTAAGGTTCTCGGGTGATCAGACCCCATGCGGGTAATGAAATCGCGGCAGCCACAGCCGGCAGCCCCGACGCCTTCCCGCCGTTGCCAGGGCGACCATTGTCATAACATCCCTGGCGCTTAGCGGCCCAGCTGACGAGGGAGAGAATTATTTGACTGGAGAACGTCTCAAGTAACCGGCCAATTTGCATCCACAGGAAAATCCCCTGCTGAGGGAGGGCTGGAGGCCTGGGAGAGGCGCCCTTCCTTCTCTCCCCAGCTCTGGATCCCAGTGAGAACCAGATCCCTAGGCCAGGCAGAGGAACCCAACAGTCTGGGGCAGTCCCCGGTGAATGCTGGAACACAGGCAGCTGCCTCTGCAGGAAGGAAGAGCCCCCTGTCCGCTGCCTCACTATTGCTGATGGTTTTTCCTTTTCTCTATGTTATTACTGCTAGTGAATATTACAAACAATAGAAAAAAAGGGTTAATATATTTAATGAGCACTTACTAGACAGCAGGTCCAGTAGTAATAACTTCCTTACACGATACTTATAATTTTAACATTTACACAATAATACATTATGTCAATATTTATACTCTACATGTATATTGTCTAATGTCATCATAGGTGTAGGCATACATCTCCCACACATGATAATTCATATGTAATACATAATATAATTTGAAATATAACAATATTTATATTATGCAACATATACAGGTTGAGTATCCCTTATCCGAAACACTTGGGAGCAGACATGTTTCAGATTTCAGATTTTTTTCAGGTTTTGAAATCTTTGCATTATACATCATGAGATATCTTGGGGATGGTACCCAAATTTAAACACAAAATTCAATTATGTTTCATATATACCTTATACACATAGCCTGGAAGTAATTTTGTACAATATTTTTAATGTGTTGCATTACACAGTGTTAAGATTTATGTGTGGAATTTTCCACTTGTGATGTCATGCCAGTGCTCAAAAGTTTCCGATTATTGGGAGGCCAAGACAGGTGGATCACTTGAGGTCAGGAGTTCAAGACCAGCCTGGTCAACATGGTGAAACCCCGTCTCTACTAAAAATACAAAAATTAGCGGAGCATGGTGGTGGGTGCCTGTAATCCCAGCTACTTGGGACACTGAGGCAGGAGAATGGCTTGAGCTCGGGAGGGGGAGGTTGGAGTGAGCCAAGATCATACCACTGTACTCCAGCCTGGGCGACAGAGCAAGACTCCATCTCAAAAAAAAGTTTCCAATTACGGAACATTTTAGATTTTAAATTTTGGATTAGGGATGCTCAACCTGTATTATATATTTATAATAATAAAACTGACATTTGTTGATTGTTTTTATATGCTAGCCCTGTGCCTACTGCTTTGTGTTAATAATGCTGTTACTGATGAATTATTATACAATATATTCATAATCACAAACATAGCTAAGTCTTATTGAGCACTTACTATGTGCTAAGTGCTTTATGAATATTATCTGTCATACGCACCCTAAGGGCTAAGAACCAACCATATTATTCCCATTTCGGAGATGAGAAAAAGCAGCACAGAGTAACAACGGAACTTGCCTAAGGTCACATAGATAAAACACAAGGAGGGAGGCTGCCCCCAAGCCTGTCCCCTTCCTTATTTCCATAGCACAGTTCAAAGGTGTTAAACTTGAGCTTGGGCCGGGCGCGGTGGCTCAAGCCTGTAATCCCAGCACTTTGGGAGGCCGAGACGGGCGGATCACAAGTTCAGGAGATCGAGACCATCCTGGCTAACACGGTGAAACCCTGTCTCTACTAAAATACAAAAAAAATTAGCCGGGCGAGGTGGCGGGCGCCTGTAGTCCCAGCTACTCGGGAGGCTGAGGCAGGAGAATGGCGGGAACCCGGGAGGCGGGGCTTGCAGTGAGCTGAGATCCGGCCACTGCACTCCAGCCTGGGCAACAGAGCTAGACTCCGTCTCAAAAAAAAAAAAAAAAAAAAAAAAAAAAACTTGAGCTTGTAGCAAGATCACCTGGGGAGCTTGTTAAAAATACACATGCTGAGCCCCAGCTTCAGCCCCAACCCAAGCCTACAGAATCAGGCACTCCTGGGGACAGGGGCTTCTCTTTTCTTTTCAACAAGGTCCCCAGATAGCTCAGACAGAGGCAGAGTTCAGAACCACTGCATGGGGCTTTGCCGCCCAGCCCTATGAGAGATGGGTTCTTTATTTGTTGTAAATATCACAGTTCCCATTGGGTGATCTGAATACATGAATGAGTCTTGAGGGGCTGAGATGTGGAGAGGGCAGCTTTGAGTCGGATATGCAAGACCAAGAATCCCAAAAAGAAGGAAGAGAAGCAAGAGGCAAAATAAGAATTCAGGCAAACTTAACCTGCACTAATCACTCCCAGCCTTTTTGGAACCAAAGAGCCCTTCGTGAAAAGTAAATCAGTAACAGCGCACGCTTTCATCCGGGGCTGGCTTTTGCGGGGCAAAGCCAATCCGCCTAAATTGCCTCCCACTGGTCACCACCCCGCATAACACACACACTACCTGCCTCCTCTTAATCATTCACCAGGGGCCAAGCTGGACAGAGAAATATCAGCTTGCAGGGTGGGTACCCAGCCTCGGCACCCACATTTTGAACCATGGGACCTCCTGGCAAGTGACAAAGATGGATGATGTTGTTAATAATAAAATAAAAATTGGTGGCAGGTAGTGTACTAGGGGAGGCAAGGCTAGGAGGAGGTAGGCAGAAGTTCTGAGAGCCCATGCCTGTGGCCCCTGCACTGCTGGGGGTACTGAGAGCTGGACCCCAAGTAGCAGCCAGAGAGACACGCTGCTGGGTCTACTGTAAGCTACACGTTGCCTTAGTAGCTATGGCTGAACTAAGAAGCAAGCAGAGTTAAGATTCCAGACTCGAGGTAAGAGCAGATGAATCTGGGATAAAATACACATGCCCTGAAAGCAGGTCTCACTGCAGCAATTGCTAAGCAGCTTCCCACTTTGGCCACAGAGGCTGTTCCATTTAGAGCTGCAGAGAAGAACTCCTCCCAATAGAGAGGCAACTTACCACATACGGCTATTTACGGTCACGCTGGAATTAACTAAAGTTACATAAACAATCAACATAGTGAATAAACGGGGGTCGTAGATGCGTAGTGAATCAACACGCATCCTATCAGGGTCGTGGATAAAACATCCGGACAACACGCCCGCCGAAATCACTGGTGGTTATGTGACCTCAGGCAATCAGGGAATTCAACTCCCCTCCCACTACCTGGAAAAAAAAATTCGTTAGAATTTAACCCCGGAATTGTGTGACATAACCCAGTATTCTTAATGGGGTAGCATCTTTAAATTCTAGGAAGATCCAGAATGAATACAGGCATACTTCAGATAAATAACCCCATGATATTAATATCTGAATTAAAGAGATCATACATTTTGCGTATTTTATTTTATATTCTTTTAATGTTATATAATTTAGCCAGTTAGAGTAAGAGTTCATCTTTCTAAGCCTAATTTGAAATGTGTAACTGAATACCTAATTTAGACATGTATTTTAAATTGAAATTCTATTCAATTTATGTACAATATTATTAATAGAAAACGGCTCGGCGTATTTATAAGTTTAATTTTTCAGGCTTGTGGGTTATATAAGTAGTTAAGAAGGTTTGTCTGTCAACAATTAAAGAGTAGTTTTTAAAATCCTGTATATCGGCCTGGGCAATGTGGCAAAACCTACTCTCTACAAAAAATAAAAAATAATTAGCCAGGTGTGGTGGCACACACCTGTAGTCCCAGCTATTCAGGAGGCTGAGGTGGAGGCTGCAGTGAGCCGTGATTGCGCCACTGCACTCCAACCTGGGCACCAGAGTGAGACCTTGTCTCAAAAACAAAAAAAGAAAGAAAAAACTGTATGTCAAATTTATAAATGCAGTTTAAATTTTTTGAAGATGTTTAATTAACCAACATTGTAATTGGGAGCACACAGTATACAAAATCTCCTTATACCTGATTGCCAGATTTTGGTAGATTTATAAGAATAGGTCTGGGCACGGTGGCTCATGCCTATAATCCCAGCACTTTGGGAGGCCAAGGCAGGCAGATCACCTGAAGTCAGGAGTTCGAGACCAGCCTGACCAACATGGCAAAACCCCAACTCTACTAAAAATACAAAATTATCCAGGCATGATGGTGTGTGCCTGTAATCCCAGCTACTTGGGAGGCTGAGGCAGGAGAATCGCTTGAACATGGCAGGCGGAGGTTGCGGTGAGCTGAGACCGTGCCATTGCACTCCGGCCTGAGCAACAAGAGCAAAACTCCATCTCAAAAGCAAACAAACAAACAAGATTTATATGAATAGAACAATACTGTGTGAAAGCATAGGAATAAATAGAATGAATTTTTTTGCTTTAATAAATTAAATATTAATTTCTAAAACCGAAATATAATTACATAAAAGTAAAAATTCAGTTCCTTGATCACACCAACTATCTTTCAAATGCTCAGTAGCTGCTTGTAGAGAGTGGCTCTTGTACTAGACAGTGTAGACACAGAATATAGCCATCATCCCATGGAGAGTTTCTTCCAAATCAGGAGACAATTTTTTAGCAGATCTCTTAGGAAAAAGTACCCCAAGACCCCGCCAAAGAGACAATTTAACTCTTTCTATTATATTCAGAATTGTCCTAATGGATAATACAGGCTCCTGAAGAAAATGAGACAAGTTATGAGGCGACCTGGGCTGGGAGGGATGGAAAACAAGGCAGAGAATGCCGACCATGAAATTTACCCTAGACCAAGGACGACCCAGAAAACCTGCAGGAGGAAGCCATAAATATCCACTAACCCCTCCTCACATTATTTTATGACAGAATTTTGCCAGATTCTTTCTTTTTTTTTTTTCTTAGACGTGAAACCTCCACCTCCCGGGTTCAGATTCTCCTGCCTCAGCCTCCCAAGTAGCTGGGATTACAGGTGCCCACCACCACGCCCAGCTAACTTTTTTGTATTTTCAGTAGAGACGGGGGTTCGCCATGTTGGCCTGGCTGGTCTTGAACTCCTGACCTCAGGTGATCCACCCGCCTTGGCCCCCCAAAGTGCTGGGATTACAGGTGTGAGCCACCATGCCTGGCCTTTTTTTTTTTTTTTTTTTTTTTTTTAAGACAGAGTCTTGCTCTGTCACCCAGAGCAGATTTTGGAGCATTCTGATCAGGATACTCAACCTACACCAGATTTCAAGTATCTCGAGGGCAGAGGCCTTATTTCTGTCATCTCTGCATCTTCCCAACAATGAACACGGTGAGTTTCCCCGGAATAATTAAAATTATGGAATAGATTCATGAATAAATGAATGAACGAATGATGTGCAAGAATGAACAAAGGAAAGGCCTTTTCCATAAGCAACAACCACACATGCCTAATTGGTCCAGGGTTCAGATTCATGGTCTCAACTCTGGGTTACTTTTTGTTAGTGTTTGTTTTGGTTTGTTTGGGGGTACAGAAGGGGCTTGGTGAGGAAGAGATAGAAACGCGACAGACCAGCCACTCCAACCAGCTGCTCCCACCTAGAGATGAGGTGTTGTCAGCAGACAAGTGAAAAGCAATTCTTTCCAAAAAGAAAGAAAGATCCTTTTCACCATGTAACCCTTGTTAATATGGTGATCGTCCCACTAACTCTGTGCTATAACCCCCACTGAGTCATTTCTCCCAAGAATCTCAACAGCTACTAAGTGACAACAACATTCCCCATTCTGCTCAGGCTCTTTATGTATAAAATCTTGAATTCTTCTTGTGAAATTCTTATGAACTTATAATGTTGGCCACATTATCCTCATTTTACAAGTGAGTAAACAGAAGGTCAGCTGACTCGCCTTGCACAATGCTAGCTGGACAACAGCAGAGCTGATCCCAGGCTGTCTGGCTCCAAAGCTGCTGTCTTTCCACAAGCCATGGCGACCATCTGAGTCGGGAAGAGACAGAGCCACAGGCCAAGGTTGAGAATTGAAGTCCAGCAGGGTCTGTTAGTGACTCCATGCATCTTTGCCCAATGAATATTAATATTTCTCGAGGTTGTGAGAAGAGAGAACAGAAGACCGAATGGCTTAGGGCCCCACACCCAATACCAAAGTCCTCCTATTCAGGGCTCCTCCAAAGGGATGTTGGAGTGTCCTGTGCATATTTACAGAAAGATATACATTTCCCTGAAATCTCAAAAGCAACTATAAGTTTCAGGATGGAAATGCTATGGCAGCTACAGGACAGACCATTCTAAGAGGAAAGCACCTTGCGCTTTCCAACAAGGCTCTTAAGGGGCTCAGAGTCCAGTGGAGCAGACAGGGATGTGCACAGCTCCCTCAACAGATTGCAGGGGGCAATAGGCACCATAGTAGTAGCATAGGCCAAGTGTTCAAAGGACAGGGAGATGAATTCTGGGAGAGACAATCTGAGAAAGCTCTCTGGAGGAGGTGGCATATAAGCCAGGCCTTGACAAGCACTCATAACTTCCCATTTCCAAATTGCCATTCAACTACCATCTACACACACAAACACACCCACACTGGCTTCCACCTGAGCAGAGATGAGTCACATTTGGATAGGAATGTTGAATTGCACGAACCTTGAGGTTCCTTTTAACCCTGGAATGTTATGGTTACAGGGATCTGAGAACTAACCATTCTTCCATCCATTCATCCATCCATCCATCCATCCACTCATCCATGCAACCATACATCCACACATCTAGCCATCTATCCATTCATCCATCTAACCACTCATCCAATCATCCATCCAACAATCCATCCATCCATCCATCCATCCATCCATCTATCCATTTATTCATCCAACCATCCAACAATCCATCCATCCAATCATCCATGCAAGCATCCATTCATCCAACCATCTATCCATATATTCATCCATCCATCCATCTAACAATCCATTCATTCAAAAATCCATCCATCCATCTATGCATTTATTCATCCATCTATCCAACAATCTATCCATCCAATCGTCCATGCAGGCATTCATCCATCCATCCATCCATCCATCCATCCATCCACCCACCCACCCATCCATTCATCCATCCAAAAATCCATCCATCCAATTATTCATGCAACCATACATTCAATCCAACCGTACATCCAAGCAACCATCCATTCAGTCCAACCATACATCCAACTATTCATCCATTCATCCAACCACCCATCCATCCATCCCTCCCCCGCTCCATTCATGTATCCATCCATTCATCCCTTCAACCATCCATCCATTCACCTATCTATGCATCCATCAAATAAAAGTATTTCACTCCTGGTACCCACCTAGCACCATATATTAAAAACATAAGGAAACTGAGATTGACTATCATCTTAAAAGCCAATTACATCACATCAGGCATATCAGGCCATGCAGAACTGTTACATCCAAGTGATACAAATTATAATTACTGCTATTAATAATAAAAATAGTTTGTAACCAAACACATAGTAGAATCAGATGAGATAATGTTTCTAAACTGCCTCTCACAGTGCCTGGCACATAGTAGGTGATGAAGAGTATTTCCTGGGTCAATCATTGTGCTAAGTCCTGAGATAAAACTATGAACAGGCAGGCTTGGTCCCTGCCCTCATGGAACTTCTATTTGATAAGTGCTACGGTTGCAGCAAAGAGCTCAGAACATATAACAGGGAAGGACAGTTTATTACCTGGAACAGCCAAAGAAAGTCTCACTACAGAAGGGATCAGGCAGCCAAGCACAGAAAGGTGTGCAAAAGCCCTGAGGTGGGAAAGCACTCGGCATGTCTCAGAAATTGAGAGCTGGAATATTATGGGCAAAAGAGAGATTAAAAAGGAGTAAAACTCCGTCTCTACTAAAAATACAAAAATTAGCCGGGTGTGGTGGCAGGCATCTGTAATCCCAGCTACTTGGGAGGCTGAGGCAGGAGAATTGCTTGAACCCATGAGGCGAAGGTTGCAGTGAGCCAAGATGGCACCACTGCACACCAGCCTGGGTGACAGAGCAAGACTCCATCTTAAGGGAAAAAAAAAAGGGGGGAAATGAAGTCAAAGAAGCAGAGACAGGGGCTGGGTCAAGTAGAACCTGCTACAGTCACAGAAAGCAGGTGAATTTCATTCCTGTGCCATGGGGAGCTAAAGAAGTTTTTTAAACAGAGAGTGACATTATCCGATAAAACAGGAAAATCATGCCATTTGTCCTGCAAAGCAACCTAGTGAGAGATGGGTCTGGCCAATGTCACTGTGCCCATCTTACAAATATGTCTTCAGGACCTCAAACTCTGAACTCACCCAGGCTGGAGGTCTGCTCCCAGCTCCCGCCTCTAAATGGTAGTGCCCCTCCTGCAGATTACTCTCAGCACAATTCCCAGTCCCAGAGCAAAACAACACAAGCAAAAGGAAGAGGGAAAAAAAAGGACATGAGAATGAGGATGAGAAAAAATCCTGCCTCCTTGCCAGGTCTCAGCACAATGTTCTCTGTGACATATACTCAAGTTGGCACGAACCTTTTCAGCTCTGCATCAGAGAGACAAAATCCTCCACCATGCCAGCTCCCACTAGAACTGAACACAGTCTTCTGAAAGGGAAATTTCTAAAGTTCTCTGACTTGTAGCAGCAAGGGGGAGAAGCATCTTGGAATCCTGATGACCAGCAAGCTCCATATATTAAGTTTCCACCAAAAGTTGATACTCAGAAGAGATGCCAAAAACACTGCGTTGAGACCAAAGAAACACACAATCTTCTAATTCTGGTGGATGTGCAAGTTGCTATACCGTTATGAAAAGCAATCTAGCAAGAGCATTACAAACTCAAAGTAGATGTCCTTTGACCTCTGTGGCTGTGGTAGAATGAGTGGAAAGGAGCGATGTAGAGTCTATCTAAGTGCTGCACTGCCGAGACCTCCATAAAATTCGCTTTGGGGAAGGAGGCACTAGAATTCACCAGCCATCTCTGTTTCTTTCTTCTCTACCATCTGCTCCGTTCCTCTTTACTTTAAACCTCACCAGAAACAAATGGATTAGAAACAGCCATAGCACCTGCCGTGTAGGAAAACTGTGCAGAACTAACACCTTTCTGTCTTCCCCACCAACATGCAGCAGGTAACACCAGAGGATGCTCCTGCCCAGAGGAGGGAGCACAGATCCAAGCCGAATATCCTTGGATACGTTACTTCACCCACCCGGGCCTCAGTTTCTACTGCCCGGGGGACACTCACAACAGCCCTGTTGCATGTGGATGATGAAGCCCAGGCTCTGAGAGGCTAAGTGACCCGTCTGAGGTTCCACAGCTGAGAGTGACACAGCTGGACCTGAAATCCAGGTCTTTCCAACAGAGATCCTAGGAGTCACTACTGCCCCTATGTATTGAGTGCTTTCTACATAGAGGGCATGATGCCAAGCACTTTCCATGCAGATCTCATTTAATCCACACACTAACCCTATAAAGTAGGGTTCATGCTCACTTAGCACATTTTCAGATAAGGAAACTGACACAGAGAGGCTAGGCAGTTTACCCCAGATCGCACAGCCAGGAAAGGTGGAGCCAGAAAATGAATCAGGTCGAGCTGAGAACCCAGGCTCCTAGCCACTGTACCACCCTGCTGGGGTTATCTCTGGGGAAAAGTGTGGGTCTGTTTGTAATATGTATATTTTATAATATGCATATAATTATATATTTATAGGTGTGTATAAACACATATGTAATATATACATATATGTGTATGCTTATATACCTATATTATATATGTGTATTTTATGTAATTATATGTATATAATATATACATATGTATTGAACACAGGGTGGGGAACACCACAGGGGGCAGGGGGTAAGGGGAGGAAGAGCATTAGGACAAACACCTAATGCATGCGGGGCTTAAAACCTAGATGACAGGTTGACAGGTGCAGCAGACCACCATGACACACATATACCTATGTAACCTGGCCAGGCGCGGTAGCTCATGCCTGTAATCCCGGCACTTTGGGAGGCCGAGGCAGACGGATCACAAGGTCAGGAGATCGAGACCATCCTGGCTAACATGGTGAAACCCCATCTCTACTAAAAATACCAAAAAAATTAGCCGGGTGGGGTGGCAGGCACCTGTAGTCCCAGCTACTCGGGAGGCTGAGGCAGGAGAATGGCATGAACCCGGGAGGTGGAGGTGGCAGTGAGCTGAGATCGCGCCACTGCACTCCAGCCTGGGTGACAGAGCGAGACTCCATCTCAAAAAAACAAAACAAAACAAAAAACCTGCACATTCTGCACATGTACCTGGGACCTAAAATAAAAATATACATGTGTATATATATGTATGTATATATGTGTATCTATAATATTTGTATAGGTATAAATAATATGTATAGGTATATATAACAAATAAAAATATATTTATGTATACGTATAGGTATTATAAATTATATATGTATGTTTATATACCTATAAATATATATAATTATATAGGTATATACCTACAAATATATGTAGTATATATTTATATACATAATTTATATAGATATACAGTCATGCACCCCATAACGGTGTTTCTGTCAGTGACAAATCATATATATGACAGTGGTCCCCAAAAATTGTAATACTGTACTTTTCCTGTGCCTTTGCTATGTTTAGATACACAGATACCATTGTGTTACCACTGCCTACAGTTTTCAGTACAGTAACATGTTGTGCAGGTCTGTGGTTGGGAGCAATAGGCTCTATCATATAGTCTAGATGTGGAGTAGGCTATGCTATCTATGCTTGTGTAAGTGCACTCCCTGATGTTTACACAATGAAATCACCTAACAACGCATTTCTCAGAACGTATCCCCGTCATTTAGTGACATATGACAATATACATATAATTATATATAACATAATCACATATGTAAATGTGCATAATATACACATGTCTATCACATAACATCCATACATAACAATATACATACACACACATAGATGTTGATATGTAATTGTAACATCCTTTTTCTTTTTTGCTATGTATATTTTATCTCATGTGCATATATTACCTGACTCATTAAAAAAACATAGTCATCCCCTATGAAAGAGAGAGAATACCTTTTCTTCTTTTTTCATTGTTACATTTTTTTGAGAGACAGTCTTACTCTATCACCTAGGCTGGAATGCAGTGGTGTGATTATGGCTTGCTGCAGCCTAGACCTCCTGGGCTCAAGCGATTCTCCCACTTCAGCCTCCCCAGTAGTTGGAACTACAGGCGCTCATTGCCACACCTGGCTAAATTTTTTATTTTTTATAGAGATGGAGTCTTGCTATGTTGCCTAGGCTGGTCTCGAACTCCTGGGCCCAAGTGATCCTTCCACCTCAGCTTCCCAAAGTACTGAGATTACAGGCCTGAGTCATCATGCCCCACCGGATTTTTTTTCTTTTCTTTTTTTTTTTTTTTGGTAGAGATGAGGTCTTTCTATGTTGCCCAGGCTGGTCTTAAACTCCTGGGCTCAAGCAACCCTCCTGCCTTGGCCTCCCACGTGCTGGGATTACAGACATGAGTCACCACACATGGCCTCTTGACTTCTTTTCCATCAAGAGACTAAGAATCAGGCCAGGAGGGAGAGGTTCAGGTGAAGTTTACATGCAAACCCAACTAGGTCAAATCCAGCGTACCCAGGCCTGGTGGAACCACATGGAGCAGAACAGGCCCTTGACCAGTCCTGAGAATCCAGTGTTTCAACAGGATGTTCTGCTTTAGGGAACTAAAAACCCTCCTAAAAGTGGCTTCAACAAAGGAATCGCTTAGTTACACAGCAAGAATCCAGCAGCATGGTGGCTGCCAGGGTTGCTTCACTCAGTGACTCATCAGCGGTATCAAGGGACCATAGGTGGTTTCTCCCCTGGTGGGGTTGAGATGGCTGCAGCATTTCCATGTGGGCATCAGCAAAAGAGATGACCATTTTCACCAGTGTTTCCTTCCATGCATTTAAAAAAAAAAAATCTCTCCTCCACTGGCCACCCCTCATATCCCACTGGCCACCCCTCATATCCCACTGGCCAGGAGTGGGTAGCCACATGGCTATGATCAACCATTGATTGCAAAGGGAACGTCATTGGCCTAGACCAGTCATGAGCGACCTTGTCTCAAGAGCAGGCTGCTCAGATGAGCAAGAACAAAACTGGGTTCAGGAAGCAAGGATAACTTTGGATAGGAAAACAGTGTCTTCCAGTGCTTCTTCCACTGTCTTCCAGTGTCTTCCCAGTGCTTTCCTGAAGAAGGGCTTAATGCTTGGGAACAATATTTCCAAGTGTAGCCTTTTCTCCAGCCCCAAAACCCTACCGAGAACAACCATCAAACTGCCAGCATTTTTCAGTTTTCATTTAGATATTTGATCTTCAGTTTTTACCCAGGGCACTTTCAACCATTCTATCGGAGGCCAGATAAAACCCTGGACAATGCTTCTGGGGATATTCAAAGACACAAACACAAATGTGTATATTTATATTCAAATATACAAGTAAGTGTTCCACCATATCAAAAGTATGCTCTCCAAAAGGACGAATACTCTATAACTCCACCTACATGAGGTACCTAGAATTGCCAAATTCACAACAGAAAGTAGACAAGAGATTAGGAGTGGGAGTGATGGGGAGTGTTATGAATGTGTCTCCCCAAAAGCCATATATTGAGTCCCTAACTCCCAGTGTGATGGTATTTGGAGATGGGGGCCTTGGGGATGATTAGCTTTAGATGAAGACCTGAGGGTGAAGCCTCCATGATGGGATCAGTGTCCTTCTAGGAAGGGGAAGAAACCAGAACTTTCTCTCCACCATGTGAGGACACAGAAAGAAGGTGGCCATCTGCAAGCCAAGAATAGAGCCCTCACCAGAACCAGGAACCTGACCATATTGGCAACCTGGTCTTGGACTTCCCAGCCTCCAGAACAGTAAGAAGTAAATTTCTATTTTTTCTACATATGGGAAAATACATTTATATTTTATTTCTATTGCTTAAGCCATCCAGTCTATGGTGTTTTGTTATGGCAGTCCAATTTGACTAAGTCAGGGAATTAGTGAATTTCATTTTGGGGTGATGAAAAAGTTTTAGAGATGGATAGCGGTGATGGTTGCACAACAATGTGAATGCACTTAATGCCACTGAACTGTACACTCAAATATGATTAAAATGGTAAATTTTATGTTACATATAATTTACCACAATATTTAAAAATGAATGTTCCCACAGGTCTTATAGTGTCTGTCTTACAGGTATGGAAACCAAAGTGCAATCAGGCACTTGAATGATGTGCCCAGGATCTTCCATGCAAGTTATGGGTGGAGGTAGAATTGAAACCCAGGTCATCTAACTCCAAGGATGCTGTGCCCCTTCTGCAGCTCAGATGCTTCTCCCAACTCAGGCCACACGTAGAAGGAAAATCCAAGCATGAGAGACAGTTCACCAGCAACGGAAAACAGATCTCTTGTGGTTATTATTAGCAGGGCGAACAGCCAGGTGTGAAGCGGACCAGCTGTGAAACTCTCACGGGAGGGGAAGCCAAGGTGAAGTGGAGGGAACTCATGCCCCCACATCACAGCAGCAAGCTCTGCAGTTACAGAGACCTCAAACTTTCCACCAATAATCCTCACTTGCAGCCTCTTAGCTCTTGGGGGAAAATTAACACAGGTCGCAGGGCTGAGATTTTCCATGTTTAGTTTCAACCCAAAGGAAATTTTTGTTAGAAAGTTGAAAGCATGTGACTATTTTTAAATAATGAGACATGGGGCCATAGTGTCAGCACACTCAAAAAGGTAAAAAACATTTGTATCTTGCTTTCTTCCACCCTCCCCTTCAATTCAGATGGATAGACTGCAGAAGAAAATAAGGGAAGTTAACACTTAATTCAGAGCTTGCCAAATATAAGGAACTTGCTTTAGACTTGCTTTAGACCAGCAATTCTCAACTAGAAGTGATTTTGTCCTCCAGGGGAGTTTGGCAATGTCTAGAAACATTTTGGTTGTCACAACTTGGGAGATGGGGAACTGTTACTAAAATCTAGTGGGGAGAGACCAGAGTTGCTCTTCAACATCTTTCAATAGACAGGACAGATCCCACGACAGGGAGGTATTCACCCCCAAATATCAGTAGTACCGAGGTTGAAACACCCTCTCCTACTCTAAGAGTCCTCAAACTTGAGCATGCATTAGAAAGCCCTGGAGGGCTTGTGAAAACACAGATTACTAGATTCCCTCCAACCCCTACTCCCTGCCAGATTTGCTGACTCAGCAGGTCTGGGGAACCATCCAATTTTGCGTTTCTAACAAGTTGCCAGGTGACGCTGATGCTGCTGGTCCAGGGACCGCATTTTGAACAGCGCTGTATTGGATCATCCTCAAAAAGGTCTTGAGACAATGGTACTGCTCTTCTTATCTTATGTCTTTGAGATCTAAGGCTCTGAAGGAGAAGTGTCACCTAAAGTTACCCAAGTCACACTGGGTCCCATAAGCTAGTAAGTAGTTTGATCTTTATACCAAGATGAGTCTAATCTCCAGCCTCTAGGGGTGTCCTCAGGCTTTAATGCTCAGCCACACGTCCAGGGAGCACCAGCAAGTACCTTTGGTGTGAATCTTCTCTGACATTTACCATCCTCAACAAATGATGAGCTCCAAACTAAAGGAAACAACCTGATAATTCTACAGTAGCCCTCTCCCGGAAACACTGCTTAGAAGTCTAGTCTTTTTAAATAAGCTCACTATTTAAAGATCCTCTCTGCGTTAAAGCCTTTTGCAGGTTCTAAGAACTTTTCATGGAAGAACCATATTTATCCAGGCTTCCATGCTCAATTTACTTAATGGGAAGACCTATGCATTTGGCAGATCCATTTGATTGCATTTGATCCCTTTATTGCATTGTTTATGTACCCATAAGCTAGAATTTTTTTCTTCCCACTTAGATGCACCATGGGACATCTCTCTGCCATATCTTGCATCACACTTGGATGGTGTAATGGAAATAACATTAGACTGGGAGTCAGGAGACTTGGGTTCCAGCAGAAGGGAAAAAGAAGTCTCTGAGTGGAATATTGCAACATCCCATATTCTCCCGAGAAGGGCTGCTGGATTCCCTTGCTGATGAGGAATTACCATGGGGTCACCTTGCTACATGGCTCATCACTGCCATCCCTCCCTTCAGAAAAATTAAATCATTCAAAGGTCACATAAGATGTCAATGGCAGAATGAAGGCAGCAGGGGACAAAAAAAAAAAAAAGTGAAATTCCCAAATTTTTAGTACTCTAGTTCAAATTACTAGACAATAATCCCTTTATTAGAAATGTCTTCTTATGGCTGGGTGCGGTGGCTCATGCCTGTAATCCCAACACTTTAGGAGGCCGAGCTGGGTGACTCATCCGAGGTCAGGAGTTCAACACCAGCCTGGCCAATATGGTGAAACCCGTCTCTACTAAAAATACAAAAAATTAACTGGGCGTGGTGGCGCATGCCTGCAATCACAGCGACTTGGGAGGCTGAGGCAGGAGAATTGCTTGAACACGGGAGGTGGAGGTTACAGTGACCCGAGATCGTGTCACTGCACTCCAGCCTGGACGACAAGAGTGAGACTTCATCTCAAAAAAAAAAAAGAAAAGAAAAGAAAAGAAATGATTTATTAGACAGGTGTGGCAGCTCATGCCTGTAAATCCCAGGACTTTGGGAGGCAAAGGTGGGAGGATTGTTTGAGCCCAGGAATTCAAGACCAGCCTGGGCAACAGAGACTCCATCTCTATAATAAATATCAAATTTTTAAAAAACAAAATGTTTTATTATACCGAATATGACTTTAAAAAAAAAATAAATTGCTTGGAAGGAAGCATGGGATGAAAACCAAACAAACAAACCAAAAAAAAAAAACAATTAGGCTGGGTGTGGTGGCTCATGCCTGCAATCCCAGCACTTTGGGAGGCCGAGGAGAGAGGATCAATTGAGCCCAGGAGTTCAAGACCAGTCTGGGCAACATAGGGAGACCCTGTCTCTACAAAAACAAAACAAAATATTAGCTAGGCATGGTGGTACACACCTGTGGTCCTAGCTACTTGGGAGGCTGTGGTGGGAGGATCACTTGAGCCCAGGAGGTTGAGGCTGCAGTGAGCCATGATCATGCCACTGCATTCCAGTATGGATAACAGAGTGAGACCCTGTCTCAAAAAAAACCACACATGACCCAGTGCGGTGGCTCATGACTGTAATCCTAGCACTCTGGGAGGCCAAGGCAAGTGGATCACCTAAGGTAGGAGTTCAAAACCAGCCTGGCTAACATGATGAAACCCTGTCTCTACTAAAAATACAAAAAGAAATTAGCTGGGTGTGGTGGCGGGCACCTGTAATCCCAGCTACTCAGGAGGCTGAGGTTGAACTCGGGAGGCAGAGGTTGCAGTGAGCTGAGATTGCACCACTGCACTCCAATCTGGGCAACAAGAGCAAGACTCTGCCTCAAAAACAAACAAACAGAAAAACAATACACACCAAAAACCAGTTGGAATATCTTTGTCTTTCTCATTTGTCCGTATGCCTCTCAAACAAAGAGCTCTCACAACACATTATCTCCATTTCTTTTAGAACTCTTCTCTTTTTGTCTCCAGCCCTTCAAGATTCCATCTTCATAGACCAATTTCAGACTTTTCAAAGCATTTTTTTCCCATACTGGCTTCTGGGAAAAGGCAGAAATTCCTATATACCAAGAGTCAGCAAACTACTGCCCAGAGGCCCAATCTGGCCCTCAGCTTGTTTTTGTAAATAAAGTTTTATTGGAACACAACCACAACCATTAATGTATATATATCATCTGTGGCTGCTTTTGTGCTCCAACTGCAGAGCTGAGTAGTTGCCACAGAGACTGTATGACCCAAAAAGCTTAAAATATTTACTATATTTACTATATGGCTCTTTAAAGAAAAGTTTGCTGACATCTGTGCTATGTGAAAAAAAAAAAATCAATTTCATGAGAAGTTGCTTTTAAAGTGAATTTTTATAAATAGTATTGCATCTCTACTCCAAATGCAGGGCTGTGGCTCCCTTGTCCCATGTCCCATAATCAGCACAAGACAAGGCACCCAGCTGGACTCAATAATTATTTGCTGAGCCAAATGAATGAATTACCAATGAAACGAAGGGGGAAACTGGGATGAGACCCTATGTAATTTTTTTTTTTTTTTGAGACGGGGTCTTACTCTGTCACCCAGGCTGGAGTACAGTGGTGTGATCATGACTCACTGCAGCCTTAACCTCCCAGGTTCAAGTCATCTTCCCACTTCAGCCTCCCGAGGAGCTGGGACTACAGGCGCATACCACCATGTCTGGCTAAGTTTTGTATTTTTGGTAGAGATAGGGTTTCACCATGTTGCCCAGGCTGGTCTCAAACTCCTGGGCTCAAGCAATCCTCCCACCCTGGCCTTGATGGTGCTGGGATTACAGGCATGAGCCACTGTGCTCAGCGAAACCATATATAGACTAAAAATGTCTTCAAAAAAAGTGACCAAGTCTCCAAAGAATCAATGAGGCTCAGTTTTCTCATCTATAGGTGAAAACCAACATTTTCCACCCTTTGTACTTTGCAGCGTAGGCTGTGGCCCATGAACCCGAAAGTGTCATACACCCTAGTATGTGCAAAGCACGTAAGCTCTCTGCATGAAGATCCGGGTCCAAATCCGACTCACCACCCACTACCTGTGTGATTTGGGTCGAGTCCCACATCTCTCTGAACCTTGTATCCTCATCTATAAATTGAGAATTCTGTCACCCACTCCAGATGAACTGTTGTGAGACTCAGGTGGGATAAAACAAGACCAGGTGGGCACCTAGGAGTACCCAGAACATAGTAGGCGCTTGCTTTTCACAATATCTGGGAGAGAGGCAAAATCAAGGCCAAGAATAGGGTAAGGAGAGTGAGGCATTCGCTCTGGGTACAAAATTTAAGGAGGCTCCAAAAACTCCGTAACCAAGATAAGCATATTTTAATGCAGCATTTTAAAATGTCAAAATTCATAGCCAGGAAAATCCACAAAGAATAAAATTCAAAATTCTTATACAGGATCTAATAGTGCCAGCATTAGGATGAGGATTGTGAGATGAATTGTACAGCTGCCAGGTCACAGGCTGTCTCTTTGTAAAATGTTGATATTTTGTTTATCATGAACTTTTGTAATAATTTTTATCTTTAAATAGTGCGTTAAAATATTATATGGCTGGGCACAGTGGTTCATCCCTGTCATCCCAACACTTTGGGAGGCCATGGCGGGAGGATTACTTGAGGCCAGGAGTTTCTGGCCAGCCTGGGCAACACAGAGAGACCTCATCACTAAAAAAAAAAAATTAATAAAAAATTAGCTGGGTGATATGGTTTGGCTCTGCGTCCCCACACAAATCTCATGTCAAACTGTAATCCCCACATGTTGGAGGAGAGGCCTGGTGGGAGGTGACTGAATCATGGGAGTAGACTAACCCCCAGCTGTTCTCACAAGACCTGGTTGTTTGAAAGTGCGTAGCACTTCCCCCTCCCCTGACAATCTCCCTCTCCCCCTCCCCATCTCGATCTCCTGTTCCCCCTCCCCCTCCCATCTCCCTCTCCCCTCCCCCTCCCCATCTCCGTCTCCCTCTCCCCCCTCCATCTCCCTCTCCCCCTCCCCCTCCCATCTCCCTCTCCCTCTCCCATCTCCCTCTCCCTCTCCCCCCTCCATCTCCCTCTCCCCCTCCCCCTCCCCTTCCCTCTCCCCGTCTCCCCTCTCTCCCTCCTCCTCCCCATCTTCCTCTCCCCCTCCCCCTCCCCTTCCCCTTCCCTCTCTCCTCTCTCCTCTCCCCCCCCCTCCCCCTCCCCCTCCCCCCCCTCCCCATCTCGTCTCCCCCTCCCCATCTCCCTCTCCCCCTCCCCCTCCCCATCTCCCTCTCCCGCTCTGGCCATGTGAAGACCATGCCTGCTTCCCCTTTGCCTTCCGCCATGATTGTAAGCTTCCTAAGGCCTCCTTGCCAATGCTTCCTATACAGCCTGTGGAACTGTGAGTCAATTAAACCTCTTTTCTTCATAAATAACCCAGTCTCAGGTATGTCATTATAGCAGTGTGAGAATGGACTAATATCCCAGGCATAGTGGCACTATGCCTGAAATCCCAGCTACTCAGGAGACTGAGGCAGGAGGATCACTTGAGGCCAGGAGTTCAAGACCAGACTGGGTAATACAGTCAGACTCTGTCTCTACAAAAAAATTTTAAAATTAGCCAGGTGTGGTAGCACACACCCATGCCTATAGTTCCAGCTACCCAGGAGGCTGAGCTGGGAGGATCGCTTGAGCCCAGGACTTTGAGGCTGCAGTGGCCCATGATCATACCACTGCACTCCAGGTTGGGTGACAGCAAGATCCTGTCTCTAAACATCTGTATAAAATATATATTACTGACATTTTGATGCCTCCACACAAACATTGTGCCCAAGGGGAGTGCCTCACTGGCCTTACCCTATTCCAGGCTCTGGGTAGAGGCCTACCAAATATCTCACTTGCACAAGTAAGTTCCCCTAGCCCAGTGGTTCTCGAACTTGGCTGCACATGGACTTCAACCAGGGGAATTAAAAATATAATAACAATAAAACCAATTACTCAGAATGGAGAGATGTAGGGGCAATGTTGGAATTTGGCATTTTTTTTAAAGACCTCTAGACTTCACACCTATTAGGATTTCACAGCTCCTATTATGGCTATAATCAAAAACACAGACTGTAACAAGTATCCGTGAGGGTGTGGTGAATGCAGAACCCTCCTGCATTGCTGGGAGAATGTAATCTCGTGCAGCTGCTGTGGAAATGTTTGGCAGTTCCCCAAAATGTTAAACATGGAGTTATCATATGACCTAGAAATCCCACTCCTAGGTATATACCCAAGTAAACCAAAAACATCATATAAAAACTTATACATGAGGCTGGGCATGGTGGCTCACGCCTGTAATCTCAGCACTTTGGGTGGTTGAGGTAGGTGGATCATCTGGGTCAGGAGTTCGAGACCAGCCTGGCCAACATGGTGAAACCCCGCCTCTACTAAAAATATAAAAATTAGCCAGGTATGCTGGCGGATGCCTGTAATCCCAGCTACTCCAGAGGCTGAGGCAGGAGAATCACTTGAACCCAGGGAGGCGGAGGTTGCAATGAGCCAGGACCATGCCATTACACTCCAGCCTGGGCTAAGAGTGAAACTCCGTGGAAAAAAAAAAAAAAAAAACTGGTACATAAATGTTCATAGTAGCACTATTTATAACAGCCAAAAAGCAGAAACAACCCAAATGTCCATCAACAAATGGATAAATAAAATGTGGCAGAGCCTCACAATGAAATATTATTCAGCCATGAAAAAGGAATGAAGTACTGATACATGCTACAACATAGATGAACCTCAAAAACACTATGCTGAGTGAAAGAAGTCAGACACAAAAGGCCACATATAGTATGATTCCACTGAAATAAAATGTCTAGAAAAGATAAATATATGGAGACAAGAAGTAGATTAGTGGTTGCCAAGGGCTGGTGGGAGGTAGACTAGGGAATGACTGCTAACATGAGGTTCCTCTCAGGACGATGAAAATGTTCTGGAATTAGTGGTGGTTTTGCACAACATTTTTTTAGGGGTGGGGGAGGCGGATAGAGTTTTGCTCTTGTTGCGCAGGCTGGAATGCAACGGCGCCATCTCGGCTCACTGCAACCTCCACCTCCTGGGTTCAAGTGATTCTCCTGCCTCAGCCTCCCAAGTAGCTGGGATTCCAGGCGTGCACCACCATGCCCAGCTAATTTTTGTATTTTTAGTAGAGATGGAGTTTCATCACATTGGCCAGGCTGGTCTTGAACTCTTGACCTTAGGTGATCCCTCTGCCTCAGCCTTCCAAAGTGCTGGGATTACAGGCATGAGCCACCACACCTGGCCTGCACAACCTTATAAATATATTCAAAAACCACTGAACACTTTAAGAGGATAAATTTAATGGTGAGCTATATCTCATTTTTTAAAAATTCTCCCCAGATGATTGTAATATGGAGTCGAGGAATGCAGGCTCCATCTTTATAAAATGGGTAGGCAGTCGTCACCCTCCTGTTAGGTGAGGGCTTCTCTGAGGTTAACGATCCAGTGTTCACACTGGAAAAGCCTGACAAGACAGGCGCTGTGCCAAGCAGGGCAGTGACACTTCATCTGCCTAACCAGGAGGTGTTAGAGTGAAGAGGTTTCTTCCTCTCTGCCCTGTTCCTCTTCACCTAAGTCTCCAGGGACTGATGCTCAGCTTGAGGGAGTAGCGGAGCGGTCACACGTTCGTCATCAGGAATTATTGTTTCATTAACATCCAACTCCCAAGCTGTGACAGATGCCAGTTTCAGGCCACATTATGCATAGCAGAAATGATCTGGAGGGGGGAAACATACCAGGGCAGGGGTGCCAAGGAAATACTTGCCAACTAAGAATACCTTTGGCGGTCAGCACGCCGTGCTGAAAGGTGAGAAGGTTTCTTTCCCTGACCCAGCAAGTCTGAGATCTCGGCTTCTTTTAAGAAAAAAAGAAAGCACTCCAGCCTACCCAGCACCCTCCATTATCAAGAGGCATGAAAGGTTGACTAGGAAACCACATCAGCTTTGCAGCATCCAAAAATATAATCAAAGCTTACTGGTGTCTCCTGTGATTCCCAGGCGAGGGGCCGCACTCTGTCTTCATGTTGTCCCCATTACCTGGCTGAACAGACACGTCTTTGAGGTAACAATGGCCTTCTGGAGCGGGGAAGGAAAATTCTCCCCTTGTGGAAATCCCCTTTGGTACAAAAATAAGTATGAGGTTGGTAATTTTCCTATTTTTTTAAATGTGAGCTAGGTGACTTGGGTGCTAGCTCTTTGCAGTGCTAAGAAACCTGCTGATGCGAGATCCTGAACGCAGCAGAAACCACCAAGCAGATGCCGTACAAATATAATGGGCTTCATTCCCCAAATTGTTGGGAATATTGTTTTATTTTCCTATGAAAACACCCCCACAGAAGTTTTAGTTGGCTTGAGAATACAGCCACCCACATGAAAGGGTTGGCAGTCTATTGTACACACCGTCTGTGTGTGTCTGTGTGCACTCATACACGTACACACGCACAGTCATATGGTACACTCTATCGGCAACCTAACACCACTCCCAGGTGACTTCCCGGCCAACTTCAACAGTAAGAAACACACCAAACAGCTTCCTGTGAATGCTTCCAGCCTCCTGCCCATCAACCGCCTGCCAACCGGTTACCCATCTTGAGAGTTAGGCGACTCAAAGGCACTTCAAAAGAGTAACGGGATCATGAACACTTACAGCGAATGGTCAAACTTCCCCTGAAAATAACTGTCTTGGTACAGAGTTAAATGCAATCACATTTCAAAAGCCCTCTGGTTTGAGAAGAGGTCAGTGAAGCATTTTGTCTTCCACTTTCTTTAGGAAAACAGTAGGAGGTTTTTATGTGGCTGTTTGTCTCCTTTTTTTTTTTTTTTCTTTTTTTAACTTTTTTGTTTGTTTTTGAGACAGGGTCTCGCTTTGTTGCCCAGGCTGGAGTGCAGCCATACAATCTCAGTTCACTACAACCTCCACCTCCCAGGTTCAAGCGATTTTCCTGCCTCAGCCTCCCAAGTAGTTGGGATTACAGGCACCTGTCACCACGTCCAGCTAATTTTTTTATTTTTAGTAGAGATGAGGTTTCACCATGTTGGCCAGGCTGGTCTCAAACTCCTGGCCTCAAGTGATCCACCTGCCTCGGCCTCCCAACATGCTGGGATTACAGGTGTGAGCCACCATGCCTGCCCTTTTTTAACTAAAAAAAAAAAAAATTATGTGGGTACATAGATGTATATATTTATGGGGTGCAGTGTCCATCAACAGATGAATGAATAAAGGAAATAGGTAGGGATACACAACAGAGTACTCTTCAGTAAAAAAAAAAAAAAAAAAAAAAAAAAATTGAGATCCAGTTATTTGCAACAACATGGATGGAACTGGAGATTATGTTAAGTGGAATAAGCCAGGCACAGAAAGACAAACATCACATGTTCTCAGTTATTTGTGGGATCTAAAAATCAAAATAATTGAACTCTTTGTTTGTTTTTGTTTGGGTGGGCTAAGGGTCTAGCTAACATAAATTCCTACTTGGAGGCAGGGAGCAGGGCCCGACAACCTTAGAAGTTTCTTCTTTCTCTTTAGACTATTTATTTAAAGTCCCTCCCTTCATAGAATCTTGGCGCAGATGATCTCATTACATTTTCGGTATGTACATCATGGATATATCACTGATACTTAGCATGTGAAAAATACCTAAAAATCTCCGCTTATCCCAAAGTCAAGCTTCCAGCAACTCCCACCCCACTTTGGGATACAACCGTGAAATAAACTGTAGATAAAGGCCTATGAGAAGTTAAACAGGGTTGGGCACGGTGGCTCATGCTTGTAATCCTACTCTTTGTGGGCTGAGACTGGAGTATCACATAAGGCCAGGAGTTTGAGACTGGCCTGGGCAATATAACAAGACCTTGTCTCTACGAAAATAAAAAAAATTATCCAGGCGTGGTGGTGCACACCTGTAGCCCCAGCTACTCAGGAGGCTGAGGTGGGAGGATCACTTGAGCCCAGGAGTTCAAGGCTACAGTGAGCTATGATCATGCCACTGCACTCCAACCTGGGCAACAGAGACCCTGTCTCAAAAAAAAAATTAGAAAAATAAAAAATGAATAAAGCATTTTTAAAAAAGAAGTTAAATAGTTTTCCCGAAGCCCATGCACCAACATGTAAGTGTTTTCTTCAAGGAGGCTGTGCTAGGCAGAAGCCTAAGATGGCCCCACGATCTCTAACGCTGCCCTTGGTATTGTCTTGTACGACCCCTCCCCTTGAGTGTGACAGAACATGTGACTTCCTTCTAGCCAATAGAATATGGCAAAGGAGATGGGATATCACTCCCATAATCACAACTCAATATCTAAAACTCTGTTTTAACACATTGGAGAGAAAGATTTTCTGCTGGCCTTGAAGAAGCAAACGGCCACACTGTGAACACAAAGAGAGCCACAGCCACACAGCAACAAGCAACTTGAGAAGACTTCTAGGACATGAAGTATATCTCCACCGAACAGTAGTAAGAGGTTGGGGCCCTCAGTCAGAAAGCTGCAAGGACATGAAATCTGCCAACAACTCAAATGACCTTAGAAGCAGATCTCCCCCAGTCCAGCCTTCAGATGAGAATGCAGCCAACACTTTGACTGTATCCTTGTGAGACACTGCGCAAAGGACTCAACTCTGCCATGCCTGGATGTCTGATCCGTAGAAACTGTGAGATAATAAATGTGTGTTGTTTTAAGCCACCATGTTTGTGATCATTTGTATGCAGCAATAGAAAACTAATACAGAGGCCCTTGACTACTTATTCAGAGACTCATTGACTGTTACTCAACACCCAACAAAGAGGCTATTGACTCTTACTGAATACATAAATTCAGGTGTATATTTTTCTAGTACTCAGCTAATAAGAATCATAATACTAGCAAGACATATCCATCAGGAACAGACCCTATAAGAAAGAAGCCTTGACAGCAGTTAAAGGAAAGGTGCTGTAGTCAGTCTTTAGCACACAGTGGGTCCTCAAAGAACATTAGATAGATGCCTCAAGGGAAAAGAGAACAAAACAAGAAAACAGACATAAAATTAACAATAGTGTTGACTACCATGTATTGAAAATGTACTGTGTGCCAGGCACAATGCTAGAGACTTTATATATATGTTTCATCATCACAGTAGGCATAACAAGTTAATTATTATTAATTGGGTTTCCAAGATATTAGAAACAGGCAAACTCAACTTACAACTTGTCTTTCTTAAGACATCTGCATCATGACCCAATCTCATATTTAAGAATGCACCCAACATGACAATGTGTTGAGTCACACACTCACTACAGCGGCTAGTGCCTCTATATTATTAACTGTGAAAAGCAAGCATGACGTGTAAGGCGGATAAGTTCTGGATTGCATGGATATTTGATTGGATACAATCAATTCACATGCCTCCAAACCAAGCAGTGGTTTTGGTAAAGACACCTTTTCTCTTCAAAATTCTTAGAACAGCATGGCCAGACATCAAACCATTAAGACCAAAACACAGTTTCATCTTTCCCAGCAGAGAACCTGGTGGCATAATAATTTCAGCATCAAGGGCTCTTCCAAAAAAAGTCAGCCTGACATTGGGAAGAGGAGATTAGCATTGCGACAAACGCTCATGAATGAAACAGTGCACTGTGCGTCATGGAAGGAGAGGAACCAGGGCCGGGTGACAAGAGTGAGACACTTGGTTTGGGTGCAAAATGTGAGGGGTGCCAAAAAAAACTCAGGAATATGATAAATAAATAAGTAGACAATAAACATATGATACAATAACAAATATACATCAAAATACAAATAAACTATGCGATATTTTAATGCAATACTTTTTTTTCTTTCTTTTTTCTTTTTCTTTTTTTTGAGACAAAATCTCACTCTGTCACTCAGGCTGGAGTGCAGTGGCTCTGTCTCAGCTCACTGCAACCTCCACCTGCTTGGTTCAAGCAATTCTTGTGCCTCAGTCTCCCAAGTAGCTGGGACTACAGACGCCCGCCACCACGCCCAGCTAATTTTTTATATTTTAGTAGAGATGAGGTTTCACCATATTGCCCAGGCTGGTCTCGAACTCCTAACTTCAAGCAATTGGCTTGCCTAGGCCTCCCAAAGTGCTGCGATTACAGGCATGAGCCACCGTGCCTAGCCTTAATGGAATACTTTTAAAAGTTAAAATGCAAAAAAAAAAAAAATTATAACAAACAAAATATTCAATTTTTTTTAAAGGTAGGGTGTGGTTGGTTGGCTGTTTTAAGATCTTGCGTTACCATGCAATAAGAACCATCATTTCCAATCAGCCCATTATTCCTAGACCTGTGAGGCCATCACATATGCCGCTGGGTGGGTTTACGAGGGTTCACCGTGGTGTACAAACAGGTTAGACGAAACAGGGCTTTATATATAGTCAGTTTTTTAATTGTAGAGCTTTATTACCTTTTCCACTCAGTTCAAAATATAGGAGGATATTTTAATAGGTGTACAGAGGGGCAAATATTTTTTATTTGGCCTCGTGATCCAATATGACTTCTTGGCTCTAGGAGAAACTGTCAAAACTACCTTTCTCTCAGCCAGAATGTAGTCACCAGTCAAGGACTTCCATCTTCATAAATCCTGAATGGCCAATTTCTAAGTAAATGAATGTGATTTCGAACTCAGTTTGAAAATTTGAAAATTCTTGGTGCAGTAAAATATGCTTATGCTTGCTAAATGAGAATTATAAGGTAGCCAGGCGTGGTGGCTCATGCCTGTAATCCCAGCACTTTGGGAGGCCGAGGCGGGTGGATCACTTGAGGTAAGGAGTTCAAGACCAGCCTGGCCAACATGGTGAAGCCCCGTCTCTACTAAAATTACAAAAATTAGCTGGGCGTGGTGGCGTGTGTCAATAATCCCAGCTACTTGGGAGGCTGAGGCAGGAGAATCACTTGAACCCGGGAGGCGGAGGCTGCAGTGAGCTGAGACCACGCCACTGTACTCCAGCCTGGGCAACAGAGTGAGACTCCATCTCAAAAAAAAAAAAAAAAAAAAAAAAGGAGAATTGCCAGGTAAGGAAAAGGGAACCACCTTCAGTACAAATGTCATTAGACTCATATTTTAAGATGTCTTTGTGGGTTCAGGGACAGGGGAGAGATAGCATTAGGCGAAACACCTAATGTAGCTGATGGGTTGATGGGTGCAGCAAACCACCATGGCATGTGTACACCTATGTAACAAACCTGCACGTTCTCCACATGTATTCCAGAACTTAAAGTATTTTTAAAAAATAAATAAATAAAAGTATCTGCTAAGCCAGCTCCAGTGAAAACATTTCTCCAAAAGTGCAAACATTTTATTTATGAATTCACCAGAAACATACACTGAACAATGCAGAGAGGATGACAGCACAGTCTCTGGAGTCAGATCACCTGTATGCGAATCCTGTCTTTACTGCCTATGAGCTGTGTGACCTTGGGCAAGTTCCTTAACCTCTCTGAGTCTCTGAAACATAGAAGATAACTGTTGTCTTTACTTCATAGGGCTTAATGAATTGATACATTTTAAGCACTTAGAATACAGCTTTGAACATAGCAAGACCCCCCACAAATGTAAGTCGTGTTAATGTAGGTGAGAGTTTGATTTCCATACTGAATGCGTAGTTATAAAGTTATTTCCATTTGATTTTCTTTCAGTTACATTTTGTCATCAGGTTTGATAGAATTATGGTAAGAATAACTATAAATCATAAACAGAGTACATGTGAAAATAAGAGCTTCTCTCATACTTTATGACCATCTGGAGTCATAAATCAGGGCTGGCCCACAGTTGGCTGTGGGTTACACAGCGAAGCAATAGGAAAGTGTGGATTTGCATCTAACAGTATAGTAACAAATAGGGTATGGTCATAGAGTCGCCCAAGTTAGCAAATAAAAATAGAGGATGTCCACTTAAATTTGATTTTTGAATAAACAAATACTTTTTAGTGTAAAGTATATCCCAAATATTACATGGGATATACTTATGTTTTATTTAAGTGTTCATTGTTTATCTGAAATTCAAATTTTACTGGGCTTCCTATATTTTATCTGGCAGTCCTGCCTAGGGGCAAACAGCTCAAATATCCCAGTCAAACCCCTACCATATCACTACGGGAGAATGCTTGCAATCTGTATCACTGATGGTGACCAGAGCAATGTTTTACATAATCTTATCTATTTAAAGAAGCAACATATTTTTTGAAATATGTACATTTAAAAAATAAGACTTTGAGGCCAGGCACTGTGGCTCATGCCTGTAATCCCAGAACTTTGGGAGACTAAAGCAGGAAGATTGCTTGAGGCCAGGAGTTTGAGGTCAGCCAGGGAAACTCCATTTCCGCAAAAACATTAGTTGGGCATGATGGAGCATGCCTATAGTCCCAGCTACCTGGGAGGCTGGGGTGGGAAGACCGCTTAAGGCCAGGAGTTCAAGGCTGCCGTGAGCTATGATCATGCCACGGTACTCCAGCCTGGGTGACAGCGCAAGACTCCATCTCAAAAACCAATCAATCAATCAATCTTTGAACGGCTTGGTCAAAAAAGATTCTGTGATATCTTGTCTCTAAAAAAAAATAAAGAAAACAAAATTTTAAAAATGGTTCACACAATAGTCGCTGAAAGAGAAAACATCACCTGTCGGGTGGATGAACAAGAAATATGTCTGCAGCCCTGATGCTTATACAAAGAAGCAAGAGCGGTGATCATCCGGCCCCTTAATCAGACCCTCAGGGATTCATATCCAGGACACCAGCCTCACAGGAATCTCCTCCATACCTGCAGGTGCTTCTGATATAGTCAGTATCTAAACCCATTGAATGAGATTGAAATTCTAAGAATGGTGTCACTGGAAGTGTCTGCTATAGACTTCCACCAGTTCTCAGCCAACCAGGTGCAGACTAACGTTACAGGAGAATTCAAAAGTGCAGCCTGCACCACTCGTATTTACATTTTCCACATCAACACTTGGTTTAAATGCAGACTGTCTTTAAGAAACTAGAAGATGGATTTCAGTGGCCTTATAACCCCTGTTCCACACTAAATAAAAATCACAGTCCCTTCTGAATATTGGACACCCACTATGGGCCAGTACCCTACTAAGTGTTTTATATACTCTTACTTGCCCAATTCTCCCCATCGCCTTGGGAGAGAAGAAATACTGTTATTCCCATTTTATGGTTGAAAACATAGTGGCTTTAAGCATGCTGAATCACTTAGCCAAGGTCACAGAGCTGATTAGCGGCAGATTCCAAACCCAAACCCCACTGTATTTAGCCTCCAAGAAGATGATCTTGGTGTTTCCAAAACTTGCCACCTGTACACCTTCCTTCTGACCTTTGCCAAAACCACTGCTATTAATTTAAAATCAGCAACTGTTACTTATTTAAAATGTGTATTCTGGCCAGGCATGGTTAATCCCAGCACTTTGGGAGGCCAAGGCAGGTGGATCACCTGAGGTCAGGAGTTCGAGACCAGCCTGGCCAACATGGTGAAACCCTGTCTCTACCAAAAGCACAAAAATTAGCCAGGCATGGTGGTATGCACCTGTAGTACCAGCTACTCAGGAGGCTAAGGCAGGAGAATTGCTTGAACCTGGGAGGCGGAGGTTGCAGTGAGCCAAGATCACACCAGTGCACTCCAGCCTGAGTGACAGAGCGAGACTCCATCTCAAAAATAATGTAACAAAACAAAATATAATGTGTATTCTTCCTGTAGGAGACAGCTTATGATAAAAAATAAATAAAAACGTGTATTCAAGCTAACACGGACCTACTATCACTATTTATTTTAGCTTTGTCCTAAATAATAATATCTGGGAACCCATATGTTTGATAGTTATGTTTGTTATAATACAAATAAAATAAGCATGTAACTATTAAAATGCAAAATGTTTTGCCCGTGGACTCCACTCCAGCCCCAAATCACTTCGTGCACCATCAGTGATCAATGCACCACATTCTGGGACACCTTCACCTCTAGAACCAGCAAAGACAATGAAAGGAGGCAGGTGTCCAGAGGAAGAAACAAGATAAGCTAATAAAGTGTGCAGGTTACATTCCACAGCTATGATATATAGGCTACGAAAAAAGATGCAGAACTAAGAACGGCTGTGATTGTACCTGCCTCCCTGAAGGACGGTGTGGTGCAGCAGGAGAAAACACTTTGCCTGAGAAGTAAGTGACGAGGGTTCAAATCACTGCTCTGCCTTATGCCTGGGGACAAGACACTGGTCCGTGACACAAGGAAAATAATAAAATAACCACAAAGGAGCAATTGTATACCCTTGTCTTTCTGAAAAGATTTGAACTAAATTACACCAAGTTCCCTTTTTTCTGCTTTGATTCCATGATCTGGAAAAAAAAAGTAGGAAGATAGTACATAATAATTAACAAAAAAAAAAAAAGATTATAATGGTGATCATGATACTACTTAATATTCATTGATTCACTCATTCCACAAATATTTGTTGGGTGCCAACTATGAGCCAGGCACTGTTCCAGGTGCAAGAGATACATGGATGAGAAACATTCGAAAAAACCGCTTGTCAGCCGGGTGCAGTGGCTCACGCCTGTAATCCCAGCACGTTGGGAGGTCGAGACAGGTGAATCACCAGAGGTCAGGAGTTTGAGACCAGCCTGGCTGACATGGCAAAACCCCATCTCAAAAAAATACAAAAAAATTAGCCGGGCATGGTGGTGGGCGCCTGTAATACCAGCTACTTGGGAGGCTGAGGCAGGAGAATCGCTTGAACCCTGGAGGCAGACGTTGCAGTGAGCCGAGATCGGGCCATTGCACTCCAGCCTGGCTGACAAGAGCAAAGCTCCGTCTCAAAAACAAACAAACAAACAAAAACACTTACCTTGATCACCTGAGATCAGGAGTTCAAGACGAGCCTGGCCAATATGGTGAAACCCCGTCTCTAAAAATACAAAAATTAGCTGGGCATGGTGGTGCATGCCTGTAGTTCCAGCTACTTGGGAGGCTGAAGCAGGAGGATCACTGGAACCCGGGAGGCGGAGGTTGCAGTGAGCCAAAATCATACCATTGCACTCCAGCCTGGGCTACGAGAGCGAAACTCCTTCTCAAAAAAAAAAAAAAAAACTGCTTGCCTTCACACAGTTTCTACTCTAGGGAGGTACAAGCTTTTGATGTGCTCAGGATTCTCTCATTGATTCCTTACAGCAGCAGTTCTCAATGTTCAGTGAGCATCAGATCCCCTGGAGGGCTTGTTAAAATACACATCACTGGTCAGGCATGGTGGCTCATGCCTGTAATCCTAGCGCTTTGGGAGGCGAAGGTGAGAGGATCGCTTGAGGCCAGGGCAACATAATGAGGCCCCCATCTCTACAAAAAAATAAACAAAATTAGCCAGGCGTGGTGGCACACGCCTGTAGTCCTAGCTACTCAGGTGGCTGAGGCAGGAGGATCGCTTGAACCCAGGGAGGTGGAGGCTGCAGTGAGCCGTGATTGCACTGCTGCACTCCAGCCTGGGTGACAGGGTGAGACCGTGCCCAAAAAGATCCAAAAATCTGTATCTCTAACAAGTGCTTGTGTGTTGCTTCTGCTACTGCTGGTCGGGAACCCCACTTTGGGAACTACTGCCCTTCAACAATTCTATGAGGGAGATACTTTTATTATCCCCCCTTTGGATAGATGAGGAAGCTGAAGCTCGTGAAGGGTAAATTACTTGCTCACATGAGCACCATAAGTAAGTGACAGCACCAAGATTCACACCTGGTTCTTTCTGACCCAATGTCGAGATGAGCCATTACACCAAACTGCCTTCGTTCTGGGTGGGGGCGTCCTGACATGCCGACTTTGCAGAGACAAAACAGATGCACTTTTTTTTTTTTTTGAGACGGAGTCTCGCTCTGTCACCCAGGCTGGAGTGCAGTGGCCGGATCTCAGCTCACTGCAAGCTCCTAAAGCTCAAGGAAATGAGTCCGCCATCCTGTGAATCCAGGTGTGCTGGGTCTGCGTGCTCAAGACGACACTCAGCAGGTATCTCAGGTGAGATCTGGTCTCTAGGTGAAGGCACAACAGCTGCACCCCTCTCCCAACACCATCCGCTAACTAATCTACGGGGCTGGATTGACGTCAGCCACAGTGGAAACTGCTCTCCTGCCCTGACCTGTTTAGAGATTAAGAGAGCACAGAACACAGAGAGAGAGAATATCAGAAAATGTGAATGGAAAAATCTGTAAGGAAACCAACCACCTGTAAGAGTACAAGGCTAAAGTGAGTTAACCTTACACTATTTAGTCATGAAATGCAAATGAAGAGAAATGAATGTGCTGGCTTTCCAGAAGTATCTGAAGGGGGAATTGTAACCACGTCAATTTTTTTAGTTTTTCTTTTTTCTTCTTTCTTTCTATAAAGCTAATAATACGAGCTTCGTAATCATCTTTTCACTGCCCTTCTTTGAGAGCTGCCAATTTACTGAAAAGGTATTCAAAATAATCACACTGCTTGTCTTCTACAGAGAAAAAAAATCAACTAGAAGTTTCTACTGAGAGCTGGAAGATACTGGAAGATTCAGGTTGGGTAAAACTAAAGGGATAATTAGTTTCCAAGAAGGAAGAATGTAAATAAGAAAACGAAATATTTGGGGTGGTTACTTGCAAGAAGGTGATTGACAACGATCAATATACAATATAGCATCAATATCTTTAATTCATATTTTGTGTTGAAAATGATTTATATATGGAAAAGCTAAACAGAGAACATATTTACATGAACTTATCACATATCTCATATATCTATTTACGCATATTTCTGAAAAACTCAGGAAAAAATAATTTAAAAACTCATTAACTTTGGCTTTATTTGTGCCTTTTTTTAAGGCTAATTATTTACCAAGTTTGGCTTTCTTCTGGATTACACTGTAGAATCCACTGGGATGTGTAATGAGCAAGGCTGCTTTGTGAGAAATCTAAACAAATGTATAAACGCACCCCCACCTTCACCTTTAAGGAACCTCATCAAAATAAAATATTCCTAAACAACCAGCCACAGGAATAGAACAAGAAACCAAAGCACAATTTGTGAAAGCTGCCCTTTCTACTATCTGGAGAATGTCCACAGCTTAGATCTTTACATATCTCTGTGACACAAACATGCAAAGTTAATCTCTGGGATCTGAACGGAGAATCCACAGTGATTCTAAGGCCAAAGATAGTTCAATGTGCTGTCACTCTTACAAGAATGAGAATGCATTGCATGTGAAGTCATACAACTGCAAGAAATATGCCAACATTCTAACGCAATACAAAGAAAAGTATTCAGTTGATGCAAAAAGCAATTGCCGTTTTTGCCATCAAAGGCAAAACGCATCAAAGGCATCCAAGGCAAAAACAGCAATTACCTTTGCACCAACCTAATACTTCAAATATGTCACACTCAAGTTTCCACAGTGAGTCGCAGGATGTTCTCTTGAGTTATTAAGGCAATGAGGTAGTTGGGCAATGAAATGTCCTACTCAATTTCAGTATTTAATTTACTCTGTATCACTACATTGAATATTGAAACCGAAAGTGAGCTTTTTTTTTTTTTTTTTTTTTTTTTTTTTTTTTTTTTCCCCGAGACAGAGTCTCGCTCTGCCGCCCAGGCTGGAGTGCAGTGGCCGGATCTCAGCTCACTGCAAGCTCCGCCTCCCGGGTTCACGCCATTCTCCTGCCTCAGCCTCCCGAGTAGCTGGGACTACAGGCGCCCGCCACCTCGCCCGGCTAGTTTTTTGTATTTTTTAGTAGAGACGGGGTTTCACCGTGTTAGCCAGGATGGTCTCGATCTCCTGACCTCGTGATCCGCCCGTCTCGGCCTCCCAAAGTGCTGGGATTACAGGCTTGAGCCACCGCGCCCGGCCGAAAGTGAGCTTTTGAAGATCTCTAGACCAATCCAATTTCGCAGGTGAATAAACTAAGACATAGAGGGGTAACTTCACTAGGCACAGCTAAGAAGTGAGTTAGTTCCAGCACCAAGACTCAAACTTAGTTTTGATTCCCAAGACCAATATGCATGTCCTTATACCAGTGGTTTTTGAACTTTAGGGTCCTATGCTAGAATCCAGCAGGCAGCATTCCAACACTCCCAATGGCTTCAACCCAATTACTTTATTTTTACCTACTTTACATATAAGGGTCTTCAGTAAGATTTCTCTTGGAAAGGGGGCTCTTCAACCTGACTAAAATTTGAACATCACTTCACTACCCCACTGTTGTGTCCTTTAAAACAAATTCACTCTGAAGCTATCTTCCCCCTACCAGGTGTAAGTCACCTGACATTGTTTGCCAAAAGCATGGTGGTAAGGTCGGAAACAATGCTCACACTGGCCTGGTGAACTTCTACGCATCCTTCAAAACCCAATTCAAAGTCATCTCTTCTGTTAAACCTTATCTATGGCAGATTGTTTTACTGTTCTGCAAATATTCTCTCTCCCTCTCTCACTTGCACACATTCTCTCTCTCTCTCTCTCACACACACACACACAAACACACACTCATGCGCGCAAAAGGAAAATAATCCTGCCTACTCTACTGATGGTGGGCTTGGTCATGTGACTTGCTTTGGCCAATGGAATATCAGATGACTTGATGTTTGCCACATCTGAGCCAAATATTTAGCTTGGTTTGGCTTCTTGCATTCCTGTCATCTGTCATGAGAAGAGAATGTTCAAGGAGCTGCTGTTCCTTCCTCCTGGGTCCAGAAAGATCATCCTATGAAGACTTGAACCCAACCTGCAACCTACTACAGAGCTACTTCAGTGACCCACAGACTAATGAGCAAGAAATAAAGGGTTTGTTGCCATAAATCACTGAAGTTGGGGATTGTTACTGCAGCAATAGCTGACTAATACATTCTGCAAACAAAACCTCCCTCCTCTGCTCTGACAGCACTTGGACATACCTCTATCAAGGACTTCTTGTCCTACTTTATTTTTTTTTCCCTAGAAGCCCATGTCCTCACCAGACACTTAACTCCTTGAGGGCAAGAACCGTATCTCTTCCCATCTCTTTTATGGCAGGCATTCAATATACTTGCTGAATAAATGACAGTGTTGACCAAATACCACAATTCATGAGGATCAAAAACTCTCAATCACTACAGGCATAAGTAACATATATAAAGAACATTTTAAACACTCCAGCATATTGCTTGGCAAGAAGCCAAGGCTTATGCTTCTCTGGGCCAGGAGAACCACTTGCCCTGGGCCTCAAATCCAGAAAGGACCTCAAATTTAGACATCTGATGCTCTCTCCAAAGGACATGAATCATCAGTCACTAACGTGTGTGTTAAACATGTTGATCTCCTAAGTGAAAACATTGAACACATATCACCGACTTGCATAATTCTGGTTTGGCATTAAAAAAATATATTTTTTATTTCCAATATATCAGGAAACTCAAAGAATGAAAGTGGCATAGGGCTCTCTCAACCTCTAAGAGGTGTTGTGATAAACAAAAGTCCTGGATTTTCAGAGTCATTATGTACTAAATATGAAAATCAAGTTCTCCCAAGACCAAATTAAGCCATGACTGGTAATAGCCAAGGTCAATGGGAAAAGCTACTTCACTGGTATTTAGCTACTTGGATCTCTGACCTTGCTTAATGCTCTGTCTTGGCTTCCTTGCTAAAACAGAATTATATGATTCAAATGATGGTATGTTATATTCCTCTGGGAGACACAAAAAATGTACCTGTGACCTTAAGACCATTTGAAACTACAGAAACGTACGGCAAACCTTTGCCAGTAAAGAACCATGTTATAATTCATACACCCTTATGGAAAACCGTAATTCTGTTTGTCCACAAGAAATCTAAAGTTGTCTGAAAGTTTTGAAAATGAAGAAAAATTACATTTACAAATAATCATATAAGATTAAGCATGAAAAGGAAGATGCAAAGTATTCCATCCAGATGTCCTCAATACATAAGGGGGAAACATACCAAAAATGTTTCAGCAAATGCCTTGGTGTGGTGGGATTATGGGACTCTGCTTTGTACTTTGTAACACTTCTACATCCTGTCCAAATGCTCAACAAGGAGCTGGATTTAAAAATATAAAAAAGGAAAACATAAATTAAAAAGAGTGATTTGATCTTAACACTTCAGAGAAGACAGTGTTCTCTGATCACAGCTCCTCCGATGCTATATTTTAGGAAGACGGCAAGTAGGGCCCCGTAAAGATAGTGAAATGCCAACTAGGGAAGCTTACCTAGTTAAAAAAGAAACAAATCATTGGCAGCCAGTCCCCTCAGGGCAGACACTGTTTCCAGCCAGTTCTGAAAACAGTTTGTTCCAAATTAACCTTTTGATATTAGTCTCCAGCAGACCCAGAGGTGAGAGGCCCTACCCGGGGCAGGAAGCAGGAAGGTGGGGACAGGGAAACCGTGACATCTCCGACTAGAAAATCAATGGCGTATCCTGTCCGTTCCCGAGCTGGCTTCAGAAGAAGGGTGCTCCACCCCCAGGTGGCCCCAGAGGAGAAATCTCCTGGGATTTGCACAATGAGTTTCTAGACCAGGACTCGGGGACCTAGTTTCTTCAGGCTGTTGCGAGCCGTTCACGTGTCAGTGTGTTAAGGGAGGCATAAGAGGTCCTTACTCCAAGGAAGCAGACATCACTGCCAAGCGCCATGGAACCGTAATGGCCCCTGGACTTATCTGTCCTCCACTTTTCCACATATCTCACCTCTCCCCGTGTCCATCCCACCATAGTGGCTTGAATGCCATCTCCCCCAAATTTATGTTCACCTGGAAACTCAGAAAGTAACTTTATTTGAAAAATAGGGTATTTTGTAGATGTCATAAGGTAAGAGTGAAGAGGAGATCATACTCAAAAGGGTGGGCCCTAAATCCAATGAAGGCATCCTTGTAAGAGACAGAAATAGGAGACAGAGAGAAGAAAGCCATCTGAGGGCAGAGGCAGAGATTGAAGTGAAGCAGCCACAAGCCAAGGAACGTGGGGAGCCCCCAGAAGCTGGAAGGGGCAAGGAAGGGTGTCCCCTACAGCTTTCGGAGGAAGCATGGCCCTGCTGACATCTTGATTTGGGACTTGTGGCCTCTGGAACGGTAAGAGAATAAATTTCAGTTGTATTAAGCCACCCAGTTTAGTACAGCAGCTCTAGGAAATTAGCACACATACCTCTCTCCCAAGTTCTCCACCCTGGCGTCTCGGGACCCGCCAGATAACTCTGCGGCATGTTTTACTGTTGCCTACATTGAATCCAGCATCCTACACACCAACCTCTCCCATGACTTTTCCCCTCTGTCCCTCCCTTCACTCTCAATGGGGCAACTGGCTCCAGAAGGGTTCCCAGGGGTCCCACCACTTACTGGTCATGTAATATGGAAACAGTACACCTACCCCTCTGTGTATCCAATATTCCGTCTGAAAACTGGGAAGAATAATATTCTGGGTATACACCGTTATTAGGAGGACCAAAGAAGTCATCTATGGCTAGACGCAGTGACTCACGCCTGTAATCCCAGTACTTTGTGGGGCCAAGGTGGCCAGATTGCTTGAGCCCAGGAGTTTGAGACCAGCCTGGTCAACATGGTGAAACCCCGTGTCTACTAAAAATACAAAAATTAGCCGGCCGTGGTGGCACACACCTGTAATCCCAGCTACTTGGGAGGCTGAGGCACGAGAATCGCTTGAACCTGGGAGGCGGAGGTTGCAGCGAGTTGAGATCATGCCACTGCACTCCAGCTTTGGCGACAGAGTGAGACTCTGTCTCAAAAAAAAAAAAAAAAAAAAAAAAGCCAAAAAACAACAAAAAGAAGTCATCTGTGCGAAGCTCTTCAGCATACCACTTAGTGTTTAGAAAATACTCAACTGGTTTTATCTGTCATAATCAGTAATTGTTTTTGACGAGACAGGATCTCACTGTCACCTAGGCTAGAGTGCAGTGCTATAATCATAACTCACTACAGCCTCAAACCCCCGGGCTCAAGCCATCTTCCCACCTCAGCCTTCCAAGTAGCTGGGACTATAGGCATGTGCCACCACACATGGCTAATTTTTACATTTTTTGTAGAAATGGGGGTCTTACTATGTTGCCCAGGCTGTTCTTGGACTCCTGGCCTCAAGTAATCTGCCCACCTTGGCCTCCCAAAGTGTTGGGATTACAGGTATGAGCCACTGCGCCTGGCCAATAAATTTTTGTCTGCATAAGTGAACACAGTGTGAGCTGAGGGACCTGAAACTATGAAAGGCTGTAGGCAGCAGAGCATCTCAGAGAAAAGAGGCCAAGAAAGGACACACTCATGTACTTAAGATCTCAGCTATGCAATGAGGGTCAGCAACACCAAATGTTAGTAGGGGTACGAGGCCGCCTAAAGCTGTACCAGCAGCAGTCTGTGTCTGTATTAACTTTTTTTCTTACCCCAAAATGAAGATTCAAGATCTGATAGGCCCCAAGATACTTACTATCTTAGTTCAGGCTTTTATAACAAACTACCATAGGCTAGATGGCTTATAAACAACAGAAATGTATTTCTCACAGTTCTGCAGGCCCCAAGTCTGAGATCAGGGGCCAGCAGGGTCAGGATCTGGTGAGGGTCCCCCTCGCATGGCTGAAGAGGGAAAGTGAGCTCTCTGGAGGTCCTTTCAGTAAAAGGCACTAATCTCTCTAAATGAGGGCTCCACCTTCATGATCTAATACCTCTCAAAGGTCCAGCTCCTACTGCCATCACATTAAGGGTTAGAATTTCCATATGTAAATTTGGGGAAGACACAAACATTCAGTCCATTGCACTTAAGAAGACATTGGGGCAGTTTTCAGCTGGGATGACAGTCCATTCGTTCCTTTAACTGATAGTTAACTGAATACTCATTCGGGCCATGCAGCAGGGAAATAGTGACAACACAGACGGGGCCCCAGCCATCAGGCTGATCACAGACAAAATCCCAGGAAATCCCAGGAAAACAGTCATATCTCCATATCCTCCATGGATCCTGACAAGTTTTAAAACTTTGGCTCGAGATATATTCCAAAAATATCACCTTTTTCAAAAGCTGATTCAGATATCACCTCCGCCTTGAAGCCTTCTCTAAGACCTGAAGATTAAAGTCCTCTCACTAATTTTTTTTAAAAATTTTAAAGTTAGTTGGGCATGGTGGTACATGCCTGTAGTCCCAGCTATACCCAACGCACCCTACCACCGACTCCTCACACCCAGAATTAACAAAACCTTCTCTACCCTCAAGCAGACTTTGAGGAAATTTTTCATTTTTCCAACTAAAAACCTAGCAAATCATTCTACTTCCATTTCTTGCTTTTTTCCTAGCCCATTGCATTCTGATATCCTTATTCATGCTTCTCAAACTAGGACACATGAAACTTTACGGGGCTGCAGATGAATTGTTGGGGGTCTAAAAGTTCTCTACAGGCCAGGCGTGGTGGCTCAAACCCGTAATCCCAGCACTTTGGGAGGCCGAGACGGGCAGATCACGAAGTCAGGAGATCGAGACCATCCTGGCTAACCTGGTGAAACCCCGTCTCTACTAAAAAATACAAAAAACTAGCTGGGCAAGGTGGTGGGCGCCTGTAGTCCCAGCTACTCGGGAGGCTGAGGCAGGAGAATGGCATAAACCCGGGAGGCGGAGCTTGCGGTTAGCTGAGATCCGGCCACTGCACTCCAGCCTGGGTGACAGAGCGAGACTCCATCTCAAAAAAAAAAAAAAAAAAAAAAAAAGTTCTCTACAAGACTTTTTAAATTTTGAGTTTTTCTTTATTCCTTTTTTTGTTTGTTTGAGACAGAGTCTCAATCTGTCACCCAGGCTGGAGTACAGTGGCACGATCTCAGCTCACTGCAACCTCTGCCTCCTCAGTTCAAGCGATTCTCCTGCCTCAGCCTCCTGAGTAGCTGGGACCACAGACAGGCACCATCACACCTGGCTAATTTTTGTATTTTTAGTAGAAACGGGGTTTTGCTATGTTGGGCAGGCTGGTCTCAAACTCGCAACCTCAGGTGATCCGCCCGCCTCAGCCTCCCAAAGTGCTGGGATTACAGGCATCAGCCACTCCACCCAGCCAAACTGTGAGTGTTTATTTCAAAGGTAGTTTTTTTAAACAGAACACAGTATATGCACCTGCTGGATCATCTGGATGCCCACTTTATAAAGAAACACTGCCTGGTAATTTCAGTGGTTATAATTTATGATTCTTTCGGTGCTAAATTGCACTGATTTAATAATCACTGCCTAATCAGAGTAGAGCCAAGCCACATTTAATACTTTGTTCTATAACGGGTCCCCCATAGTGAAGGCCAATGAAGTCACTCCTACCACTCTTTCTTCCTCAAAGAGACATACCTGAGGCTCACCAACGACAAAATAATGCTCACAAGAATAGAAGCAGCCCCATTCAAGTTTCAATGCACCGTTTACTTTCACCAAAGTATCATTTCCATCACTGATGTCATCTACTAGAATGTACTGGTTTTGCAAAATAGATCATATTTAATGTTTGCAGATTTGTTTTGTCTGCATAATTGTTTGATATCTATAAACATAAGATATTTACAGCTAGGTTTGTCCATGGCTTTTCAATCTGGGCCCTAATGATGTTTAGGGCTGAATAATTCTTTGCGGTGGTGGGCCATTCAGTGCATTGTAGTTCATTCAGTGCATCCCTGACCTTTACCCATGAGATGCTAGTAGCACACCATCCTCCCCAAAGTCGTGACAATGAAAAATATCTCCAGACATTGCCAAATGTCCCCTGGGAGGGGGCAAAATTGCCCCCAGTTAAGAACCAGTCTTGTGCTGATAGATATTTAAGTAATATTATAATAAAATTAAGACTATACAATATATATAAAAGTCTTTTCCAGGCTGAGCACAGTGGCTCATACCTGTAATCCCAGTACTTTGGAATGCTGAGGCAGGAGGATCCAGTGAGGCCAAGAGTTTGAGACCAGCCTGGGCAACAGGGAAAGACCTCATCTCTAAAAAAAATTTTTTTAATTAGTTGGGTGTGGTGGTGCACGCCTGTAGTACTAGCTACTCAGGAAGATGAAGTGAGAAGATCACTTGAGTCCTGGAGTTTGAGGCTACAGTGATCATGACACTGTATTCTAGCCTGGATGATAGCAAGACCCTGTCTCTAAAAAAATGTTTGATAAATGAATATTTAAAAAGTCTTTTCTCTTTATAAAAGGAACATGTCTCAAGTTGAAGAAACACCAAGGCATGGCATGGGAGGTAGGGGGCTATGGGTTGCCATGTTGCCCAGGCTGTTCTTAAAGTCCTGGCCTCAAATTGTCAATATAATGCGTGCACCCACGGATGAATATATTCACCTGTGGATATATTATAATATGGTCAATACTCTGAAGCCCTACTGTACATGACTGAGCCATGCTCCATTCTCCCCCAGCACCCGAGGATGAAAATAGGCAACTCACAGGCCAGATCCAGCCCATAAAAGAGCCCTTCGGATTTTGCTTTAGTTACTAGACTTTGAAAATTAGGAGAGATAACAAAACCTGAATGACTGGCTTCTCTTGAAAAACAAGCAGAAGATCCAACCGTGCTGAGCCCACATTTCTGGATGAAAACCTCGGCTGGAACTCAGTAGTGGCTGTCTCCACTTCTCAGTTCATCCCATCTCTAACTCCCCACCTCCCACTGCTTATTTCCTCGGACTCAGACCATGGCAACTGCAATAGAAATGTATTTCTAATTGAAAAAGGAGGCTGAGAACTGACCTGACCTCCTTGACCTAGCCAACAGGCAGTTGCCTTTCAGACTATGTTTATTTGGGGGGACACAGCTTCATTCATTATGGCTTCCCTGGCACCTCTGTGCATTTCATTTGCAAACCTAAACCCAACATGGTGTTTGTGCAAAATCCTAAAACATGTCTCTAATCTGCCACTCTCCTGCTCAAGAACACTAGCTCCCACTTCCATCAAATTATTCAAAGCTTGTGACAATATGGCCCCAGTCTTGATAGCCAACTTCCCTAAACTACAGCAACAAGCTCTGAACTTCCTTGCCCCATCACCTGCTTGCCTGCCCTATTCCTTCTCCTCTACTATCTCCTAACTATCTTTTAATACCTATTTCACATATTGTCTCCTGGCCGGGCGCAGTGGCTCACGCCTGTAATCCCAGCACTTTGGGAGGCTGAGGTAGGCGGATCACCTGAGGTGGGGAGTTTGAGACCAGCCTGACCAACATGGAGAAACTCTGTATCTACTAAAAATATAAAATTAGCCGGGCGCGGTGGCGCATGCCTGTAATCCCAGTTACTCAGGAGGCTGAGGCAGGAGAATCGCTTGAATCCGGGAGGCAGATTGTGGTGAGCCGAGATCGCGCCACTGCACTCCAGCCTGGGCAACAAGAGCGAAACTCCGTCTCAAAAAAAAAAAAAGTCTCTTTTAAACTTTTTCTGCAGGTGGGGTAGCTCACACCTATAATCCCAGCGCTTTGGGAGACCAAGGTGGGAGGATTGTTTGAGGCCAGAACTTTAAGACCAGCCTGGACAACATGGAAACACATAGCCCCCCCACCCCCCAAATAATAAAAATTTAAAAAATTAGCTGGGTGTAGTGGTGCATGCTGTAGTAGTCCCAGCTAACTCAGGAGGCTGAGGTGAGAGGATCGCTTGAACCCAGGAGTTTAAGGCTGCAGTGAGCCATGATCGTGCCACTGCCCTGCAGTCTCAGCCGCAGAGCAAAACCTCATTTCAAAATAAATAAATAAACAAATCTTTTCTAGTCCTTCAAACCAGGCATATTCTTGGCCCTGCTTGGAACAACTCCTGTGCTTCAACTGTAGCTTGTTAGTGAACAAGTCCGAGAGTCCCTAGTCTGTGCAGACCCTTAGCAATGAAGAGAGAGTCCAGATTTCTACTCTGGCCCTAAGCATAAGGTTGCTTTGCAGGACTTCTGCATCTTTTTGTAGCTGTCAACTGCTTTGAATATAGGATCATAGGTAAGAGGAGCATTCCAAGGAATAAGTGGAGGGACCATCAGCTTTGAACACAACCTGGCAGAATGTGAATCTTCAAGGAAGCAGATGCTAGGCTGGCTGTTTCAGTACTGTTTGTAATAACAAAATGATTAGAAGTATCTAAAATGATCTTTCATAAGAAAACGGCTAAACTATGGAACATCCATGGTCACTAATGCTACTCACTAATTCCTGTCTTGTTTCTCACAAGAAATTATACTTCCCCATATCCTTTAGTGTAAGGCATGGTCATGTGACTTATTCTGGGCAATAAATCATGAACAGAAATGGCACATGTCACAGCCAAGTGGAAGCCTTTAAGAACCAGCATGGGAGTCTTCCCATCACCTTTCTCTGCCTTGGCAATTGTGGAGTTGAAGCCTCTATTAGCTTAAGCCCATGGGTAACTCTGATTAGCATAGACCTGGAATGAACACGTGGCATAAGAAGAAAATAAACTTTTGTTATGTTAAGTCACTGAAATTTGAGGGTTGTTTATTTCTGTAGCATTTCCTAGCCTATGCTGATCCATATACATTCTATAGATTACAATACAGCACTTTAAAAGATGGGACTAACAATTGTAAACATATATGTACCTAACAACAGAGCACCAAAATACATGAAATTAAAATCCACAAAATTAAAGGAATAGGCTGGGCATGGTGGCTCACGCCTATAATACTTTTTAACAATTTATTTTATTTTGAGACAAGGTCTCGCTCTGCCACCCAGGCTAGAGTGCAGTGGCACAATCAAGGCTCACTGCAGTCTTGACCTCCCAAGCTCAAATAATCCTTTGACCTCAGCTTCCCAAGTAGCTGGAACTAAAGGTAGGAGCCACTATGCCCAGCTAATTTTTTCTATTTTTTATAGAGATGAGTGTCTCACTATGTTGCCCAAGCTGGTCTCGAACTCCTGGGCTCAAACAATCTCCCGGTTTCAACCTCCCAAAGTGCTGAGATTACAAGCCTGAACCTCTGTGCCTGGCTCTTTTTTTTTTTTTTTTTTTTAAACAATTTTAATGAAAGAAAAAGAATATAGGTCTTATGATGGTGGCTTTGACCTGGAATAAGAAAAGAACAAGACCATCTCCTAAGTTAAAACAGATAAATAATGCTAATACATTGATGTCACTTGTTGAGCATTTACTATATGTCAGGCATTAAACCAGCTACTTCACATGAATTAACCTGAAACCTCACCATAGGCCCATGGGGGAGATACAGTTATAATTTCGGTTTTTGGATACAGAAATTGTGGCTCAGAGAGGTGAAATCTTTTTCCCAAGAGTATATTCTATAACCCAGTCTCTGAACTTCTCTAAGTAAACTCAGTGTCTAGGGTAGAGCCAGTAGCTTCCCAGTGTGGCTGCCCACGCTACACAACAGGGTGGAGGGGAGGAAGGATTCAGGCATAAAGATGCAAGAGTTTCTGAATTTGGCACGCACCTGGCTTCAAAGTGGGTTTGTGGCCAACAGATGGCTAACTCCTGGGTGGCAAACTTGAGAAAATGTGGACTCGCTGTAGGTAGAAACACAACCCTCCTCATTCTAAATTACAGCTATCTGCATACCGTTCTCAGTCTCGATACTAGTATTTTATCTTTGAGAGGCAATAACAGTGTAAGGGTCTGGTTCAGAGACCCCAGCACCTGTATATTTATTTGAACCCAGGCTTTGCAATTTGCTTACTTATGTGATTTTAACTTCTTATTTAATCTCTCTGGGCCTCAGTTTCCTCATCTGTAAAATAAGGGTAATAATCAGACCTACCTCAAAGGTTATTAAAATAACTGCATGAGCCAATATACATAAAGTCCTCAGAACTTTACATGTGCCTCCATGTCAGGCACATTAAGTATTAAATGACTGTCAGATACTATTGTTATTCCTAACTCCACAAATGTCAACCATGGTGGCATATATACTTATATGATAAATGTTCAGTAAATATTAAGCAAATTGAATAAAGCTGTCTTTGAAGCCATATACAGTGAGATCTTATTATAAAGAAGCTTTTCAAGACACTTCTTTCCCCACCCCCTCCCCCAGAGATGGGGTCTCACTACATTGTCCAGGCTGGTCTCAAACTCCTGGCCTCACAGGATCCTCTTGCCTCAGCTTCCCGGGACACTTCTAACCAAGGCAGTTAACACACAAGCTTTGGAGTCAAGCAGACCTAGACTCTGCCACTAATGGACTGTGTAACTCCAGGAAGGTTACCTCACCTCTCTGAATGTCAGCTTCCTGATTTATAAAAGAGAGATGCTGATACTATCCCCTCAGAGCTGCTGTTAAGAACTAAATGCAATCAATGTAAAGCTCTTAGTGCCATGCTTAGCACATAATACACGCTCATTAAATGACAGCTATCATTACCAGTAACTCAGTCCCCTTGCATTGGGCTCGCTTACCCCTTTTCCACCCCAGATAACATTATAATGAACCCACAAGAAGATGCATAGCTAGTAAAATGGTTTGACAAAAATAAAAAGAAGTAATTGGTAAATAGTAGATGCTCTTCTTACATATATAAATGCAAATCCCTGAAGAGTTTAGCAAATGTATGTTTGTGTGACAGCTATTTATGGAGGCTGTATACTTTTATTTGCCTAGAATTTGATGCACTAAATGTAAACAAAGCATGATGAAGACTCTAATAGAAGCAGTCCCCAGACAGAAGCCAGGGCTCCTTCCCAAGCTCTCTGGAAGGTTGGCTTCTCTGCAGGCGTGTTGATGCGGTATATTTAGTCTGTTAATCATACCCAGAAGCGTTCCCACCTATCTGAAGACAGGGCAAACCCAGCAAGTCTCAGATTAGCAACATCCTACAAAATTTTCATCAGCCAATCTAATGCAAACGCTTTAACTTCTTCCCAGAGAAATTCTGGGAGAAATTCTCCCTAATAGGCTAAAGTTCATGGCTCAAGATCAGCTATCAGGACAACATAATAAGTCCCTTGGTCAAAGCCTGCATGGCTGGAAAAGTGCATGTCAATCAACTTTGGGGTAAAGGCAAACACCGTTCACATATATTAACAGAATTCCCTATTTAAAGAAAATCTGGGTCGATCACATGGTAGGGTGAATAACAGTCATAAATAAAGCACTTGGGGACATTTTATATCAGGTTGAGTTCACGTTAAATATTTCTAAAGACCCAGAACCAGTAGATTTGATAGATCTGATGACCCAGTAGATTTGACGGATCTGTGCCCGACCAGTGCTCTGCTGAGAAACAACTACAATTCAAAAGAAGGGAAACACACCTAAGCCAAACACAAGTATTTAGAGCTTTAAGACCCAAAGCAAAAAATCTCCACTCTTCCTTAGAGATGCACTCATCCACCTACCACATAACGAGGTGCACAACAGCATGGTCTTGCCCCTCACGGAGCTCACAATTGAGTGGAGAACGGAGAACAAAGAAAATAAAGAGTCAGTCCTCATTATTTGGGGATTATTCCATTTGCAGATTTGTCTACTCACTGAAATTTATTTGTAACCCCAATATCAATATGCATGGTCTTTTCATGCGTCATTTGGGGACATATGCACATACAGTGAAAAACATGAGCTGCCTGATGTACATGATGCCAGCTGAGGTCCAGAAAGGCCTTACTTCATGTTTTTGTACTTTTTTTGGTGATTTCACTATTTAGAATATTTAGAATATCCCCAGTTAGGGATAAAGTGCTGTCTAGTGTGTTCCTAAGCACAAAAAGGTTGGAATCTGCCTTACAGAGAAAACATATGTGTTAGATAAGCTTCATTCAGGCATGAGTTATAGTGCTGTTGGCTATGAGCTCAATGTTAATGGATTAACTATCATCCATCTGTCTGTCATCTATCTATCTACATCCATCTATCTATAAAATAAGGTGTCTTTAAACAGAAACACACATAAAATGATGGTATGTATTAATTGGTTTGTAAATTTATAGCCAAAGGCTTGCAGAAACCTAACCCTCTTATCTCCCTTGCAGATTCGATATTCGTTAACTCAGGGTTCATGGAAACTTAATAGAATATAACTGCCATGATGGCGGGTGTAGGGGCTCATGCCTGTAATCCCAGTACTTTCAGAGAACAAAGTGGGAGGATTGCTTGAGGCCAGGAGTTCAAGACCCCATCTCTACCAAAAATTTAAAAAATTAGCCAGACATGGTGGCACATGCCAGTAGTCCCAACTACTCAGGAGCCTGAGGCAGGAGGACCGCTTGAGCCCAGGAGGTCAAGGATACAGTGAGTTATGATCACACTACTGTACTCTACAGACTTTTGAGATACTGTCTTAAAAATATATGTGTGTATATATGTATGTATATATACACATATATATATAACTGCCATGAATAATGAGAATTGACTGTAATCCAAATCTATAAACACAATGAAACAGACAACTAAGTAAAGAAGTAAACAGGGGTGTGCTACTTTAGAGTATTCAGTATATGTAGTATTCTATGTTTTGTGTAACAAAGGGGTTGACATTATACATATTTTTTTTTTTTTTTTTTTTTTTTTTTTTTTTGAGACAGAGTTTCGCACTTGTTGCCCAGGCTGGAGTGCAATGGCGTGATCTCGGCTCACCACAACCTCCACTTCCTGGGTTCAAGCAAATCTCCTGCCTCAGCCTCCCGAGTAGCTGGGATTACAGGTGTGCGCCACCACGCCTGGCTAATTTTGTATTTTTGGTAGAGACGGGGTTTCTCCATGTTGGTCAGGCTGGTCTCGAACTCCTGACCTCAGGTGATCCACCCACCTCGGCCTCCCGAAGTGCTGGAATTACAGGCGAGAGCCACCGTGCCTGGCCTATATTTGCTTTTTTAATATAGGTTAAAACTTAAAACTGAAAAACTAAAATAAATCAATCTATTGCAGATATCAAGTGACATAAGTATACAGAAAAAAAATTTAGGCCAGGCGTGGTAGCTCATGCCTGTAATCCCAGCACTTTGGGAGGCCAAGGCAGGCAGATCATGAGATGGGGAGTTTGAGACCAGCCTGGCCAAAATGGTGAAACCCCGTCTCTACTAAAAAAATACAAAAAATTAGCGAGGTGTGGTGACAGGCGCCTGTAATCCCAGCTACTCGGGAGGCTGAGACAGGAGAATTGCTTGAACTGGGAGGCGGAGGTTGCAGTAAGCTGAGGTCAAGCCATTGTACTCCAGCCTGGCTGACAAGAGCAAAGTTTCATCTCAAAAAAAAAAAAAAAAAATTAAACCATGCCCCTAAGGAGGCATAAAAAATCTACAGGACAAATGACTCAGTTTCTTCAACAAATAAGTAATGTGGGGAAGAGGGAGGTGGAACTATGGAAATTAAAAACTTAAGAGACATATGAACCAAATGGAACATAAGACCCCTGTATGAATCCCAATTCAAACAAGTCAAATGCAACAAGACATTTTAAAGACCTGGAAATATTTGAACATGGACTGAATATAAATGATATTGACAAATTAATGTTTTGTTTTATAAGCTGTGGTAATAGCTTTCTGTAACATTACTTTAAAAGGCCTTACCTGTTTGAAATACTTACTGAAGTATTTACAGATAAAAATCTATGACCTTTGGGATTTGCGTCAAAACACTCCAACACACACACAAGTAGGACAGAAACAAATGAAACAAGATTGGCAAGATGCTGATTATTGTTGAATCTGGGTGGTAAGTACAAGGAAGTTTGTTATACTATATTTTCTTTTTTTATTTTTTTCTTTTTTTTTTTGAGACAGGGTCTTACTCTGTTGCCCAGGCTGGAGAGCAGTGGCTTGATCTTGGCTCACTGCATCCTCCACCTCCCAGGTTCAAGCAGTCCTCCCACCTCAGCCTCCTAAGTAGCTGGAACTACAGGCTCACGCCACCATGCCCAGCTGAGTTTTGTATTTTTAGTGGAGATGGGGTTTTACCATGTTGCACAGGCTGGTCTTGAACTCTTGGCCTCAAGCAGTTCACCCACCTCAGCCTCCCAAAGTGCTGAGATTACAGGCATAAGTCACCATGTCCAGCTTATATTTTCTTTCATATTTAAATTTTCCATTTAAGAAAACTTTTTAGGCCGGGTGCGGTGGCTCAAGCCTGTAATCCCAGCACTTTGGGAGGCCGAGACGGGTGGATCACGAGGTCAGGAGATCGAGACCATCCTGGCTAACACGTTCTCTACTAAAAAAATACAAAAAAACTAGCCGGGCGAGGTGGCGGGCGCCTGTAGTCCCAGCTACACGGGAGGCTGAGGCAGGAGAATGGCGTGAACCCGGGAGGCGGAGCTTGCAGTGAGCCGAGATCCCGCCACTGCACTCCAGCCTGGGCGACAGAGCAAGACTCCACCTCAAAAAAAAAAAAAAAAAAAAAAAGAAAACTTTTTAAATAGTCTTTTACTGACCTTACTCTTCAAAGAAGAAGGTCATCAATGCTGACACTTTTTAATCAATTACAGGGTTGTTCACTATTATTTTAATATATGGTGGTATTTTACATAATAATAATTATAGTAATGACAGCAGCAATGGCTATTAATATTATTACTTATTGCATGTCTGATATAAGGCTAAGCATTTTACATGCATTATCTTATTAAATCCTAACCCTGATAGGTAGGTCTAGCATGATCTATATTTCACAGATGGAAAAAACTGAGGTACACAGTTGCTCAAAGACGCATGGCTAGTAAGCAGCAAATCAGATTTGAACCCAGGACTGATTCCAAAGCGTGTGCTGGGGCAGGGGTTTAGTTAGTATGGGACATGGCCCAGTGTAGCCTTTTCAGAAACAAAGTAATGGGTGCCTATGGCTCTTCTTCATGTAGATCTGGAGTCAAACAACAGAGAAGAGCCCATAATCCCAGGAGTTCAAGACCAGCCTGGCCAACATGGTGAAACCCCATCTCTACTAAAAACAAAAATTAGCCCAGCGTGGTGGCATGCCCCTGTTATCCCAGCTACTCAGGAGGCTGAGGCAGGAGAATCACTTGAACCCAGGAAGCAGAGGTTGCAGTGAGCCGAGATCACGCCCCCGTACTTCCAGTATAGGTGACAGAGTGAGATTCCGTCTCAGAAAAAAATAACAACAGAGAAAAGAGGAGGAGGAAACCCAGCTCTCTCCCCATCCCAGCCTTGGTTTTCTACTTAGTGAATCATGTGAATCTTCACTAGCCCATCTTGTTTTCTGCTCCAAAAACAGAAGTCCTGATAACGTGTTCACAGAGATGCTGTAAGCACCAAACATTACGTGCAAAGCACCCCCAAGGATGATGGACGCTCCATAATTCCTAATTAGCATCTCTCAATTAGGAAGCTGGAAGCTGCTGCTCTGGCGGTGAATTGCAAGTCTGACTTGCAGGTATCAGGGCTGCTTCAGATGAGGAAAACGGTTGGCCTCTCTCTCTGGAGGGACTCCGTGGGTGGCCCTTCTAAGAGCTCTTTTCGGCACTTTGGACGTTTCTCTAAAGATCCATTCTCCTTGTGATATGTTTACATTTATCCAGCGGAGAAAAATCACCCAGGAGCCACCAGTGGCGACAGCCCCAGATGGCCTTGCTCTTGGCGGAGACGGCCCAATGACCTTCACCACCCACCTCTGTCTCTGCAATGTGGATGCACAATTAAAACTCTAAGGGTGGCCTTGCTCGACGGCCTATTAGCAGGTATCCTGGGAGATGGCACAGCATGGCCTACAGGACAGCAGAGACTGAGGTTCTGAAATCTTGCTTCCAACAGTTCCTAGTTTTGTGTCCTTAGGGGAATTACTTGATCTCTCTGTGCCTGGGTTTTGTCATTTGTCAAATGTGATGTTCCTGCCTCCCAGGACTGTTGTAGGTAAGAAACTATATATGGAAGGTGCTTAGTTCAGTCTCTGGCACACCGTTGGCACCCAATCACAATGCAGATCATTTTTGGGTAATGATTTTATTGTCTCTATATATATATCTAAAAAGGACCATGGCCGGGCACGGTGGCTTAGGCCTGTAATCAATCCCAGCACTTTGCGAGGCCGAGGCGGGCGAATCACTTCAGGTCAGGAGTTCGCAACCATCCTAGCCAACATGGTGAAATCCCATCTCTACTAAAAATACAAAAATTAGCTGGGTATGGTGGCATATGCCTGTAAACCCAGCTACTCGGGAGGCTGACCAGAGAATCACTTGAACCAGGGAGATGAAGGTTGAAGTGTGCTGAGGTCACGCCACTGCACTCCAGCCTGGGCGACAGAGCGAGACTCTGTCCCAAAAAAACAAAACAAAACAAAACAAAAGGACCAGGCCTTGGCTGGGCACGGTGGTTACGTGTGTAATCCCAGCACTTCGGGAGGCCGAGGCAGGTGGATCATTTGAGGTCAGGAGTTCGAGACCAGCCTGGCCAATATGGTGAAACCCTGTCTCTACTAAAAATACAAAAATTAGCCAGGTGTGGTGGCATGAGCCTGTAATCCCAGCTACTTGGGAGGTTGAGTCAGGAGAATCACTTGAACCTGGGAGACAGAGGTTGCAGTGAGCCAAGATCACGCTACTGCATTCCAACGTGGGCGACAGAGCAAAACTCTGTCAAAAAATAAAAAATAAAAAAGGAACCAGGCCTTTCCTAGGCACCCACTAAATGCTGGTATTTGAAAGCAAAGTCATACTAGTATAAAATTAGCATCTAGAAAGTCATTCTGCCCTCCTTGCCCCCTTATTTTTTATTCTGATAAAATATATATAACATAAAATACACCATTTGAAGTGCACAGCTGAGTGGCATTAAGCACATACACAGCGTTGTGTAACCATCACTACCATCCATCCACAGAACCTTTTCATCCTCCCAAACTGAAACTCTGTACCCATTAAGCCATAACTCACCACTGCCCTCTCCTCTCAGCCCCTGGCAACCACCGTTCTACTTTCTGTCTCTGATTTTGACTACGTTAGATGTCTCACTTAATTGAAATCATACAGTGTTTGTCCTTTTGGATCTGGCTTCTTTCACTCAGCATCATGTCTTCAAGGTTCATCCATGATGTAGAATGTGTCAGCACTTCATTCTTTTTTTTTTTTTTTTTTTTTTTTTTTTTTTTTTTTTGAGACAGGGTTTTCCTCTGTCACCCAGGCTGGAGTGCAGTGGTGCAGTATCAGCTCACTGCAACCTCTGCTGCCTCCTGGGGTCAAGCAATCTTCCCACCTCAGCCTCCTGAGTAGCTGGAACTACAGGCGTGCACCACCATACTTGGCTAATTTTTGTAATTTTAGTAGAGATGGGGTTTTACCATGTTTCCCAGGCTGGTCTTGAACTCCTGAGCTCAAGCAATCTGCCCACCTCGACCTCCCAAAGTGCTGGGATTACAGGCATGAGCCATCACGCCTGGCCTTCATTTCTTTGTAAGGCTACATAATATGGGTATATCTATGGTATGGTATGGGTAGATCATATTGTATTTACCCATGTATCTGTTCGTGGACACTTTGGTTGCTTCCACCTTTTAGCTATTGCAAATAATGCTGTCATGAACACAGGTGAACAAATACCTGCTCAAGTTCTTGCTTTCAATTCTTTGGGGTATATACCCAGAAGCAGAACGTGTTAGATCATATGGCAATTCTACATTTAATTTTTTTGAAGAACCTCCTTATATTTAATGGAAACCAATATTTGTTGAATATTTACAAGCCAGGCACTTGAATTAATTTTTTCACCTTTAATCATCTCAACAATCCCCATGAGGTAGGCATCGCAAATGGAGCCAGAGATTGGGTAGGTAATTTGCCTACGACATCATGCTTCGCAAAGGCAAGTGCCTGAATTTGAACTCAGATCTGGCAGACTTCAATGCCAACCTTTCCCACCAGCTGACACTGTCATCTCAAAAAAGGAAGGAAAACACTGATCCTTCGCCTTAAGGCAGTCTCGCATGTGTCCTTTGGGATCAATGGAAGGGAACAAATAAACCCAAAAACCCAGGACCATCACCAAATAGTTGTATGACTTCAGACACGTCCCTTCACATCTCTGCATCTCAATTACTTCAGGTTAGAAACAGTGTTAATACTTGTAGGAATATACTCTAGGATTTGAAAGCACATACTTGTACACCAATGTTCATGGCAGCATTGGTGTGGTTTGACTGTGTCCCCACCCAAATTTCATCTTGAATTCCCTCATGTTGTGGGAGGGTCCCAACTGGGAGATAATTGAATCATGGGGTTGGTTTCCCCCATACTGTTCTCATGGCAGCAGATAAGTCTCACAAGATCTGAAGGTTTTATAAGGGGAAACCCCTTTCTTTCCGCTCTCATTCTTCTCTTGTCTGCAGCCATGTGAGACGTGCCTTTCACCTTCTGCCATGATTGTGAGGCCTGCCCGGCCACATGGAACTGTGAGTCCATTAAACCTCTTTCTTCTGTAAATTGCCCAGTCTCAGGTATGTCTTTATGAGCAGCATGAAAACAGACTAATACAAGCGTTATTCACAATAGCCAAAAGGTGAAACCAACACAAGTGTCCATCAATAGACGAATGGATAAATGAAACACAGTGTATCTACACAATGAAATATTATCCAGCCATAAAAAGAATGAAGTATTGATATGTGCTGCCATATGGATGAATCTCAAAGACATTAGGTTAAGTGAAAGAAGCCAGACACAAAAGGACAAATACTGTTTAATTCCATTCATATGAGGTACCTACAACAGGCAAATTCATAAAGACAAAACGTAGAATAGATGTTACCAGGAGCAGGAGGTAGGGGAAATGGAGAGTTCCTGTTTAATGAGGATAGCGTTTCTAGGGATGATGAAAAACTTCTGGTGATGATGTGGCAAGTTATTACACAGCATTGTGAATGTATTTAATGTCACTGAATTGGACACTTACAATTAAATAATAATGATAAAGTAATAAATATTATGTATGCATACCTCAATTTTAAAAAAAAAATTTTTTTGAGACAGAGTCTCACTCTGTCACCCAGGCTGGAGGGCAGTGGTACAATCTCAGCTCACTGCAACCTCTACCTCCTGGGTTCAAGCGATTCTTGTGCCTCAGCCTCCCAAGTAGCTGAGATTATAGGCACACACCACCACGTCCAGATAATGTTTTGTATTTTTAGTAGAGAAGGGTTTTGGGCATGTTGCCCAGGCTAGTAACAAACTCCAGAGCTCCAATAATCTGCCCGCCTCGGCCACCCAAAGTGCTGGGATTACAGGCATGAGCCACTGCACCCAGCCAAAAAAATTATTTTTAAAGAAGTTGTTCTTCATTATACTGGAGTTGTTCTGAGGACTAAACTGGTGTTCTCAAACTTTAATATGCACAGAAATCACCCAGTTGTATTAAAATGTAATTCCATGAGGCTGGGCCAGGTCCTGAGATGTGGCACTTCTAATTAGTTCCTAGGTGGCACAGATGCTACCTACCCATGGGCCACACTTTGGGTAGCCACATACATAAAACTTCACTGAGTGCCCAGCATATAGTAAACACTAGATAAATTCTCACTGTAGTTATGACATTAATACTAAAGTTGATGTAGGCCAGGCGCAGTGGCTCATGCCTATATTCCCAGCACTTTGGGAGACCAAGGCAGGCGGATCACCTGAGGTCAGGAGTTCAAGACCAGCCTGGCCAACAGTGAAACCTCATCTGTACTAAAAAGACAAAAATTAGCCAGACATGGTGGTGCGCACCTGTAGTCCCAGTTACTTAGGAGGCTGAGGAAGGAGAATCGCTTGAACCCAGGAAGTGGAGGTTGCAGTGAGCCAAAATTGCACCACCGCACTCCAGCCTAGGCAACAGAGGAAGACCCTGTTTCAAGAAAACAAACAAATAAATAAATAAATAAGGTTGATGTGGATCTTTCAAACATTTTGTCTTTCACTGGTAAATGCTCATTTCAAGAAGAAAGCAGCACATTTTGATCTGCTCTGAAATCTTAAAACCCCCAAGCACACTCTTTTTACAGAAACTCCAAGAGAGTCGTGCGGAGCAGAGACTTCAGCGGCTGTGTCTCCCACAGACATCTAAAAACATTTCTCTCAAAGTGTCATATGGATAAAAACACCAAGCTTGAAAAATATTTTCATTTTAAAGGATCTCAACCAAAAAGAAGCATGCATAAGACACAGATAGCACCTTGGCCTAGCCCAGTCCATGCCCTGTTCCTGAGCAGCCCTCAAACACTTCTTACGACCTGGGAGTTCATTTTTTTAACTATCTCAGCCATTGTTCAGGGCCTGCAGGTGAAGAATAGATAAGAATAGTTAGGGACCAGGGCTTCAGAGAACGACTCAAAAAGAAGGACATCACCATGGCTTGGATTCAGGTCACACTCCTGTATCCAATCTGCCTTGCTAATAAGGTCATGCTCACCTGGATGTAGGGTACAATCTTGAGTCAAGACTGCCACAATCATGCCCACCAATTCTAGGAACAACTCAGTCCAAATCACTGCCAGACGTTCTCTCTTCCCATCCCTCACCCTTTCCAACAATTTAGAGCTGAAAGCTGCTCATACGTGTCAAGATTCAGGACTGCATCTTGTTATTCTGCTTTAGGAATTCAATCTGCTAGGCATGGAGCCCAACCCATAGGAACAATACAACCAGAACATTTCCAAATAGAGCTGAGAAGTTCATTTGGAAAACCGAACCCAGGTTATTCTAGACCAGCCAGATTAATTTCTATAGATTTACTATAACTGCAGTGGCTAACATTGAGTGCTTGTCACATACAGGACACTGAGCTGAGCACTTTGCACCTATTGTCTAATCCTCATGCCAACATTAGGAGCAAACATCCTATTTTTACAGATGGGGATTGAAAGACATGGAGGACATCATGCCCAAGGTTATGACTCTGTAACTTAGGGAGACAACACTGCTATCTAAAACTTAAACCTGGCCAGGTGTAGTGGCTCATGCCTGTAATACCAGCACTCTGGGAGGCTAAGGCGGGTGGATCGCCTGAGGTCAGGAGTTTGAGACCATCATGGCAAACATGGCGAAACCCTGTCTCTACTAAAAATACTAAAATTAGCTGGGCATGATGGTGGGCGCCTGTAATCCCAGCTACTCAGGAGGTTGAAGTAAGAGAATCACTTGAACCCAGGAGACAGAGGTTGCAGTGAGCCGAGAGAGCACCACTGCACTCCAGCCTGGGTGACGAAAGCAAGACTCTGTCTCAAAAAAATTATTTAATTAATTAAACCTATCTCAAAATGATAATCATGGTGTTATAAAGTTGACATATGTTTACAAGGCCAAATTACAGAATTCACACTTGATCATAACACTACAGTCAAAAATAAGAACAGGCCAGGCACAGAAGCTTATGCCTGTAATTTTAACACTTTGGGAGGCTGAGGTGGGAGGATCACCTGAGCCCAGGAGTTCAAAGCCAGCCCGGGCAATACGGCAAAACCCCATCTCTACGAAAAATACAAAAAAAGTAGCCAGGTGTGGTGGCACACACCTGCAGTCCCAGCTACTCAGAAGGCTGAGGTAAGAGGATCACCTGAGCCCAGGAGGTCGAGGTGGCAGTGAGCTGTGATCACGTCACTGCACTCCAGCCTGGGTGACAGAGTGAGATCCTGTCTCAAATGAATAGGCTGGGTGCGGTGGCTCATGCCTGTAAATCCCAACACTTTGGGAGGTTGAGGCGGGCAGATCACCTGAGGTCAGCAGTTTGAGACCAGCCTGACCAACATGGCGAAACCCCATCTCTACTAAAATACAAAAATTAGCCAGGCATGGTGGTGGGTGCCTGTAATCCCAACTACACAGGACGCTGAGGCAGGAGAATCACTTGAACCTGGGAGGCGGAGGTTGCAGTGAGCCCAGATTGTGCCATCACACTCCAGCCTGGGTGACACAGCTAGACTCCATCTCAGAATGAATAAATAAATAAGAACAAAAAGATCATGCACACCCAATCTGAAAATACTAGTGATGTCTACCATTTGGGGGTTCTTCCCAATGTTGACATGAAGTGACTATCAGGGGTTAGCAGTGAGTGGTTGGTGATAATACATTCCACTTGTTATGATCACCTAGATTTGCCAGATTTAGCAAATAAAGAGACATTTGGTTAAATTAGAATGTCAGATAAACAACAAACAATTTTTAGTATAAGTATGTTTTGTGCAGTATTCAAGCATACTTATACTAAGAAAGTATGCATTGTTTATCTGAAATTCAAGTTTAAAAGAGCATCCTATATTTTATCAGGCAACCTGATAAGCAGCAAAGTCATAAAGTACTCCTGGTCATGGCACACTACAGCCAAGCCCTAACTTGCGGGGCCACAGTTTCCCAAGTACTTCAAAAAGCTTCTTACCCTTGATCCTCCCAGTATCCTGTGGCTCAGTCAAGTTATGTAACTTGCCCAAGTGACACACAGCAAGAGGGTGGCAGAACTGGGACCCAGCACCGTGCTCCAGTTCTCCATCCACTCACCATCCCAAAAAAGATACATGGCGCCTCTTAAAGGGGAGGGCAGATGTATGACCACACTTGGCTTCAGAGTGGATGAGTGGAGCGAGAACTAGTATTTAAATCCAGCCGACATTGCAAACTCTGAAACATTCCACTCTGAATATCCAGACATTCCTAGTAATATGTTCTTTACCCTTTTGATCCTTATGTCCTACTTAGAATTTTCTGCATTTGCTGCAATTCTGGATTAAGAACTGTAGCTACATTGGAACAACAGAATCTACCGTATCCTCCAGCCAAGCTTATTATCTTTGAGTAACAGCATCCCAGCTTTTGTTTGGAGAACATCCCTGCTTGGTCCACAGGGCTTGGAAGCAACTGATCTTGCTCCCTGGCTCCAGAACTGACCCATGAGAACACCGCTCCCTTTTGACTCCAGGAGTAGAGAAATGAACCACTCCTGACTGGTGAATAGGATTCCCCAGAAATTTGTTGGAGCCACTGAGAAATAATCACGCTCTTCCTACAAGCAAGGTGATAAAATGCAAGTGTGGCATTTCCAGTGGCCATTCTGCCGCCGTAAGGATTGTTTGGATGAAAGCAATCCAGAAAGAAAGCCCAACTGAGAGGTGGAGACAAGACTTTGCTTTGTTAAATACCTGGATCCAGCCATGCTGAAGCCAGCTACCCATAAACATCTCAGTCCCACAAGCCAAAGAACTCCCCATTTTTGTCGAACCAGTTTGAGATAAGTTTCTCACACTCGCAAACAAAGGAGCTCAGGTTAATACAATCAGTGAATATCATCACATTTTCTATCAGTCAACAGGCAAGGTCAAAAACATCTGAAAATCCTGTTCACTGTAAGTTCTAAATATACCCCAAATCCAACCATGGCTCGCCGGCCTGGTGCAAGCCACAGTCGTCTTCTTCTATTTATTTTTTACATTTTTTTTTCTTTTTGAGACAGGGCTTGCTCTGTCACCCAGGCTGGAGTACAGTGGTATGAACATGGCTCACTGCAGCCTCGAACTCCTGGGTTCAAGGGATCCTCCCACCTCAGCCTCCTGAGTAGCTGGAATCACAGGCGTGTACCACCACACCCAGCAAAATTTTTTAATTTTTTTGTAGAGACAGGCTCTTGCTCCATTGCCCAGGCTGGTCTCAAACTCCTGGGCTCAAGTGATCCTCCTACTTCAACCTCCCAAAGTGCTGGAATTACAGGTCTGAGCCACCTTGCCCTGCCTTCTTCTTTTTATACACGGGATCTTGTCTTGCTCAGTTGCCCAGGCTGGAGTGCAATGGCCTGATCACAGTTCACTGCAGCCTTGACCTCCTGGCTCAAGCAGTCCTCCCTCCTCAGCCTCCCAAGTAGCTGGAATCATAGGCATGCACCACCACACCCTGCTTGCAGTCTTCTAACTCACCCACCTGCTTCTACTCAGGCCCCTAGAGTCTGTACTCAACCAGTGGCTAGAAAGATGTTGCTAGAACTCAAGTCAGATCCCACTCCTCCTCTGCTCAAAACCCTCCGATGTGCTCATTTCATGGGGCAAAATGTTTACGCTGGTCTAAAAGGCTCTCATGGGCCGGGCGTGGTGGTTCATGCCTGTAATCCCAGCACTTTGGGAGGTCGAGGTGGGTGGATCATTTGAGGTTAGGAGTTCGAGACCAGCCTGGCCAACATGGTGAAACCCCACCTCTACTAAAAATATAAAAATTAGCCAGTTGTGGTGGTGGGCACCTGTGATCCTAGCTACTCAGGAGGCTGAGGTATGAGAATTGCTTGAACCTGGCGGTGGAGATTGCAGTGAGCCGAGATTGTGCTACTGCACTCCAGCCTGGGCAATAGCGTGAGACTCAGTCTCAAACAAACAAGAAAACAAATAAATAAATAAAGGCTCCCATGATCTGGTCCAACTCCACTTCTCTGAGCTCATCTTCAACACCCTACTCTGGTCACACATGCTTCCTGGCTGTTCCTCGGAGACCTCGGCTTGGCATGTGCGGTACCCTCTCTCTGAGTGCGCTTCCCCCAGAGGTCCCAGGGATCACTCCCTCGGTTCCTTTAAGTCTTTGCTTAAATGTCACCTTTTTCATGAAGCTTGCTCTACATTTTTTCTTTTTTCCATAGTACTTGTCACCTTCTATCATCCTTGATGGCTTCCTTATTCCATTTATTAAACTTTTTTTTTTTTTTTTTTTTTGAGACAGGGTCTTGCTCTGTCACCCGGGCTGGAGTGCAGTGGTGTGATCTTGGCTCACTGCAACCTCTGCCTCCCAGGCTCAAGTGATCCTCCCACTTCAGCCTCCTGAGTAGTTGGGACCATAGGCAAGAGCCACCATATCCAGTTAATTTTTCATAAAGACGGTGTTTTGCCATGTTGTCCAGGCTAATCTTGAACTCCTGAGTTCAAGCGATCCGCCTGCCTCAGCCTCCCAAAGTGCTAGGATTACAGGCATGAGCCACCACTCTGGGCCTAAATTATTTTATTTTTGAGACATGGTCTCAATCTGTTGCCCAGGCTGGAATGCAGTGGTGCAAGCATGGCTCACTGCAGCCATGAATTCCTGTGCTCACATGATCCTCCCACCTCGGCCTCCAGAGTAGCTGGGACTACAGGTGCACACCACCATGCCTGGCTAGTTTATTAGTATTATTTTATTTTTTTTTTTTTAGAGACAGGGCTTCGCTTTGTTGCTCAGGCTGGTCTTGAACTCCTGAGAGATGCTGCCATCTTGGCCTCCCAAGGTGCTGGAATTAGAGGCGTAAGCCACCATGCCTGGCCAGCTTCCCCATTCAGTGACTGTGAAAACAGCTTTTATTTGTTTATTGTCGGTCTCCCCCACCTAGAATATGAGCTACAAGAGCACAGGGCTCTTGGCCTGTTTTGCTCTCGGATGTATCTCCCCAGCACCTAGAACACTGCACGCCACATGGCAGGTGCCCCATGCTGGGAAACCATGAGTTGGGATGAGGCCGACCCAGGAAAAAGAAACAGGTCTGAAAAACAGAAGGGTGATGTCTGGGAGACTAGACAAACATGAGCCAGAGCCCAGAGGGTGCCCAAGGACGCCTCCTCCATCTGCCTCCAGCCTCAAGGTGACGTTTGGGCTCAGCCCACCTTCTCCCCTCTTGGTTCCATCTTAGTAAAGACCCGAGTTACCATCTTAGCAGACAACTAAGGGCAACTGGCTGCGAGGAAATGTGATTATACACATATGACTAAATAGTAGCGGGGGAAAGTTCTCCTCTTAATCTGAGTTAATTTAAGACTGCTCTTATTATCGTTAATCTGATCAAACAATGACCAGCTTCTCAGACCTGTAGCATGCTGCTAATGAATTTTTCATAACTCTGCACAGACATTTTCTGCCCTGCTGTTAATCATAAACCACAAAGCAGGAGATTTCAGATGCATTTCCATTTCACCACCTCTTTTATCCTGATTTTATTTCCCCTCCCTCCACCCTACCCTTCTCAAGATCTTGCCCATCTATTATTATTATTAATTATTATTATATTATTATTATTATCATCCTCATCATCATTATGAAGTGGCTTGTGTTTGTTCTGGTGTTAAAGAACCTGCGTCTACCTTAGGGGACCAATAAATTAATGTTATACTTTCAAATCATATTTGAGAAGTGGAGATCATATATTAGAGAGTTTGATTCAATTTGGCAAATGAGACTGCCTTATTTTCCTATAATAAGGAGATGAGGCAGGAAGGAGACGCAAAGGAACCCAGTTTAAAGACAGGAAAATGTGTGGTCCCATCCCTTTGTCTCCAGATGAGCCTGAGCTGGGCACAGCGGCTCACCCCTGTAATCCCAGCATCCCAGCACTTTGGGAGGCTGAGGTGGGTGGATCACTTGAGGTCAGGAGTTCAAGACTAGCCTGGGCAACATGGAGAAACCACATCTCTACTAAAAATGCAAAAAAAAGAAAATTAGCCAGGCACGCCTGTAATCCCAGCTACTCGGGAGGCTGAGGCAGGAGAATCTCTTGAACCAGGAAGCAGAAGTTGCAGTGAGACGAGATCACGCCACTGCACTCCAGCCTAAGCGACAAAGACACACTCTGTCTCAAGAAAAAAAAAAAAACCTGAAACATACTAGTCTCCTCCCATGTTGGACTTCATTTGGTTCCTCAAGTGCCCCATGCTATTTCCTAACTCTAGGCTTCTGTGCATACTGTTCCTGCTGCCTGGAATATCCTTTCCTCATCTCTAGCTAACTCCGTCATCCTTCAGGTCTTAGCTTTAGCATCACGTCACCAGATCCATGACATGAAGGCATGTATTCTGTGTCCCAGTTCCCAGCACAGTGCCTGATGTGCAATACATATTTCTACATCATAATTTTCATACATGCCAGACTTGAATTTGTGTATCTAATGCATTCAACATAAAGTAGAATAAATGAAGAAATGAACGAATGCTGAACTCATCAACCAGGTTGCCTTTCAAAGCAGACATCATAGGCCAGGTGCGGTGGCTCATGCCTGCAATCCCAGCACTTTGACAGACAGAGGTGGGAGGATCACTTGAGTCCAGGGGTTCGAGATCAGCCTAGGCAACATAGAGAGACCTCATTTCTAAAAAATTTAAAAATTAACCGGGCACAGTGGTGCACCCCGATAATCTTAACTACTCAGGAGGCTGAGGCAGGAAGATCACTTGAGCCCAGGAGTTCAAGGCTGCAGTGAGCCCATAATCATGCCACAGAACCCCAGCCTAGGCAACAGAGCAAAGCTGTCTCTAAACAAACAAAAATAACCAGCAAGTAGATACTATAAATGGCTGAATACTTATCCCAACACCAAAGCTATGACCCCGCTTGTTGAATTCCCTTTCAGATACTGTGTCCAGAACATCGTCATGATCATCATCAACGGCAGCACATTTTGTTAAGAGCGGACTGGACTATTTATGCATTTTAAATCAACAAAAATCACTGGGAATCAGTCAAGCAGACACAGTAAATGCTACCATCTGGGGTCAAAAAAAATAAAAAAGAAAGTAAATAGACTTGTTTTCCTGTAAAGTGACTGAAGACAGCGTGTAAGAATATTTTAAGTAATGCCAGCAGAGCTAGGGCAAGGCAGACATAATCACAGTGATGACTTCAATAAATACAGTCCTCTTTTGTGTATGAATATTTCATTTTGTTGTTTCAGGAAATACCTGATTGAGGAATTGGTGGTGTGACAATAGCACCAGTTATGCTTAAAACATAGTACTTACTGTTTATGAGAAATATATAATTGAAATGTATTGAAGATGAAATGCAATAATGGTTTGGGAATTGCTTCACGATAATCCAGGGAGATTTTTGACATGGGGAGGCATTGATTGACCATGATTTGATCATTGGTGAATTTGTGTGATGGGGACATAAGAGTCCATTTTGCAATTCTCTCTACTTTTGTATAGATTTGAAACATGGCTGGACCGGGCGCAGTTGTTCACACCTGTAATCCCAGCACTTTGGAAGGCTAAGGCGGGTGGATCACGAGGTCAGGAGTTCAAGACCAGCTTGACCAACATAGTGAAACCCCATCCCTACTAAAAATACAAAAAATTAGCTGGGTGTGGTGGCGGGCGGCTGTAATCTCAGCTACTCGGGAGGCTGAGGCAGGAGAATCACTTGAACTCGGGAGGTGGAGGTTGCAGTGAGCCAAAATCGCGCCATTGCCTGGGTGACAGTGCAAGACTCCATCTCAAAAAAAAAAAAAAAACAGATTTGAAATGCAGCCAACGTGGTGAAACTCTCGTCTCTACTAAAAATGGAAAAATAACCTGGGCATGATTGTGGGCGCCTATAATCCCAGCTACTCAGAAGGCTGAGGTAGGAGAATTGCTTGAACCCAGGAGACGGAGGTTGCAGTGAGCCAAGATCGTGCCACTGCACTCCAGTCTGGGAGACAGAGTGAGACTCCATCTCAAAAAAACACACACACACATTTTAATTAACAGGCATGATGGTGAGGTTCTTGATCAGATGGTAACAAGGTACTGTCTGCTTTTTATGAAATACCACGAATATAATTACCAGTTTATGCCAGAAACAAAGGCTCGGTCACATTCCCTTATAAACATCGATACTGGATGTCCTTCAGGAACCACTGATTGTAAATTGTTGCTCTAGCCTCAAGGTAACTTCACCAAGGATAACACAGATATCATTACTTGGAATATCAACCTAACGGGAGGTCTCTCTAATGCCATATCTTCAGTGACAAGACAAGGTTGAATTTCTAGGTAACTTTTATTCACACCCCAGCCAACTCTTTGTTTCATAGGTATCTCAGAGCAATTGTAAGCCATTTCTTTATTCAACTTATATCTATCTCTACTATCCATATGTGTAATATATATTATAGAAACCCATGTATTTTGATTGTGAGGCACAATTTTGATGGTGAGGTACATGAACTTGGGGCATAATCAGCCTTATTTTCATCTGTATTTGAAAGAATGAGAACAATTCTTATTTTTCCCAGGTATTGAATTCAGTTGTGTACTGCAGTGTTCACAAACATAATGCGTAAACCTTTTGCCACTTTTCACCAACCACATTCAATACCAATTTAAAACAGTCAAGTAGTCAAGACTGAAATTAAAATAAATTTTTGTTTGTTGTTTTTTAAGGAATATGGCAAAGAGCACGAAGTGTTCATGGGCTGAATCCAACCTACGGGTATGTTTTTTTAAACTTTGATAGCATTTTTTGTTTGGAATGAAAATTTTCACACTTAAAGTTTTGATTTGTGGGCCAGGCGTGGTGGCTCACACCTGTAATCCCAGCACTTTGAGAGGCTGAGGCGGGCGGATCACTTCAGGCCAAGAGTTTGAGACCAGCCTGGCCAACATGGCAAAATCCCATCTCTGCTAAAAATACAAAGATTAGCCGGGCATGGTGGTGGTGGCCTGTAATTCAGCTACTCGGGGGACTGAGGCAGGAGAATCGCTTGAACCCAGGAGGCAGAGGTTGCAGTGAGCCGAGATCGCACCACTGCACGCCAGCCTGGGTGACAGAGCAAGATCGTGTCTCAAAAAAAAAAAGAAAAAAAAAGATTTTTATTTCTGGGGTTATATTGAAAAATGGAAATACTTGACAATACTAGGTCCAAATCCTATTTATTGCCAACACCTGACATTTCTAAATGGATGTTGCCCAGTTCACCATGACCTCCCCTCATGTCACCCCCCAAACATTCCACTCCAGCCCCATTTTCCTTCTGTGGGTTTCCTGCCTAGCCCCCAGAATCACTGTGTGACCCCCTAGAAATCAAGCAGCCTCATCCATAAAACTCACACCTCTTTCTGATGCCATTTGGGGAAAAAAAAATCATCTTAAATTAGGCTTTCTTGTCATTGACATGATTCAAAATCTATTTATTTCAACTCAAAGTGTACATTTTTTTAAAAACCAAGACTGCTTCCAGCCTCTTAGCTCATCATGATCAGTTGATGCACAGATGTAGTAAAATGACTTTACATATTTTTATTAACTTTCAGATTTATTTGAAACATTTGCCTCTACAGTTGTCGTTCCTGAAGCTATAAAATCACAGGCTTTACTTTTTTTTTTTTTTTTTTTTTTTTTTTTGAGATGGAGCCTTGCTCTGTCACCCAGGCTGGAGTGCAGCGGCACGATCTTGGCTTACTGCAGCCTCCGCCTCCCTGGTTCAAATGATTCTCGTGCCTCAGCCTCCCAAGTAGCTGGGACTCAGGCACGTGCCACCACGCCTGGCTAATTTTTCTTTTTTTTTTTTGCATTTTTAGTAAAGACAGAGTTTCACCATGCTGGTTAGGCTGTTCTCAAACTCCTAACCTCAAGTGATCCACCTGCCTTGACCTCCCAGAGTGCTGGGATTACAGGCATGAGCCACTGTGCTCAGCCTACTCTTTTAAACTCTGAGAAGGTTATGAAGTAGAATGCTCTTTCCAAGGGATCATTAGGCCATAGATGAACAAAAATCTTACGTGCATGCATTCATGCCACTTCTAGGTATATTTCTTTCTGTTTTTGCTTACTTTTAATTTTTATGGATACATTATAGTTGTACACATATATGGCGTTCGTGTGCTATTTTAATACAAGCATACAATGTGTAATGATCTAATCTGGGTAACTAGAATATTCATCACCTCAAACATTTATCATTTATTTATCATCTCTTTGTGTTGGAAACATTCCAAATCTTCTCTTCTAGCTATTTTGAAATATACAATAAATTATTGCCAACTGTAGTCAGCCTACTGCACTGTCAAACACTCGATCTTATTCCTCTGTCTAGCTGTATTTTTGACCCATTAACCAACCCACTTCATCTCTCCTTCCCCCAAAATTCTTCCCAGCCTCTGGTAACCACCACTCTATTCACTATCTCCATAAAGATCAATTTTTCAAGTTCCCTCTAGATATATTTCTTTTTCTTTCCCATTTTTTTTTTTTTTTTTTTTAATTTTATTTTTTTGAGACAGGGTCTTGCTCTGTCACCCAGGCTGGAGTGCAGTAGTGGGATCATGGCTCACTGCCGCGTCAACCTCCCAAGTTCAAGCAATCCGCCCACTTCAGCCTCGCAAGTAACTGGGATTACAGGTGCATGCCACCACACCTGGCTAAATTTTTTTGTATTTTTTTGTAGAGACAGAGTTTTGCCATGTTGTCCATGTTGGTCTCAATCAAACCTCTGGGCTCAAGCAATCCTTCTGCCTTGGCCTTCCAAGGTGCTGGGATTACAGGCATAAGCCACCCTGCCCAGCCTATATTTCTTAAAGAAACAAACAAGAGTGCTTTACAAAGACTCCATTTCAAAAATATATTATTAAGGCTGTGTTTATGAGAGTGAAAAACTAGAAACAATCTAAGTCACTAAAGGGTGTCTTTCAACTCAATTATGCTGTATCATATGTTGGAATGTTATACAGCCATTAGAAATGCTATAAAATATAGTTTTGACACTGAAAGACGTTCATGTCTTAAGTCAACTTTTCAGGGGAAATGCGGAGACTACAAAATACATATCATACAGTTACTCTTAAGACCCATAAAAATACATGTTTGCATGAGGAAAACCCCGTAAGACCCTGTAACAAGGTGTCAACAATGTCGATATGTGGGCAGTAGGATCATAACAGCATTCATTTTTCTTTTTGACTAAGTACATATTCTGTTTTTTCTAAAGTACTTTGCCTTAATGATTATTAATTTATTAAAATGACTAATTTCTCCATTTCTGAAGTCAGTATGAACAACTCATAACCTGGTCTATATAACCTGAATAGCCACTCAAATGCCTTTAAGAGCTCCCTGGAATTGTCACACTGAACCATCATGTACAACTACAAAAGCTACAGAAGAAACTTCTGATTCTAGAGATCCTAACTGTGCACCAGCCTGAACCTGGGGACATTAGTTTGCTGTAGAGGACATTCCTCCTTATGTGTCCTTATCCACCTAGCCAAAAAAAAAAAAAAAAAACTTATAGCAAAACTATTCTCAAGAGCCACAAGGTAGAAACAACCCAAATGTCCATCAACTGATGAACGGATCAACAAAACGGACATATACATACAACAAAATATTATTCAGTCATTAAAAAAATGAAGTACCGATACATGGGTGAAACTTGAAGACATTATGTTAAGTGAAAGAAGTTGTAAACAAAAGGTCATTGACATGGTTTGGCTGTGTCCCCACCCAAATCTCATCTTGAATTGTAACTCCCATAATCCCATATGTTATGGGAGGGACCCAGTGGGAGATAATTCAATCAGGGGAGAAGTTTCCCCCATACTGTTCTTGTGGTAGTGAATAAGTCTCACAACATCTGATAATTTTATAAGGGATTTCCCCTTTCTCTTGGCTCTCATTCACTCTTGCCTGCTGCCATGTAAGACGTGCCTTTTACCTCCCGTCATGATTGTGCCTTTCACCTTCTGCCATGATAGCAACACTTCCCCAGCCACAAGGTTTAAAGAGTCCATTAAACCTCTTTTTCTTTATAAATTACCCACTCTTGGCCTGGCGCAGTGGCTCATGCCCGTAATCCCAGCACTCTGGGAAGCCGAGGCAGGCGGATCACCAGAGGTCAGGAGTTTGAGACCAGCCTGACCAACATGGAGAAACCCCATATCTATTAAAAATACAAAATTAGCCAGGCATGGTGGTGCATGCCTGTAATCCCAGCTACTCGGGAGGCTGAGGCAGAAGAATTGCTTGAACCCAGAAGACGGAGGTCGCAGTGAGCCGAGATAGCGCCATTGCACTCCAGCCTGGGCAACAAGAGCGAAACTCCGGCTCAAAAATAAATAAATAAATAAATTATCCAGTCTCGGGTATGTCTTTATCAGTAACATGAGAACAGACTAACACAGCTACATATCGCATGATTTCATTTATATGCGATGTCCAGAATAGGCAAAACAATAATGTCAGATCAGAAAACAGACTAGTAGTTGCCAGAGAATAGAGGGCAAAGGGATTGAGATTGACGCTAATAGGTACAAAATATTTTTTGTGGTGATAGAAATATTCTGCAATTAGATAGTAGTGATTGCAAAACATTGAGCATATACTAAAAATCATTTAATTGTACAGTTTAAATGGTTAAAAGGTTGAATTTTATGTGAAATGTTATCTCAGTTTGTAAAATCCTAAAAAAATATGGTCAGGTGCAGTGGCTTACACCTGCAATCCCAGCACTTTGGGAGGCCAAGACAGGCACATCTTTTGAGCCCAGGAGACTGAGACCAGCCTGGGCAACAAAGCAAGACCTTCACCTGTACAGAAAAAATTAAAAATTAGCTGAGTGTGGTAGCACACGCCTGTAGTCCCAGCTACTCAGAAGGCTGAGGTGAGAGGATCGCTTGAGCCTGGGAGGCCAAGGATGCAGTGAGGCATGATCTAGCCATTGCACTCCAGCCTGAGCAACAGAATGAGACCCTGTTTCAAAAAATAAATAAATAATTAAAACCTAAAAAAATAAAATCTGGAGTGACTATATTATATCAGAGAAAATAGTTTCCAGAGCAAGGAAAGTTACCAGGGATTAAAGAGAACTTTAAGTAACAACAAAGGATGAACTGACCAAGAAGACATAACCATCCTAAATGTGTACACACTTAACAAAATATCTCAGAGCGCATGAAGCAAAACAGATGGAACTGAAAAAGAAAAATGGACAAATCCACAATTACAGTAGGAGACATCAACACTTCTCTCTCTGTAATCAATAAGACAACTAGAAAGAAAATCAGCAAGGATATCAAAGATCTAAACACCATCAACCAACTGGATATAACTGACATTTATAGAACACTCCTCCCATCAACAGCAGAACATGTGTTCTTTTCAAGCACACATGGACCATTCACCAAGAAGGAACATATCCTGAGTTAAAAAAGAAACCTTAAACATCTTAAGAGAACTGAAACCATACGAAATGTGTTCATTGATCATAATTGAACTAAACTGGCTGAGCACAGTGACTCACACCTGTAATCCCAGCACTTTGGGAGGCCAAGGCAGGTGGATCACCTGAGGTCAGGAGTTCAAGACCAGCCTGGCCAATGTGGTAAAACCCCATCTCCAGATACAAAAATGAGCCAGACGTAGTGGCAGGTGCCTGTACTCCCACCCAGCTACTCAGGAGGCTGAGGCAGGAGAACTACTTGAACCCAGGAGGTAGAGGCTGCAATGAGCCAAGATCATGCCATTGCACTCCAGCCTGGGTGACAGAGTGAGACTCCGTCTCCAAAAAAATAATAATAACAATAATAATAATTGAATAAAACTAGAGGAGCGATGTCAGCAAGATGGCTGACTAAAGACACTTGGCACTCATCCTCCCACAAGAAAGGACCAAGGCAATGAAATAATAGCTAAGATTTGACTGGCATATCAAAGGGAGAGTGCTGGTGTGCGAAAAAAAAAAAGGAGAGGAGATATACTTTTGGTAATTGGAAGTCCAGCAGGGCAGGGAGGAGGTCACTGGCCTCTGCAGCCCCACCTTCCTCACCCAGATCAGCCCGGAGACCAGAGAGGCTTCCTGTTGTGGGGAAAGGTAAGAAGAAGAACCCAACCAGCCCCTCTTGCCACTGAAAACACCTATAGTTCTTATTACAGAAGAATCTCACAGTACTTGCAAGCCAGGTGAGACCAGTTGGGAGAGGTGCTGGGAATTCAAGCAGCTTCCTTGTCCCAGATTAGGAGCACAAGGTGGACATTCCACTCCCCTACTGACCCCATGAGCCAGGCTGCTACAGTATGGCACCATCTTGAGACCAGAGCCACCTCTGGAATGCCCCCTGCTCTGGAGGACACAAGCCACTGCACCTCTCCAGCACTGGCACTCCATCCTCATTCCACCAAGCCCACATGAGTGGTCGAACACAACAACCCCAACAGGGTACAGCCTGGACCTAGGATCAGCTGTGAGTCTGGTCCTATCCAGCAGAGAAACCAAGAAACTAGAAATCAATAACAAAAATATAATAAAATATATCCAAACACTTAGAGATTAAACAAGAGTTCAAAAGAAAACATGCATCAAAGAAGAAGCCTCAGAAGAAATCAGAAAATATTATGAACTGAAAAACAATGAAAATATATCAAAATTTGTGGGAAACAGTTAAAGTAGTTCTTAGAGGAAAATTCATGGCAATAAATAGTTACATCAGAAGAGAGTTCTCAAGTCAACTAGTTCTCAGGTCTTATCTATTAATAAGTATCTGCCCCAACAAAACGGGAAGAAAAGGGTAAAATAAACCTATAGTAAGCAGAAGAAAGAAAAAATAATAAGAATGAAAATCAACAAAATTGAAGACAGGAAAACATTAGAGAAAATAAATGACGCCAAAAACTGGTCCTTTGAAAAGTTGAATTAAAATTATAAACTTCCAGCCAGATTAACAAAGGAAAAAAGAGAAAAAAAGACATATTACCAACATCAAGAATGAAAAGAGGAGTATCACCATAGAGCCCATGACATTAAAAGGATAGTAAGAGAATACTGGGAACAACTCTATGCATGTAAATTCAACAATTTCAATAAGAAGTACCGATTCCTTAAAAGCCACAAACTACTAAAATTCACCAAGAATAAATACACTACATGAATAATCCTAAAAACATTAAAGAAATTGAATTTGTAGTTAAAAGCTTTCCACAAACACAAAAAAGTTACTTAGGCCCAGTATTATCCTGATTCTTAAACTAAACAAAGGCAGTATAAAAAAGGAAAACCACAGATCAATATCCCTCATGAATACAGACAAAAAAATATGTTCCGCAAAATACTAACAAATCAAATCTTAACAGTATATTAAAATAATATACCATGACCAAGTGGAGTTTATCCCAGGAATGCAAGGCTGGTTCAAAAATTTTAAATCAAACATATTAAAAGTCTACAGAAGATAAATCATATTAAAGAAAAAGCTCAAGCCTGTAATCCCAGCACAGAAGAGGTCAAGTTCATATTCCCGGCTACTCGGGAGGCTGAGGCAGGAGAATGGCGTAAAAACCCGGGAGGCAGAGCTTGCAGTTGAGATCCGGCCAAAGAATCAAAAAAAAAAAAAAAAAAAGAAAAAAAAAAAAAAAAAAAAAAGAATGGGCCAGGTGCGGCGGCTCACACCTACAATCCCAGCAATTTGGGAGGCCGAGGCAGATGGATTACTTGAGGCTAGGAGTTCAAGACCAGCCTGGCCAACATAGTGAAACCCTGTCTATCTCCACTAAAAATACAAAAAAAATAGCTGGGTGTGGCGGTGCATGCCTGTAATCCCAGCTACTCAGGAGGCTGAGGCAAGAGAATCGCTCAAACCCAGGAGGTGGAGGTTGCAGTAAGCCCAGATCACGCCACTATATACCAGCCTGGGTGACAGAGCTAGACTCTGAAGAAAGAAAAAAAGAAAAAGAAAAAGAAAAGAAAGAAAAGAGGAGAGGAGGGGAGGGGAGGGAAGAGGAGGGGAGGGAAGGGGAGGGAAGAGGAGGGGAGGGGAGGGGAGGGGAGGGGAGGACCAGACCACATGACCATACCAATTGATATGGACAAAGCATTTGACAAAATTCAGTATCTATTCATTATGGAAAACTCTCAAGGACCCAAGAATAGAAAGAAGCTTCTTAACCTTATAGAGAAAAGAGCATCTACCCAAATAAACAAACAAAAAACAAAAAAACCAAACCTAACATCATTCTTAATGGTGGAAAATTTGAACACTTTCCCCTTAAGACTGAGAACAAGGCAAGGATATCTACTCCCACTATTCCCATCCAACATTATAATGGAAATCCTGGCTAGTAAAATAAAAAAAAAAAACAACATAAAATTTTTTAAAAATCAATTATCCTTATTATCAGACAACACGATTATCTATGTAGAAAAATTCATTAAATCCAGGGGACAACAGTTCCTAGTACTTATAAGTATGTTTATCAAGGTCACAGGATACAAGGTCAAAACAAAAATCAATTATATTTTAATACTAAAAATAATTGGAAATCAAAATTTTTAAAGTAAATACATTTACATATATCAAACACTTGGGTATAAGTCTAACCAAACATGTTAAGGATCTATATGCTGAAAACTATAAAATGCTGATAAAAGAAAGAAAAGAAGACTTAAATAAATGGAGAGACATACCATGTTCACAGATTGGAAGACTTATATAGTTAAGATGTCAATTCTCCCTGAATTGAGGTACAGGTTTAATGCAATTGCAATAAAAATCAGATTTTTATTGTAGATATAGATAGACAAGCTTACCTAAAATTTATATAAAAATACAAAAGAACTAAATAGCTAAAACAATTTTTGAAAAAGAATAAAGATGGAACTCACACTATTCAATTTTTTTCATCCCTTACCTAGATTTGACTGATCAATTTTAATAATTACAATAGGCCAGGCACAGTGGCTCACGCCTGCAATCCCAGCACTTTGGGAGGCTGATGCAGGTGGATCACCTGAGGTGAGGAGTTTAAGATCAGCCTGGCCAACATGGTGAAACCCCATCTGTACTAAAAAAAAAAAAAAAAAAAAAAAAAAAGAATTACTATAAAGCTACAGTTATCACAAAAATGTGATATTGACAAAGAAATAGACACATAGATCAGTGAGACAGGACAGAGTCCAGAAATAGATACAAATATAGACAATTATTTTCTTACAAAGGTGTAAAGGCAATTTAGTGGAGACAGAAATCAGCTTTACAATGAATGGTGTTGAAAAAAATTGTACATACAAAAGCACACACACAAAAAAATGAACCTCAATTTAAACCTCACACTATATACCAAAATGTATTAGGTTGGTGCAAAAGTAATTGGAGTTTTTGCCATTTTAAAAGTAATGACAAAGACTGGGCACGGTGGCTCACACCTGTAATCCCAGCACTTGGGAGGCCAAGGCAGGCAGATCACAAGGTCAGAAGTTTGAGACCAGCCTGGCCAGCATGGTGAAACCTTGTCTCTACTAAAAATACAAAACATTAGCCAGGCATGGTGGCGAGCGCCTGCAATCCCAGCTACTCAGGAGGCTGAGGCACGAGAATTGCTAGAACCCAGGAGGTGGAGGTTGCGGTAAGCTGAGATCGCGCCACTACACTCCCACTTGGGTGACAGAGCGAGACTCCAGCCCAAAACATATATATATATTATATATAAATATATATTATATATATAAGTTTAAATATAAAATATATAATACATAAATATATAATTACTTTTATATATAAAAAGTACTTTTTATATATAAGTACTTTTTATATATAAAAGTACTTTTACACCAACCTAATACACAAAATGAATCATAGATTGTAAATTGTAAAAAAATTAAAATTTTATGAGCAAATAAATTTAAAAGTGATAAATTGGACTTTATTATATTTTATGTTTTGCTCTGCAAACAGCACTGTTAAGAGGGGAGAAAAAACAACCTTCAGAATGGGAGAAAATATTTGCAACTCACATATCTCACAAAGGATTGTATCCAGGACACATAAATAATTCTCAACATTCAATGGTAAGAAAATAAATAATACAATTTTGTCTCATGGGCAAGGGAATTCTCAAAAAGACAAAGCTTATGGTAATGCAGAATCGATCAGTGGTTGCCAGGGGTTAAGAGTAGAAGTATATTGGGGAAGCATGAAAGAAATTGTGTGGGTAAAAGAACTACTCTGTATCCTAAATTGTGGCAGTAGTTACACAAATATATCCAGTAATTAAAGCTCACAGGACTGTACACCCAAAAATAAGTCAAAAATAAAAAAGTACATGATGTATGATTTCATTTATATACAGTTTTTTGCCTAAGAACAGGCAAAATTAATCTATGGTGGAAAAAGAATCAGAAAATTGGTTGATTTGAAGGTAGAGGGAGAATTAGCTACATAATGGTAAATGTTCTATATCTTGATGGAGGTTTAGGTTACAGTGGTGTATCCTTTTGCCAAAACTCAGTGAGTATATGCTTAAGATCTGTATGTTTCATTGTTTGTCCATTTTACATCAAAAGAATGAATATTGAACTCTAATTAATGATAAATATACAGACATATACAGACAGAAATGCACTGATGTCTGCTATTTATTTATTTATTTATTTACTTACTTACTTACTTACTGAGATGGAGTCTCGTTCTGTTGCCCAGGCTGGAGTGCAGTGGGGAGATCTCGGCTCACTGCAACCTCCGCCTCCTGGGCTCAAGAGATTCTCCTGCCTCAGCCTCATGAGTAGCTGGAATTACAGGCACACACCACCATGCCCAGGAAATTTTTTGAATTTTAGGAGAGGCAGGGTTTCACCGTGTTGCCCAAGGTGGTCTCGAACTCCTGAGCTCAGGCAATCCGCCCGCCTTGGCCTTCCAGAATTCTGGGATTACAGGCATGAGCCACAGCGCCCGGCCTGCAGTTTACTTTTAATACATCAAATAAGATAGATTCATGGACAGAGGGATGGATAGATGAATAGATATGTAATAAAACAAAGAGAGCAAAATGTTAATGGTACCAGGTGGCAGATGCTCACTGTAAAGTACCTTCAACCGCTGTATGTTTGAAATTTTACATAAACGTTGAGGCCAAGCACAGTGGCTCACGCCTGTAATCCTAGACTTTGGGAGGCTGAGGCAAGTGGATCGCTTGAACCCAGAAGCTGGAGACCAGCCTGGTCAACATAGCAAAACTCGTCTCCACAAAACATACAAACAAAAAAAATTAGCCGGGGGTGGCGGTGTGCACCTATAGTCCCAGCAACCTTGGAAGGTTGAGATGGGAGGATCATTCGAGCCTGGGAGGCAGAGGCTGCAGTGAGCCAAAGTCATACCACTGCATCCTAGCCTGGGTGACAGAGCAAGACTCTGTAAAAATAATAATAATAATAATAATAATAATAATAATACAGAAAAAAAGTAAATATATATTGGGGAAAAACAAAAGTATTTAGCATTCACTTCTATTCTCCCGGTACAAGCTATTAGGTAAGCGTGAGAGTAATTAAGGAAGGTCCTGCCCACCAGCGGTTCTTCTTGTTTATTTATTTATTTATTGAGACGGAGTCTCACTCTATTGCTCAGGCTGGAGTGCAGTGGTGTGATCTCGGCTCACTGCAAGCTCCACCTTCCCAGTTCACACCAGTCTCCTGCCTCAGCCTTCCCAGTAGCTGGGACTACAGGCGCCCACCACCACACCCGGCTAATTTTTTGTATTTTTAGTAGAGATGGGGTTTCACCATGTTAGCCAGGATGGTCTCAATCTCCTGACCTCGTGATCCACCTGCCTCGGCCTCCCAAAGTGCTGGGATTACAGGCGTGAGCCACCGCGCCCGGCCACAACCAGTGCTTCTTCTAAGAGGGCTTTCTTTGGAGCTGGTGGTAGAAACTCATTCTTGCAGCTTAGGTTTTAAGCATATTTCTTTTTGAGTTTATCACAAAACACTGCTTCTCCAAGTCAGATAAAGATAAAATAAAAACTGTGGCATCTAAACTTGCTTTGCCTCCTGATAAAAACAACATCCCTAAATACCCACTTAACAAGTTCTTTTATACCTATTGGCTTCAGTGCTCAAGTCCAAGCCACCAATCCTGAACAAGGATCACCCCAGTGCCTTTGTGGGTGGGCACACAGAGAAACACTCATGACTATTTCTGATTAGTGTGATACTCTGGGTAGGGGAGGTGGACAGACAAAGGGAAATTCACCATTTCAACAACTCCAGACCGCCCCCCCAGATGGATAAGAATGGAACTCACACAGAGCAGGGGAGAGCAGGGGGATGCTGGCTGCGAAGTTTGGATCAGAGACTCATCAGAGGTCTTTGGGAGTGGCCATCTCTTGTCTCTACCTGGTAGGTTCCAGATCTAGTCTTCTTAAGACTATTTCCTCAACTAAAGGAGGGACTGGCCTCATTCCCTGTTCTCCAGAGAGCAAAATCAAAGGAAGGAGGTTCCCAGGGAGTGAATCCAACTCAACAGAAGGAGGACAATTGTAACCATCACAAGGAGATCAAAAGGCTGCCTTGTCATTCTGCTAAGTGAAATAAGGCAGACAGAGAAAGACAAATACAGTCTGATTTTGTATGTGGAATCTAAAAAAGTCAAACCCATAGAAATAGAGAAGAATGGTGCCTGCCAGGAGCTGGAGGAGAAAATGGGGAAATATTGGTCAAAGGATACAACCTTTCTGTTATGAGATGAATAAATTCTGGGGATCTAACATGCAACGTGGTGACTAGAGTTAATAATACTATACCGCATACTTAAAATTTGCTGAGGGTAGATCTTAAATGTTCTCATCACACACACACATACACACACATACACACACACACAGCAACTGAGGGGATGAATGTGTTAACTAACTTGACTGTGTGATCATTCCATGATAGATATCAAATCACCATATTGTACACCTTAAATACATGCACTTTGTTACGTATGCTTCAGAAAAGCTGAAAAAAATTTAATTTAAAAAATTGTTAAGGCTGGGAATGGTGGCTCATGCCTGCAATCCCAGCACTTTGGGAAGCCGAGGTGGGCGGATCACCTGAGGCCAAGAGTTCAAGACCAGCCTGACCAACATGGTGAAACCCCGTCTCTACTAAAAATACAAAAATTAGCCTGGTGTGGTGGCGGGTACCTGTAATCCCAGCTACTTGGGAAGGTGAGGCAGGAGAATCGCTTGAACCTGGGAGGTGGAGGCTACAATGAGCCAAGATTGCCCCATCACACACTCCAGCCTGGGCAATAACAAGACTCCGTTTCAAAAAAAAAAAAAAAAAACCTTTGGCCGTGCACAGCGGCTCACACCTGTAATCCCAGTACTTTGGGAGCTGGAGGCAGGAGGATCACCTGAGCTCAAGAGTTCGAGACCAGCCTGGCCAACATGGTGAAACCCCACCTCTACTAAAAATACAAAAATTAGCCAGTCATGGTGGCGCACGCCTGTGATTCCAGCTACTTAGGAGGCTGAGGCAGAAGAATCGCTTGAACCTGGGAGGCAGAGGTTGCTGTGAGCCGAGATTGCACCACTGCACTCCAGCCTGGGCAATGGAGTGAGACTCCATCTCAAAAAAAAAAAAAAAAAAAAAAACTTTTAAAGGCTGCCTTGTGAAAGGACTTGAGCAAACATTTCTCCAAAGAAGGTATACAAATGGCCAACAGGCACACGAAAAGATGTTCAACATCATTAGTCATTAGGGAAACACAAATCAAATGCACAATGAGATACTACTTCATACCCACCAGGAGGGCTATAATTTTAAAAATGAAAAATAACAAAAGTCATGAAGGATGTAGAGGAATTACTGGATTGCTGGTAGGAATGTAAAAGGGTTGCAGCCACTGTGGCAAACATTACGGTGGTTCCTCAAAAAATTAAAAATAGCATTACCGTATAACCCCATGATTCCGCCCCTGGGTACACACCAAAAAGAATTGAAAACATGAACTCAAACAGATACTCGTATATCAGTATTGTAGCAGCATTACTTACAATAACCAAAAGGTGAATATAACCTAAAAAATGTTCAACTTGACAGATGAATATACAAAATGCCAACTATGCATACAATGGACCATTATTTAGCCATAAAAATGAATGAAGTGCTGATACATGATGAACCTTGAAATTGTATGCTAAGTGAGACACAAAATAACAAATATCATATGATTCTACTTACATGAGGTACCTAGAGTATTAAGTTCATAGAGAAAGTAAGATGACAGTTACCATGTACTAGGCCAGAGAATGCGAGTACACGGGAGTTATTGCTTAATGGATACAGAATTTCTGTTTGAAACAATACAAAACCTTTCAGAAGTTGATAGTGGTGATGGTTATACAACATTGTAAGTGTACTTAAGGCCACTGAATTGTACACTTAAAAACAGTTGAAATGGGTGGGGCACAGTGACTCATGCATGTAATTCTCAATGCTGCTTTGGGGATGAGGTGGGAAAATCACCTGAGCCTAGGAGTTTGAGACTGGCATGGGCTAGATGGCAAGACCCAGCCTCTACAAAAAATATTTAAAAATTAACTAGGCATGGTGGCATACACCTGTAGTCCCAGCTACTCAGGAGGTTGAGGCAGGACAATCACCTGAATGCCGAAGTTTAAGGCTCCAGCAAGCTGTGATCACGCCACTGCACTCCAGCCTGAGCAACAGAGCAAGACCCTGTCTCAAAAAAAAAAAAAAAAAAAAAAAAAAAGTTAAAATGGTAAATTTTATGTATATTTTCCATAACAAAAAATTGATTTTAAAAAATCATTTAGGGTGAGCCTGATGAGGTAGCACTCACCCTAAATCTGGACACTGGGCAAAGATGGGGCTGGACAACCTCTGAAGGTTCCCCCTACCTTTACAGGATGTGCTTTTCAGATGGTCAGACATCAGAGTTTTTAACTCTTCACCATGCAAGCTTAAGACAAGTACAGAAGTTGCAAGGCCCAACTCCATACTTCGTTATCCAACTTAGAGTTAGGATGAGCATGCGGTTTAAAGACTAAGGCCTGCTAGCCACTGATGGGAGGTGCGTCATCTGTGGGCAAATTCAGAGATCCAGATGGAATGTCAGGAATCTTGTTCCTTCTGTCACCTGCAGCCTAGTGGGTGTGCCACTATGCTATAAAGGCCTTCTATGGGTTTCTTCTTCTCACACACTGGGGGCTTAGCTAACATTTACTGAATAAATGAATGATACTGCAAGGACGGTATCTCCCCAGATGGCAATGCAGAGCTCAGCACCACACAGGGCTGAAGCACCCTCAGCTCCCTCCTGCAAATCTACAGCGGGGATGATCATCAAAAATTCCAAAATCAAGACTTATTAAGAATTTGCAGCCAGGCACAGTGGCTCACATCTATAATCCCAGCACTTTGGGAGGCCAAGGCAGGTTGATCACTTGAGGTCAGGAGTTCGAGACCAGCCTGGCTAACATGGTGAAACCCCATCTCTACTAAAAATACAAAGAATTAGCTGGGTGTGGTAGCATGCGCTTGCAATCCCAGCTACTGGGGAGGCTGCTACAGGAGAATCGCTTGAACCCAGTACATGGAGGTTGCAGTGAGCTGAGATTGCACCACTGCACTCCAGCCTGGGCAAGAGAGCGAGACCCTGTCTCAAGAAAAAAAAAAAAATTGCCATGTGACAGGCACTCGGCTCTACCCAGCTCCTGAATGCGTGATTCCATTTAATCACATAACAACCTCATGTAAAATGATCATTTTGTTTCATTTGAGGCAGGATCTCATTCTGTTGCCCAGGATGGAATGCACTGGCATGATCATGGCTCACTGCAGCCTCAATCTCCCTGGGCTCAAGCGATCCTCCCACCTCAGCCTCCCAGGTAGCTGGGACCACAGGCATGCACCACCACACTCGGCTAATTTTTTTATTTTTTGTAGAGACGCTATCTCCCTATGTTTCTCAGTCTGATCTCAAACTCCTGAGTTCAAGCAATCTTCCTGCTTTGGCCTCCTAAAGTGCTGGGATTACTGGTGTGAGCCACAATCCTGATTTTATAAACAAGGAAACTGAGGCTTGGAAAGGAGAGATCATTTGGCACAGGGTTACTTAGCTAGTTAAGTCCTGAACCAAACTGGAACCCAAACAATCTCACCTCAGAGCTCAAGCCCTCCTAACTGCTAGTCTATATTGCTTAAAGCACCCATTTGAATTTGCAGGGAGTCAAGTTATTATTTCTGAGTCTTGATCTCACTTTTCTGGTTCAGGAAAATCAAACACATCCATCTTTGGAATGCATCCACTGCTTTCATCAATGGCTGCCTGGTAACTCTCGGGGGATCAGATTTTCAGTCCTCATCAAGACCAAGATTTCTATTATGGCAAAACAGAGAAATCGCTTCAGTGCTCAAAAACAGCTCTGTTCCACAGCAATATACAGTGAGCCACTCTTGTAATTTAACATTTTCTAGTAGCCTCCGGGGAAAAGAAAAGGAAAGCACATACAGGTGAAATTAATTTTAATATATTTTATTTAACCCAGTATATCTAAAATACTATCATTTTAATATGTTAGTATAAATATTATCAAGGCTGGGCATGGTGGGTGATGCCTGTAATCGCAGAACTCTGGGAGGCCAAGGCAGGAGGGCTGCTTGAGCCCAGGAGTTCGAGACCAGACTGGGCAACATAGCAAGACCCTCATCTCTACAAAAAATTAAAAATTAGCCAGGTGTGGTGGCATGTACCTGTAGTCCCAGTCGCTTGGGAGGCTGAGGTGGGAGGATTGCTTGAGCTCAGGTGGCCAAGGGTGCAGTGAGCCGTGATTGCACCACTGCACTCCAGCCTGGGTGACAGAGCGAGACTTTGTCTTGCTAAAAAATTTCTTTTTTTAAAAAGAGAAAAGAGAAATTATCAATGCAATATTTTACTTTTTTTTCCTTCATACTAAGAGTTTGGGCTGGGGGGGTGGCTCATGCCTGTAATCCCAGCACTTTGGGAGGCGAAGGCAGGAGGATCACATGAGCTTGGGAGTTCAAGGCCAGCCTGGGCAGCACAGTGAGACCCCATCTCTTTTAAAACATACATTTAATTTTTAAAAAAAGCATTTGGAATCTGGTGTGTATTTGACACTAACAGCACATTTCAACTAGGACTCACCGTCTTTCCATTGGTCAATGGCCACATGTAGCAAGTGGCTACTACACTAGACAGCTCAGATCTAAAATATCTCCCTCTCTTTATCTCATCCTCCCGTCTCTATGAATGCCCTACTTTGTTTCTATCAGTCCTCTGTTTCTCTCAAATAATTGTCATCCACAATAGTCACCAAAGAAAGCATTTTAGCGACAGAGTAAGTATTCCATCATCGTGACTGTCATTAATCCTATGGCTGCCACCTCTAATCACATCATTACCATTAACGTCTACACTTCCCCATTGCCCTCCATTTATCCTCATCTTTCTTTCTTCTCTTCCGGATCATTTCACCTTTGGGGAGTCCACAGGAGAGCAGTAAACCTCCGTCTCTTCCTGTGTCCGCGGCTGCCTTAGTCAGTCAGTTTGGGTCAAATTGGTGACTCTAAACCTCAATAAACCTGCCTGTAAAGGAGCAACCACCACGGTTGTGGTCACGACCCACTGGAAAGACATTCCAAGCATCACAGAAGCCCTGCTGAAGAAAATCATTCTACTTTTTCACTTTCTTCTCCTATTTTTGTCCCTCTTCCCTTCCCATCCTTCAGCTTCTCCATCCTCCTTCCTAGCCGCCATGTGTCTGCTGTCCTCCTCAGCCTCTCAACACCTCCCCTGTCCCCACACCCAGAGCAGCACACGGTGGGCAAGAAGGAAGGCCCTATCCCTCTCCCCAACAGTTGGGACCCCATGGGTAGAAGCCCAGGAAATGATCCATTCTCTGGGGGTGGGAAGACTTCCTAGTTTTCTACCTATTGAAAGGTAATGGATTACAAACTCCCTGCTAGAATCCACTTCCGAAACCCAGAGGGAGGAGTGAACCCTTCAGACGTAACATTTATCGTGCGTTAGAATTGTGAGTTACACACACACACACACACACACACACACACACACACACACACCCTTTTATGAACACAAGGCAAAAGGAAAAGGCCAGGTCCTCACAGGCTGATTTTTTTTTTTTTTTTTTTTTTTTTTTTTTTAAAGACCAAGTCTCACTCTGTTGCCCAGACTGGAGGAGTACAGTGACGCAATCTCGGCTCGCTGAAACCTGCACCTCCTGGGTTCAAGTGATTCTCCTGCCTCAGCCTCCCAGTAGCTGGGATTACAGGCGTGTGCCACCACGCCAGCTAATTTTTTTGTATTTTTAGTAGAGATGGGGTTTCGCCATGTTGGCCAAGCTGTTCGTTAACTCCTGACCTCAAGTGATCTGCCTGCCTTGACCTCCCAAAGTCCTGGGATTACAGGCGTGAGCCACTGCATCCAGCCGAGGTTGACCATTTTGTGCAGAAAACCAAGCATTCCCCATTACCCCAGGTACCCAGGCCCTACCCAGTTAAAAACAGTAAAGATCACATTCTGACCTGAGACAAAAGCCTCCTTAACCCTGAGCTCTTAGACATCAAAACACTCACACTCAAAAAATAAAATAAAATATACACCTGTGCTGAGGGTATGGGGAAATGAACCCTTTCCAACACTGCTGGTGAAGGGCAACTTGGCAAAACCTGTGGAAAGTCCTAAACTTTTGCATATCCTTTGATCCAGCAGTTCCATTTCTAGGAGCTGAAAATAAGAATTAGCCACAAGGAATCCACTGTGGCATTGTTATAAAAACATAAAAGTATGAACATAAGCACATGACAATAGAATTTTGGTTAAAGAAATGATGGTGGCTGGGCACGGTGGCTCACACCTGTAATCCCAGCAATTTGGAGGCCTAAGCAGGCAGATCACTTGAGGTGAGGAGTTCAAGACCAGCCTGACCAACATGGTGAAACTCCATCTCTACTAAAAATACAAAAATTAGCTGGGTGTGGTGGCACGTGCCTGTAATCCCAGCTACTCAGGAGGCTGAGGCACAAGAATTGCTTGAGTCCGGGAGACAGAGGTTGCAGTGAGCAGAGATCACACCACTGCACTCCAGCCTGGGCAACAGAGTGAGACTCTGTCTCAAAATAAAATAAAGTGAGAAATGATGGGGCATCCGTGTCATACTATACAGCCATTACAAATAATACTTTATACAGATATACAGAAAAAATAAGAACTAGTGTTGAATAAACCAGTAGAGTGATTATAGTAAACAATAATATACTGTATGTTTCAAAATAGCTAGAAGAGAATAATCTGAATGTTCTCAGTATAAAGAAAAGATAAACATTTAAAGTTACCCAGATTCGATTATTATACATTATATGAATGTATTTAAATATCACATGTACCCTGAAAATATGTACATTATGTACTAATTAAACAATAATACTTTAATAATTTGAAAAATTGGTTCATGGCCTATTAAGTGAACTTCGTATCTCTGGCCTTTCTCAGAGCTCCACGCTCACACATCCAGCTGTCTACCTGACAAATGTAGCATGTCAAACAGAACTTGACTGTCAAACCCAATCTATCCCACTTCCAGTCTTCACATTTCAAACAAGGGGACCCCCATTCTCCTAGCACTTGAACCAAACACCTAGGAATAATCTTTGATTATTGATTCTCCCTCACCGTCACATCAGATCCATCAGCTCCGTCCACATACTTGACCTTCTGAATCCAGCCACCTGCCCCGTCCACCCCAAAACAATCATACCAGTCAAAAGCACAGTCATTGAGGGCTTGGACTTCCACAGTCACTACCAACCTGTCTCCCTGCTCTCATGCCTACCTCCTACAGTCTGTTTACCCGGCAGCAATCAGAAGATCATTTAAAAACATAACCCCTGGTTCAAAGGGCTTCTATCACAGTTAGAACAAAAATCCAAGGCTGGGCATGATGGCTCACACCTGTAATCCCAGCACTTTGGGAGGCTGAGGCATGAGCATCACTTGAGCCCAGGACTTGGAGACCAGCCTGAGCAACATAGGGAGACCCCATCTCTACAAAAAATTTTAAAATGTAGCCAGCCATGGTGATGCACATCTGCAGTCCCAGCTACTCGGGAGGCTGAAGTGGGAGGAAGGACTGAGCCTGGGAGGTCGAGGCTTCAGTGAGCCATGATGGTGCCACTGCACTGCAAACTGGGTGACAGAGTGAGATCCTGTCTCAAAAGAAAAAAAAAAAAAAAAAAAACTTCAAGTACCTTAGTGTCTTAGCAAAGCCCCCGATGACCAGCTTCTGTCTCCCACTCTGTCCCTCCTCATCCCTTCCCTGCCCACTCCCTGCATTCCAACCACAGTGGACACCTTGGGATTCCAACAACATGCCAAGCATGTTCCCACCAAAGAAGTTTGCATCTGCTGTTCCCTCTGCCTGGCACACTCTTCCCCCAAATATTTCATGGCTTGCTTCCTGGAGTTAGCAAAATCTCCATGAAGGAGCCTTTGCTGATCATCCCATATCTTTCCCTTGCTCTCCTATGCTCTTTTTGTTTTGGTTAATTTTCATGGCTGTGGTATATCGTGACATTGGATTGTTCACTAGCACCCCAGTAAACCACACCTCCTGGAATCCATAGCCACGGTGACTCTGGGCTTATCTATGTAACATGCTCTGGCGAAGAGGGCATTAGCAAAGGTTGCAGAACCGAGGCTTAGGAAGGGCTTGTGCACTGAGGCCTGTCCTCTGGGAACGCCATTGCTGCCACCATGTAAGAAACCCGGGCTATCCTGCCAGAAAAGCCATTGGGGGAGCAGAGAAGTGAGGCACTGCAGCCAACCACCAGCCATGTGAGCAGGGCCATATGGGACTCTCCAGCCACAGTCAGGCCATCAGATGAACACAACCACAAGTGAGTGAGGCAAGACCTGCAGAACTGGCCAGCTAAGTCCATACCTGACTGCAGGCACCTGAGCAAATGATGATTGTTTTAAACTACTAAGTTTTGAGGTGGCTTGTTCTCTAGCAATACATAACTGATATGACAGCTTATCATTAGCTGTGGCAGAGACTACTAGCTATTCAGCAAACACTATTTTCTTTTTCTTTCTTTTTTTTTTTTTTTTTTTTAAGACAGGTTCTGACTCTGTCACCGAGGCTGGAATGCAGTGGTACAGTCTCGGCTCACTGCAACCTCCGCCTTCTAGGCTCCAACCATCCTCCCACCTCAGCCTTCCGAGTAGCTGGGACTATAGGCACGTGCCACCACACCTAATTTTTGTATTTTGGTAGATATGGGGCTTCACCACATTGTCTAGGCTGGTCTCGAACTCCTGGGTTCAAGCAACCGTCCTACCTTGGCATCCCAAAGTGCCAGGATTATAGGCGTGACCCACCACACCAGCCTATTCTCTCTTCTTCCTGAGCTCACAGCTAAACTTCATTCTCCACCTTCTTTGCAGTGCTGTGACTGAATGCTCGCTAAGGACATGCAAGCATAAGGGAATGCACTGATGAGGGCAACTTTGGGAAATAAGGCTTTGTCTTCTCTGCACTTTCTCCCCCTTCTAGATGCACCAATGATAATGCTGCAGAGGGGAAGGGGTCTGGAGCATGAGAGAATGGCCCGCCACCTGCCAACCAAGAACACCCTCCTTGGACTGTTTAGCGAACAAGAAAAAGACATTTAGGGGTCTATTTCTTATAGTCTGTCCTAATAAATACACTAACTTAGAAGCTTCTCCAACCAAGATGGGAGTCTATTTCCCCATCCTCTATACCCAGACTGGCCACGGGACTTACATTATCTCACAACTCCAATGGAAGTAACATTCTGTGATTTCCAAATACTAAGACGCCTTGCCACTTTCCCTCTCGCTCTCTAGGAATACTAGAGACCTGTAAGAAACCCAAGCTATCACACCAGCAGGCCGCAGGGAGAGAAAGTCTCAGCTTTCCTATCCTCCCCTTCCTCCAGCTAAATGTGGCCACACGAGTGGAGCTCAGGCAAGACCAGCAGAACCCTCCCGCCAAGCCCAACCCACAGAATCATGAAAATAATAAATTGTTGTCTTAAGCCCAAAGTTTTCCAAACAAAATTAAGTTTAAAGATCGTGGCCGGGCGCGGTGGCTCAAGCCTGTAATCCCAGCACTTTGGGAGGCCGAGGCGGGCGGATCACAAGGTCAGGAGATCGAGACCATCCTGGCTAATCTGGTGAAACCCCGTCTCTACTAAAAAATACAAAAAACTAGCCGGGCGAGGTGGCGGGTGCCTGTAGTCCCAGCTACTCTGGAGGCTGAGGCAGGAGAATGGCGTGAACCCGGGAGGCGGAGCTTGCAGTGAGCTGAGATCCGGCCACTGCACTCCAGCCTGGGCAACAGAGTGAGACTCCGTCTCAAAAAAAAAAAAAAAAAAAAAAAAAGATCGTTCATGACACAGCAACAGAAAATTGAGATGGAATATATGAAGAGCAAAAAAACAACAGGAGGCCGGGCGTGGTTATTACACCTGTAATCCCAGCACTTTGGGAGGCCAAGACAAGAGGGTGGCTTGAAGCTAGGAGTTTAAGACCAGCCTGGGCAACAAAGCAGGACACTGTCTCTATAAAACAAATTTTAAATTAGCTGGGTGCAGTGACATATGCCTGTAGTCTCAGCTACCCAGGAGGCTGAGACAGGAGGATCGCTTGAGCCCAGAAGTTCAAGGCTGCAGTGAGCTATGATCGCACCACTGTACTCCAACCTGGGTGACAGAGCAAGACCCTGTCTCTAAAAAACAAAAAGCTACGATACCCTTGCTATACAAGGAGATTCCATACTTGTCCAACCCTAACTCCCAATATTTTTTTCCCCTTACAATTTAACTAAAACAGAATCCAGCTCAGAACTACTTCTACTTGGCTAGTACTCTCCCATTCTAGTGTCACTTGCTCACGTTAGGGTGGTCTCTGTCTTTCAGAGTTTTTCCCCTCCCATCCGTCCTAGAGTCTAGGGATTAGCAAGCTACAGCCCATGGGCCTAATATGACTCATCACCTGGGTTTGGTTTGGTTTTGTTTTTTGGTGTTTTGTTTTGCTTTTTGTTTTTGAGATGGAGTCTTCCTCTGTCACCCAAGTTGGAGTGCAGTGGCGCAGTCTTGGTTCACTGCAACCTCCATCTCCCGGGTTCAAGTGATTCTCCTGCCTCAGCCTCCCGAGTAGTTGGGATTACAGGCACCTGCTGCCATGCGCCACTAATTTTTGTATATTTAGTAGAGACGGAGTTTTGCCATGTTGGCCAGGCTAGTCTTGAACTCCTGATCTCAAGTGATCCACTCACCTCAGCCTCCCAAAGTGCTGGGATTACAGGCATGAGCCACTGTGCCTGGCCACCATCACCTGTTTTTGTAAGGCCCAGAAACTACAGTTTGTACAACTATGAATATAAAAAAAAACAAAAGAAAAATATTCATGACATGCAAAAAGTATATCAATTTCAAGTTTCAGGGTCCATAAATAAAGTTTTATTAGAAAACTGCCTCCCCCCAGGTTGGGCTTGATGGTTCACACCTATAATCCCAGCACTTTGGGAGGCTGAGGTGGGCGGATCACTGGAGGTTGGGAGTTTGAGACCAGCCTGGCCAATAGGCTGGTCTGAAACCCCGTCTCTACTAAAAATACAAAAATTAGCCAGATGGGATAGCGCAGGCCTGTAATCCCAGCTACTCAGGAGGCCAAGACAAGAGAATCGCTTGAACCTGGGACGCAGAGGTTGCAATGAGCCAAGATTACACCTCTGCACTCCAGCGTGAGCAACAGAGCGAGACTCTGTCTCGAAAGAAAAAGAAAACTGCCCCACCCATTCATGTATGTACCGCCCATGGTTGCTGCATGCTGCAGCACAGAGTCGGGCAGCTTTGATGAAAATTGCAGGGTTCACAAAGCCTGAACTCTTTACCATCTGTCCCTTTCCAGAAAAAGTTTGCCAGCCACTGCTGTAGGCTGCCATTCAAGGCAGGTGAATCGCTTGAGCCCAGGAGTTCAAGACCAGCTGGGGCAACATAGCAAAACCTTGTCTCTATTTTAAAAAATGCAAAAAATTAGCCAAGCATGGTGGTGCATACCTGTAATCCCAGCTACTCAAGTGGCTGAGGCAGGAGGATCACTTGAGCCCTGGAGATCAAGGTTGCAGTAAGCCATGATTGTGCCACTGCACTCCAGCCTGAGTTACAGAATGAGACCCTGCCTCAGAAAAACAAAAAAGCTTATACTTTTCTATTATATTCATTCCAAAAGTTTTGAAGACTTCTATCTCCTTCCGCAAAGGGATGAAACTTTGTTGGTCTGACTCTCTAATCTTTAGTTGGATCCCAGAAGTTAGTGGCCTAAATTCATTTCCTATGACAGGCTACCAGGTACCCTCCATTCTGGGCAAAATGGTCTCTAGGCTGCCCCCATGATGGCATTCAAATACCTTCATCTGGTTCGTTGTCCTTGTCCAGCAAGCTCTCCCCTTTTGCTGCAATCTAAACCCTCCTCATCCTTCACTCCAAATCCCCATCTCCCCAACCAAGAAGGTTTCCCTGCTTTGCCAAATGTTTTCCCAGGTGTATTCTATGGAACAAAAATCCCAAGAGAAATCCTTGGGCGGGGTGGGGTGGCTCACACCTGAACTTTGGGAGGCCTAGGCGGGCAGATCACCGGAGGTCAGGAGTTCAAGACCAAACTGGCCAACAAGACAAAAGCCCGTCTCTACTAAAAATACAAAAATTACCTGGGCGTGGTGGTGTGCATCTGTAATCCCAGCTATTTGGGAGGCTGAGGCAGGAGAATCACTGGAACCCAGGAGGCGGAGGCTGTAGTGAGCCGAGATCGCGCCATGCACTCCAGCCTGGGTAACAGAGCAAGACTCCATTCTATCCTCTCTTGGAGGCCTAATACACATAGGTAGCATATTAAAGGCTCTGAGAAGTCCTGCATTAAAGATGCCTGTTTCCCTTTGCTTAGTTCAACTCTTCCCAAACTTATTAACCATAGAATTTGTTTTGTCCACAGAACACTTATTAACTACCAGCATTAAGTACAGTGCCTGGATGTCAGCATTTGTTGAAAGAATGAAAAATGCTAACATCCCAGATTTAGGGTTCTACAGAACATACTTTGGAAATGTTATTCAAGCTCCTCCTCCTGTCTCTCTAATCTGAACTGCTCCCTTCCGTGCCATCTAGTCAACACCATCTAATGCCAATCGTTATCATCATCACAGCTGTCATTCATTAACACCTGCAGCCACTCTGTTCCAGATAGTGCTAGACCCTTGAAAACATTATCTCTTTCGATCCTTATAACCACCCTCTGAAGCAGGGAATATTATTTAATTATTGCTGTTTTGCCAAAAACTTAAAACTATAAATCAGAAAACTTCAATCACTAGCCCAAGATAAAGTAAAAAGAAAAGATAGAATTTACAACTATATCAGTCTGACTCAAAGTTCATGAACTTTCTTTTCCACCAAAATATCTTCTGATAATGTGCCATGGCTGCCATCGCTGGCTGTCCACTTACTTAATATCTACCTGTGCCTCCTTCCACACTAGCAGAGCCCTGATTTTGCATGGAGTGGCAACATGTCATTTCAGGCAATGGATCATGATCCATCTAAGCCGATCGTGGTGGTGTTCCCACTTCCCCACCTCCCGGGCTCCCTTGCAGCTAGGACTCAGTTCTGGCCAAGAAGATATAATCAAATCATCTGCAAGGTGAGGAGGAAGAGATGTCCTGGGGAACCCTTTATTCCTTCACACTCACCAGGTCCTCCTCTTTGCTACCTGGAACCCAGATGTAATTGCTGAAGCTGCAGGAACCATCTTGCAACCACAAGAGAAAAGCCATGAGAATTCCCAAAGACATCAGCCCTGGTATTACTGACCTACTGAGCCAACCGAAGCAGCTATATGTCTCCAGAATTCTTGTTACATGAAGAGAAACCATTATTTGCCTTACCGCTGTGACTGGGTTTTCCATTTCATGCAGCTGAACAAAAACAGGCCTAATGGGCCCACACGTTGTCCCCCATATTATTTACCACTTGGACTTTATCATTATTTCACATACACATTATTCTGTCATGAAGTATGCGTCCTGAAGGCCAAGTCCACCTTGCGTATTTTTGTGTCTACAGAAGCGTATACATGCTATTAAATGCTGTTCATTATCACCCTTTTCAGGGATCATCTATTCAATTTATTACTTGCATTCGTGTTAGCAAGCAGTGAGTTTTCACCATTAAATAGCTGGAATATCATATCTTTCTCCTAATGGATTAGCATCTCAAAGTGTCCATTTGAAAACATGTGTCAGAAATACCTGGACTGTTTATTACACGCAGATTTCTTGGCCCTCTCGCTAAACCCAGCTAAATTAGAATCTCTAGGGTTAGAGAAGCTGAGAATCTGCATTTTAACAAGCACTCTCATATGGTTCTGATATACAAAATTAGAAAATTCCGTGCACCCAAATGTTAGGATTGGCTGGACTCGTCTGGACCCTGAGTTACCAGCCCCTCTGCAGGGACCCTCCCTAACCCTACAAATCTGGGAAATAGAAATTGGAATCATTGCTCAAGACCATTCCCTGGGCAAGATGGATGAAAGTGGTTGGCATGCTCTGTAGCATACTGGGACGAGGGAACTGAAAACAGATGCATTTCCTACAACTGCAACTCCCCCATAGCCATCCTACCAGTGCCTCCATCCCCCCAGTTTAAAAGGAAAACCACTATGCAGAAAGAAGGCAATGCCCACTGCGGCACATCACCATCCAGGAAGCTATCAGAGGATGGAGCATGTTTGAAACAGAAAAAAAAAAAAAAAGAAAAAGAAAACTTCGAAGAAACTTACACAGGAATACACAAACTAGCATTTGGGACTCCTGACTCAGAGGAACAGAAGAGAGCTCCGATGGCTTTTTGGGGGTTATTTATTGACTGCATGCAGGTCTGAAGAGTCTGCTCTTGGGTAATGTTCAGGCAGAGACAGAAGGCTGGATCCTACACTTTTTCTTCCAACAGCAGAGCTCTGGCCTCACCTGCTCTCCCAAGCTCCAGGAAAGGCAATACCTGTGCCTCCCAACACAATTCCCACTCTCCCGATACACCTTGACATTGATCTTATTTCGTCTCTGAGGATCACATTTCCAGATGACAGGTGCACACAGACATGCATCCTAGGGTAGCAAACAGCATCTCTCTCTCTCTCTCTCTCTCTCTCTCTCTCTCTCTCTCTCTCTCTCCTTTTGAAGGGATGACCTCCTGCATGTTGACATCCAGCCAAATTTAAAATCACGGAAGAAAAAGAAAGACCCAAAGTGAATCCAAGAAAAGCACCTATCCAGGCTAGAACAGGGGCAGGAGGGCTACAAGATTCACTAGGGACTGACGAGTTCAGGCCTTGGGAACTCATGTGCCAGAAGCAAGATGAACGTCTCAGTACTGCTCATGCCCACTCCACCACAGGGGGAACCCCTTTTCTCCCAGCCCCACTGCCCCCACCCTTGGTGGATGCCAGCTAATGGAAGTTCCGAAATTTAATCAACCCATGTGTATAGCTGGGTTGGTTTGAGAGAAGGAAGTGAGTTGAACCCTTCAAACATTTTGAACAATGCAGATGTCCAATGATCTCATGAACACCAGGCATTTGGCAGTTCCTAAGGCTCTTTAAACCTTCCTCCTTTGACCAAATGGCCTTCAGAAAAAACTAATTTCTGCCATCTTCTTTCTGAGTAACTTTGCATCCATCCCTCATCCCATCCCACTCCCCCAAAAAACTGTTTCAAACTCCCCCTCAAGTTCTGCCGGAGAGAATGTTACAAGAAGCCAAAGAGAACTCCTCCTCCCCGACCCCTTTCCTCTTTCCTCGCAGCCCCACTGAGATTCAGGAGTATTCTCCTACACCACCTATGTGTGCTGATTGAGGCATATTTTTTTTTCCTTTTATACGTTTTAGGCCTGCAACAGCTCACTGCATCAAAACGATTGGATTGGAAATGGGTAGCTCCATAGGGATTTTTTTTCATGCATCTTGCCTCCTGACATGTATATCACTGATTTAAAAAAAAAAAAAATCTAAGGAGCAAAAGGAGGGCGGGGAAGAAGGCCAAGAGAAGAAGAGGTCTACAATGACAGGCGGCCCCATTCTGCGAGCAAAAACCACCTTTTGACCACCTGCAGAATGCGCAAGGTCACGTGGGTTCTCTGCAGCTCCTTAATGTATTACCCGGCACACAAGCCCCCGTGGCATATAAACAAATCCACAAGCGGAAAAAAGAGAGAACTCCCTCCTCAGCCGGGAAGCGAATGATAACGGTAACAGCCGCAACAATAATAATAAATAAAGAATAACAATTACTACTACTACTACCACCACCCAGCCAAGCGCAGACGACGGCAGCACAGTAAAAGGATATCCAATGCAGGCTGTGCAAGGAGAGAAATCACAGAAAAGCAAACCGTGCCCACCTTGCTTGCCCGCACCATCACCCCCAGCCCCCAATAAACAGAGTCAGAGGGAAAGGGGACCGTGGGGAGAAAGGAGGGGGAAAGAAGGATTGCTTTTTTTTTTTTTTTTTTTTTTTTTCTGTAGGCAACACCTACCTCCAGGGTCCGGATTTCTTTTTGTGTGAGGTCGTTGGAGGTAGCACATTTGGTCCTAAGACCTTCCAGGTTGGAGATGCTCAAGTCTATCATGTTTTGGACCAGTTCGCACTGCTGTAAGGCTTTTTGCAAACTCAGAGGCTGCTGCTCCTCGCTTTTCGTCATGTTTTCCTCATCCATCGCTTGCTCTGCAACCCCCTTCCCCTCCTCCTCCTCCCAGAGAGAAAAAAGAGGGGGGGGGAGTAGAGGTAGTCTACCCCTCCGCCTCTCCAACCACTGCGACTTCTCAACAATGTCTCATGAAGAAGAAATCCAACATCTCACACAGGGTTGAGGGGGTGGGAGTGGGAGGAGGGGACAAGAGCCAAAATTTATTATTTTATTTTGGGGTATCAAGCGGACTCCATTAGAATGTCTCCTCTCTGAGTCTCTGGTCCCTGAAAAGGAGAGATGCTGTTTCTCAGAAGCAAACCAGGTGATGTGATGCTGTCTGTATACTTAGGGAGGAGGAGGAGGAGGAAAAGAGGAGGAGAAGGAGGAGAGAGAGGAGGAGGGAGAGGAGGAGGAGGGAGAGGAGGAGAAGGAAAATAGCGCTCACTCTTTACACACCGGCTCCTTGAAGGACAAAATTATATATTTTTGGCTTGCTTGCTTTTATGTCAAAAAAAATCTGGTTTGCCCCCCTCCCAGTTGCAGGGACACGGCATGGTCCACGGTTTGGAAGTGCTTTAGCGCGTTCTCAAGGTGCTGTCTGCATTGCTCCCGCGGCTGCGGCGGCTACTGCGGCTGGCTGCTGTCTCCTCCCCGCGCTGCTGCTGCTGCTGCTGCCGCCGCCAGGCTCCGGGGGTGACGGTTGCTGCAATAGCTCCTGCCTCGCTCCACACCGACATCTTGCCTGTCAATCAAAGGGCGGGGGGGAGCGAGGGAGCGCCGGAGAGGGATGGAGAGCGAGCGAGGGACCTGCAGGGGAGCGGGTTGGTGGAGAGGCGCCGTGCGCGCAGCCGCCCCAGCCGGGCCCCGGCCCCGGCGCGCCAGGGACCCGCCGAAGGAGGCGGAGGAGGAGCGCGCAGGCTCGCGCACCTGGCCGGGGACAGGGCCGGGGGGCGGGATTTCTAGGGGCTGCGGAGCTCGCGTGGCAAAGTGAAATTACTACCGGGAGTGCGTGCGAGCGAGCAAGCGAGCGATCGGCGGGCGGGGGCGCGGAGACAGAGCGCGCATCGGGCCCAGCCTGCTCCCGGGGGCGGCAGAGGAGGCAGGGAGTGTGCCCGAGCCTGGAGGCTGGGCGAGGGGGCGGGGAGAGGGAGTCGGTGGCGGGGAGGGGGTGGGGGCCACTACTCCTGCACCGCTCTCGCGAGACCGAGCTGGAGTGCTGCTCAGCAGGTGCGCTCCGGCTGGGAGCAGGTGTGCGCCCAACTTTGAAACCTTCGGTGCGCGCTGGAGAGGCGTCGGCGTGAACCTGGGCACGTCTTCTCTGTCTTTGGCTCGGTGTGTGTGTGCGTGCCTTTTTTGTTCGTTTGTCCTTTCTTGTTACTGGGGAAAAAATAAAGCGAACCTGGTGATCTTCCGTGAATTTCAGGAAGCTGCCTCCTAGACTTGGTACCCTGGCCCGCCCTGATGGCTTTCCATTTGGAGGGGAAAAGGGCCTTTGCCTTATTCTGAGTATTCCCATGTCCTACAAGGGTCTGTGTGGCCTGACCCCAGCATACCTAACTGACGTTATAACAGCAGACGATGGCTCCATGGTTAATATGTTTTTACCTTTTGAAATGGTTGAAAGCCTGGCGCGGTGGCTCACGCCTGTAATCCCCAGCACTTTGGGAGGCGGAGTCAGGAGGATCACTTGAGACCAGGAGTTTCGGACCAACCTAGGCAACAACATAGCAAGACCCTGTCGCTACTAAAAATTCAAAAATTAAAAATGTAAATAAAATGGTTGGAAAAAATCAAAAGAATATTTTGTGACACGTGAAAATTATGTGAAATTCACATCTCAGTGTTCACAAGTAAAGTTTTGTTGGAATACCACCATCCATCTGTTTATTGTCTGTGGTTACTTTTGCCTTGTAAAGCAGAGTTAAGCAGCTGCAGCTGAGACCGGTGGTTCACAGCACCTGAAAGATTTACTGCCTGGCACTTTACAGAAAGGTTTGCTGACTCTTGATTAAATCTTCGCACTCTATGTCCACCGTGCCCAGAACATGCTTCACCCTAATCCTCTCCTGGTGGGTTTCTTCTTGTCACTGCTAACTCAAATGTCATCTCGGAGAGGCCTCATCTCCCTAATCACCTTATCTAATAGTATTCCCAACACACGTTGCCCAACAGATGTATTTAGAATAATTAACAAAAGGCACCTTTCTCCAGGTGAACAGAGCCCTGTGCTGAGGACTGAGTAAGGAGTGATACTCAGAACACATGGTATAATATATCACCCTTAAATGAAGCCACTTGAAAAGCAGAAAGAACAGGAGCCAGTGGTGGCCAAGTTGAATGACAACCTTTATTTTTAAGTTCTGGGGTGAATGTGCAGGACACGCAGGTTTATTACATAGGTAAACGTGTGCCATGGCGGTTTGCTGCACCTATCAACCCATCACCTAGGTATTAAGCCCAGCATGCATTAGCTATTTTTCCTGATGCTTTCCCTCGACACACTTTTTTTTTTTCTAAGACTGTACGCTGACCCAGCATGGTGGCTCACACCTGTAATCCCAGCACTTTAGGAGACCAAAGCAGGTGAATAGCCTGAGCTCAGGAGTTTGAGACTGCCTGGCCAACATGGTGAAACTCCGTCTCTACTAAAAATACAAACAATTAGCCAGGTGTGGTGGCAGGCGCCTATAATCCCAGCTACTCCCAGGCAGGAAAGTTGCTTGAACCCAGGAGGCAGAGGTTGCAGTGAGCTGAGATTGTGCCATTGCACTCCAGCCTGAGCCACAAGAGCAAAACTCTGTCTCAAAAAAAAAAAAAAAAAAGGAAAGAAAGAAAAGAAAAAGAAAAAAAATACTGTAAGCCATGGGATTTTATAGCTATACAGAACTGAGTCAGTATTTTCAACATCTGTCAATGAGCAGATGAAGTAAGTTCTCTATGTTCTCCGTCTTTTGGACCATGAAGTTTATGAATTCCAGTTGTCTGGTAAAATTATCTCTTTTCATCTATTTTCTCCATCGTTTAGTTTTTCTTAAACATGTTAATTATGGTTATTTTAAAGCATTTGTCTAACTCCAAAAACTTGATGACCTGTGGGTCTCTTTCTATTGACTATTTTTCCCTTTATTTTCAGTGATATGGTCCTGTCTCTTGGCAGGCCTTGTAATTTTTATTGAATGTCAGACATTGTGTATGAAAAAATGTACAGACTCGAGGTGATAATATCTAAGTCTGGAGAGGACACACTCTTTCTCTGCAAGATAAATTGCATACAGATCAATTATCTTAATCCAATCAGGGGCTGAGCTGGGTAGAGACTGGGTTATAGTTTTGAAAAGACACCACTTCACTCTGTCCCCTACCTCTAATGCTTTGCCTTTCCAGGGTTCCAACCAGGAACCTTGGTTGTTCACTAAGTCCCCTCTCTCTGGTCCTGAGCTCTAACCCTTATCTTCACAGCACGACAAGACTGTGGAAATGGCTCTGTTTTTCAGCGACCTTCTGCTTGGCGTCTTTGCTTCTTGCCCTGCACTATTTCAGACTTTGCCAAATATCTTGAGGGGAAAACCACCATCTATCAGGCTCACTTTTCTGCCCCTCGCTTCTCCCTGGGATAATAGCCTCTCGAGTCTCCAGTTTTGTCTTTCTAGCCCTATGAGGTTGCTAAAAGTTTTGTCAGTTTCTCTGTTCCCCCAAAGCAGCCTTCATGCCTGGGAAGAGTCTAGAAACTCAGCCTCTTTCCCTGTGCCCAAATGTGCAAATATCCCCAGGGAAAAATCAGCTGCAGAATGTCAGCTCACCACACCAGAGTGTCCCTGTCTCCAGAATCTTGGCCTCTTTAGTCCTGGTTATTTCAGCAGTTCTCTGAATGTCTTTTAACAGATGGTGATGATGATGATGATTTAATCTGGCTTTTCTAGTTGTTCTCAGAAGTGGAAGTTTAAATAATGAAAGTAGCCCACAGGTCAAATGTCATCCATTGGCAGGGCTGTAAGCAGCACACAAATGCATCTTCTTCTTATGTTTGGAAAATGCCTCACATTATGAGTTCCACATTTCCCTCACAGAAGCAAAAGCACTTTTCCAGAACCTTCCTTGCAAACAGGTCACATGTGATCTAGGCTGTGCCATTAGAAGATCACATGAGATTTCTGCCAGGAAGTGAGCAACAAAAGAGAGGAATCTATCTGGTAGTGAGCCGGGCAGCCAAGGCCTCTGCTTCCAGGTGCTCCACCCCTCTGTAAGCTTGGTATCCATGGTGAAAGGCATGTCACGTGTTCACAGGGGGCAGCCCTACAGCTGGTTTGGGAGTCATTGCTGGCTGCACAGACAGAACCTGGCTCTCTTGTCCTCCTGGAGATTCTACAGAGTTTTCAACCACCTGTCTTAGAGGCTGCCATAACAAAATACTGGATGGCTTAAACAAGAGAAATGTATTTTGTCGCTGGGCGCAGTGGCTCATGCCTGTAATCCCAATACTTTGGGAGGCCGAGGCGGGCAGATTACAAGGTCAGGAGTTCAAGACCAGCCTGGCCAACATGGTGAAACCCCGTTTCTACTAAAAATACAAAAAAAAAAAAAAAAAAAAAAAAAAAAAAGCTGGGCATGGTGGCAGGTACCTGTAATCCCAGCTACTCAGGAGGTTAAGGCAGGAGAATCACTTGACCCCAGGACGTAGAGGTTGCAGTGAGCTGAGATCATGCCACTACTCCAGCCTGGGGGACAGTGTGAGACTCCATCTCAAAAAAAAAAATTATTTTCTCACTATTCTGGAAACTGGAATTCTGAAATTGGGATGCCAGCATGGTCAGGTTCTGGGTTCTGGTGAGGGCTCTCTTTCTAAAGTCTTGCAGATGGCCACCTTCTTGTTGGTAAAGAGAGAAAGAAAGATCTATTGCTTTCTCTCCTTCTCTCTCATCCTATTCTTGTAAGGCCGTAGTCCTATTGGATTAAGCCCCCACCCTTAAGACATCATCTAACCTTTAATTACCTCCTAAAGATCCTACCTCCAGATACAGTTACATTGAGGGTTAGGGCTTCAACATATGATTTGGTGCAGGGAAGAGGGACCACAATTCACCACCCTATTAAAATACTTCTGCTTAAACTACCTAGAGTAGATTGTGTCATTGGTAACAAAGAACCCTGACTAATGCTCTTGATAGTAGTTCCAAAATTAAGAGATACTACGCCAAAAATGCAGATCTCTGGCCTTTCTGGGAAAAGGGGAAGAGCCGGCTGCATTGGGCAACAATTGGTTGGAAGAGAGGTAACTATCCTTTCAGATGGGGCACAGACTCTCCACTACAGTCCCACCCAGGCCCCTACATTCATTATTGATATCTCCTCCCTGGCTCGTGTAGGCATTTGAGTTTGATGCCTCTGGTGAAGGGTTTTGCACCTCAAACTAATAAGAGTGTCATCAGTTTCAAAGAATGGAAGCTGATGGATGATAATTTTGTTGTTGATGATGCTGTTGTTATTGTTGATGTATTTCACTCTAGAAACTGCATACTAACTCTGAAGGCCATAGGTCTCAGAGTGATTTTATTAATAGTGGGAATAAATTATTGTTACCGGGCGACTGAATGAGCTGGATTTGGCAGCAGGAGAGACAGGTGGGAATCAAGAACTGGCTTGCTTTTCCTTCTTCCACTGCTTCTCAACCTTAAGATCCACTGCCAGGGCTCCCTTCTCTGCCCTGAGCAATATCTTAGTAAATCTCTTAGCTTTTCAGTTAGTTTCGACTAAGAATCTCATCAGACATTAAAAGTCCAGTCCAGGCTGGGCACAGTGGCTCACACCTGTAATCCCAGCACTTTGGGAGGCCGATTTGGGTGGATCACCTGATCCTGAGGTCAGGAGTTCGAGAACAGCCTGGCCAACATGGTGAAACCCCATCTCTACTAAAAAACAAAAATTAGTTAGGTGTGGTGGCAGGCACCTGTAGTCTCAGCTACTTGGGAGGCTAGGGCAGGAAAATAACTTGAACCCGGAGGGTGGAGGTTGCAGTGAGCCGAGATTGTGCCACTGCACTACAGCCTAGGAGACACAACGAGACTCAGCCAAAAAAAAAAAAAAAAAAGTCCAGTCCAATCAAAACTTCATTCTCACATCCAGTTTAATACCTTGTTCCCAGGCCAGGCGCGGTGGCTCAAGCCTGTAATCCCAGCACTTTGGGAGGCCGAGACGGGCGGATCACGAGGTCAAGAGATCGAGACCATCCTGGCTAACATGGTGAAACCCCGTCTCTACTAAAAAAATACAAAAAACTAGGCAGGCGCCTGTAGTCCCAGCTACTCCGGAGGCTGAGGCAGCATAAACCCGGGAGGCAGAGCTTGCAGTGAGCTGAGATCCAGCCACTGCACTCCAGCCCAGGCGACAGAGCGAGTCTCCGTCTCAAAAAAAAAAAAAAAAAATACCTTGTTCCCTGCCCCTTCCAGCCTGACCCATGGATGGCTCAGGAATCTGCAGGGGAGACTAGGGTGTGTGTGTCCTCCCGATCTCCATCTCGCCTTGCAGGAGAGCAGGAACTGAGGGCTAAGTGGAAAAAGTACCTTCAACTGAGAGCAGGTGAGGGGAGTCAGATGTCCTACCATGTCCTGCCAGGCACTTGCAGGCTGACTTTTGAACATGGGGCACACTGGGGGATCTTTAGAGACCCTCATGGGGACCTTATCGGGACTCAGTGCACACACTGGGTGGTCTTTTGCAGACCAGTTTTCCATTCATACTCCAGCAAGTACCCCACATCTTCTTTCTGAGGTCCCTTTGCTGAAAGGATGCCCTCTTGGGTAAGTCTTTTCAGGATGGCTCAAGCCCAAGTGTGCTCAGAGGTAGTCACCTGACTCACAGGAAACAGGACACACCTTTGCCCTGCAGAGTGGCAATCGCAGGCTACTCCTCCTGCTGCCCTCTCTCCCCACCCTGCCATCTTGGGCAGCCCCAGGCAGCCTTCAGCTGGCAGTGAGGTGCCAGCATCTCCGTTTGGTGCACCCAAGTCTCACGAGTGACCTTTTGTTGAACCCCCTTCTCTTGGCTTGTGGTTGGGAAAGAAAAAGAAAATCCCCTACAAAGACCTGTCATGGAAACCTCTTCTGGACAAAATCTTGATCTTGTCTTACATAGGCTGGAGGCTGATGGTTACTGATAGTCAAAGGACCAGTCTAGCTACCTCTTAATAGGAGGAGGAAGTGTTGTCACCCACTGCCCTCACCTTGGAAGCTTTAGCTGAAGTTCTGGGTCAACAAGAAAAGTCTCATTCCACATCCAGTTATGTTAGCTATGAGCTGGCCCCAATATTTTCAAAGTTGCATTGTGAGGAGGCAAATGGGGAAATGGCAGATTAGGAGGAGAGGGGGCTACCAATGCCCCTGGAACTAAACAAAACTAATACTGACTTGTCCTTGAAGAGTTCACCACATTGCTTTCCCAGGGAATTTTTTTTCTTTTTTTCTTTTAATAAATTTTGCAGAGGCAGGTCTCGCCAACGTTGCCCAGACTGGTCTCAAACTCCTGGGCTCAAGTGACCCACCTGCCTTGGCCTCCCAAAATGCTGGGATGACAGGTGTGAGCCACCACGCCTGGCCTCCTTTTGTCTTTTTCTACTGATTTTTGTGGTGAGAAAAAAAATCTCACAATGCTATCCCCTAAAATACAACCAAATCTTCCATAGCTATTAGAGGATTATTGTTTCATTCTAACTTACTGATCCTCAAATCATAAATGATTTTTTAAAAATACCTTCTACTTGCTGGCCGGGCACGGTGGTTTATGCCTGTAATCCCAGCACTTCGGGAAGCCAAGGCAGGCAGATCACCTGAGACCACCCTGGCCAACATAGTGAAGCCCCACCTCTACTAAAAATACAAAAATTAGACAGGCATAGTGGCAAGTGCCTGTAATCCCAGCTACTCAGGAGGCTGAGGCAGAAGAATCGCTTGAACCCGGGAGGCAGAGGTTGCGGTGAGCCAAGATTGTGCCACTGTACTTCAGCCTGGGAGACAGAGCAAGACTCCATCTCAAAAAAAAAAAAAAAAAGAAAAAGAAAAACACACTTTTCTACTTGAGAGGCTGAGGTGGGAGGATCACTTGAGCCCCGGGATTTGAGGCTGTAATGTGTTATAACTGTGCCTATGAATAGCCACTGCACTCCAGCCTGGGCAACACAGTGAAGCCCTATATCTAGAAAAAAAAAATTACCTTTGATGAGGGCAGGCAGAAAGTGCCTATCTTTAACCTTGTAAGGTTTTCCTAACATCAGAAACAGATTTTTCACTCCAGTCTGGGCAACACAGTGAGATCCCATCTCCAGAAAAGAAATTACTATTGATGAGGATAGGCAAAATGTTCCTATCTTGAATTTTGTAAGGTTTTCTTTACAATATCAGAAAACTTATTTTTCTAGAGTTCTTCTCCTTTTGGCTTTTTGCCTCATTGTCTCTTAATTTCCATTGTGAGCAAGGCAACCAGATCACTCTCTTGATGGTGAGATAATTTGAGCTCACGGTAATGGACAATTTAGTCCAGTGATTTATGCTAGCTTTACAAATTAAGCACTCAACGATATACCGTGAATTTTCAGATATAGCACCCTCAGGATGGGAGAGGATGTGTACTGTGGTACTCTCCAAGTACTTAAAGATGTATAGCCAAGAAATGCCATTGAAAATTGCAGTAAAGTAATGCCATCAACACAATTCACTCACTTCTTACGACATCTCGTCTATGAAGTTCAAGATCAGCATTAGCCTGAACGGCGTCTTTGTATGAATTAGAAAAAGGCATCCACTTTGCAAAAGTACCAGAGGTCTCAACCCAGGGGGCAGAGCACAATCTAGATTTCAGATTTGCACCCCAATCTGGGCGCCCTGTGCAGGCAACAAGCTGTGTGGCATCCATCAGAGACGGCCCTGATGAAATTCCCGATTCTTTTGTTTTTATTGTGGTAAAACATATATAAGATAAAATTTACCACTAGTGACTTTTAGTGCATTCACAATGCTGTGCAACTATTGCCACTATCTAGTTCCAGAATGTTTTTATTACCCTGAAAGAAAATCCTGGCCGGGTGTGGTGGCTCATGCCGGTAATCCCAGCACTTTGGGAGGCGGAGGCGGGCAGATCGTGAGGTCAAGAGTTTGAGACCAGCCTGACCAATATGGTGAAACCCCATCTCTACTAAAACTACAAAAATTAGCTGGTTGTGGTGGTGTGCACCTGTAATCCCAGCTATTTGGGAAGCTGAGGCAGGAGAATTGCTTGAACCCAGGAGGAGGAGGTTGCAGTGAGCTGAGATTGTGCCACTGCACACTCCAGCCTGGGCAATAGAGCAAGACTCTGTCTCAAAAAAAAAAAGGCATGCATGCATTGACTTACACATTTCTTGAGTGACTACAATGTGCCAGATATGATGCTGTATGTGTAAGATTAAAATATTAATCAAGTGTATGCATTAGTATTCTTTTAGCTGCAAGGAACAAAACCCCAACACACCCAGTTTAGACAAAAGAAAGTAACTCGTATAATCGAGAAGTTTAAAGATGACTCTTACTCGGGTCTAGGACATTTCTTTTCTGTCTGCATCTCTCAGCACTACTTTGTTGTTGGCATCATTTTTAGGTGGCTTTTTCCCAGATGTAAGAAGGACAACTGCAGAATGCTGAGCCACCCTATCGGGGATACAGTCTCTCTCCCATTAGTTCTAGCATAAATTGTACAATTCACTTGCACTGACCTGGTCCGGACACATATACTCCTGAGTCAGTCACATTAACCAAGGGGATGGAATGTGTGTGTGGATGGGCCTGGCCTGGGTTGTAGGGCCGCCCTGGAACCTAGGGAGTGGTACTGATGCTACTCAAACCGTGTGGTATGAGATCAGGAAAGGGCTGGTCTGTCCCTCCAAAAAGGCGGGGCTGCTGTTATCAGAAGGAGCATGGATGCCTGGGCGCGGTGGCTCATGCCTATAATCCTAGTACTTTGGGAGGACGAGGCAGGCAGATTGTCTGAGCTCAGGAGTTCAAGACCAACCTGGCCAACATGGCGAAACCCTGTCTCTACTATAAATACAAAAAATTAGCCACGCGTGGTGGTGCACGCCTGTAATCCCAGCTACTCAGGAGGCTGAGGCAGGAGAATTGCTTGAACCCAGGAGGCAGAGGTTACAGTGAACCGAGATCACACCACTGCGCTCCAGCCTGGGTGACAGAGACTCTGTCTCAAAAAAAAAAGAAGCATGGATGGATGTCGGAAAGGCAAAATCATCAGCAATATTCCACCATTCTTGGGGAAGTCACAGTCTAGTTGGGGGACCCGTGTAAACAGAGCCTGTAATTATAGCAAATTCTGAGAATAAAGGAGAGGAGTCCTTCAACCCTGAAAGGAAAAGGGGGAAGATTCTGAGAAGGCTCTGGTGAGATGATCCAGAAGCTAAGATTTAAAAAGGAATGGGAATCGTTCAGGTACACATAGAGGACCTGGCTTGTGAGTCACAAGAAACATACACTTGCCACTTTTTTTTTTTTCCTTAGATGGAGTTTCGCTCTGTCACCAGGCTAGAGTGCAGCCGCGCGGTCTCAGCTCACTGCAACCATCACCTCCCGGATTCAAGTAATTCTCCTGCCTCAGCCTCTCGAGAAGCTGGATTACAGGCATGCCCCTCATGCCTGGCTAATTTTTTGTATTTTTAGTAGAGACAGAGTTTCTGGTTGCCATGTTGGCCAGGTTGGTCTCAAACTCGAACTCTGACCTCAAGTGATCCACCCTCCTCGGCCTCCCAAAGTGCTGAAATTACAGGCATGAGCCACTGTGCCCAGCCTTGTCACAATTATTTTTAAAGTTGCAACTGAAATACTAATCTGTCAGGTTCTATCTTAAGAAGGATTATGTTGGTGAATCACATGTGGCAGTCTCATACCTTGACTCTGAACTGGGATATTTCGCTGATTAGCTTAAGCCAAGACACTACAGGGTGACCAATCATCCTGGTCTACCTGGGACTAAGGGGGTTTCTAAGATGTGGGACCTCCAGTGCTAAAGCTGGAACAGATGAAGGCAAACTGAGACACCTTCATCATCCTAGAGTTAAGTCCCCAGTTCACGAGCACCTAGAGTGTGCGTGGAGTTGGGTTCAGTGCTACAGGAGCACACACTGTTATGTATGAATGATCTCAGCATGCAAACGAAACTTGTACGTGAATGTTCATGGCAGTACTATTCACAATAGCCAAAAGGTGGAAACAATCCAAATGTCCATCGATGGGCCAGACACAGTGGCTCATACCTGTAATCCCAGCACTTTAGGAGGCCAAGGCCGGTGGATCACCTGAGGTCAGGAGTTTGAGACCAGCCTGGCCACTATGGCAAAACCCATCTCTACTAAAACTACAAAAATTAGCTGGGTGTGGTAGTGTGCAACTCTAATCCCAGCTACTTGGGAGGCTGAGGTAGGAGAATCGCTTGAACCTGGGAGGCAGAGGTTTCAGTGAGCCAAGATCATGCCACTGCACTCCAGCCTGGGCGACAGAGCAAGACTGTCTCAAAAAAAAGAAGAAGAAAAAAGAAAATGTCCATCGATGAATACATGCTACCATATGGATGAACCCTGAAAACACTATGCTAAGTGAAAGAAGCCAGTCACAGAAGACCTCATTGTATAGTTCTTTATATGAAATATTCAGAACAGGCAAATCCATCCAGACGGAAAGCAGATTAGTGGTTGCCAGGGGGCAGGGGAAGGAGGGTGGGGAGTGACTGCTAAATGGGTATTGGGTAATGAAAAACTTCTGGAACTATATAGTGGTGATGATTACACAATATGAATGTGCTTAATGCCACTGATGGTATACTTCGGTTAAATGATAAATTTCGTAAGTGTGTTTTACCACAATAAAAATGTAAGAATAATTTTTAAAAGAGTGAACCCTGCCTCCCAAAGGGTTTATTAACTAGATACACTAACAGGCAGCCCTCAGGGTCAAATTTAGCCTACATATGAGTTTCATTTGGCTACACAGAGTTTTAAAAGAGTCTGAGTTTGCTGCTAACATTTAGAAAATGGGATGTTTCACCTAACACTTCTGACCACCAGTTTATTTTGAAAAACTCCCAAAACCCAGCCCCACTTGAGCTCCTTTTCCCGCTGGCAACATCAGGATGGGGGTGGAGTGGCTTCTCTGCTTGGGGACAGACACTTTCCAGTTCTTTTAATCCCCTTCCCCTAACCCTCACTTTGGCTCCCTCCCACCACTGCTGTGACTGCCTGCTTCCCATAGGCACTAACGTGTAGAATTTCCAGTACTTGCACAAAACAATTAGAAGACAGATAGATAATCAAGTAAGGAAATGAAACAAAACACATGGTGACTTCCATTTTTATTCCCTTCTAAATGAGATGTCAGTGGGTTACCATTTTGCCCGACATGTTATATGACTGTTGAAGTCCTTAGCCTGTAAGGGGTAAGAACAGTTGCCCTTAAAGCAGCGGCTCATCACTTTAGCTGCACACGGGAATCACCTGGGAAACTTGATTTTTATTTTTTATTTTTTTCTGGAGACAGGGTCTTGCTCTGTCGCCCAGGCTGGAGTGCAGTGGCATGATCACAGCTCACTGCAACCTCGACCTCCTGGGCTCCTGGGCTCAACTGATCTTCCCACTTCAGCCTCCCAAGTAACTGAGAATACAGGTGTGTGGTACCACGCCTAGCTATTTATTTTTTTTATTATTTTATTTTTTATAGAACCAAGGTCTCCCCTGTGTTGCTCAGAGTGATCTCCAATTTCAAGACTCAAAGCAGCCTTCCGTCTTGGCCTTCCAAAGTGCTGGGATTACAGGCGTGAGCCACCATGCCCAGCCAACAAAACGTTAAAAACTATCAATGCCTGGATCCTACCCGCTAAAGATTCTGATTTATCTGGTCTGAGGTACAATCCAGGCATCAAAATTTTTCACAACTCCCCGGGTGATTCTAATGTGCAGCCAAACTTGAAAACTACCACTTTACAGCTTCCATTTATTTATTTATTTATTTATTTATTTAAGACAAAGTCTTGCTCTGTCACCCAGGCTGGAGTGCAGGGGCGCCATCTCTGCTCACTGCAACCTTCGTCTCCCAGGTTCAAGTGATTCTCTTGTCTCACCCTCCCGAGAAGGTGGGATTACAGGCACCCACCACCATGCCCAGCTAATTTTTGCATTTATAGTAGAGATGGGGTTTCTCCATGTTGGCCAGCAGTGGCACTCAGCCAATTTCCTTTTATTTACTTATTTATTTATTTACTTACTTACAGGGTCTCACTTTGTCCCCCAGGCTGGAGCGCAGTGACGCGATCTCGGCTCACTGCAACCTCTGCTTCCCAGGTTCAAGCAGTTCTCCTGCCTCAGCCTCCTGAGCAGCTGGGATTACAGGTGTCCACCACCACACCCAGCTAATTTTTTGTATTTTTAGTAGAGATGGGGTTTCACCATGTTTGCCAGGCTAGTCTTGAACTCCTGACCTCCAGTGATCCGCCCGCCTCGGCCTCCCAAAGTGCTGGGATCACAGGCGTGAGCCACGCACCTGGCCCCAACTTCTGTTTAAAAAGTTATCTTCTGTGGGCCTCAGATGCCAAGGACCCAACTACACACAAAAATATTTGTAGTTTCGCTGCTGTGGTGGCTCACGCCTGTAATCTTAGCACTTTGGGAGGCCGAAGAGGGTGGAAAATTGCTTGAAGTCTGGAGGCAGAGGTTGCAGTGAGCCAAGATGGCGCCATTGCACTCCAGCCTGGGCAACAAGAGCAAAACTCCATCTCAAAAAAAAACAAACAGAATCTTTCTAGTTTCAACTCGTGTGTTTTGTTGTTCTTGGTATATACCTTTACAGATACATTCTATCTTCAGCTGCCCACCAGGCATCTTGGCAGATACAAGAAACATATGAATAATCTATTTTCAGATATTTTTTTTTGGAGGAGAATCTGTTGATTCATTATCAAATACAGCATTTGGCTCTAGCTCGTGCCTGTAATCCCAATGCTTTGTGAGGCAGAGGCAGGAGGATCACTTGAGCTCAAGAGTTTGAGACCAGACTGAGCAACATAGTGAGACCTCCCCACCCCTCTCTCTACAAAAATTTTAAAAATTAAAAATTAGCCAGGCATGGTGGTGTGTACCTGTAATCCCAGCTACTCAGGAGGCTGAGACGGGAGTATCGCTTGAGCCCGGGATTTTGAGACTAGAATAAGCTATGATCACGCCACCACACTCCAGCCTGAGCAAAAGAGCAAGACCCAGTCTCTAAAAAGTATATATTATTTATTTATTCAATTATTTAAGAAAAATAGCACCTAAAGCATCTCATAAAATCTGAATGTTACCCCACACTGGTTTAACTGGTGTGAACGACTCTAGTCCACAGTGTGCTATATATATATTTTTTTTAGACAGTCTCACTCTGTCACCCAGAATGAAGTGCAGTGGCACAATCTTGGCTCACTGCAGCCTTCGCCTCCCAGGACCAAGCGATTCTCCTGCCAAAGCCTCTCACGGAGCTGGTATTAATTTTTGTATTTTTAGTAGAGACAGGGTTTCACCATGTTGGCCAGGCTGGTCTCGAACTCCTGACCTCAAATGATCCACCCGCCTCAGTCTCCCAAAATGCTGGGATTACAGGCATGATCCATGTCATTTACATGGTTTGTCATGTAAATACACGTACGCTCTTCCAAGTGGTCACCCTTCTTAAAGTGCAACCATGACACAATGGCTGATACCCTGGATATGCATCTTCCACGTGCTCCTGCCTGTGAGCTCTCTCCCAGCACACCAGAGCTCTTCCGTGGTACATGATAGCAACTGCTGGAAGAAAAAGCAAAATCTGTGCTATGGTCTGGACATATTCAAGGTATGCTTTCTACTCTAATGCAGACCTTTCCTGCAGCCAGCTGTGCCCTGGTCAGAGAGGAAGCCCGCATCTGCCCTGCAGCTCCCATGTGGGGTGTCTGTCTGGTCGGAGAAAGCAGAAAGGGCCTCCTCTTTGCACCCCACCTCACAGCTGTCTGCATCTCGCCTTGTGGCACGGCGTTGACTCGGCTTCCAGCACCCATCTGTGCTTGGCAAAAAGAAAAAGAAAAAAGGAATGCATGTAGTGTGAGGACAAAAGAGCCCATGGACTCCCAGATGAGCTCAAATCATCGCAAATGTGATTGCCTTCTGAAAGGTACAGACCCAGGATTTATTAGGAACTCTCCTGGTACTCCAGTCTGACAAAACGAACTGAAGGTCCTTTACAAGGATCTTCTGCAAGTTTTCAACTTTCCTTTTCTTTGGGAAAAAAAAAATGAGGTGGGGGAAACTGAGAAATGCTGAGCTGAGCAGGTCACAGATTTTCCTGTTTTGTGCTTTTCTGCACAGAATCAGAAATCAGTTACCGGGTTAGTTTTCTTGGTAAATGGAGAACCCTTTTTATTTTCAGCATGGGAAATACACATGTTGGCTTTTCTTTTTTCAAGACAGACCTAGTCCATGATTTCCATTGAACTAGAAAGTTTATAGTCCTCAATCCTGGGAAGTCACTGATTCATTAATTCGTCCAATACAAATATTGATAAATTTCTGATTGCAAATAGTCTGATTGTCGATGATAGGATTGTCATCCCCAGACTGACAGGCTAGAATGACAAGAAGCTGTAGAATTGGAGGGGGTGATGAACCTTCATCATCACAAATAGAGGTGGGGATCCAGGAGAGGAAGTTGAGCATTGCAGGTAGGAATATTGGCTCTAAGCCAGAGGACTTGAGTTCAAATCCCAGCTCTGCACTTCCTGACTTTGTGACCTCAGGCTAGTGGTCTCACCTCTTGCATCTGAGTCTCCTCACCTGTAAAATGAGGGTAATAATAGTAGCTGTTCAAAGGGTTGTACCGAGGATTAAACATATGTAAAGTGCTTAGAACACTGCCTGAAAATTACATGTAACTACTGCCCCCTGGCAACAAAACCCACTATATAAGCAGAAGCGTTATCTGTGGCATGACAGATTTATATCCAGCTAGCATTCTTGCCAATCTATTAAAAAATTTGGCCGGGTGCTGTGGCTCATACCTGTAATCCCAGCATTTTGGAAGGCCAAGGCAGGCAGATTGCTTGAACCCGGGAGTTCAAGACCAGCCTGGGCAACATGGTGAAAGCTCATCTCTACAAAAAACCCAAAAATTAGCTGGAGTGGTAGTGCACATTTGTGGTCCCAGCTACTCCAGGGACTGAGGTGGGTGGATCACTTGAGCCTTGGGAGATGGAGGTTGCAGTGAGTTGAGACCGTGCCACTGCACTCTAGCCTGGGTAACAGAGGAAGACCTTGTCTCAAAAAAGAAAAAAAAAATCTAAATTGGGTTAAAATGGGAAGGTCTGGTTCAGAATGTCTCTCTCTTTTTTAATTGAGACAGAGTTTCGCTGTTGTTGCCCAGGCTGGGGTACAATGGCGCAATCTCAGCTTACGACAACCTCCGCCTCCCAGGTTCAAGCGATTCTCCTGCCTCCACCTCAGGAGTAGCTGGGATTACAGGCACCTGCCACCACACCTGGCTAATTTTTTGTTTTTAGTAGAGATGAGGTTTCACCATGCTGCCCAGGCTGGTCTCGAACTCCTGACCTCCGGTGATCCACCCACCTCAGCCTCCCAAAGTGCTGGGATTACAGGTGTGAGCCACCGCGCCTGGCCTCAGAATTCCTTAAAACGTCATGCCAGCTGTACCAGAAGCACCTGGGTTGCATATGAAAATTGCAGAATCGCAGGTGACACACTCCAGACCTACTTTATCCAGCAGCTATGGACCAAATGTTTATGTTCCCATAAAATTCATATATTAAAATCCTAAGCCCCCTAGGTGATGGTATATTAGAGGTAGGGAATTTGGGAGGTGTTAGGTCATGAGGGTGGAGCTTGGAGATTGGTGCTCTTATAAAAGAGGCCCCAGAGAGATCCCTTGTCCCTTCCACCATGTGAGGGCACAGTAAGAAGATGGCTGGCCGGGCATGGTGACTCATGCCTGTAATCCCAGCACTTTGGGAGGCTGAGGCGGGCAGATCACTTGAGGCCAGGAGTTTGAGACCAGCCTGACCAACATGACGAAACCCCATCTCTACTAAAAATACAAAAATTAGCCAGGCATGATGATGCATGCCTGTAATTCCAGCTACTCAGGAGGCTGAGGCATGAGAATCACTTGAACCTGGAGGCGGAGGTTGCAGTGAGCCAGGACCACGCCATTGCACTCCAGCCTGGGCGACCGAGTGAGGCTCTGTCTCAGGAAAGAAAAAAAAAGAAAAAGAAATTCAGCAAGTGCTAGAGAGATGTTACAGGCTCACTAACACCACATGGAGGCTTTCTCCTTGATGAAATGACTGGAAGGGTATTAAAAGGGGAATTACCTCCCCCTTGGGTGATTCAATGTCATTTAATGTTGGGTCTAAGCACCACCTAAAATCATTTCCTAGTGAGTCACAGCTTATGCGTTGTGGAGATCTTCAATAAAGTCTTTGAAAGTTTACTGACTCTGCATTTGCAAAAAAAAAAAAAAAACAAAAAAAAACAAGAACAAAACTAAAAATGACCCCAGGCGATTGGAGACACCACTGGTAGACATGGTTCCTGTAGTCCATAATTCTGTTGCCACGAAAATTTAGAACTTCCCTCAGATGTCATTCTCAAAGGGTGACAGCATCAAAAGGATTTGGGTTAGGATCTGACCACCCACTTACTCACTGTGAACTTAAGCAAGTCTCCAGAAACCTTAGTTTTTCACAGCTATAAAATAAGCTGATGCTTGTTCAAGCCAAGATGAAATGAAATGATGTATGAAAAGCCCTACCACAGTGGAGGACACATAGTTAATGTTCAACAAATGGCAGCTTTTAAAAATTACCAAGGCTTTATATTTTTAACCACTTTTACTAGTACTCTTTGTAAAGCACTGTTCTACTTCCTAAATGCAGTGTAACTACTGGATGACTCACGGTTATCATTTTGAGTGCTTCCATAGTCACTTTCTTGTCATTTGGACATATTTCAAACAGCTTCCCATACTCGCCTTCCTTCTTGGCCATCTTGAATACACAGTGGGCTGAGAACCAAGCTAAGTGTTCACCAGTAGAGAACGAATTAAGTCAAGTATGGCAACATGACATAGGTAGCAAATAAAAATGCAAAATATACTTCAATAATCATCGGAAAAATATTAATTAAAGCAACAAGATATTTTTGTCCATCAGCATAGCAAATACTAAAAAGTGTAATGTTATTTAAGGTTGTTGACGATACGGCAAATAAGCACTCCCCTACACTAATGGTGGGGGTATCAATTGATACAAACATTTTGGAGGGCAATTTGTTAGATGCATCAAAATTTAAGATGTATATAACATTTGACCCATCAATTCCACTTCTAAAAATCTGTGCAATGGGGTCTGTTCCACGTGGACACGAGAATGTATGTGCAAAAACACAAGTGTTAGTTGATGAAGCAGAGAAATTAGAGCCTTTGTGCATTGCCAGTGGGAATGTAAAATGGTACAACCACTATAAAAAACAGTGTGGCAGTTCCTCAAAACACGAAACATAGAATTATCATATGATCTATGATCGTATGATTCCACTTTTGGGTACACACCCAAAAGAACTGAAAACAAAGATTTGGACAGATATTTGTGCACCAGCCACCAAGGTCCATACAGCATTATTCACAAGAACCAAAAGTTGGAAACGGTCAGGTGCGGTGGCTCACCCCTGTAATCCCAGCACTTTGGGAAGCCAAGGCGGGTGGATCACCTGAGGTCGGGAGTTCGAGACCAGCCTGGCCAACATGGTAAAACCCCGTCTCTACTAAAAATACAAAAAAATTAGCCAGGCATGGTAGTGCATGCCTGTAGTCCAGGTTATCACTTGAACCCAGGAGGTGGAGGTTGCAGTGAGCTACAATCGTGCCACTGCACTCCAGCCTGGGTGACAGAGCAAGACTCCACCTCAAAAAAACAAAACAAAACAAAAAGTTGGAAAAAACTCAAATGTTCACCAATGGATTAAATATATAAAACACATACAATGGAATTATTCAGCCTTTAAAAAGGTAGGAAATTCTACAGTATGCTATAACATGGATAAACCTTTAGGACTGATATAGTTACCTGTCCCACTCAAATCTCATGTTGAAATGTAATCCTCTCACCAAAAAAGAAATGAGATCCCTAATGTTGGAGGTGGGGCCAGGTCGGGGGGGTGATTAGATTATGAAAACAGTTTATCATGAATGCTTTAGCACCATCCCCTTGGTGCTATCTGTGTGACAGAGAGTGAATTCTCCTGAGATCTGGTTGTTTAAAAGTGTGTGGCACCTCCCCTCCCTCTCTCACTCTCTCTTTTACTCCTGCTTTCTCCCTGTGATGTGCCTGCTCCCCCTTTGCCTTCCAGATTATTGGAAGCTTCCTGAGGCCTTCTCGGAAGCAGTGGCTGCCATGCTTCCTGTATAGCCTACAGAACCATGAGCCAGAAACATCTCTTCTCTTATGACTTACCCAGTCGTAGGTATTTCTTCATAGCAATGAAAGAATGGCCTAATACAAGGACATTATGCTAGGTGGAATAAGCCAGTTACACACACAGACACACAGACACACACAAAACACCAATACTGTATGATTTTTTTTATATGAGGTACTAGAGTAGTCAAAATCATAAAGACAGAAAGTAGAATGGTGGTGGCCAGGAATGGGCAGGAAAATGAAGGGAAGTTAGTGTTTAAGAGAGTCCAATTTGGGAAGATGAAAATGTTCTGGGGTGGATGGTAGTGATGCTTGCACATCATAAAGGTACTTTATTTTATTTTATTTATTTATTTTTTTATTATTATTTCATTTTGAGACAGTCTCTCTCTCTCTGTCGCCCAGCCTGGAGTGCAATGGCACAATCTCAGCTAACTGCAACCTACACCTCCCGGGTTCAAAAGATTTACCTGTCTCAGCCTCCCGAGTAGCTGGGATTACAGGCACATGCCACCATGCCCGGCTAAATTTTTTTTTTTTTTTTAGTGGAGACGAGGTTTCGCTGTGTTGTCCAGGCTGGTTTCGAACTCCTAAACTCAGGCAATCCACCTGCCTCAGCCTTCCAAAGTGCTAGGATTACAGGTGTAAGCCACTGTGCCCGGCCTATTTATTTATTTATTTATTTATTGAGATGGAGTCTCACTCTGTCACCCACGCTGGAGTGCAGTAGCACAATCTTGGCTCACTGCAACCTCCACCTCCCATGTTTAAGAAACTCTCCTGTCTCAGCCTTCTGAGTAGCTGGGACTACAGGCGCACACTACCACACCCGGCTAATCTTTGCATTTTTAGTAGAGACGGGGTTTCACCATATTGATCAGGTGGTCTTTTTTTTTTTTTTTTTTTTTTTTTTTGAGACGGAGTCTGGCTCTGTGGCCCAGGCTGGAGTGCAGTGGCCGGATCTCAGCTCACTGCAAGCTCCGCCTCCCGGGTTTACGCCATTCTCCTGCCTCAGCCTCCCGAGTAGCTGGGACTACAGGCGCCCGCCATCTCGCCCGGCTAGTTTTTTGTATTTTTTTAGTAGAGACGGGGTTTCACCGGGTTAGCCAGGATGGTCTCGATCTCCTGACATCGTGATCCGCCCGTCTCGGCCTCCCAAAGTGCTGGGATTACAGGCTTGAGCCACCGCGCCCGTCCAGATCAGGTGGTCTTAAACTCCTGACCTCAGGTGATCCACCTGCCTCAGCCTCCCAAAGTGCTGGGATTACAAGCGTGAGCCACCGCACCCAGCACTATGTTGTTTCTTTTTTTCTTTTTAGACGGAGTCTCGCTCTGTCGCCCAGGCTGGAGTGCAGTGGCATGATCTCAGCTCACTGCAAACTCCGCCTCCCAGGTTCAAGCAATTCGCCTGCCTCAGCCTCCTGAGTAACTGGGATTACAAGTGCACGCCACCAGGCCCGGCTAAGTTTTGTATTTTTAGTAGAGACGGGTTTCACCATGTTGGTCAGGCTGGTCTTGAACTCCAGACCTTGTGATCTGTTTGCCTCGGCCTCCCTAAGTGCTGGGATTACAGGTGTGAGCCACCACGCCTGGCCTTTTTTTTTTTTTTTTTTTTTTTTTTTTTGCGACAGTTTCATTCTTGTTGCCCAGGCTGGAGTGCAGTGGCAGGATCTCAGCTCACTGCAGCCTCCACCTCCCGGTTCAAGTGATTCTCCTGCCTCAGCCTCCCAAGTAGCTGGGATCACAGGCACGTGCCACCATGCCTGCTAATTTTTGTATTTTTAGTAGAGACTAGGTTTGACCATGTTGGCCAGGCTGGTCTCAAACTCCTGAGCTCAGCTGATTCACCCGTCTTGGCTTCCCAAAGTGCTGGGATTACAGGTGTGAGCCAACATGCCTGGCCATGAATGTACTTTAAAATGGTTAAAATGCATCCAGCGAAAGTTTACTATCCAGAATCTGTAAGGAACTTAAAGAATTCAACAAGCAAAAAACAACCTCATTAAAAAGTAGGCAAAGGACATGAACATACACTCTCAAACGAAGATATACAAGCAGCCAACAAACATAGGAGAAAATGCTCAGCATCACTAATCGTCAGAGAAATGCAAATCAAAGCCACAAGGAGATACTATCCCACTCCAGTCAGAATGGCTACTATGAAAAAGTACAGGGCCGGGCACGGTAACTCACACCTGTAATCCCAGCACTTTGGGAGGCCGAGGCAGGCGGATCACCTGAGGGCAGGAGTTCAAGACCAGCCTGGTTAACATGGGGAAAAAAAGACACATGTATTTATATGTTCATCACAGCACTATTCACTATAGCAAAGACATGGACACAACTTAGGTGCCCATCAATGGAGGACTGGATAAAGAAAATGTGGTATATATATACCAGGGAATACTACACAGTCATAAAAGAGAACAAAATCATATCCTTTGCAGTGATATGGATGCAGCTGGAGGCCGTTATGCTAAGTGAATTCATGCAGGAACAGAAAACCAAATACTGCAGTTTCTTACATATAAGCAGGAGCTAAACAAGCACACATAGACATGAAGATGGGAAAAATAAACACTGGAGACTACTAGAGGAGGGAGAGAACAAGGAGGGTGAGGGCTGAAAAACTACCTGTTGGCCATTATGCTCACGCGTGGGTGATGGGATCCTTTGTGCCTCAAACCTCAGCATCATACAACATACTCATGTAACCAACTTGCACATGTACCTCTGAATCTAAAATAAAAGTTGAAATTATAAATAAATAAATAATGACATGGTTAAAATGGTAAATTTCTTTTTTTTTCTTTTTTTTCTTTTTTTTTTTTTTTTTTTTTGAGACGGAGTCTTGCTCCGTTGCCCAGGCTGGAATGCAGTGGCACAATCTCGGCTCACTGCAACTTCTGCCTCCCGGGTTCAAGTGATTCTCCTGTCTCAGCCTCCCGAGTAGCTGAGATCACAGGTGCACACCACCACGCCCGGCTATTTTTGTATTTTTAGTACAGATGGGGCTTCACCATGTTGGCCAGGCTGGTCTTGAACTCTTGTCCTCAGGCGATCTCCCCACCTTGGCCTCCCAAAGTACTGGAATTACAGGCATGAGCCGCCGCACCCAGCCTAAAATGATAAATTTCATGTCAAGTATATTTTACCATAATTTAAAAAAAATTGATACTACACCAAAGAATGTTACTTTTAAACAGAACTTTGATGATCTGGGAATATTTTTCTTCTAATTGCAGGTTCAACACTATGTACAAAAAGAAAATGAACGATATTGGAAATCGGGTCTCGAAATAAACAGAATGTTACTGGGTTTGTCTGTCTTTTTTCACTGTTTCTCCTATTCATATTCATTTCCATAAAAATACAAACAGAACTCTACTAATGTTTATTAAACAGTTAATAATTTATAAACTAGACACTGTGATAACTATGCTCTTCACAAAGCTGACAGATTATGAGGATTCAATAAGATAATACATATAAGGCTAGGCACAGTGGCTCACACCTGTAATCCAGCACTTTGGGAGGCCCAGGTGGGCGGATTGCCTGAGGCCAGGAGTTGGAGACCAGCCTGGCCAACATAGCAAAATCCTGTCTCTACTAAAAATACAAAAATTAGCTGGGCGAGGACAGGCGTGGTGGCTCACGCCTGTAATCCTAGCACTTCAGGAGGCCAAGCGGATGGGTCACCTGAGATCAGTAGTTCGAGACCAGCCTGCCAATATGGTGAAACTCCTAAAATACAAAAATTAGCCAGGCGTGGTGGTGGGTGCCTATAATCCCAGCTACTCAGGAGGCTGAGGCAGGAGAATCGCTTGAACCTGGGGGCAGATGTTGCAGTGAGCCAAGATCACGCTGCTGCACTCCAGCCTGGGAGACAAAGCAAAACACTGTCTCCAAAATAATAATAATAATAATAACAACATGTACAAAGTGCTTTGCACAATTAATTAGGTATTGTTATTTTCATCTCACTTAATTATCAAAACATTCCTATGACATTGTTATAACAATATGACTGTTATCCCCATTCTGCAGGCAAAAAAAAAAAAAAAAAAAAAAAACAGGCTCAGAGAAGTTAAGTAATTTTTCCATGTTCACACAGCATATGGCAGAGTTGAGGCTAAAAGGCAAGCTGTCAGAGTCCAATGTCTACATGCTTGACCACTATGCTGAAAACATTTTGTCAAATCTTTGATTTCCTGAGAATATCCTAACCATTGATAAACGTGCACCAAAGCAAGTTTTAATTAATTTTTTAAATAAGAAAATATTATTGGCCAAGGGCAGTGGCTCATGCCTGTAATCCTAACACTTTGGGAGGCCAAGGAGGGTGGATTGCCTGAGCTCAGGAGTTTCAGACCAGCCTGAACAACATGGCAAAACTCCATCTCTACAAAAAATGTAAAATAAAAAAAATTTTAAAAAAACAGCCAGGCGTGGTGGCACATGCCTATAGTCCCAGCTACTTAGGAGGCTGAGGTGGGAGGATCACTTAAGTCTGGGAGGTGGAGGCTGCCGTGAGCTGTGTTCGTGCTACTGCACTCCAACCCAGGTGACAGAGTGAGACTTTCTCTCTCTCTTTCTCTCTCTCTCTCTCTACATATATATATGTATATGTTATTTACTAGCTCATTACTGTAGTCACATATAGTATATATTACTATCTTCAAAGTATTAAATGATATATTCAAAATAACATGGTTCCTGGCTATGTGTGGCGGCTCATGACTGTAATCCCAAAACTTTGGGAGGCTGAGGCAGGGGGATCACCTGAGGTCAGTTAAAAATACAAAATACAAAAATTAGCCCGGCATGGTGGTGGGCGCCTGTAATCCCAGCTACTCGGGGGAGGCTGAGGCAGGAGAATCGCTTGAATCCAGGAGGTGGAGGTTACAGTGAGCTGAGATGGCGCCATTGCACTCCAGCCTGGGCAACAAGAGAGAAACTCCATCTCAAAAAAATAATAGTAATAACATGGTTGCAAAGTGCATTATTTAAAAGACCCTGCAATCCTATCCTTCCCCAGCCTATCTTTCATGTCCTGCTCTCCAGAGGCAGCCACCCTCAAACCTTATACCTTTTCACCTGGTACTTACCGCCATGCTTCTAAATAAGAAAGTTATACTGCAATTTCTTGACATCAATTTTTTTTTTTTTTTTTAAGACAGTCTTGCTCTGTCACCCTGGCTGGAGCAGTGGTGCAATCTCAGCTCACTGCAACCTCTGCCTCTCGAACTCAAGCAATTCTCCTGCCTCAGCCTCCCGGGTAGCTGAGATTACCAGTTGTGCACCATGCCTGGTCTATTTTCACTTTTTAGAAATGGGAGTATGCTCTTGTTTTTTCCATTTAGGAATGCACAGTGGATCTAGTTTCAAGCTTGCTTCCTTTTAACTGTTTAATTCCCCTATCGATGTCCATCAAAATTGTTTCAAGTTTTCCCCCCAAAAATTTGCAGAGTACTAACTTCCTTTTGCAGTTTAAGTCCTGGTTACAACAACCTTGAAGAGTGACAGGTCTACCCCTTATTAAATCATCTGAGCCAGGTGCAGTGGCTCGCACCTACAATCCCAGCATTTTGGGAAGCCAAGGTGGGAGGCTCACTTGAGGCCAGGAGTTCCAGACCAGCCTGGGCAACATAGGGAGACCCTGTCTCTACAAGAACTTTTTTAAAAACAGCTAGGTGTGGTGGTGCATGCCTGTAGTTCCAGCTACTCAAGAGGCTGAGGTGAAAGGATCACATGAGCCCTAGAGTGTGAGGCTGCAGTGAGCTATGATTGCACCACTGCACCCATTGTGACAGTATGGGTGACAGAATGAGACCCTGTGTCAAAAAAATAACAACAACAACAACAAAAAAAACCATAAGTGCAACCATCTCTTCTATCCCAAATTTTCCCCTTGTCTATTGCCTACAGGATAGATTCAAATCAAACTGCTCAGCCTAGCGTACAAGGTTGTTCAGAATCTGGCCCAAAAAGCCTTGCATTGTGATAATCTACACATACATCCAACAACCCACTCTTCACTCAACCCTATTAGTCTTTAGACTTTCACATGCACCAGCCTGTCTTGAATCTGGATCTTCCAACACACTCTCCTCTTGTCTGGACAACTTTCTCTACTCCCTCATCACCAGGCTAAATTCTACTCATTCTTCAAGTCTCCACTGAAATATCACTTCCCCAGGGTCTTCCTTGACTTTCCTTCACCCTCATTCATGCATCTTCACACTTGTAATTAATTACTCAATGTGTGTTTTGTCTGCAATTCTCCATGCAGACAAAAGAAGGGTCTGTCTTCTTTACCCGCTATATCCCTAGGGCAATGTGTCATAGTGGGTGGCACATTGCAGATGTCAATAATTTTTTTTTGCTGAACCAGTGATGCCGAGTTACTCATTGGGAAATTTGACTGCTTCTAGATAATACCCAAGCACGTAGGTGAAGTCTCATGTTGAATATTTGGTTCCAGTAACAATGATAAGAAAGACACAAATCACCAAAATCAAAGTCTTCTAGTTTCTTTCTCAAAAGTGCCTTATACATTTTAAGAGTTGCAATTTTTTTCTCATGTGTATTAATTTATTTGTGGCTCTATCATTGTCAACCTATTTAAATGAGTCTTTTATAATCCAGTTATCTGAAGTAATTGAGATCTGATGTTTATTTCTACTGCCTTTTGTTCATGGTGGAGTGTTTCCTTGTGTGCTTTGTAATTTCAAACGTGTAGATCTCTACCTGTGGGAATCCCACACATCTAGGCTGAAGCTTTGTCATTCCCGAGTTTGTGTTTAGTTAATTTCTTGGCTTGGGTTTTCCATAGTATAAATTTGAACTCCAAATCTATGCGAGTATAGTCTTGTTTTCTCATTCTAAAATATTTAATTAACAAATAAAGGTTGGCTGGGTGTGGTACCTCACGTTTGTAATCCCAGTACTTTGGGAGGCTGAGGCAGGGGGATCGCTTGAGCCCAGGAGTTTCAGACCAGCCTGAGCAATATAGTGAGACCTCACTTTGTCACCCAGGCCGGAGTGCAATGACGCAATATTGGCTCACTGCAACCTCTGCCTCATGGATTCAAGCAATTCTCATGCCTCACCCTCCCAAGTAGCTGAGATTACGGGAATGTGCCACTATATCTGGCTAATTTTTGTATTTTTAGTAGAGACAGAGTTTTGCCATGTTGGACAGCCTGGTCTTGAACTCCTGACCTCAAGTGATCCACCCTCCTTGGCCTCCCAAAGTGCTGGGATTACAGGCGTGAGCCACTGCGCCCAGGCAAAAAGAAAAAATAAATTAGCTAGGCATAGTGGCAGACACCTGTGTCTCAGCTACTCGGGAGGCTGAGGTAGGAGGATCACCTGAACCCAGGAGGCAGAGGTTGCAATGAGCTGAGATCTCACCATGGCACTACAATCTGGGTGACAGAGACCCTGTCTCAAAAACACACACACACACACACACACAAAAACACAAAAAACAACAAATAAAGATCGTACATACATATTCAAGGCATACAACATGATGATTTGATGTATGTATATGATATAAAATGATTGTCACAATCAAATTAATTAACACATCCCTCACGGGCCATGGTGCACATTAGATGTCCAGAACTTGCTCGATTTATAACTGAGAGTACAATCATGTTGTGACAAACGTAGAGGGGGAGTTTTCTCCATGTAGGACCCAGAATAAGACAGATAAGCCTCCTTGTCATCTCCCTACACTGGGTGGACAGATTTTTACGACAATTTTCCTTAAGGGTGTAACTCTTTGAGGGTTCTTACTTGTGTGGAGGTTGTAGTTCCAGTTCCACCAAAGCCTTGTCCCCTCCCTTTAGGAACCTTTGAAACTCAAACCCCGGCCGGGCGCGGTGGCTAACGCCTGTAATCCCAGCACTTTGGGAGGCCAAGGCAGGCAGATCATGAGGTCAGGAGATCGAGACCTTCCTAGCTAACACGGTGAAACCATGTCTCTACTAAAAATACAAAAAAATTAGACGGGTGTGGTGGCGGGCACCTGTAGTCCCAGCTACTCGGGAGGCTGAGGCAGGAGAATAGCGTGAACCCAGGAGGCGGAGCTTGCAGTGAGCCAGAGATTGCACCACTGCACTCCAGCCTGGGCGACAGAGCGCGACTCTGTCTTAAAAAACAAAACAAAACAAAACAAAAGACTCAAACCCCTTTCACCTCCATAAAGACCTACTTCATCCTCACAATTCTGTTTCTGTTTGTTTGTTTGCTTGTAGAGACAGAGTCTCCTGTCACCTAGGCTGGTGTGCAGTGTTGCGATCATACCTCACCGCAGCCTCAACCTTCTTAGGCTTAAGTGATCCTCCTGCCTCAGCCTCCTGAAAGTTGAGACTAATTTTTTTCAAAATGTTTTTGTAGAGACAGGGTCTGGCTATGTTGCCCAGGCTGGTCTTGAACTCCTGGGCCAAGAGATCCTCCCAGCCCTGCTTCCCAAAGTGCAGGCATTATAGGCGTGAACCACCGCACACAACCCAGCTCTGGTTTTCATATCCTCTTTTTCTGATTCCTGAGGATTGTCCCCATTTTCTGGCATTTAAGAGTGTGTTTGCTATATCTGGCCGGGCATGGTGGCTCACACCTGTAATCCCAGCACTTTGGGAGGCCGAGGTGGGTGGATCATTTGAGGTCAGGAGTTCAAGACCAGCCTGGCCAACATGATGAAACCCCATCTCTACTAAAAATATAAAAATTCACCAGGTGTGGTTGTGCACACCTGTAATCCCAGCTATTAGGGAGGCTGATGCAGGAGAACTGCTTGAACCCTGGAGGTAGAAGCTGCAGTGAGCCGAGATCACACCACGGCACTCCACCCTGGGTGACAGAGCAAGACTCCATCTCAAAAATAAAAATAAAATAAAAGTGTGTTTGCTCTATTTTATCCAGCATTTGTAGATGATTATTGGTATGAAAGTTTTTCGATTATCTGGCTCAAAATATTGCCAAAAATAGAAACCCAGTAGACTAATTTTTAGGCTTCTCTTCATTCTGTGTTCATGAGTCTATTTTTACAAAATGTCACTTTGTTCTCCTCTTATTTTCTATATATCTACCACTTTTCTCCTCTTATATTTACAAGTTACATTACAGAATGAAATGCCCATGCTAATCATATTCCTTGTATAAACTATTCTTTCTTCCCCCTTCATATTTGGTTATCATTACTGGTTTATTTCATCTTTTCCTAACAATACTTTTATGTAATTTCTAGTAAACAGGCACCTAATATAGCTTGTATTTGCTCTGCTAAAATTGCCTTTTTTTTCGAAGAAAATACTATCCCAATCTTGCATGTTAAAAAAATACATATACTGGCTGAGCACAGTGGGTCACGCCTGTAATCTCAGCACTTTGGGAGGCCGAGGTGGGTGGATCACCTGAGGTCAGGAGTTCGAGACCAGCCTGACCAACATGGTGAAACCCTGTCTCTACCAAATACAAAAAATTAGCCAGGCGTGGTGGTGTATGCCTGTAATCCCAACTACTTGGGAGGCTGAGGCAGGAGAATCGCTTGAACCTGGGAGGCGGAGGTTGTAGTGAACCAAGATTGCGCCACTGTACTCCAACCTGGGCAACAGAGCGAGACACCATCTCAAAAAAATATATATATATACATATATATATATATACACACACACACACACACATTGACATCAACAAAACTGCTAGCAGTGTTTCCATGATACCGTTGTCAAAATGCTGGCAAACTTGGTAGCACTAGGTAGCTAAGTCTTTAAAAATTCAATACCAGTATTGCAAGTCATATTTACAATTCTTTTTAATTTTATTTTTTGAGATAGAATTTCATATGTCGCCCAGGCGCAATCTCGGTTCACTGCAGCCTCCCAGTCCAGAGTTCAAGTGATTCCCCTGCCTCAGCCTCCCGAGTAGTTGGGATTACAGTAGCTGGTATTACAGGCATGCACCACCATGCCCGGCCAGTTTTTGTATTTTTAGTAGCAATTGGGTTTCAACATGTTTCCCAGGCTGGTCTGGAACTCCTGGCCTCAAGAGATCCACCCACCCCGGCCTCCCAAAGTGCTGGGATTATAGGCATGAGCCACCGCGCCAGACCACAAGTCATATTTATAATTCTAATGAAAATTTTGACTTGCTTAAAACTTTCTTTTGGGCCTAGATAAGTTTCTTTTGCTCTTAGATCTAAGAATGTATGCATATAAGTATTTCTATTGTTATATATCAAGTGTACTTCATACAGATCGTATTTGCAGTCTCAGAGTGCAACAGTAGAGCACCCAGTTATTAACACTGCACATTCTTACACATAGCTTACTTGGAATTTCTCATTTACATGACACCAAGTGAAAATTAGTTAAGTACTGCAGTGACTGCTTTTGTTACTGCTATCATCAAAGTTACACATTAACTAACTTACAAAGAAATTCCTCTTCATGACAGAAACACTTGCAGCTGAAACAGTTTGTAAGTGCATCTATAAAGCTTTTTCAAAAGGACCTTAAAAAAAAACTTCCTTATGTTATGTCAGTTTGGGTCAATTAACATTCTACAATCTACCTGCTTTATATATACAGAGAGAGAGACTCGCTTTGCCGCCCAGGCTAGAGCGCAGTGGCACAATCTCAGCTCACTGCAACCTCCATCTCCGGGGTTCAAGCAATTCTCAAACCTCAGCCTTCCAAGTAGCTGGGTTTATAGGCATGTGCCACTATGCCTGGCTAATTTTTGTATTTTTAGTAGAGACAGGGCTTCACCATGTTGCCCAGGCTTGTCTCAAACTCCTGACCTCCAGTGATCTGCCCACCTCAGCCTCCCAAAGTGCAGGGACTACGAGAGTGAGCCACCTCACCTGGCCACCTACCTGCCTTCTTTTCTCAACCTCCAAAAACTTTTAAGAGTTTATAAATCCCAATTTTAAGAATTTAGAAAATTGCCATTTAAATCAGTCATTTATTGCTACATAACAGACCACATCTAAAGACAATAGTTTAAAAATAAAAATTAATTTATGCTATTTTATATTTATTAAGGGACAGGGTCTTGCTCTGTTACTCAGGCTGGAGTGCAGTGGTTCAATCATAGCTCACTCCAGACTCTTAACTCCTTGCCTCAAGTGATCGTCCCACCTCAGCCTTTCAAGTAGCTGGGACTACAGGGATGCCATTATGCCTGGCTAATTTTTGTTACTTTTTGTAGAGACAGGTTCTCACTATGTCACCCAGGCTGGAACAACTGTTTTACTTGCTCATAAGTCTGTGGGTCTGGGACTCTGGCTGAGCTCAGAGGGGCAGTTCTGTGCTGATATGGTTTGGCTGTGTCCGCACCTAAATCTCATCTTGAATTGTAGCTCTCATAATTCCCACAGGTGGTGGGAGGGACCCAGTGGGAGATAATTGAATCATGGGGCAGTTTCCCCCATACTGTTCTTGTGGTAGTGAATAAGTATTACAAGATCTGATGGTTTTGTGCGGGGAAACTCCTTTTGCTCAGTTCTCATTCTCTCTTGCCTGCAGCCATGTAAGTCGTGCCTTTGCTCCTCCTTGCCTTCCACCATGATTGTGAGGCCTCCCTAGCATGTGGAACTGTGAGTCCCTTAAACCTCTTTCCTGTATGAGTTACCCAGTCTCTGGTATGTCTTTATCAGCAGTATGAGAACAGACTAATACCTGTGTTCCACATGGTGTCAGCTCTAGTGGTTTCCTGTGGGGTTGGCAGATCCAAGATGGCCTTGCACGGCTGTCACTTCAGCTGAATTGGCTCCAACGACTGGGCACTGGTGAAGATAGCTGGGCTTCTTTTCTTGTGAAGTTGGCTGGACTTCCTCATGAGTTTGGAGCCTGGGTTCTGGCTGTTATCTGGGTTCCTCGGGTCCCCTTTACTTCACCTGTTTCCCCAGTAGGATGGCATGGACGTTCTCACAGGGCAGACGGCATTTCCTAAAGTAGAAACTTCCAGACCTCAGCTTGGAAGTCCTAGAATAGCAACAGCGTTTTCACTGCAATCCACCAGCCAAAGCAAGTCAAAGGCCGGCCCAGATTCAAGGAGTGAAGAAACAGATTTCACCTCTTGAGAGAAAAAACTGCACGCACCCACTGGGATAAAGGAATTGTTGGCAGCCCTCTTTGTAGACCTATCTACCACAGTTACTTTCCCCCAATAAGACAGCAGCCATTCTATTAAAAAGTTGCTACCAATCAAAGGGGATGTTTACTAACTATAGTTTAGTACTTTTTTTTTTTTTTTTTTGAGACAGAGTTTCGCTCTTTTGTCCAGGCTATAGTGCAGTGGCACGATCTCAGCTCACTGCAACCTCTACTCCCCAGGTTCAAGCAATTCTCCTGCCTCAGCCTCCCAAGTAGCTGGGATTATAGGTGCCCATCAACATGCTGGGCTAATTTTTTTTTTTCTTTTTGTATTTTTAGTAGAGACGGGGTTTCACGATGTTGGCCAGGCTGGTCTGGAACTCCTGACCTCAGGTGATCCACCCACCTCAGCCTCCCAGAGTGCTAGGATTACAGGCCTGAGCCACCGCGCCTGGCCAGTTTATATTACTTTGACTAAAGAGATGTCAAGGTACTTTCCCGATAAAAAATATATTTAGAGCGGTGTTCGAATGTCACTGTCATTTTTTAACGCTTACAATTTTAAGTGAGAAGGAGCAATCTCAATTAATGTTAAAGCTTAAGCTAAATTCTCCTAGTCTTTAGTATCTGAGGGGTTACCTTTAGTTTATTACCTCTGTGTGTGTCTTCTGCCTGGTGGTCACTTAGGAATGTGGAAGACATGAATAAGTTATCTTGTTTTTTTGTTTGTTTGTTTGTTTTTTGAGACAGGGTCTTGCTCTGTTGCCCAGGCTGGAGTTCAATCACAGCTTACTGTAGCATTGACCTCCTGAGCTCAAGCATTCCTCCTGCCTCTGCCTCCCAGGTAGCTAAGACCACAGGCAAGTACCACCACGCCTGGCTAATTTTTAATTTTTTGTAGAGATGAGGTCTCACCTTGTTGCTCAGGCTGATCTGGAACTCCTGGGCTCAAGCCCTCCTCCCACCTTGGCCTCCCAAAGTGCTAGGATTACAGGCGTGAGCCACCGTGCCCAGCCTGTTTTCTCATTCTCATAATACCATATTGCCGACTTGGAATAACTTTCTAATCCCACTAATTGTTTTTAAAGAAATAACACAATTTTGATTTCGCAAATTTTATCACACCAAGTTCCCCACAGTTGGGTACACCAAGATCTTACCATTGAAACCCTTCCTGGTGTTAAGCAGATGGATAATTTTGAAATATGTACGTATGGAATTAAGTTCTGTGACTATCCAAATATGCCAACTTCTTCCATGGCATTTGGAATTATGCAATAGAAAATGTTTTCAGTGATGCCCTTTTATGTGTTAATTTTGCAAAATTTATTCCAATTATAATTTCAAATCACCTGAGCAACAGAAGAAAATTAGAAGTTGTATCAAAACCAAGAACTTATTCGAGTTTAGCATTAAGGAAAGATTTTTAATTAATTAATTGGCTCAAACTGACGATAACCCATATTCAACAAGCCAGTTCCGGTTGACATTTCCCAAAATATGACATATTGAGTATGTTATTTTTGTCCAATATCTCTTAAATTAAGAAAAAAAACGAAAGCAGAGGATATGAAATGATTTACTCTCATGCAACTCAGGAAACTTACTCTTTTAAGAAAGAAATTTGCTTTTGTTCAAACTTGTACTTTAAATGATCTTTACATTTCAAGACCTAATAAACAAAAACTAGCTGAGTGTGGTGATACGTGCCTGTAGTCCCAGCTACTTGGGAGGCTAAGGTGGGAGGATGGAGCAAGACTGGGAGATGGTACCACCACTGCACTCCAGCCTGGGTGACAGAGCAAGACTCTGTCGCAAAAAAAAAAAAGAAAAAGAAAAAGATTTCAAGACTTTTTCATGACACAATTGTCCAATCCTCATATTAATGAATGTGCCAGGTATTTTAATTTCCTGCAGATCTGCCAAGTTGCTTCAGTTCAGAGCAAGACTTACTCTAAGGCGCTTCTCATTTAAAAGAATTCTCTTAAAGCATTTTTTAAAATATATTTTGATAGTCTATATTTGAACCCCCAAAAATATCTTCAAGCTCAAAAATTCTCCTCTATATTGACTTGGGGCAACGTTGGTGTCTCAATTTTGTTTTCTTTTCTTTATTATTATTTTTATTTTTTTTTTAATAGAGATGAAGTTTTGCCATGTGGCCCAGGCCGGTCTTGAACTCCTGGGCTCAAGCAGTTCACCCACTTTGGCCTCCCAAAATCTGGGATTACAGGTGTGCAGCACCATGCCTGGCCCAATTTTCTTTTTTTTTTTTTTTCTTTTTCTTTTTTTTGAGAGGGAGTCTTGCTCTGTCACCCAGGCTGGAGTGCAATGGTGTAATCTTGGCTCACTGCAACCTTCGCCTCCCAGGTTCAAGTGATTCTCCTGCTGCAGCCCCCCGAGTAGCTGGGATTATAGGCGTGCACCACCACACCCGGCTAATTTTTGTATTTTTAGTAGAGGTAGGGTTTCACCATGTTGGCCAGACTGGTCTCGAACTCCTGACCTCAGGTGATCCGCCTGCCTTGGCCTCCCAAAGTGCGGGGATTGCAGGCATGAGCCACCGCGGCCTGGCCCAATTTTCAATGCTTACTCTCTTGCTGTAATTTCAGCATTGCATTTTTTTAAAATGTACATTTTCGGGGCCAGGTATGGGATTATATGCCTATAATCCCAGCACTTTGGGAGGCTGAGGGGGGGCGGATCACTTGAGGTCAGGAGTTCAAGACCAGGTTGGCCAACATGTTGAAACCTCATCTCTACTGAAAAATACAAAAATTAGCCAGGCATGGTGGTGCACAATTGTAATCCCAGCTACTTGGAAGGCTGAGGCAGGAGAATCACTTGAACCTGGGAGGTAGAGGTTGCAGTGAGCCGAGACTGCACCACTGCACTCCAGCCTGGATGACAGAGACTCCATCTCAAAAAAATAAAAATTAAAGTATGTATTTTAAAAATCACATTGCCTGGCCGGGTACAGTGGCTCACATCTGTAATGCCAGCACTTTGGGAGACTGAGACAGGTGGATCTCTTGAGCCCAAGAGTTCAAGACCAGCCTGGGCAGTATGGTGAAACCCTGTCTCTACAAAAAATACCAAAATATTAGCCGGGCATGGTGGCATGTACCTGTGGTCCCAGCTACTCGAGAGGCTGAGGTGAAAGGATTGCTTGAGGCCAGGAGGCAGAGGTTGCAGTGAGCTGAAATAGAGCCACTGCACTCCAGCCTGGGCAAGAGTGAGACCCTGTCTCAAAAAATAAAAATCATATTGCCATTAAACTTGGGCTAAATGCTTTGAAAGAGTGAGTTTAGGGGAACTGGAGGAATGGGACAAAATGTCTATAAACAGCCATGCTTTGTGTAGCATCTACTATATAATAAACTGTTGTGTAACTCTGCCATGCAACATAAATAATGCTAGTGATTTGCATTTTCTTATTACTTGGCATTCTCGAATAAATTCTACAGTTTTTTGCCAATATTGAGGTCTATTTCTCACTTCCTTACATCCCCCAGGGTCCCTAGTATGATGGCAGAGGGGCAATAAATTGTCCCCTTGTTGTGCACACAGAGCTTACAATAGGTATGCACCCAACTGCTTTGTCATCTCTGCATTTCCTTTTTTAATTTACTTTTATTTTATTATTTTTTTGGAGACGGAGTCTCACTCTGTCGCCCAGGCTGGAGTGCAATGACATGATCTCAGCTCACTGCAGCCTCTGCTTCCCGGTTTCAAGTGCTTCCTCCACCCCAGCCTCCTGAGTAGCTGGGATCACAGGCGCCCACGATCACGCCCGGCTAATTTTTGTATTTTTGTAGCGACAGGGTTTCACCATGACGGACAGGCTGGTCTTGAACTCCTGACCTCAGGTGATCCACCCGCCTCGGCCTCCCAAAGTGTTGGGATAACAGGCGTGAGCCACTGCGCCCAGCACATCTCTGCATTTTTAGTGTCACAAACCCAAAAGCTGTGTGGTCCCAGGCTGGACCACTGCCAAACACAGCCAGGATAATGTAAGTACACTTTGACCACATCCTTATTAACACCTTTTTATCTTTCTCAGTCCCCATGACTTTGGGGTTTCTAGCCTAGGGCAATTACATGGGATTCCATGTAGGGAAAATAAGGGAAAATTTCAAAATAAATCTTTTTTAAATGTTACCGGCTTAGAGGACCTATTATTAGTGTGACAGAATAAAATGGTTGAGAAATTAACTAAACATTAATATTTACTGCTGAAGACTCAATACAAAAGACTAAGGAGGATTTTTCCCCCCAAGCAATTAAGCCTTAGAGTTCTGGAATATTGGGCTTGCCTAGTCCAGGGGAACTTGAATGCCTAGAAACTTTGGGACTTAAAGTTGAATTGTCAAAACGCCAGGCCCTTCGAGGGGACGCGGTGGGAGTGTTGTATGAGAGCAGAGTGGCCCAAGTCCCTGAAGAATTCACAGTGAGGGTGTAGAACAGGCTGGAGAGGCAGGACAGCAGGATAGAGATATCAGGTTGGTGCAAAAGTAATTGCTTTTGCACCAACATAATACAATGCAGTGGTATCCAGGGTTTGGCAACTGAAGTGTGCTTACCAATTGCCTGGAGACCTTATTACAATGGAGATTTGGATTCAGGAGGTCTGGGGTGGAGCCAGAGACTGCACTTCTAACAAGCTCCCAGGTTGTGTGAAGGCTGCAGGTCCCTGAACCTTGCTTTGAGTAACAAGAGTGCAGATCACGTCCTGTCTTCATAGATCAATACTTCTCCTGGAGGCAAGGGAGGGGAGAGGTGATAAGAAGGACTTTGAAGAATGAGCACAGGGAAGTCTAAACCCCAAACTCTTGTGGCACTGGGTGCAATGACAAACGTTCTGGGTGGCTAAGTTGTACACTGAGAAAATCAACACTATTACCCACAGAGCTGCTGATCTTCAAAGGGATTGTTCCAACTGCACAAAGAGCATCTATTACAACAGACAATATAAAGAACTGAAGACCTGTAATCCCAGCACTTCGGGAGGCCGGGGCGGGTGGATCACCTGTGGTCAGGAGTTTGAGACCAGCCTGGCCAATATGGTGAAACCCTGTCTCTACTAAAAATACAAAAAAAATAGCTGGGCATAGTGGCAGACACCTGTAATCCCAGCTACTCAGGAGGCTGAGGCAGGAGAATCGCTTGAACCCGAGAGGTGGAGGTTGCAGTGAGTCGAGATGGCACCATTGCACTCCAGCCTGGGCAACAAGAGCGAAACTCCGTCTCAAAAAAAAAAAGAATTGAAGACCAGCCGGGTCCAGTGGCTCATGCCTGTGATCCCAGCACTTTGAGAGGCCAAGGCGGGAGGATTGCTTGAGCCCAGATTTCAAAACAACCAGCCTGGTCAACATGGTAAGACCTCATCTCTACAAAAACTTTAAAAATTAGTCAGATGTGGTGGCACATGCCTACAGTCTCAGCAATGCCAGAGGCTGAGGCAGGAGGATCACTTAAGCCCAGGAGGTTGAGGCCGCAGTGAGCTGTGATGGCACCATTGCATTCTATCCTGGGTAACAGAATAAGATGTTGTCACTAAAATTAAAATAATAATAATAATAATAATAATAAAAGAATTGAAGACCAAAAGCCCTTTCTCCAAATTTTCTGGCCCATTTCTACAACCACCTAGGCATCTTGAATAGCCCCAGAGAAGGGAAGAAACCCAACCCTCCACTCCCAACAGAATGAATTTCCAAACTACCTTAGCTTGAGAGAGCAACAGCGAAGGACATTAAGCCAGATATATATTAAACGTAGAAAAATAATGAAATGTGAATTTTTTTGAGCCCTGTATATGGAGCAAATTCATAGGAGTTAACCCTTCCAACCTGAAAATTAGAATCAGATTCAGGATGTGATAAATAACCATCTATTCGTTAATCAACACATGTTAGAGGATGATGAACGAAGTCCCTAAACTCTAACATGGGGGATTTGGGGTTTCTGATAAGAGAAAGTAACTGGGGGGAAGAAGACCTCAGGACTTTGAGCACTGATCAGTCGTCTAGGATTTTGCTGTGGCCATTGAAGACACTCTTCAAATTGCCCTTTGAGATGTTTTTCTCCTTCAAGTCCTCCCTCTATTTAAATATGATTTCACCAGTATAAACATGCTCAGGAGAAAAACTCAGTTTGATTTTCTTCTGCCAGCATCTTCCAAAGATAGCCTTCAATCCCATTCTCTCATAAGAAGAAGTCTTAAAAATAAATGAAGGCGGCCCAGCGTGGTGGCTCACACCTGTAATCCCCACCCTTTGGGAGGCCGAGGCGGGTGGACCACAAGATCAGGAGTTCGAGACCAGCCTGGCCAACATGGTGAAACCCCGTCTCTACTAAAAATACAAAAATTAGCCAGGTGTGGTGGTGGGTGCCTGTAATCCCAGCTACTCGGGAGGTTGAGGCAGGAGAATTGCTTGAACCTGGGAGGCAGAGGTTGCAGTGAGCTAAGATTGCGCCATGCACTCCAGCCTGGGGGACAGAGCAAGACCCCGTCTCAAAAAATAAATAAATTAAGATAAACAAAGGCAGTAAGTGCTGTGTCCAAACCCAAGCTTGTTCCAAAGCTGAGAGTAGCAAAATCCCAGGCTCCCTTTCTCTAATCCAATTTTAAGAGCAAATGCCTTGTGTTGATAATTCTCCTTGTAATGTATGATCCTGCCATCTCTACGACTTGATGTTTTATTAAATTGTTTCCAAATCTGATGGTGATTATATAAGAAAAGTTTGCACCTGTGCTAATTAATGGTACAATTCACACAGAGATGTCACCTTTACTTGCCAGTAATGTCCCAGAAGGGCTAAACCACAGGCAGAAGGGGAAAGTAAGAAGAAATGACATCTTTGCCTGATCATCTGTCTTTGACAAATTAGAAATCACAAAGTGATCTGTATAGTGTTTTTGCCTGGCCAGCAGTTTGTTTTTAATTAGTTACCAACATTTAACATTCAAGGATTTCATATAAAATCCAAATTTCACCCAGGCACCATAGCTCACACCTGTAATCGCAATGCTTTGAGAGGCCAAAGCGGGCAGATTACTTGGGCTCAGGAGTTCAACACCAGCCTGGGCAACATAGCAAGACCCCATCTCTACCAAAAATTTTTTTAATTAGCAGGGTGTGATGGTGCATGCCTTATAGTCCCAGCCACTCAGGAGGCTGACGGGGAGAATTGCTTGAGCCCAGGAGTTCAAGGCGTCAGTGAGCTAGGATTCCATCACTCCACTCCAGCCTGGGCCACAGAGTGAGGCCTTGTCTCTAAAATAATAAATAGGCTTGGTGAGGTGGCTCATGCCTGTAATCCCAGCACTTTGGGAGTCCGAGGCAGGAGAACTGCTTGAGCCCAGGAGTTCGAGACCAGCCTGGGCAGTAGAGCACAACCCTGTCCCAAAAATAAAATAAGATAAAATCCAAATTTCTGATTTTGCTTGAAAAATCCGAAGCACTGGCAATATTTGACTATCGTCCCTCATGGCAGAATAGTGGTGTGATAAACACTTGTGATACCTTCGGTCACCAGCCTTTGAACCCCTCTCCTTTATTCAAGGATGTCCCCAATTCACAAGTCTTGGTCAGAGGCAGGTGCCATTTCCCACTGTTCGAGCAATATACCCGATACTTACCAACATGCTCCAGGCTTGGCCAATTAAGCGTGTCTCCCAGGCTTATAAATGGGGTGCTAATTTTAGGAAGAATCCAGGACAAAAAAGAATTGGTGAATTATTTCTGGCAGTCGATGGTGAAAGCAAAATTCAGCTTCTAGGAACAGCAAGGGCGGTGGGGGCAGTGGTATTCCATGGTTGGCAGCAGCAACAGTTTCTTAACTGGCTTGATTTGGGGAGTAATTTTGATCACGGTTTCAGTTGCGCAGCCTATCTGCCCATTTTCCAAGCTCAGTACTCCAGTCTCTTATAATAGTGATTATATTGCTGGGTGCGGTGGCTCATGCATGTAATTCCAGCACTTTAGGAGGCCAAGGCGGGCAGATTGTCTGAGGTCAGGAGTTCAAGACCAGACTGGCCAACGTGACGAAACCCCGTCACTACTAAAAATACAAAAAATAAATAAATTAATAATAATAATAATAATTAGCTGGGCGTGGTGGCAGGCACCTGTAGTCCCAGCTACTCAGGAGGCTGAGGCAGAATTGCTTGAACCTGGGAGGCGGAGGTTGCAGTGAGCCGAGATGGTGCCACTGCACTCCAGCCTGGGTAACAGAGTGAGACTCCATCTCAGAAAAAGAAAAAAAAAAGGGCTCATACGAGCTATCCAATATTTCATTATCATATTCCCCTTCTGCTTAAATCTTATATCTAAAACTTCAGCCCCCTTGAGGCACGGCATAGCTTCCACCCAACCCTCTTCCTTAAAAGATTAACTTCCAGGCTACTTAGAGACATGTGAGTTTGCAACTCCAGCCTTTCTCTGTCTTTCTCTTTACAGTGAAAGCATTTCGGTACTTACAGAGAAAGCAAAGACCACTAGTGCAAGAATCAGCAAAGTAATGAGAAAAAGCTTCCTGAAAGCCCCTCCCATCATTTCCTCTTACATCAAAATTGGGCAGAACTGGGTCACGTGCACATCTCTTAAGCCAATCATGAGCAAGAGGTCCGGGATGGCTGTGATTGGCTTTATTTAGCACAGTAGTTCAACTGTGGCTGAATATTATAATCACCTGAGAAGCCTCTTTAACATGCCAATAGAGGCTCGGCATGGTGGCTCAGTCCTGTAATTCCAGCACTTTGGGAGGCCGAGGCGGGCAGATCACCTGAGGTCAGGAGTTCAAGACCAGCCTGGCCAACATGGTGAAGCTCCATCTCTACTAAAAATACAAAACAATTAGCCATGCATGGTGGCCAGCACCTGTAATCCCAGCTACTTGGGAGACGGAGGCAGGAGAATCGCTTGAACCTGGGAGGCGGAGGTTGCAGTGAGCCGAGATCACTCCACTGCACTCCAGCCTGGGCGACAGAGCAAGACTCCATCTCCAAAAAATAAATGAAAAAATAAATAAATAGGCTGGGCGCAGTGGCTCACGCCTGTAATCCCAGCACTTTGGGAGGCCGAGGCAGGCGGATCACGAGGTCAGGAGATCGAGACCATCTTGGCTAACACGATGAAACCCCATCTCTACTAAAAATACAAAAACAAAATTAGCCGGGCATGGTGGCGGGCGCCTGTAGTCCCAGCTACTCAGGAGGCTGAGGCAGGAGAATGACGTGAACCCGGGAGGTAGAGCTTGCAGTGAGCCGAGATGTCGCCACTGCACTCCAGCCTGGGCAACAGAGACTCCGTCTCATAAATAAATTAATTAAATAAATTAAAATGTCAATGAAGGGTCCCACTCCCAGAGGCCAAGTTTAATTGGTCTTGCTGAACTTCTGATAATGGATTTTTTTTTTTTTAAGTTCTGCAGGTGCTTTTAGTGTCAGCCAGGGCTAAAAGTCACTGATCTAGTCCAGTCCCCACCCCTGCCCATTTTACAGATGTGAATACTGAGGTCCAAAGACACGTTAAGTAACTTGCCCAAAGGCCTATACCTTTAATTAATAGCAAAAACAGAAAAAAGTAAAACCACACACACAAATTACATTTAGTAGGAAAACTTGGCTAGGCGCTATGGCTCATACTTTTAATCTCAGCACTTTGGGAGGCCAAAGTAGGAGGATCCCTTGAGGGCAGGCATTTGAGAGCAGCCCTGGCAATACAATGAGACTCCGTCTGTACGAAAAAAAAATTTTTTTAAATCATAATAATACTAGAAGAACTAGGCCAGGTGCGGTGGCTCATGCCTGTAATCCCAGAACTTTGGGAGGCTGAGGCGGGCGGATCACGAGGTCAGGAGATTGAGACCATCCTGGCTAATATGGTGAAACCCTGTCTCTACTAGAAAATACAAAAAATTAGCCAGGCGTGGTGGTGGGTGCCTGTAGTCCCGGCTACTCGGGAGGCTGAGGCAGGAGAATGGTGTGAAACCAGGAGGCGGAGCTTGCAGTGAGTGGAGATTGCGCCACTGCACTCCAGCCTGGGCGACAGAGCGAGACTCTGTCTCGAAAATAAAAATAAAAATAAAATAATAATAATAATAATAGAACAACTTTGTGTTTCCAGAATATACATGTGACTACTGTTAAATAAAATTTATGGTATGAACCTGACATGTTTTAAGAAAATAAAAATTAAAAATTAAATAAAACTTATGAGAGGTATTGTTTGGACTAAGTTCCTACGCTAGGCCTTGATAGAACAGACCAAACCAAAATGGAGTCACCTGTGCTAACTGCCATGCAAACAAATGGAACTTTAAAATGGGCCAGTTTTTGACCAGGGGCAGTGGCTTATGCCTGTAATCCCAGCACTTTGGAAGGCCAAGGCAGGTGGACCACTTGAGGTTGAGGCAGGTGAACCACAGGAGTTCGAGACCAGTGTGGCCAACGTGAAACACCGACTCTACTAAAATACAAAAATTAGCTGGATGAGGTGGCAGGTGCCTGTAATCCCAGCTACTAGGGAGGCTGAGGCAGGAGAATCACTTGAACCCAGGAGGCAGAGGCTACAGTGAGCTGAGATCGCACCACTGTACTCCAGCCTGGATGACAAAGCGAGACTCCATCTCAGAAAAAAAAAGAAAAGAAAAAAAAAAATGCCAGTAGTCAAAAAACCAGATTTACAGCAACCAGTCCAAAAGGGCCCAGTCAAGCTGAACAAGCATAAGAATGTCTCCTCTGCTTTAATCTTATAAGGAAAGTAGCTTTGAAATTATCAGTTCACTTTCTAGCCTGTGTTTCTGCCGTCTTTAGTTCTTCTGCATATAAAACCCATCCCTTGCTCAGCTCGCTGGAGCACCTTTCTGTTTTACAAATGGGATACTGCCCGATTCATGAATTGAAAATAAAAGACGGCCCAGCACGGTGGCTCATGCCTGTAATCCCAGCATTTTTGGAGGCTGAGGTGGGCAGATCACCTGAGGTCAGGAGTTGGAGACCAGCCTGCCTAACATGGCAAAACCCTGTCTCTACTAAAAATACAAAAAATTAGCCAGGCATGGTGGCAGGCACCTGTAATCCCAGCTACTCAGGAGGCTGAGGCAGGAGAATCGCTTGAACCTGGGAGACAGAAGTTGCAGTGAGCCAAGATTGCCCAACTGCACTCCAGCCTGGGCAACAAGAGTGAAACTCTGTCTCAAAAAATACAAAACAAAATAAAATAAAATAAAATACAGACAATGAGATCATTAAATTCAGTTTGATAAAATTTTGTTTTTAGATAGCATCCATTGTGTTTCTTAGAAAGTGAAGTCCTGGGGCTGGGCACAGTGGTTCTTGCTTGTAATCCCAGCATGAGCCACTTTGGGAGGCAAAGGTGGGTGGATTCTTTGAGCCCAGGTGTTCAAGACCAGCCGGGAAACATGGCAAAATCCTGTCTCTACAAAATATACAAAAACTAGCTGGGCATCGTGGCATGCGCCTGCAGTTCCAGCTACTAGGGAGGCTGAGGGGAGAGGACCACTTGAGCCCTAGAGGTGGAGGTTGCAGTGAGCCACGACAGTGTCACTGCACTCCAGCCTGGGTCAGCCTGGGTGACAAAGTGAGATCCCTCTCTTAAATAAATAAATAAATAAGGGAAATCAAATTCCTGGAGTGCTTGAAGACTGAGAAGGAGGGTAGCGTAGTGATATGACTCTCAAACCTGAGCGCTTCAGAATCCCCTCAAGGGCTTGTCACAACACAGATGGCTGGGCCCCACCTGCAAAGTTTAAGATTTCCTGGGTTTGAGGTGGAGGGAAGAATAATTAGGATGTCTAACAAGTTCCCAGGAGCTGCTGTTGATGCTGTTGTTCCAGCATGGGCTATATAGAATCAGACTATATTAGCAAGATCCAGTTCTGCCCCTTACAAATGAGAACCTAGGCAAGGTACCTAACATATCTACAAAATGGGGCCAATGATGGTAACTTGGGCTTCTTGCAACAATTGAGTGATCATAATAAATGTAAAGTGCTCAGAACAGTGTCTCAGCCATAATAACTGCCTAATGGATATGAGTCATTTTCATTAATTCATTCATTCATCAAACAGTTATGAATTGAGTACTTCCTTTGAGCCAGGTAATGTTTCAGGCACCAGAAGTACAGTGGTGAGTAAGTCAAAGGTTCTCCTCTCAATGAGCTTACATTCCACTGGGAAGGCATACAATAGATGACTTTGCAACATATAATCTAATGTCAACACAGGAGAACTCTACATTCCAAGTTAACGCAACAGCAGATGCACACAGAGTTTTATGATAAGTTGTTCTGGTCTTGTTTGAATCTTCCAGCTCAAAGAGGTGGCAGCATCATGCTTCTAATGCAAAGATCCTTAGAAGGATGGCTCTTACCATGAATGGCTTGTACCATGATGGTAAGGATGGCTGTAACCATCAGTAAGGGCAGGTTGTGGCATAGTTCCCCTAGCCAATCCTTTGGGTTTTGTTTGAAAGGACAAATTTGAAACCAGAACTGTTTGGGTGGAGAGTGTTAGGAGGGAAGGGAAGAGTAGGGTGGCAATGTGTTGGATGCTGCACATTTGTTCTTTCATTTAATCCTTACAACCATCCTTGAGTAAATATTACTGGATAAGAAGAGAAGCAACCTACCCAAGACTAAGTGGAAAAAGTGGCATCTCACCCCAAGAGTACCTAATGTTTGGCAAGGAGCAGAACCACTGAAGGGAGAACAAATCATGAACAAAGAGAGAAAGATCCAGAGTCCATATGGCTATCTTCAAAAGTTTGCCCTTGCCTTGCAACTTAAATTGCCTTTCTCGTGAGAAGCAAAAACATTTCAACGCACCATTTTCCTGGCATGTAGGAATGCTTTGGTCTACATGTTCACTGCACTGATTCTAACAGTTCTTTAGACTTTATAATTCTTTTCATTCTCCTGGAACACTTGAGGATCCAGGGACTTGCTTAGTTTTCTCTCCATAGGCTGTGTAAAGATTTGTAGAGTTGAACTGATTGAGGCAGGTCAATCAGATTTGTAGAGTTGAACTGATTGAGGCAGGTCTTCTGACACCCAAAGCAATGCTTTCTTGATGACTTCTCCTTTAGTTTCAAAAGCCACTGTATTAGTCCATTTTCACACTGCTATAAAGAAATACCCGAGACCGGGTAATTTATAAAGGAAAAAGATTTAATTGACTCACAGTTCCACATGGCTGGGGAGGCCTCAGGAAACTTACAATCATGCTGGAAGGCGAAGGGGAAGCAGGCACCTTCTTCACAAGGAGGCAGGAGAGAGAAGAAAGAGCGAAGCAGGAAAAGCTCTTTATCAGACCATCAGATCTCGTGAGAACTCACTATCACAAGAACAGCATGGGGGAAACCGCCCCCATGATCCACTCACCTCCCTCCCTGGACACCTGGGGATTACAATTCAAGATGAGATTTGGGTGGAGAAACAGAGCCAAACCATATCAGCCACCCTTTAGGATTTTAAAACCCCAGTGTAAAGCCTGCCTCTCAGTAATTAGATCATTGGTGAGGAGGGTACAGCACCATTTCTTTCTTTAGTAATCGCTCATAATTTTGCTTAGTTATCATATCAGTTGTTTTCTAGAATTGTATCAGCTGTTTTCCTTTACACACCCATCACTTGTATTTTATGCCTTTTAACAAACAGGAGTGGGCTGGGTGTGGTGGCTCACGCCAATAATCCCAGCACTTTAGGAGGTCCAAGGCAGGCAGATCACCTGAGCCCGGGAGTTAGAGACTGTAGTGAGCCATGGTCGTGCCACTGTACTCCAGCCTGGGTGACAGAGTGAGACCTTCTCTCAAAAACAAAACCAAACCGTAGGAGTGTTCAGAGACCCCAGAATTTGGCAATACATGACAAATATTTAATGTGTTTCTGTGACTTTAATTCAGAAGCATCTATATCTCACCTCAGCATGTGTCAGCAAGTTAATTGTAAACATGTGCTGATTTTTAGCTTTAGTATTAAAAAAAAACAAACTTGTTAATCACTTATGATTCCTTTCCTGGAGATAAAAATGAATAAAACCAGTTTTATCTTAAAAGAAAGAAAGAAAATTTTTAAAATTACATGCTAATGATCTAAGCCCCCAGTGTTAAAGTTTCCTGGGAGAAAGCAGAGTAGGGGCTCTGTCACATCACAAGCCCTAGCTGATCCCCTTCATCGAGGTCCCCAGGCAGGGGCTAGGGTGAAGCCGTAACTGCCATCATATACTTGCCACTGTCCCTCTGCTGTGTTCCTGAAGCAGGTGACAGTGATGTAATCCAATGCAAGGAGTACTGCTACCTCCTAATCAGAACACTGCTGACCCCAGGCCAGCCTCAAAAATCCTCCCAGGATTTTTGTCTTCCTCATCATGTTAAAAGAAAAAAAAAAGCCGGGTGCGGTGGCTCACACCTGTAATCCCAGCACTTTGGGAGGCCGAGGCGGGTGGATCACGAGGTCAGGAGATTAAGACCATACTGGCTAACATGGTGAAAACCCGTCTCTACTAAAAATACAAAAAATGAGCTGTGCATGGTGGTGGGCACCTGTAGTCCCAGCTCCTTGGGAGGCTGAGGCAGGAGAATGGTGTGAACCCGGGAGGCAGAGGTTGCAGTGAGCCGAGATCGCCACTGTACTCCAGCCTGGGCAACAGAGCGAGATTCCGTCTCAAAAAAAAAAAAAAAAAAAAAGACTTCAGTATGGATGCTTTGCATGCTCATTGCTGGAAAATACAGACCAGGCCAGGCATGGTGGCTCACGCCTGTAATCCCAGCACTTTGGGAGGCTGAGACGGGTGGATCACTTGAGGTCAGGAGTTCGAAACCAGCCTGTCCAACATGGTGAAATCCCGTCTCTACTAAAAATACAAAAATTAGCCAGGCGTGGTGGCACGCACCTGTACTCCCAGCTACTCCGGAGGCTGAGGCAGAGAATCGCTTGAACCTGGGAGGCAGAGGTTGCAGTGAGTCAAGATCGTGCCACTGTACTCCAGCTTTCGTGACAAAGCGAGACTCCAAAAAAAGAAAAGAAAATACAGACCGATAAAAAAGAAGAAAATAAAAGCGATCTAGAATTCTCCTCGCTTCAGGAAAAAAACTAAAGTGTTGATATCGATTCTCCTCAGTATCTCAGATCACAGAGACCCTGTCCTCTGTGTTCATGAACTAGATCCTTCCAGCGACACAGATTAACCCAACTGGAAGTTTCTGTTTGTTTTTCTCTGGAGATGTTTTCTGGAGGTTGGTTCTCCAAATTTTGTTGGGTTAGGGACACGGATTCTGGAGACAGGTAGGTTGCAGTTGTGTTTGTTTGGGGTTGTTTTCGTTTCCAAACATTCACCTCCCAGCTTTGGGGCCGAGAGGTATCGCGAGCCTTTTTTCACAAGGGCGTCTATATTCAAGACCCAACCGTGTTACTCCAGGCTGTTTTTTTCTTAGATTCTTTTTTTTTTTTTTTTTTTTTAGCCCCGGCAGCTTTTGTTCCTTTGAACGTAAGGGTTTGAAGCTTGGCGATGGAGGAATTGGCTTTGGCCGTGCGATCTTAATATGTAATGATGACTGGGGCTGCAGGGGGCCCTGCCTTTCCCGCTTCCCTGCTCTGAAAGCGCCTGGGTATCTAAGAGCTCAGAGCAGGCTGGAGGGGCGGAGCTTGGAGGAAGGCCGGCGGCCCGCGCCTCCCGGTAACCTAGCAACCGGCGCCCTAGCAACGCGAGGGGGGCGGGACCGAGGGAGGAAGTCGGAAACTGGTGGCTACGGCTCGCGAGAGTTGCTTTTGCGCGCGAACTCTAAGTGCCAGGGTCTCAGGGCCGGGTCGCGGCTGGTCACTGGACAGGGGCTTGGGTGACGCGACGATCTCAGCTGATCTGGTCACCTTCGTCTCCCCGCCATGGAGACCTCAGCGCTCAAGCAGCAGGAGCTGCCCGCGGCGGCCAAGATCAGGAACCTGCCCTGGTAGGAAGAGGCCGAGCGGCGGCTGTGGGCAGAGGGGGCCGGGCAGCCGCGCGGGGAGGAGGTGGCTGGAGTGGGCAGGTGATCGGACCCCAACCCGACCTCTTCCCGTCTCCCCCGGGCCTGCAGCCGGGACCGAGCCGCAAAGGTTTTCTCCGACACCCCCCAGCTCCCCAGACTCGTCCGTCTGTTTAGGACTTTTGCCAGCTGTCACCCTTTGACGCCCAGCTCCATTTGCCGAAGAAGAATTCGTCTTTCGCACCTGGTGACAGCACAGGGGTTCGATTCCGTGTCTCCTGACACCTGCAATGGCCTCCATGCCAAAGTGCCCTCTTCCCACTCTTCAAAACCTGCGATGCGACTACTGGTCACATTTTAAACTAGTAATAAGGCTCCCTGGTCAACTTTTATTGGATGGCATATTATTAGATTAGCAGACGCCCTGTTAGATGTTCGATCCTTACAAAGACCGTAAGAGGTAGGCACCGCTTCAAATTTTACACAGGAGGAAACTGCATTTTAGAAGGGTTAAATGACTTCCCTATGGTCCAAGGCTAAAAAATTGGCTTGGAGGTGAATCTAGGAAGTCTGAATTCAGAGCTTGTACTCTTAACCATCCTACTTCAACAACTGTGTTCTAGCAATGCTTTCAAGACTTTGAAGCAATTTGGCTTGGCTTCGAAAAGCTCCAAGTTGTCATTGTCTAGTAACTAGTTTAAAAAATTTTGTTTTTTTGAGACGGAGTCTCCCTCTGTTGCTGGAGTGCAGTGGCGCGATCTCAGCTCCCTGCAACCTCCGCCTCCTGGATTCAAGCAGTTCCCTACCTCAGCCTCCTGAGTAGCTGGGATTACAGAAGCCTGCCACCACGCCCGGCTAATTTTTGTATTTTTAGTAGAGACGAGGTTTCACCGTATTGTCCAGGCTGGTCTTGAACTCCAGACCTCGTGATCCACCCGCCTCGGCCTCCCAAAGTGCTGGGATTACAGGCTTGAGCCACCATGGCCGGCCAATTTGTTTTTATTGTGGTTAAAAAAGCCCAGAAGATTGACAGTTGTAACTATTTCATGTATTTACATATTTTTTTTTTAGAGACAGGGTCTTGCTCTGTCGCCCAGGCTGGAGTGCAGTGGCGTGATTACAGCTCAGTGTCACCTCAAACATTGGGGTTCAAGCCATTCTCCTGCCTCAGCCTCCAAAAAACTGGGACTTTTGGAGGCGAGCTACCAAGCCCATCCTGTAACCATTTTAAAATGTACAATTCAGCGGCATTAAGTACATTCAGAATGCAGTGGACTGTTGTGGAGTCTTCCCACTATCTAGTTCCAAAATTTCATCACCCCAAATAGAAATCCTGTGCCCATTGACAGTTACTCCCCATTCTCCCCTTCCTCTAGCCCCTGGCAACCACTAATCTACTTTCTGTCTCTATGGATTTGCCTATTCTGGACATTTCATGTAAGTGGAATCCTACACTATGTGGCCTTTTGTGTCTGGTTTCTTTCACTCAGCATCATGTTTTCAAGGTTCATGCATGTTGCTGCTTGCATCAGTAGTTCATTTCTTGTTATGGCTGAATCATATTCTATTGTGTGGACAGAAGAGGTTTTACCTATCCATTCTTCTGTTGAAGGCTATTTGGGTAGGAGTTCAGTTTCAAATGCACTTTGAAATAGTAGGTGCCCATCAGGTTGAGATTATAGACAAACAGCTGGAAAGATGAAATTAGAACAGAGTTCATCCTCGGCACTATTGACATTTTGGGCAAGATACTCTGGGTGGGTTTGGGGGAGCTGTCCTGTGCACTGTAGCATGTTTAACAGCATTCCTAGAGATTACACACTAAGTGCCATAGGACCCTCCGCTCACCTGTGACAACTAAATATGTTTCCAGATATCACGAGATGTTCCTGGGAGGACAAAATCACCCCTGGTTGAGAACCACTGGTCTGTGTTCAAACTTAAAGTGCTTTGTTTTTCTTGCTTTTTAAATTAGGATATGAAAGGATTCTTTTTTTTTTTTTTTTTTTTTTTGATACAGAGTCTCACTCTGTCGCCCAGGCTGGAATGCTGGAGTGCAGTGGTGCAGTCTCGGTTCACTGCAACCTCCGCCTCCCAGGTTCAAGCAGTTCTCCCATCTCAGCCTCCTGAGTAGGTGGGGCTGCATTGGTATGCCACCATACCCAGCTAATTTTTGTATTTTTGGGTATTTTTTATTGAATGGCATATTATTGGGTTAGCAGACGCCCTGTTAGATGTTCGATCTTTACAAAGACCCTAGGAGGTGGCCATAGAGACAGGGTTTTTTCATGTTGGTCGGTCTGGTTGGTCTTGAACTCCTGACCCCAAATGATCCACCCGCCTTGGCCTCCCAAAGTGGTGGGATTACAGGTGTAAGCCGCTGTGCCTGACCTGCAAGGATTCTTTTACACATAAAATATTCTTGCATGTATATATGTCATAATACATACTAAATTGTATTTCAGGGTTGAAAAATACCGGCCACAGACCCTGAATGATCTCATTTCTCATCAGGACATTCTGAGTACCAGTAAGTATCCATGTGTCAGTTGCTCTTGTCCTGGTTGAGGGACCTGTGTGAATTTCTTGGTGATGTCTCTCCTAAGTAATAACTTCAAAGAATCTGATTGAGCTTTGTAGAATGTGGCTTTAAGATCATTCATTCATCTTCTTCAGATAGCTGCAGTCTAGTGGGTAAGTCACAAACATGAGCATAAAATTGCAACTCAGTGGAGTAAAAATAGCATTACAGCGAATCATTTAAGTTTACAGATGTTGTCAGCACCCAGAAAGGTGCCTGTAACACAGTAGGCCCTCAATAAATACTTGCTGGCTGGCTGCACTATTGAGTGAATTCCAGTTGCCCCAGGAACGCAGAGACAAGGCCCCTACATCAAGTTGCATCTGCCTCTGATTTGGACATTGCATTGGGTTGAAGAGCTTTCAGCCCAACTCAGGGGCCCAGGGTGAATGAGGCGGCTCCCAAAGACTGATGGTGCCCTTCTTCCTTCCTGATCCTCAGTTCAGAAGTTTATCAGTGAAGACCGACTGCCACACTTGCTTCTCTATGGTCCCCCAGGGACAGGCAAGACATCTACCATCCTAGCCTGTGCGAAACAGCTGTATAAAGACAAAGAATTTGGCTCCATGGTCTTGGAGGTAAATACAATTGTTCTTACTCCACAAATAACTTAGGACTCCAGTCTCTGAATTTCAGTTCTGCTGGCTTTATTTTACTTTAAAAGTAAGTTGCCCCATGGACAGTTAGGAAAGAAGTAAATTCGAAATAAGATATTTTAATTCCCTTTTTCCTATAATGGTCATTTTAGTCTGGATTAGTGTTGGTCAGCTAGAGGGCAGTTGTAGGGCTAGGCACCTTTTTCTTTGCTGTTGCCAACTTCTACCCAAACCCTCCTTTATGGTTACTTGGTTGCTGCCTGTCTGCCGTGGCCCCTCCAGATCAATTCTCCACGTCTCTCCACCCTATTCCTGCCTGGAAGGCTGAGCTCTACTGACTATAAGCTTACTTACCCTCTGGCTCCTGGTTGGGTTTGGCCAATAGAGGCCTTGGCAGGGGTAGGGGAAGGAAGTGAGTGATGCCGGGACCTTCCCTGAGGGCTGACAGGCTGGCAGCATGGCCCATCTGTAGGGTACATCTCACAGGTGGTACCTTTCCTGCAGCCCTCTCCAGGTGCCTACAGCCACTCCCTTCACTAACCCCTTCAGGCTTAAGGGTCACGGGTATTGCATAGCCCCATGGTTTTCCTATTATCGCACCTTTAAAAAGATCTCCTTGTTTAATTCTCTTCAAATTGCTGCGTTTGAGTATGCCATCTGTATATTGCTGCGACCTTGACTAACATACTTAGATTCAAAAATGTGAATATTGTCTATTGCAAGAAAAGTTTAATTTACCTTTTAGACGCAGGTCTCAGAACTTTGCTGCTACTAATGTCCTTATGTCAGTTTATTAAGAACTTGGTAACCTTGGGATTGTGGTAGCTGAAATTTGTATCATTCTGCTCATACCGGAGGTGCTATTCAGTGTAACCATACCAATTAATTATTTCTCCAGCTTATGTCAGTCATTGTCCTCAAACGGTGGGGGTAATATAGCCATCTTTATTGATTTAGTGAGTTTTGTGTAAAACTGATTTTTTATTTTGTGATGATCTCTTAGCCATCATTAGACATAGAAAGCTAACCTGCTGAGCTGGACTGATGAGGAGATACATTAAAACCAAGAACTTACAGATAGCATAGCAACATGCTTTTTGTTTTGACTTCTGTCTTCCACGTTTAGCTGAACGCTTCAGATGACCGAGGAATAGACATCGTTCGAGGACCAATCCTGAGCTTTGCTAGCACAAGGACAATATTTAAGTAAGAATTATTTGTGTAATTTCGCTCCCTTGATTTTGATTAGTAAGATGACATGGCTTAATTTTTTAATCCTCTCCTTAGCCAGTTTATATGGGTTGAAAAAAAATACTGACTTTGTCCAAAGCAACCATGGAAAAGAGATAAAGGAGAGGATGGTAGTAAGAAGTATTATAATGCAACTGCTAAAATAAAATGTTGTCTACACTTGTATTAGCAAGTTCTTTTTTTTTTTTTCCCCTTTTTTTTTGGAGACAGGATTGCCCTCTATGGTACAGGCTGGAGTGCAATAGCATGATCTCGGCTCACTGCAACCTCCACCTCCTGGGTTCAAGTGATCCTCTAGCCTCAACCTCCTGAGTAGCTGGGACTACAGTCGTGAGCCATCACGCCCAACTAATTTTTGTATTTTTTAGTAGACATGGGGTTTTGCCATGTTGCGTTGGCTGGTCTCGAACTCCTGAGCTCAAGCAATTTGCCTGCTGCAGCCTCCCTGAGTGCTGGGATTACAGACGTGAGCCCAGCCTGTATTACCAAGTTCTTTAGGGAAGCATTCTTCATTTTTAGTTCCTGAGAACTGGTTAGATTACCCTAAGCCTGGATGAGCTAGTTTGAATTTTAAAATAAATTGAGATCAGGAAAGACAACTAGGATGGTGGCTAAAAAAAAAAAAAAAAAAAAGAAAGAAAAAGGGTGAGGGCCAGGAACAGTGGCTCACACCTGTAATCCTAGCACTTTGGGAGGTCTAGGCAGGTGGATCACCTGAGGTCAAGAGTTCAAGACTAGTGAGGCCAACATAGTGAAACCTCGTCTCTACTAAAAATACAAAAATTATCTGAGCATGGTGGTGGGCGCCCGTAATCCCAGCCACTCGGGAGGCTGAGGCAGGAGAATTGCTTGAACCTGGGAGGCAGAGGTTGCAGTGAGCCGAGATTGCGGCACTACACTCCAACCTGGGCAACAGAGCCAAAACTTCGTCTCAAAAAAAGCGAAAGGGTGAGAGACTCTGGTGTGAGTGAGGGAGATGGGGAAAGCAGTAGCATGGTAGGGTGGTATGTGGAGGAAAGTGAAGATGCCAGAGGACACAGCGCATAGAAGTAGAGAAGTCAGTCCTCCATTCCCACCAAGTGTTGAAGGAGTGATGGGGCATTTCCTCTCTGAGTGACCAAAGATGTCTGTCTTGGCCAAAGTTCTAGAAGAAATAGCCTTTCCGAGACAGGACCCGATGGCACACATGGGAAGATGTAGGTTTGAGCCCCGATGTTGAGGTGAGATTGAAGAAATCTTTAGACAGCACCATTTGTTTTTCTAGGAAAGGCTTTAAGCTAGTGATCTTGGATGAAGCAGACGCCATGACTCAGGACGCCCAGAATGCCTTGAGAAGAGGTAAGCAGAGGCACTGTGGAGTGTGTGGGCTGGCGCGCGCACTAGAAGGAGAATTAGGAACTTCGTGTTTGTTGCTGTTGTTATTGTTTTTTTGGGGGGGGGAGGGGATGGTTTTGAGTTAGTCTTGCTCTGTCGCCAAGGCTGGAGTGCAGTGGCGCGATCTCGGCTCACTGCAGCCTCTGCCTCCTGGGTTCAAGCGACTCTCCGACCTCAGCCTCTCAAGTAACTGGGATTACAGGCATGCACCACCACAGCCGGCTGATTTTTATATTTTTAGGAGAGATGGGATTTCACCATGTTGGCCAGGCTGGTCTCGAACTCCTGACCTTGGGTGATCCGCCCACCTCGGCCTCCCAAAGTGCTGGGATTACAGGAGAATTAGGAACTTTGGACATGAGATATGGCATGACTTGTTTTCAGTTTTCATCTTCTGGCCCAGAGAAATCTCTATGCCTTTCTGTGTGTCTCCCATCTGATGATACAGGCAAGATACCTCTGCAGTGGGACCTTCCCCTTCAGCAGCCTAAGGACTAAGCCCTGCGGGGACTTTTAAGTCTGGCCAGTCACTGGTGTTCAACCTCCTTTGACACTGGGTTCAATTTCAGGGTTGAGAATTCATATCTTTCCATGGGATGGGGTGTGGAAAATCTTTCATCCCTAAACTATCGGATAGTCCTTTCTGCTAATAGTACCCTTTCCTTTCTGCTAATGGTACCCTTTGAACCACAATAGCTAGGAGAAGAATATCTGAAGTTGAGGTGCTCGGAGAGCTGACATTACTTCACTGCTTGCCAAGTGAATGATTTGGCGGGGGGAGGGAGAGCACCCTGCGATTTGTCTGTCTTCGGAGGCCCAGTGCAGTTCTTTTCCCTTAAAGGACACTTGTCATCTCTCATTAAGATTCCAAGTGAATCAGCTTTGAGAGAAGAACGATCTTTAGGAGCTTGTGGGGAGGGAGTAGATGGCAGCACATGTTTAAGGAAAGGACGGGGGAAGGTGGGGGGAAGAGGAGCGGGTGAGGAGGAGAAGGGGGAGGAGAAAGGGAGGAGGAGGGTACAGGGAGGTGGAGGAGAAGGGTAGGGGCAGGTGGAGGAGGAGAAGAGGGGGTGGAGAAGGAGAGGAGGGGGAGGAGAAGGAGGACGAGGCAGAGGAGGAGGAGGTTGAGGAGGACAGTGAGAATCTCTCTGGTCCTAGAAGCTTGGCAGCCTTTCTTCGGCATCTTGTTCTGCCGAGTGACTGTCATTCTGGGCAGATCCCCATGTAAGAACATTGGGTACCTACAGAATGGAACTGGTGTCATAAGCAACTCTTTGTTCGGGTTATTGCTCCCTTGAGTGCTCTGAGGCCTCCAGACAGTCTCCATGGAAAAGTCTGCAAAAAGCCGTCCCCCTCCCTGCCCATAGAAGGTGAAGAATCATCAACCTGCCAAATATAATTTTATGTAAAAGGACAAGAAGAGGTCTCATAATCTTAATGGGATTACATGGCAAAAGTGCCAGAATCATGGTAAATGGCAAAAAGGAAGCATTTTGTAAAATTCCACGGAGGCATGTTTACCAGTTTGTGAAAGAGGAGTGGCTAGGCCGGGTGCGGTGGCTCATGCCTGTAATCCCAGCACGTTGGGAGGCTGAGGCAGGCAGATCACTTGAGGTCAGGAGTTTGAGACCCGCCTGGCTAACATGATGAAACTCTGTCTCTACTAAAAATACAAAAATTGGCCTGGCGCAGTGACTCATGCCTGTAATCCCAGCACTTTGGGAGGCCGAGGCGGGCGAATCATAAGGTCAGGAGATCGAGACCATCCTGGCTAACATGGTGAAACCCCGTCTCTACTAAAAATACAAAAAATTAGCTGGCGTGGTGGCACGCGCCTGTGGTCCCAGCTACTCGGGAGGCTGAGGCAGGAGAATCGCTTGAACCCGGGAGGCAGCGGTTGCAGTGAGCCAAGATCGCGCCATTGCACTCCAGCCTGGGTGACAGAGCGAGACTCTGTTTCAAAAAAAAAAAAAAGAGGAGTGACTAACCTCTGATCTGAAGAGGACAGAGCTGCCCTGTCTTGTTGCCGGCTGCATCTTCATTTGTTTACATTCTTTCTTTTTTGAGACAGAGTGTCACTCTGTTGCCCACGCTGGAGAGCAGTGGAATGATTTTGGGTCACTGCAACCTGCACCTCCTGGATTCTAGCAATTCTCCTGCCTCAGCCTCCCAAGTAGCTGGGATTACAGGCACGTGCCACCACACCTGGCTAAATTTTGTATTTTCAGTAGAGGTTTTGCCATGTTGACCAGGCTGGTCTCGAACTCCTGACCTCAAGTGATCCTCCCGCCTCAGCCTCCCAAAGTGCTGGGATTACAGACGTGAGCCACCGCGGCCGGCCAACATCCTCACTTGTTTGCAGTCTTGAATCTTTTCCTATACCCTTGTGACAACAGAAAAATTCAAGTTTTCTGGACTCTGAAAAATCAGAATGGAGTTTGACATGAGGTGGTTTTATTTTCTCTTACCAGTAATCGAGAAATTCACAGAGAATACCAGATTCTGCCTCATCTGTAACTATCTGTCAAAGATCATCCCTGCCTTGCAGTCCCGCTGCACGAGGTTTCGGTTCGGTCCCCTGACTCCTGAACTCATGGTTCCCCGCCTGGAACATGTCGTGGAAGAAGAGAAGTGAGTATTTTGCGGGTCTTTGGGGATGCAGTGTAGTAGAAACAGGCTTGTGGGATGACTGATGGTTCGTATGTAGAGGAGAGGATGTTGGAAAACGACTTTGCTGAGTGCCTAGCACAGGGGAGGCACTGGGGAGCGTCTACTGCTATCATTTTCTCTGCTGTCTCAAGGCCATTCCTCATAAAAGTCTTTTGGTACTTCATTTTTCTTGATTCCATCCTCCTCCCCTGGAAGCTGCCCAATTTCCTCCTACTCTTCTTTGTCATTGGAAACTGCAGGCTGCTGAGTCTCTTCTGCAAAGATGCTTCCAGCCTTTTTAGACTAGAAGGGAAGGTTCTGAGACATCACATTCTGTGTAATCAGATGCCAAACAAGTAGCCGACCTGAGCAGCTGCTTGTTGTAAAGGAGGAGTTTGGGCTGTGTGATCATGGCTTGTGCCAGGCCTCTGCTCCCCAGAGAGCAGAATTCAAGGCGACTGGCTCCATGGGAGAATGCTTGTTCCTAAATGCAGGCTGTTCTCGTTTTGGTTGGCTGTGAGTACTAATGTGAAGCCCAGGTCCCTAAAAACCAGAGTGAATTCTAGATCAGATAGATCACGAGATTATTAACTCTGTTCCTCTCTTTCCTTCATTCCTTTAAAGCCTTAATCATTCCAGACCATCTTGTTCCTTTGGTGAATGCTAGTGCTCTCAGGGGACCTCATAAATCCCTTCTGCTTATTTCTTTCAGAGTTGATATAAGTGAAGATGGAATGAAAGCACTAGTCACTCTTTCCAGCGGAGACATGCGCAGGGCTCTGAACATTTTGCAGGTATGGTCTCAGCAAATCCTTTTGTTTTTGAGACAGAGTCTTGCTCTGTCGCCCAGGCTGGAGTGTAGCAGCACAATCTCAGCTCAGTGCAACCTCCGCTTCCTGGGTTCAAGCGAATCCCCTGCCTCCTGAGCAGCTGGGATTACAGGCGCCCACTACCACGCCCTGCTAATTTTTGTATTTTTAGTAGAGATAGTGTTTCGCGCCCTGCTAATTTTTGTATTTTTAGTAGAGATAGTGTTTCGCCATGCTGGCTAGGCTGGTCTCGAACTCCTGACCTCAAGTGATCCGTCCGCCTCGGCTTCCTAAAGTGCTGGGATTACAGGCGTGAGCCACCGTGCCCGGCCTGGTCCCAGCAAATCCTGAGTCATTGTTTTGTCATAGTTTTTTAAGAAAGACCTAAGCAAAGGCATGATCAATCTGTACATTTAGAAATCTACAACTGGTAAGACCTTGATCTCATAACCTGCTGGATTTCCCCCTCCTCACTTTGTATTTTGATTAATTGAAAAAATCACTTGTTGCAGGGCCAGGTATGGTGGCTCACGCCTGTAACCCCAGCATTTAGGGAGGCCAAGGCAGGTGGATCACCTGAGCCCAGGAGCTGGAGCCCAGCCTGGGCAACATGGTGAGACTCTGTCTCCACTAAAAAAAACATGAGCCAGCTGTGGTGGTACATGCCTGTAGTCCCATCTACTCAGGAGGCTGAGGCAGGAGGGTGACTTGAGCCTAAGAGGTCGAGGCTGCAGTGAGCCGTGATCATGCCACTGTACTCCAGCCTGGGCAACAGAGCAAGACCCTGTCTCAAAAAACAAAGAGCAAAAGAAAATGTTTTAAAAACAAAAGGAGTCATTTGTTGGCAAAGAAGGCAAAGGGAGAAAAGGATTTGGCACTGGAATAGCCAACAGGCCGTGGCGTCCTCTAATGAGGGGACTCTTCCCAGTGTAGAACGTGTGGGTTCTAACTGCCTTATGCCCATGGAACTTTGCTGCCCACCTGTATTGCTGCCTTGGCAATTGCTTCTTGGCTCCCTGCAGCTTGGTGGCTGCTGTGACAGCCACTGTGATCTCCCCCTTCCCCCTCTCTGCACAGAGCACCAATATGGCCTTTGGGAAGGTGACAGAGGAGACTGTCTACACCTGCACCGGGCACCCGCTCAAGTCAGATATCGCCAACATCCTGGACTGGATGTTGAATCAAGATTTCACCACAGCCTACAGAAGTATCCTTTCTCATAACCTCCTGGCCAACAAGACCTGAAGTTGGCCCCAGGAGTTCAGGCTGCAGCCAGCACCCACACCTTGCTGGCAAAGCACAACTGGCTGCAGGCGACTCTGGTCAGCTTGTTGTGGGAGTGAGATGTCTGTAGGTGGAGTGCGTACTTGTCTTTAGCACTCCAGAGTTCTCCTTGGGGGGCGCTGACCTTCAAGTCAGGGTAAGGCTTGAAGCAGCTTCACTCCCAGATGGGAGAAAAGCTTAGGCCTTGGCATCGAAGATGCAGTAATTTTCAAGTGGTCAGTGATAGTGATAGCTCTTGTGCTGTGAAATTAAAGGCTGGGAATGGTGATACGAAGCCTTTTTGAAAATGCATTTGGGGCTGGGTGTGGTGGCTCATGCCTGTAATCCCAGCACTTTTGGAGGCTGAGGCAGGTAGATCACTTGGGGTCAGGAGTTCCAGACCAGCCTGGCCAACATGGCGAAACACTGTCTCTACTAAAAATACAGACATTAGCCGGGCGTGGTGGTGGGTGCCTATAGTTCCAGCTACTCGGGAGGCTGAGGCAGGAGAATTCCTTGAACCCAGGAGGCAGAGGTTGCAGTGAGCCGAGGTCGTGCCACTGTACTCCAGCCTGGGCGACAGAGGAAGACTCCATCTCAAAAAAAAAAAAAAAAGAAAGAAAAATAAAATGTAGTTGGCTTTATTCTCTACTAGAAGGAGGTACAACTCTATCTTTCAGAAAGCCTTTACTGAAGATGAAACAAAGAAAAATAAAGAATTGGAGTCCAACACGTGCAGCTTCAAGATGAAAGAGAAACAGTTGTTGGGATTAAAAGTCCTACTTTAAAAAGTCACTTGCCAGGGTTTGGATTCAAAATTCTCTGCAGTATGTTTGTTCTGGAACTTGTTCCCTTTGCCTTAACTGCTCCTCTAGATATTACAGAGTTGAAAACTCTGAAGGGGTTGGCACTGCATGATATCCTGACAGAGATACACTTGTTTGTGCATAGAGGTAACTGACATTAGACCCCAGCTGAGAAGCTGTGGAGAAGGTAGCCTGCTTTGGGGTTAAGGATGGTTAGGACAGGAGGCTTCATTCTTGAAGCAAAGAAACTAATGAAGTGTAAATCAGACCCCTTCTTGTTAGCAGTTCTGTCTTGCCACTGTTTAAAATTTTGTTCCAGAGCTGGGTAGGGTGGCTCAAGCCTGTAATCCTAGTACTTTGGGAGGCCGAAGCAGGCAGATCACCTGAGGTCAGGAGTTCAAGACCAGCCTGGGCAACATGGTGAAACCCCATCTCTACTAAAAATATGAAAAATTAGCCGGGTGTGGTGGCACACGCCTGTAATCCCAGCTACTTGGGAGGTTGAGGTGGGAGAATCATTTGAACCTGGGAGGTGGAGGTTGCAGTGAGCCAAGATTTGCCACTGCACTCTAGCCTGGGCAACAGAGCTAGAGTTTGTCTCAAAAAAAAAAAACAACTGTTCCATAAACCCTCTTTTAATATCTAGAACTGCTGGGGAGAGTGAAAACTCCTGGAGGCTAACTTTATTTCCTCTAGGGGTTTGTATTTTATAGCAGTAAGTAGTATATATTAATTCACATTTCTAAAAAAAAAACACACAGTCTCTATCTATATCTGTGTATCTGTCTAGATATATATTCCCAGAAAATAAAGAGAAAATATGTAAACATGTAAACCAAAGCAGGCTTAAGGAAAACATCTTCAGTTCCACACTTGCCTGTACCTTCTACACGGAGAACTGGTTCTCAACCTTGGCAGCAGATAGGGGCACTCCAGACAAATAAAGTCAGCTTCTCGGAGGAGAACCAGGCATCCGTATTCTCTAAGCTCCCCAGGTGACTTGTGTAGGCTTTCGGAGAAGCTCTTCCCTCCACAGTGGCCAACTGCGGATGGAGACTTAACTGGGTCAATGAATGTTGGTTCTGCCCAGGCCTTCACAGACCTCTTCCTGGCTGGCCCATGCCATGCCTTCTGCCCAAAGTATGGTTGGCTCAGGCCCTGCTCTGCACCTTGATTGTGGAAGCTGAGCATAAACCAACTTTTAAAAAAATCTGTTGTTTGTGCTTGGTTTTTAAATGGGGACAGGCTGGGTATGATGGCTGACGCCTGTAATCCCAACACTTTGGGAGGTCGAAATGGGCAGATCATTTGAGCCCAGGAGTTCGAGACCAGTCTGGGCAATATGGTGAAACCCCATCTCTACAAAAAATACAAACTAGCCAGGCATGGTGGTGCACATCTGTAGCCTCAGTTACTCAAGAGTCTGAGGTGGAGGATCCCTCAAGCCCAGGAGGTCAAGGCTGCAGTGAGTCATGATCACACCATGCCACAGCACTCCAGCCTGGGCAACAAAGCAAGACCCCCTCTCAAAATAAAGTAAAATACAGAATAAAAACAGCAAGTGGGAACTCAGCATTCAGGTTAACTTGTAGAGCTACCCAGCTGCTAAGAACGGTGTGATCTTTGGTGTTCTCAGGATCACTTTGGTATCTGCTCATTTTCCTTTTTGAATACCCTATAAAGCAGCACAAAATCGAGTGGGTAAAAAGTATGAAACCAGCACCGTTTTTACTCTTAGAGGTGTGGTATCTAGTGAGCAGGCTGAGGCCTCGGGACTAGTTCAGTATTAAGGATTTGATGTTGAAACTCATTTGTCCTCTGTGGGTTTTTTGACAGTAGAGAGTGACAGACCTAACTTGTTTGATTTTGTTTTTCCCTCAGTTGACTTTCCGTCTTCAGTTCGAATACATTTATTGACCAAAATGGCAGACATTGAGTGAGTACTTCTCCCAGTTTTCAGTTTTCATTCTTTTCCTCCTTTTTCTCCCTGTTGTGAGTTGTTTCAACTTTCTTGGTTTCAGTTTTTTTTTTTCCTAAATCGTTCACATCCAGTAGAATCCAGTCTGGTGATATTGAATGGAATGTGGGGAAGGGTGAGCTGCTTAAAGAACACGGGGATAAACTCACAGGTCAAGTACAGATCAGTTACGTATCTGACATGAAGGCCTTTCCTTGGACCTCACAGGCTCGGCCCACATTGATTCTGAAAATGCCCTTGTTATTTGGGAGGCCTGCTTCGCTTCAACCACCCAGCTGTTATGAAGGCATTTTGGCATACTAAAGCATATTGGGGGGAAAAGTAAACACAAACTCAATTTTCTGCTTTGCCTGGTTCCGTAAACACTGTTATTAGCCCCCAGCGAAGCTGGCAGCTATCATTTAAGTAGACAGCATTGGGTTCAACAGAGACGTCAGCATAGGCCAACTAATTTGTGGCATTGGCTTTCACAGGCACAAATTAGGTCACCTCTCTTCATTGCATTGTGAATATGACGATTTTGCTCTCAGTGGCTGGGCATTTAAAAGGTGGCAAGAGGAACTCCAGTGTCCTGCTTTACTGACTAGACCACAGACCCACCAATATATCAGCCAAACTTCCCAGTGAAATGGCTTAATTAAGAGGAAGGAAATCTCCGTTTTGTTTCCCTCTTAATGTATTTTGCCGACAAAATAATCCTTCATTACATAAATTTTGTATATCTGTATAGTTAGGACAAAGTTAAGTTCAGAACACCACTGTTGATACCTAATACTTTATTTCTTTTTTTTGAGACAGAGTCTCGCTCTGTTGCCCAGGCTGGAGTACAGTGATGCAACCTCTGCCTCCCAGGTTCAAGCCATTGTCCTGCCTCAGCCTCCTGAGGAGCTGGGATTACAGGCATGCACTACCACGCCCGGCTAATTTTTGTTTTTTGTTTGTTTGTTTGTTTTGTAGATAGGGGTTTCACCATGTTGGCCAGGCTGGCCTCAAGTGATTGGCCCGCCTCCCAAAGTGCTGGGATTACAGGTGTGAACCACCGCGCCCGGTCTGATACCTAATAATTTTTAAAATTGAATCTGTTCTTATGAGTTTGAAACATAACATTTATAAATCAATGTGTAGGGCAAAGAAGAAAATGTTAGGGGGACACATACAAGATTGCCGTCCAGGGTAAATTTGTTTTATCACTTCCCATCCCCACTCCTTCAACAGATTTTCAGTCCTAGATCTCTTTTTCCCTTAAGAAAAGGCAGCTGTGTGTGGTGTCTTTTTTCTTACCCTGTGTGTTTGCTTTCTGTTAGGTACAGGCTTTCTGTTGGCACCAATGAGAAGATCCAGCTGAGCTCCCTCATTGCTGCATTTCAAGTCACCAGAGACCTGATTGTTGCAGAGGCCTAGATGCTCCGAGGGCTGTTCACAATTCTCAGGGCTCTGCAGTGACGGAAGAACAGAGGACAGTTCCGGGATGAACTGCAGCCTGGGGTCGTGGGATGAACCAGTCACTCTAAATCTTGGAAAAACTCCTTTCCAGGACAGGATGGGCAGGCATTTTTAAAAGTACCATTTTTGTGGTGGTTTGGAGCAGAGATGTACAAAATAATTTTAATGTATAACTCATACTGCCCATCTTTTATAGGGGAAAAAAATAACCTTTTTTATTTTAAAGTTATAAGGCTTTTACCTTTTAGTTGCTTGGATGACAGGGAATTAGCCTACCCCATTTTGGTCTGGAACAGAAGACTTTCAAATCTAATATGGTCCAAGTGTCTTCCTACTCAAGGTAAACATCATCTCCAAAATTACATTTACGATTCTAATATTTGGCATTGTGTCTTTATCTAATTTAAACAGATGTTAACGAACGTCTGGCCAAAACTATTATACTTTTATAAGATGAGCTGAATTCTCTGACTTTAAAAACTGGTCTTTTTATTTACCCTTTGTGGTAGAAGAGTTACCAGCAGGTTCCAAATTGATGTGGATGATAGGAAAAAAATTTTAATTTTAAATATAATATAGAGCCTTAAACTATGCCATTGGGGGGCAGAGGCTGTATAAAACACACTTGTTTTCATGCAGGAGAGGGGCAAGTAAGATTGAGCCTGACTGTAAACCTAGAACTGTGGGAGGACTGGGACTTTTGTACAAATTTCACATTTATTTTATAGCAATCATGCTGCATTTGTGTTAGTGTTCTTTTTTTTTTTTTTTTTTTTTTTTGAGACGGAGTCTCACCCTGTAGCCTAGGCTGGAGTGCAGTGGCCAGATCTCAGCTCACTGCAAGCTCCGCCTCCCGGGTTCACGCCATTCTCCGGCCTCAGCCTCCCGAGTAGTTGGGACTACAGGCGCCTGCCACCTCGCCCGGCTAGTTTTTTGTATTTCTTAGTAGAGACGGGGTTTCACCGTGTTAGCCAGGATGGTCTCGATCTCCTGACCTCGTGATCCACCCGTCTCGGCCTCCCAAAGTGCTGGGATTACAGGCTTGAGCCACCGCGCCCGGCCAGTGTTCTTTATAATAAAAGACAAAGCAGCCTGTTGGCTGGCTGTGTTACAAGTGACTCTTCCTTAGACAGCTAGAAAGATGCTGACTTTGTCAAACTTGCATTTATATGAGAACCTTCCGTCTCTAATATCACAGAATAAACTTTCTTTGGATGCTGTTCTTTATATAAGTGTCAAATTCTTAAACTTCTAACGGAAAAAGTCACTATTCCCTTTATTCGTGGAGGACTCAACTCCTTAAGGACAGTGGCAAAGTTTGAAGCTAAATCTGATGGCCAACTAGGCCTTAAACCACCCAGAGGCTCAGCCTCTGCTGTACCTGGAACTTCAAGATAACCATGAAATGCAAACGTTGGCCAGTTGGTTCCTAGCTCTTCCACTGTACTACTTGTTTTATCTGTTTATTTTTTGAGGCAAGATCATGCTGTGTCACGCAGGCTGGAATACTGTGACACGATCATGGCTCACTACAGCCTCCAAGTCCCAGGCTGGAGCAGTTCTCCCACCTCAGCCTCCTGAGTAGCTAGAACCACAGAACCACAGGTACATGCCACCACATCCTCAGCCCCGAGTAGCTGGGGCTACTGTGCACACCACCACCACACTAAGTTTTTTGGCTATTTTTTTTTTTTAAATAAAGATGGGGTCCCGTCTCACTCTGTTGCCCAGGCTGATCTTGAACTCCTGGGCTCAAGCACTCCTCCCACCTCAGCCTCTCAAAGTGCTGGGATTACAGGCATGTGCCATCACACCCAGCCCTGCTTGTTTTAAAAGGGGACTTTTTTTTTCTTAATGGAAAAAAATGAAACAGAGCCAAAAGCTTTTTTTTTTTTCTTTCCTTCAATGAAAGCCTCTCATTTTGAAAAGACATGTTTTTCTTCAAGCAACAAAGGTGGTAGAGGAAATTCCTCAACTTTCTCAACAAGTCATGTAATGTTACACTGGCCTCCATAAAGCACCGATTAAGAAAGCTAAAGAATAAGATGTTGTATTTCTTTTAAAATAATTTAAAATATATTAAATTTTCCTAAGGCAGGTTTTGTTTGAATGAGGTGTCTTGATTAGATAACTACATGCCACTGAAGGAGAACAGTACTTTTAAGGAGCTATTTTTGTTTCGCAGTAGAGTTGAAACCAGCTGATTAATCCAATGAAGTTAAACAGCAGAGACAGATCTCGTACATAAAAGTATCAGCTAAAGTCATGACTACACCAAGTCTTTACACAATTAAGACATCTTTGCAACTGTTCAGTTTAAGTACTACGGTTATTAGATAATCGAGAAAAACATAGTTGTACCTTAACACCTGTTGAGGTCTGGCCAAAACTATTGAGAAAATACAAATAAATATGATGATGATAAATGGCCACTGATAACTCAGTAGCCATCTGAATAGTCATGCAGTTTAAGAATACATCCTTGTATAATCTGACATACAAATTTGTCATCTCCTGCACATGCACACCATTGTTAAAAAAAAAAAAAAAAAAAAAAAGCCAATAATAGTGTCTCGATCAGTCAGGAGCACGGCCTCTGATTCCCCTGTAATTTAGTTAAGCTAAATTAATACCTCATACCAAATGGCTCCAGGAAAACTGTCCTGCAGGTCAGAAGGGAGCCCAAGAAGAAAAGCACTTGGCCAACATCGAAGCAACTCTGACCACAGCAGGAGAGAACTTGAACCAATGCTACCACTGCATCAGTAACACAAGGATAGGTACTAGGCAGAAGCCATCCTTCCCAGTGGAGGGAGTGTGAGCTGCTCTGCCACTAGAGAGGCTCTGGAGGCCTACTTACTTGTATAATCAAAACAACATCAGTAACTGCACTTTGAATCAAAACGACTAGAAAGAGTTCAACACTTGCTGTTTGTAACTGGACTGAAGATTTAAGGTAAAGCTCTGTTGCCATGCAAGTGGAATCTCTTCCTCTAAGACTGACTTTCACATGCCAGGGAGAGAAAGATCCATGACTAGTACACTGGAATCTGGTTTTGCTACATTCTATTCACAATCCCGAAGAAATGCTATTTGAATCCAAGACCAGATGTTTGGCCCATTATTCCAGCACCTCCCTTTAACAGGACGATCTACCCTGCTACAAAGAAACACAAGATGTGGCGTTGCTTAAAAAGTCCTGTATGTGAGGAACTCTTTCATTTTCTTGGGGATTGGCAGTGCTAGGACTTGGTAAGTTGTTAGGAAACTTCGAAGGGCTTTCCGGCATAAGTGCTTCAGTGAGGACAGCACCCGAGGAGCTGTCCAGAACTGGACGTGGCCATCTCTTGTCCTGAAATGAAACAAACCGATGCTGTGTTAAGACAGAGCTTGGATGTTCATGTTTTCATGAGGATGGATACTCAAGTTTCTGTTTTGACTGGAAAGAGCGGAGTCTTCAGAGAGTGAAATGTAACCCTGACCGTGGAAATGGATGTAAAAGTTGTGGTGCTGAATAATTAAGGCTGCTGATAGGATTAGAAAAACTCAAGACACCTTTGATACCAAAGTGCTCTCTCTCCGCACAGCCCTTTCTAAATCTGACCACAGTCAGTTCTAAAGTAATAGGAGGAAGAGTGCCACCTACTGAATTATAGATGTTACCTGTAAAGTGGTCTTTTAGCCCTAAATAGTTTCCCATATATTATGCATCATCTCAATTTTATTCTCCCTTGTGAACTTGGCCCATTAGGTGGCATGACTTACAGGTCTTTAATTACATTTAGGTTAAATATTCAGAGAAAATGGTACACTGTATTAGCAAAATCGATCATTTGAGTTTTATATAATCTTGAATTGCCTTAAAGGTTTCCTCATAGGCAAGAAAATTCTAGATGGTTTCTTTCCTTAAAAAGCTCCATGGTATACTCAGCAGAAACCACCACCCATCTGTTCAGCTAACAAATACATACCCTGTGGCAATGACTCCACCATGTGGAAAAAATGTGCAGCAAAGACCATTGGTCATAGGAGCAAATGCTATGGGAGTTTTCAGTTCCAGGGCCCAGATCCTGAGGAGTCTGGATGGGGAGAGAGAACATCCACACATTAGCTGACCCAGGGCAAGACCAGGAGGGCTTTGCTGCCATTACTTGCAAGCACTTGTTCTGAGGTCACGTAAAGAGAGTTCTATTTGTTACCTGTCATCTGCCACCGTGGCAAGGTACAAGCCTTCTGGAGAGAAGCACACAGATCTCAGTGAGCTAATGTGGACATCACTGTCATCCATGGCGGGGTCAACCTGGGTGTGGCTGAGAAGGAAAGAAACAGGATGGCAGGCCTGGAGTGATGGCTGCTCTCCACCCTCCATCGTCACCCCAGGCAGGAAGCCAAACTGCCGTGGCTATAAAAGGACTCAAGATGCACTTGTGTGCCCCTCGTGGAAAAGCTTGGGATTTGCACACTGGGAAAAAAAGGATATCTCAGAAGGCTCCAGGTGTCCTGTGGAGGAACTGAAGGGTTACTAACACTTCCTTGTGCTAATTGGCTTATGCAAAGTAGGTCAGCCCTCACTTTAATGCCACAATAGAAACTGCAAGTCTTTTTTAGGCTAAGATACATGATAATTATAGGACTGCCTATTATTTGCTTCATAAAACAACAGACACAAAAGGAAAAAGGAGACCAAGTTTATGAGAACATGAAACTCATTTTGGAAAGCACAGTTTCGATTAAGAGGCTCTTTCTGAACTTGTTACTACAGTTATTAGTAAATGGAAATAAAGAGTCATATTGAGGCTTCATAATGCTGATTCCAAAGAAGTACATGCAGCCGCCTGAATCGGGAGACGGGAAGACACTCAAAGCTACTTGAGAGGGCTTAACTGACAAGGCATCACTAAGAAGCAATGAACCAGTCCAGGCGCAGTGGCTCATGCCTGTAATTCCAGCAGTTTGGGAGACGAGGCGGTGGATCACCTGAGGTCAGGAGTTTGAGACCAGCCTGACCAACGTGGTGAAACCCCATCTCTACTAAAAATACAAAAATTAGCCGGGCCTGGTGGCACACGCCTGTAGTCCCAGCTACTCAGGAGGCTGAGGCAGGAGAATCGCTTGAACCTGGGATGTGGAGGCTGCAGTGATCCAAGATTGCGCCACTGCCCTCCAACCTGGGTGACAAAGCGAGACTCCATCTCAAAAGAAAAAGAGACCCACTGTGCCTTTTTATCCAGCTTTTCCCCCTCCCATGTCCCAGACTCTAAAAGAGACATGTCTAATCCCAGGCAGGTTCCTCATCAGTCCCCCTACAAAAAAGTCATAGCAGGATTCAGTCCTTACTGGAGTGACCTCAGCCTTTCGCCGGTGTAGGGGTCCCACATAATCACATTGGTATCGTAAGAAGCCGTGACAAGCAGGGCAGAGTCGGGGGAGAAGTCACAAGAGACAACACTGCTTTGATGGCCCTCTAGCTTCCGAATTAACGTGTAGGACCTCATGCTCCATAGAAAGACCTGTGGAAAGTAAGAAGTGCCTGGTTAGGGCAGAAGCGAAGTGCTTAGGACTCAAATGGAGGGAGGGAAAGGTACCACCACCAAATCTTCTGCAGGCCTTGTGGCCAGGTCAAGTTGATTCTCTATCCCTTTCCTACAGCTCTTCCAGAACCTGTCGTATAGGTTTAAATAAGGTAACTGGTCTGGATTTTTGAGGATTTAAGCCAACAGACATGCTCAAGGAGCTCACTATAAGAGAGAATAAACCAGACCAGCCTTAGGAAGCCCCCCGCTGAAACGCATGTGCAGAGACTTCGGAGTCTGCTTCTGAGTCCTGTTTGCCAACAGGGTAGTACGTGCTGATGAAGACCTGAGCCAAGTGCTATCTTATTCCACTTAAAAGTTGGTGGCCAGGCATGATGGCTCACGCCTGTGATCTCAGCATTTTGGGAGGACAAGGTGGGTGGATCACATGAGGCCAGGAGTTTGAGACCAGCCTGGCCAATATGGCAAAACCCCAAATACAAAAATTAGCCAGGCATGGTGGTGTACGCCTGTAAGCCCAGCTATTTGGGGGGTTGAGGCAGAAGAATCACTTGAGCCTGATAGGTGGAAGCTGCAGTGACCTGAGATCACGTCACTGCACTCCAGCTTGGGCGAAAGAATAAGACTGTCTCCAATTTTTTTTTAAAGGGTCAGAAGTGAAATCTGCGGCCACCCCACAAAGTAGTGGCAGCCTGTCAAGGCATTTTACACCCCCCACCTTGTGTATGGAACCATGGAAATCTGTCCCAAGACTGTGTCTCTAACCTAGCTCATCACTTTAAACCTTTGTGAGAAGCATTAAGAGGATTTTATTTTCATTCCTTTAAGAAAACCCTCAGGCCAGGCACGGTGGCTCACGCCTGCAATCCCAGTACTTTGGGAGGCCGAGATGGGTGGATCACCTGAGGTCAGGAGTTCGAGACCAGCCTGGCTAACATGGTAAAACCCCATTTCTACTAAAAATACAAAAAATTAGCCAGGCGTGGTGGTGCACACCTGTAATCCCAGCTACTCGGGAGGCTGAGGCAGGAGAATAGCTTGAACCCGGGAAGCGGAGGTTGCAGTGAGCCAAGATTGTGTCACTGCACTCTAGCTTGGGCAACAAGAGCGAAATTCTGTCTAAAAAAAAAAAAAAAGTAAAAAAGAAAACCCGCATATTCCAAACCACAAATAAATGATGAGCCACCAGGACTGTACCAAATGGTGAACTCTCAACCTTCCCTTCAGTCACTTGCAGCAAGTGGCTCAACGCAACACAAAATTCAAACAGAAACTGTTCTCAAATTGTTCTTGGATTTCTAATACATGTTTGTTTTTTCAATTAACAGGATTTCAGGACAAAGTTCAACAAGTAACTACACTGACATGATTTGAATTGGAAATCCAAATTAGAGAGATTCAAATTTGATGGTTCAAAGGAAATTTGGACTCACATGTGGGCTGCAACTTTTAAAATCTCAGACTCCAAGAAGAAAAGAAATTTAAAAAGCAATCATTTTCCCATTTTGTAAAGGGAAACAGACCTCTGATGACAGGAGCAACCTGTTTCCAGATCCCTCCTGTCTTTGGGTTCATGTTAAAGTGCAAGTCACAAGGGAGTTTCGCAGGTGGCAGCCACGGTCCACCAGCATGCCTTCTATTGGGGTGGATTTGCGGACGATTTTGAGAACACTCACACACACCAGGCCACCACTTCAGACCTCCACGTCTCAGTGAATTAAAGCAATAATGCTGGAGACTCACCGACTTCTCTCCAGCTGCAGAGCACAGCATGCTGCAGTCTGGGGAGATGGAACAGCAGTAAACCCACTGCAGGTGGCCCGATAACACTTGAATCTGTTTACCTGGCAGAAAAAAGAAGCAAACGATGAGCCAATCCTCAAAACAACAAAGCAGGAAGACTGGAGAACTGGGAGAACTGGGGTGGTAACAGCCCCCCGCCCAGTATACCCATCAGCTCCTATCAGCTGGGCCCAAGGGTCCAATTTTCAATTCAGAGTAAGAAATATGACCAGATTTGTCATTTAAACACCTATAATCTGTGAATATGATATTCTAATTCCCCACGGAAACCATTACCTATGGCTTCAACACAATCTGTAAGATCAGTAAAGGCGAAGGGGTATGGTGATCACTTTTTTTTTTTTTTTCCTGAGATGGAGTCTCACTCTGTCTCCCAGGCTGGAATGCAGTGGCGCAATCTCAGCTCACTGCAACCTCTGCCTCCCAGGTTCAAGTGATTCGCCTGCCTCAGCCTCCTGAGTAGTTGGGATTACAGGCACGTATCACTGTGCCCAGCTAATTTTTGTAGTTTTAGTAGAGACAGGGTTTCACCATATTGGCCAGGCTGGTCTCGGACACCTGACCTCAGGTGTTGACCACTTTCTAAATATAATCTTGAATTGCCTTAAAGGTTTCCTCATAGGAAACCATATCAAAGGGAGCCTTTGATAGCAGAGAATGTTCTTTTTCGGCTCCCCAACCACCTCAAGTACCCTGAATCATCATTCCCAATTTTGAGAGAGAGTTTATCTTCAATTCTCCCTCATTTAAACTGTAAAGGTTTCTCTGTAATCACAAGGATCCTGCTGCAGACTGTCACCCTGCCAGCCTTGCCAGGATGTCCAGATGAGCAGTGTTGTGGAGTCATTAGGGGCACACATTCTAGAGTCAGACAGCTTGGGTTTGAATCCTGACTCCCCTGCTAATTCAGCACATAACCCAGGGCAACTCACACAATCTCTCCAGCTCTTGCTTTAAAAAAAGCCCGTCCATATAGGGGATGGGTGAATAAATGGTGGTATATCTACCCCATTAATGCAGTTGGAATTAGAGACAGATTTTCCATGGGGTACCTACCATTTAATGAAAAATGCGAGATGCAGGGGAAAATCGTGAAGATATATGATTCCATTTTTGTGAAACAATGACCCAAAAGCCATGAATGCAAATGTGTGTGCACAGGATTATATAAGCAGAGAGAAAAATATGGAAGGGTATATACTAGGCTCCTAACACGGGGTACCAGGATGCAGGGGAAGAGGGGAGGATGACGACAGCAGGGAGGGCAAGAGAGAGAATTGGGAAGGAAAGAGCCAAGCAAGAAAGAAGAAAAAAGAATTGTTATATGCCTGTACATGGTCATATATATGAATTTATTGAAGTTTATGCGGATGTATGGATCTACAAAAATTAGTACTTTTTATTTTTAATTTTTATTTATTTACTTATTTTGAGACAGGCTCTTGTTCTATTGCCCAGGCGGGAGTGCAATGGCATGATCTCAGCTCACTGCAACCTCTGCCTCCCGGGTTCAAGTGATTCTCCTGCCTCAGCCTCCCGAGTAGCTGGAATTATAGGCACCTGCCACTACGCCCTGCTGATTTTTATATATTTTTAGTAGAGTCAGGGTTTCACCATGTTGGCTAGGCTGGTTTCGAACTCCTGACCTCGAGTGATCTGCCTGCCTTGGCCTCCCAAAGTGCTTTAATTAATATTTTTAAAAAGTCATGGTGCCTGTAGTCCCAGCTACTCGGGAGACTGAGGCAGATCACTTGAGCCCAGGAGGCAGAGGTTGCAATAAGCTGAGATCGCAGCATTGCACTCCAGCCTGTGCAACACAGTGAGACTCTGTCTCAAAAAAAAATAAAGGTCAATCATAGTTTCTTCAGCCGTCAAATCTCAGGGTGCTGTGAGTACTGAATAAATTAAGGCCTGTTAGGTCAGTGGGGCAGCACCCGGCAGCTGGGAATGCAACTTTATTCCCCTCCTCTCCTTGAAAAGCTCTCATAATTGGCCTGCTCCATCCCACCCACTCTCAGTCACACTCACTTGGTCTTTCCTTCCCAGTCATCAAGCGATTTCCAGATCCACGGCATGGACCTTCCTGAGATGGTGGCAAGCTGCCTCAGTACACGCATTAAGCCAGCATTTAAAAAGGCACTGCCAGAGGAGCGTGGTACCTCACACCTGTAATCCCAGCACTTCGGGAGGCTGAGGTGGGCGGATCCCTTCAGGTCAGGAGTGCAAGACCACCCTGACCTTACCTTCATGGCAAAACCCCATCTCTACCAAAAATATGAAAATTAGCCAGGCATGGTGGCACACACCTGTAGGAGGCTCTGTCTTAAAAAAAAAAAAAAAAAAAAAGGCACTGCCTTGGAGAAGGTGCCCTGATCAGCAGCGTATCTTAGACTGTGTGATTACAGGTTCCACTAGAGTAGGTCAGGCGCAGTGGCTCACTCACGCCTGTTATCCCAGCACTTTGGGAAGCCCAGGTGGGCGGATCACTTGAGGTCAGGAGTTCGAGACCAGCCTGGCCAACATGGTGAAACCCCGGCTCTACTAAAAATACAAAAAATTAGCCAGGTGTGGTGGCTTATGCCTGTAATCCCAGCTACTTGGGAGGCTGAGACACAAGAATCACTTGAACCTGGGAGGCGGAGGTTGCAGTGAGCTGAGATCGTGCCACTGCACTCCAGCCTGGGTGACACAGTGAGACTCCGTCTCAAGAACAAAACAAAACAAAAAAAACCACCTAGAGTTATCTGTGTGATCAGATGCCTTCAGATGAGGATGCACATGCACCGCCTTAGTTTGTTTGACAAGTTGCTATGGACTAAATGTGTCCCCAACACATAAAGCCCTAATCCCCAATGTGATGGTATTAGGAGGTAGGGCTTTTGATAAGTCAATAGGACATGAGGGTGAAGCCTCAGGAATGGGATTAGTGCCCTTAGAAGAAGAGACATGAAAGAGAGAGATCTCTGCCAGATGAGGATATAGACAGAAGGTGGCTGTTTACAAGCCAGGCAGCTGGTGCTCACAGACACCAAAACTACTAGCACCTCGCTCATGGACTTCCCAACCTTCAGAACTGGGAGAAATAAATGTCTGTTGTTTAAGCCACCTAGTCTCTGGCACTGACTAAGATACAAGTTTTTGGGCTCACTGCTAAAAGAGCAGGAGAAAGGTCCCTCCCATGGCTGTGTGGAGCTGGACAGTCATAACTTGGGAGAGAGTGCCAGTGCCTTCACACCATGGGGATGAGTGGCCTCTTCATAACTCTCCTTCCAATCCCTCCCGCCCCTGATCCTCTTCATGACCCTTTACCACTGCCTCCTTCTAATCCCTCCAGCCCCTGAGCCCCATCCAGGGCTGGAGGGATTGGAAAAATGGCATTGCAATAAATTCCCCTTTCTTATGTCACATTTTTTTTTTTTTTGAGACAGAGTCTCGCTCTGTCGCCCAGGCTGGAGTACAGTGATGCAATCTCGGCTCACTGCAAGCTCCGCCTCCTAGGTTCAAGTGATTCTCCTGCCTCAGCCTCCCAAGTAGCTGGGACTACAGGAGCCCAGCACCACGCCCAGCTAATTTTTGTATTTTTTAGCAGAGATGAGGTTTTGCCATGTTGGCCAGGCTGGTCTTGAACTCCTGACCTCAGGTGATCCACCCGCCTTAGCCTCCCAAAGTACTGGGATTACAGGCGTGAGCCACTGTGCCTGGCCTGTTATATCACCTTTCTAGTTAAGGATCAAACCAGAGATGTATGGAATTCCTTACTGGGCCACCCCCGTATATAGTTTGCTCAAGGCAGAATTTCACAAAACCTGATGCCCTGTAGCCTGAGAGAATTATTCTAGGCTTAGAGTCTGCTTCAAAAAGAAAGTCTAACAGGAAGCACCCAACAGGGACTTCAACATCAGTGGTTCTCAACCTGGGGAGACCTTGCCCTTCACAGGACATGGGGACTTTTTTGCTTGTCACAACTGGAGAGGATGCTACTGGCATCAAGAGAAGAGGCCAGGCATGCTGCTCAGTGTCTTAGAATGCACAGGAGAGCCCACGACAAAGGCTTATCCAGCCCAAAATATCCATAGTGCCGATGAGGAAACCTGTTCTAGATCAAATATTTTTAACAGGGGCAATTCACCCCAAGAGGGTACAAACTAGTTCTTGGTAGCCAAAAAAATCTTAACATTTTTTTACATACAAAGCATAGACATGCATTCAGCACATAAGCAAATATACAATAGATCTTCAATATTACAATAGCCTAAATAGACACACAGTATATGTCTGGTATTAAACTCTCTTTGGTACGGTATTATCTTTGGGGCGGGCAGGGGCAATTAGGAAAAAACTGTCTAAAAAGGCTCCTTAAGGGACAATCACAGAAAAAAACATCAAGAAACACTGTTTTAGATCAAAACGAAACTGGTAAAGAGGAGAAAGCAAATACGGTATTTTTGGAGTTGCCAAGTAGTTCCTTCTCTTCCCATACCGTGTTTATTCAGGTCCCAGATGCGAAGAGTCTTATCCCGTGACGCGGAGACCAAAATCAAACTGCCACTGGGTGTGAAGCTCAGATCTCTCACGACATCTTGGTGGCCGGAAAGATTCAAAAGCAGAAGCCCTGGCATGAAAGCAGGGGCACTCAGTCAGCCAGAGAGGGGGCACAAGGTGTGCCTTCCACGGCCACACCCCTCGGCCAACACGAGTGGAGCAGGGAGGTGACACAGTCAGAACATGCACCCGAGCCTCCCAGCTCCTGCGCCAGCCAGCAATGACCTACCTGTCTGCACCTCCCAGATCTTGATCTGCCCATCGTTGAGTCCTGTAGCAAGAACCAGGCAAGAGACATCGGGCACCTGGGGGTGGTGGCGTGCCCAGAGCTTCCTGCTGGGTGGGGAAGGCCACGGGCTGAAGGCCAGCCCCCAGACAATCTGACCACAGTCCAGCGTCTTCTCTTTTGGGCTGCCCCGCCCTTTCGTCTCATTTTTGCTACTGCGGCTTTTGGCTTCAAACCCTTTAGGGATGCTGGGAGAAGCAGAGATTTCTTAATGAATCTGCAATTGTTACCAAGTCTATCAACTTTTCATCCTGGGACATGTAAGACTTTTGGGGAGTGGAGGGAAGGGTCTGTCACCCAAGCTGGCATGCAGTGACACAATCATGGCTCACTCAGCCTTGACCTCCCTGCTCAACTGATCCTCCCGCCTCAGCCTCCACCAAGTAGCTAGGACTACAGGCATGTGCCATTAGGCTCTGTTAACTCTGTTTGTATTTTTTGTAGGACGGACTTTTGTCATGTTGCCCAGGCTGGTCTCGAACTCCTGAGCTCAAGTGATCTGCCCACCTTGGCCTCCCAAAGTGCTGGGATTACTGGCATGAGCCACCCCACCGGGCCACATAAGATTTTAAATCCTAGAAACAAGCTGGCGTTTGGTGCAATTTGCTGTGACTTTTCTTTTTGTTTCTTTTTAAGAGTTGATGTAGGCCGGGCATGGTGGCTCATGCCTGTAAATCCCAGCACTTTGGGAGGCCAAGGCAGGTGGATCACCTGAGTTCTAGAGTTCGAGACCAGCCTGGCCAACATGGTGAAGCCCCATCTCTACTAAAAATAAAAAAAAAAAAGATTAGCTGGGCATAGTGGCGGGTGCCTGTAACCCCAGCTACTTGGGAGGCTGAGGCAGGAGAATCGCTTGAACCCAGGGGGCGGAGGTTGCAGTGAACCAAGATCGCACCATTGCACTCCAGCCTGGGGAACAAAGGCAAAACTCTGTCTCAAAAAAAAAAAAAAAAAAAAGAGTTGATGTAACACAGGCTATACTGGCCATGGCTCAATCTATTTGCAACAGCCCTGCAATGGGGTGACCTGCCTTATGGGATAACTAAATCACAGATGCTCCAGGGAGTCACATGGTTGCTCAGAAAGTTCTCTCGGGTTTTGGTGAGTGGAAGGAAAAAGATACTCAGTTTTTCCCATGAGTAAGAAAGCGCAATGCAGGTTTGGAACTAGGGCAGAACTTAGAGTCTGAATAGCCACCACTCTCCTGCCTGATGAGTTCCCTTATCTCTAGCTTAGAAATCCCCAAGGAGCTGGAAAATAAACCCCTGTCTTGCCAACACCGTTTGTTTGGTACATGTTAATTTCCACCTTTACTCACTATGTTCCAACTGATTAATGAGGCTCCTTCATTTACTTCCCTGATGGTAACCTGCACAAGAATCAAACAGCAAGGTAGTCAAGAGAGAAAAGGAATTCACAGGGCTGCGTAGAGGTAGCCTGTCCTGGAAGATCTCTTAACCCAACCCTCTCCTACAATTCAACTTACAGTGAAACAGGCCCAGATAAGCTAAAACATGGGGCCCTGGCTGCCACTGTGCCCAGGAAACAATGTCTCAAATGCACAAGCACTTGGCCAGCCCTGGGGTTGAGCCTGAAAACATGAAGCTTACTGTTTGCGGTACACAGCACAAAGGTCTCCATGTGACCTGACCATACTCTGGTTGGTTAAACTGAGGGAAATGGAGACGAGAAAGCTGAACGCCAAATTTGGTTCCATGAGAAATCCTAAACTTGATGCATATGTAGTTGACAACTTTATGTATTAATTGGTGCAGAAATAATTGCAGTATTTGCAATTACCACCATTACTTTTGCACCAACCCAATATTACAGATGGTAAAAACCACCATTACCTTTGCACCAACCCAATATTACAGATGTTCCCAAAAAATTCTAACTAAATCACATTTCTGTCAATTGTGTGGTGAAAGACATGAAAGAATTTTAACCAAGCTCATTTACAAAATTAGAAGGGAGGGGCCGGGCACGGTGGCTCACACCTGTAATTCCAGCAATTTGGGAGGCTGAGGTGGGTGGATCACCTGAGGTCAGGAGTTCGAGACCAGCCTGACCAATATGGTGAAACCCCGTCTCTACTAAAAATACAAAAATTAGCTGGGTGTGGTGGCAGGGGCCTGGTGGCGCACGTCTGTAATCCCAGGTACTCGGGAGGCTGATATGGGAGGATTGCTTGAGCCAGGAGGCGGAGGTTGCACTGAGCCAAGATCACATCACTGTACTCCAGTCTGGGTGACAGAGTCAGACCCTGTCTCAAAAAAAAAAGGTCTACGCTCTTAGCAATTGTCAAGTGTATATTATTAATAACCACAGTCATCATGCTGTACAATAGATCTTCTGAACTTACCCTGCTTAGCTGAAACTTTATACCTTTGATCAATATCTCCCCACTCCCTCTCCCACCCCCGGTAACCACCATTCTACTCTCTGTTTCTATGAGTTAGACTTTTTTAGATTCTACATGTACGTGAGATCACGCAGTATTTGTCTCTCTGTGCCTAATTCATTTCACTTAGGATAAAGTCCCTCAGGTTCATCCATGTTGTAGCAAATGACAGATTTTGTTCTTGTCAATAAAGTTGTATTGGAACACAGTCACACGCATTTGTTTAGGTATTGTCTGAGGCTGCTTTCACACTGTGACAGTAGAGTTCAACAGTCAAGACAGAGACCTTATGGCCTACAAAGCCTAAACTATTTACTTTATAGAAAAAGTTGGCCAGGCACTATAGCTCATGCCTGTAATCCCAGCATTTTGGGAGGCCAAGGTGGGCGGATCACTTGAGGTCAGGAGTTTGAGACCAGCCTGGCCAACATGGTAATACCCCGTCTCTACTAAAAATACAAAAAATTAGCCGGGCATGGTGGGGGGTGCCTATAGTCCCAGCTACTTAGGAGGCTGAAGCAGGAGAATTGCTTGAGCCCAGGAGGCAGAGGTTGCAGTGAACTGAGGTCGCACCACTGCACTCCAGCCTGGATGACAGAGCAAGACTCCATCTCAAAAAAAAAAAAAAAGAAAAGAAAAGAAAAAGAAAAAGTTTGCCAACCTCTGGGTCTAAATGGCCAAATATAGGCTAAAACTTGTTATTCTGGCCAATCTGAATGTGACCACGAATGTCACTTCGATCGGTCCAGACCTACCTGGCTCTGGCCCTGGCACTGGCCGCTGAGTTTGCTGTCACGAGAAGAAGCACTTAAGAGGCAGGCTATGGGAAGAGGTTTAAGACAGGTTGGAGCCACCAGTTAAATTTATTTTATTTCTTATAAAATCCTGATTTCTGTATTTATTTATTTTGGGTTTTTTTTAGAGACAGGATCACTCTCTGGCACCCAGGCTGCAGTGCAGTGGTGTGACCATAGCTTACAGCAGCCTTGAACTCCAGGGCTCAAGCAGTCCTTCCACCTCAGCCTCCTGAGTAGCTGGGACTACAGGTGCATGCCACCATACCCAGCTAATTTTTTAATTTTTTGCAGAGACAGGGTCTTGCTGTGTTGCCCAGGTTAGTCACTAATTCCTGGCCTCAAGCAATCCATCCACGCCTCCCAAAGTGCTGAGATTATAGGCATGTGGCACCACACCTGGCCCTAATTTCTGCATTTGAATTAAGGAATACACCTGTAGCTACTTTATTCCAAAAGAATTAAGGCATATTTATCATTTCATTTTAATATCCTAAATTTAATTTTTCTAGAAAGAGATACTAAAATCTCCATTTTATGGGTTATTAACTTTCCCAGGGTCACAAAATCAGGGGCAGAACTGGAACTAAGGTCTTGGGTATCCTGGCCTAATGCTTAACAAATACTTTGAGTTTGCTAATGAATCAAGGGATGAGTTACATGAAACGCAGTGGGATCGTATCATGGGAAAGGGCTGATGAGGCAAGACAGATTCATTGGCAGAATTTAGCTTCACTGAAGTTAAAGTTTCTAAAAACTTTATTTCAAAAAGCAGTATAATTATTTGGTTAATATCAATTATTTGCTCAATATCAAAAGCACTACATAATATGATTTTTTAAAAATGTAAAACTACCCTAACTAGAATATAAATGCCTCAAATTCTCTTTTAAAAGACTTTTAAAATAGCAATTGTTGGCGGGGTGTGGTGGCTACGCCTTTAGGAAGCTGAGGGAGGATCACTTGAGGCAAGGAGTTCAAAGCTGCATTGAGCTATGATCATGCCACTGTACTCCAGCCTGGGTGACGGAGTAAGACCTTGTCTCTGCCCCCCAAAAAACCCAATTATTTTAAATTATAAAAATAATAAATAAAAATAGAAGAGAAACATGGGAGAAATGTGAAAATGAGACAAATAAAGTAAAAATTACCTATAATCCTAACACCACCATTCTAAACATCTCACTATAAATTTTTGTGTATATACACGTCTTTTAAAAACAAATCTGGCCGGGCGTGGTGGCTCAAGCCTGTAATCCCAGCACTTTGGGAGGCCGAGACGGGTGGATCACGAGGTCAGGAGATCGAGACCACCCTGGCTAACACGGTGAAACCCTGTCTCTACTAAAAAATACAAAAAACTAGCCGGGCGAGGTGGCGGGCGCCTGTAGTCCCAGCTACTCGGGAGGCTGAGGCAGGAGAATGGCGTGAACCCGGGAGATGGAGCTTGCAGTGAGCTGAGATCCGGCCACTGCACTCCAGCCTGGGCGACAGAGAGAGACTCCGTCTCAAAAAAAAAAAAAAAAAAAAAAAAAAAAAAAAAAAGCCAAATCTGGTATCATACTGCATACATGGTTTTACAAACTGCTTTTTATTTTTTTTAAGAGACAGCATCTCACTGTCGCCCAGGATGGAGTGGCCTGGTATGATCAGAGCTCACTGCAGCCTCTAATTCCTGGGTTCAGGCGATCCTCCCATCTCAGCCTCCTGAGTAGCTAGGACCACATGCATGTGACACCACGCCAGGCTAATTTTTAAATTTTTTTTGTAGAAACAGGGTCTTGCTATGTTGCCCAGGCTGATCTAGAACTCCTAGCCTCAAGTAATCCTTCCACTTCTGCCTCCCAAAGTGCTGGGATTACAGGCGTGAGCCACCACACCCGGCCATATAGCCTCTTTTTTTTTTCAATAAGCTTCATACTGCAAACATTTCCTCAGAATACTGTTCTTCAAAATATGTGATTTTGTCAGGTGCAATGGCTCACGCCTGTAATCCCAGCACTTTGGGAGGCCAAGGTGGGTGGATCCCTTGAGGCCAGGAGTTCAAGACCAGCCTGGGCAACATAGTGAAACCTTGTCTCTGCTAAAAATACAAAACAATTAGCTGAGTGTGGTGGCACACGCCTGTAATCCCAGTTACTCAGGAGGTTGAGGCAGGAGAACCGCTTGAATCCAGGAGGCGGAGGTTGCAGTGAGCCGAGATGCGCCAGTACACTCTGGCCCGGATGACAGAGCAAGACTCTCTCAAAAAAAAAAAAAAAAAAAAAAAAAAAAAAAAAAAAAAAAGCAGACTATAAATTCATATAGTAAATGTACTTATATGTCAAGTCTTAAAGGAGCATCCCTTGTATTTCAAGTGGGGAATTAGTAAACAATGTATGACCTTGGCATTATCATTAAACCGACCACAGAAGGAACTGAAAACTCTGATTAAAAACACATGACAAAATTTGATGGCTGCAAAAATATCATATGGAAATGGTAAAATTTTCTTAACCATCCTCTCATTTCTGGATTTCAAACTGTTTCCAATTTTCTTAATATACAACTAATTTCATAATGAAGATCAGTGTATATAAATAGATGACACCATTTCTGAGATTTCTTTTTTTTGTTTTTTTTTTGAGATGGAGTCTTGCTCTGTTATCCAGGCTGGAGTGCAGTGGCGCGATCTCAGCTCACTGCAACCTCCGCCTCCCAGGTTCACGCGATTCTCCTATCTCAGCCTCCTGAGTAGCTGGGATTACAGGTGCACACCACCACACCTGTCTAACTTTTTGTATTTTTAGTAGAGACAGGATTTCACCATGTTGGCCAAACTGGTCTCAAACTCCTGACCTCAAGGGATCCGCCTGCCTGGGCCTCCCAAAGTGCTAGGATTACAGGCATCAGCTACCGCGCCCGGCCCAAAAGAACATTTTTCAGGTCTTTGATGCATTTTGCCAGCCTTCCTTCCAGAAACTGCACAGATTTATCCCCCTCAACCCTAGCAGCATGCAGAGTACCCATCTCAACAAACTCCTGTCAACATTCCCTTTTATCAATGCAAATTTCATATCCAACTTATAAAAACCTTAAATCTAATGTTATTTATAAAAAATGCTTAAAGCAAAATAAATGAGAGCTTCAAGGGCAAGGGCCATGTTTGATTTATCTCAGGACTCTCAGTCCCTAACTCCGTGTTACGCAAAGAAACTATGCAACCAAGGCTGGCCAACATAGTAAAACACCGTCTCTACTAAAATACAAAAAAATTAGCCAGAGGTGGTAGCGCATGCCTGTAATCCCAGCTACTCAGGAGGCTGAGGCAGGAGAATTGCTTGAACCCAGGAGGCGGAGATTGCAGTGAGCCAAGATTGCGCCCTTGCACTCCAGCCTGGGCGACAGAGCAAGACTACGTCTAAAAAAAAAAAAAAACCAAAAAGAAAGAACCTATGCAACCAAGGCTGGCTGAATGAATGAATACAGACATAGAGTTGCCCTGGGACCAATGAAAACATACAGATGCTGGACTATCTGAATGGGAGCTCACAGCATTCTGACACCGGGGCTTGTCCATCCCAAAGAAAGAAAAACTAGTATCAGAAACTAAACTTGGCCAAGCGCCATGGCTCACGCCTGTAATCCCAGCTACTTGGGAGGCTGAGGCAGGAGGACTGCTTGAGGCCAGGAGTTCAAGACCAGGCCTAGGCGAGACCCTGTCTCTACAAAATATTTAAAAGTTGAGCGGGCATGGTGGTGCGCCTGTAGTACCAGCTACTTGGGAGGCTAGGGCAGGAGGACAGCTTGAGCCCAGCAGATTAAGGCTGCAGTGAGCCGTGACTGAGCCACTGCACTCAAGCCTGGACAAGAGAGCAAGACCCTCTCTCTGTCTCAAAAAATAAAATCAAATAAAATAAACTTGGTTGCTAATAAAGAGACAAAAACGAGCAAAGGCTCTGAGTAGACATTTATCCAAACAACGTATACAAAGGACCAGTAAGCACCTGAAAAGATACTCCGCCAGGTGCAGTGGCTCCACACCTGTAATCCCAGCACTCTGGGAGGCCAAGGCCGGTGGATCACCTGAGTTTGAGACCAGCCTGGCCAACACAGTGAAACCTCGTCTCTACTAAAAATACAAACATTATCTGGGCGCGGTGGTGTGCACCTGTAGTCCCAGCTACTTGGGAGGCTGAGGCAGAATTGCTTGAACCCAGGAGGTGGAGGTTGCAGTGTGCCGAGATCATGCCACTGCACTCCAGCCTGAACAACAGAGACTCTGCCTCAAAAAAAAAAAAAAAGAAAAGAAAAGAAAAGAAAAGATGCTTGACATCTGTAGCCATCAGGGAAATGCAAATCAAAACCACTATGAAATGCCACTTCACACCGCTAGGATGGCTATCCGCTAGGATAATAAAAAAGACACACAATAACAAGGGTTGGATGTAGAGAATCTGGAACCTGAATCCATTGCTGGTGGGAAAGTAAAATGGTGTAGCCACTCTGGAAAACAGTCTGACACTTCCTCAAATAGTTAAACATAGAAAACACAAGTTTTCTATAAAAATGTTCACAGCAGCACTATTTGTAACAACCAAAACATGAAGACAACCCAATGTCCATCAACTGATAAATGTATGAACAAAATTTGTCATCTCCATATGATGCAATAAAAGGAAATGAAATACTAGTATATGCTAGAACACAGACGAATTGTGAAAACATTACGTAAAATGAAAGAAGCTAGTCAAAAAAGGCTACGTGTTGTATGAACCATGAATAGGAAACATCTAGAATAGGTCAATCTAGAGAGACAAAGTAGATTAGTGGTTGCCTGGAGAGTGCAGGGGGGTTAGGGGATCTAAGCTAAGGGATACAGGATTTCTTTTTGAGGAAATAAAGATATTCTAAAATTGATTATGTGCTGGGTGCAGTGGCTCATGGGAGAAATGTGTAATCCCAGCACTTTGGGAGGCTGAGGCAGGTGAATCACTTGAGGTCAGGAGTTCTAGCCCAGCCTGGCCAACATGGCAAAACTTCATCTCTACTAATAATACAAAAATTAGCCAGGCATGGTGGTGTACGCCTGTAATCCCAGCTACTCAGGAGACTGAGGCAGGCAGGAGAATCGCTTGAACCCAGGAGGCAAAGGTTGTAGTGAGCCAAGATTGCGCCACTGCACTCCAGCTTAGGAGACAGAGACTGTCTCAAAAAATAAATAAATAAAGTAAAATTGATGATGGTGATGGATGCACAACTCTGCAGATAGACTAAAAGCCATTGTATTGTATACTTTAAATGGACAAATTGTGTGGTATATAAATTACATCTCAAAAAAGCTATGGAAAAAAAAGCCAACTTGGGGCTAACATAATCTTGACCGAATTGACTTTCACATATACAGAACTTGGGGCTCTGGAAACCCCCATGATCAATTCCTGAACCATGAGCCACCTTCCCTCTCTCTGGTTCTCGGGCAGGGAGATGGCAAAAGAACAAGGGGTGTTTGGAAACGCGCTGGATGGGGGCCCCAGTGAGAGAACACTTACAACTGCTCCTCCAGTGGCCAGGGGATCAGTTTGACGATGCAGTGTCCTTGAGACCAAGCAAACCAGGAGCCATCTGGGGAGAAGGCGACGCTCCAGGTTTCACAGCTGGACTTCCAATCAAACTGGTGGGGGCGCCCGGGCTTGAGTTCGGCCAGCAGCAGCGGTTCCTCTGGGGCAGGAGACAACATGCTTCGAATACACACCCCCTTGCTCCCTGACCACCCAGACACAGGAAAGCCACCGTCTCCCTGTGGCAAAGAGCGACACTATCCATTCCCAGAGGGAGTTGTCACTTAAATGACCCAGGGCAATAACAGCAGCCACAGGCCACATTCCACCATGGTTACTCAATCCTGGCACTCCTCACTGCTGGTTAACCATGACTCACAGTAACCTTTGTGCCCGTGAACTCAGTGAATGGAGGCCTCATTTTCCTATGAATACTTGAAGGGGAGGAAAGTGGAGAGATAGCCAGACCAGGAATATGCTAGATAGTGCTGATTATGGGGCCAAAATAGCAAGGCCTTCCAACGCATTTCAGTTTTCTTCAAAAGAACCTGCTGCTAGGAACGGGCGCGGTGGCTCATGCCTGTAATCCCAGCACTTTAGGAGGCTGAGGTGGGCGAATCACGAGGTCAGGAGATCAAGACCATCCTGACTAACATGGTGAAACCCCATGTCTACTAAAAATATCAAAAATTAGGCAGGTGTGGTGGCGGACGCCTGTAGTCCCAGCTACTTGGGAGGCTGAGGCAGGAGAATGGTGTGAACCCGGGAGGTGGAGTTTGCAGTGAGCCGAGATCGCGCCACTGCACTCCAGCCTGGGCAACAGAGCAAGACTCTGTCTCAAAAAAAAAAAAAAAAAAAAAAAAAAAAAAAGAACCTGCTGCTGTCAAAGAAGGAATATATGAAACTCAAAGGCTCCCTCTCACTCGCCTGCATCCTCCCCATCATCAAGGCTAAAAACGCTCAGTCCTTGCCCTGCTTCCTCACACTCAGAAGTATGGATTCCATCTCCCCATCTCTCCTGCTTCCACATCCTCTGTCCGGGGTTAAACCTTCATCTCATCTTGCCCAGATCTTTTGCTACAGTCTCCTGATCGGTCTTCCTACCCCTAGAGACGCTGCTAAAGCTGAAATACACATACCATCACATCATTTCTTTCAAATACATTTGAAAGCTCCCACCTGCCTACATCATAAAGGCAACTGAGCCCAGGCCTTCCACCACATGCCATCTGCCCCAGCCCATCGGTCCAGACTCCTTCCCTTATCCCCTCCCTGCAGGCCACACTCTGGCCACAAAATCTCCTTAACATGCAAGGGGCTTATTTACGTTCACACCTGGACCCACTTTTGCTTATGAGAATCCCTAGCTTCTCAAAGTAACAAAAAAGAAAGAAAAAGTAATAATCCCACCTAGATTCACAACTAAGAAGCGTACCCTGATCTCACACTATCAAAACGGAAATAAGTCGCACCTTGTTTATTTCGTTCTCTCTTATGTAACCAATTTCCCTCTGCCCCCGGCCCTCCTTATCAGTGTCTAAATACCTTGTTCCAACACCCAGATCATTTCATCTTTGTTTCTCCCAGGACCTAACACACCATTTTCTGAAAGAGTAGGCACCAGATTGGAGCTTCTTCATTGACTGACCCACAGTTCCTAGTTCAGTTCTTTACTCCGGTGGAAGATTCTCAATGGCTGAGGAAGCTCATAAATTAAAGGCCTTCAGAATGAATTTTTTGACCATTATGACTGTGATACTTACTAATATAAAAACTGGCTTCCATCCTGAATGAGGTCAGTTCCTGATGTGTGCATTCCACACAAGGAATGTGGAATGTGGAAGACTTTGACCCTGGCTGTTACCAGATAGATACTCATTTTTAAAACTCATATTTCATATATGTTAAGACACATCTTTATACATCTACATTTTGACCTTGCTGAAATCAGGATGTATCTTACAATCAATGACTTTTCATAGTTAAATAGGTAGTATTTTTTTCTCAGTTATACATGATGATAATACAATCCATGGTATCTTGGATTCAGTAAAGCAGATGGTAGAGATGCATATGTGTATATTTATAAAATATTTTTGCCGGGTGCAGTGGCTCACATCTGTAATCCCAGCACTTTGGGAGGCCAAGGCAGGTGGATCACTTCAGGACAGGAGTTTAAGACCAGCCTAGCAAACATGGTGAAACTACGTCTCTACTAAAAATACATTTAAAAAAAAAAAAAAATTAGCCACGCATGGTAGCGGGCACCTGTAATCCCAGCTACTCAGGAAGCTGAGGAAGGAGAAGCACTTAAACCCAGGAGGCGGAGGTTGCAATGAGCCGAGATTGCGCCACTGCACTCCAGCCTGGGTGACAGACCAAGACTCTGTTTCAAAAAAAAAAAAAAGGCTCATGCCTATAATCCCAGCACTTTGGGAGGCCAAGGCGGACAGATCACCTGAGGTCAGGAGTTCGAGACCAGCCTGACCAACATGGAGAAACCCCGTCTCTACTAAAAATACAAAATAAGCCAGGTGTAGCAGCACATGCCTGTATCCCACCTACTCAGGGGGCTGAGGCAGGAGAATTGCTTGAACCCGGGAGGTGGAAGGCAGAGGCTGCAGTGAGCCAAGATGGCGTCATTGCACTCCAGCCTAGGCAACAAGAGTGAAACTCCGTCTCAAAAAAATAAATAAATAAATAAATAAATAAATTCTGGTATATGCATTTATAGGAAAATAGTAACATAGGTATATCTTGTTATATAAAATAGGTATGCGTTGCTGAAACTTCTGTCTTTAAATAGAATGTTAATAAATCATATCAAGCCTTTGTAAAGAGAATATTCATTCTCAGAGGTTCTACGTGTAGATCTGGGTTTTAATGTATTAGGTCTGGCCAGGCACGGTGGCTCACGCTTATAATCCTAGCACGTCGGTAGGCTGAGATGGAATGATCGCTTGAGGCCAGGAGTTCAAGACCAGCCTGGTCAACATAGTAAGACTCTATCTCTAGAAAGAGAAAGAAAGGCCGGGCGCGGTGGCTCAAGCCTGTAATCCCAGCACTTTGGGAGGCCGAGACGGGCGGATCACGAGGTCAGGAGATCGAGACCATCCTGGCTAACACGGTGAAACCCCGTCTCTACTAAAAAATACAAAAAACTAGCCGGGCGAGGTGGCGGGCGCTTGTAGTCCCAGCTACTCGGGAGGCTGAGGCAGGAGAATGGCGTAAACCCGGGAGGCGGAGCTTGCAGTGAGCTGAGATCTGGCCACTGCACTCCAGCCTGGGTGACAGAGCGAGACTCCGTCTCAAAAAAAAAAAAAAAAAAAAAAAAAAAAAAAAAAAAAAAAAAAAAGAAAGAGAAAGAAAGAAAAGAAAGAAAAGAAAGAAAGGAAGGAAAGAAAAGAAAAGAAAGAAAAGAAAAAAAGAAAGAAAGAAATTTATATATATATATGGTCTGTGTAAATAGCTCGTTGTATAGACCCAGGTAAATCCTCCTAGAAATCTGTACATTTGTATGTGTGATAGTTTTATTTATACAATCACATGTGTATAGCTATTTGTATAGACCCAGGGTTCTCAACTGGGGGCTATTTTGCCCCTTGAGGACATTTGGCAGTAACATTTTTGGTTGTCACAACTGGAGATGCTACTACTGCTGTCTAGTGGGTGGAGGCCAGGGATGCTGCTCAACACCCTGCAGTGCACAGGACAGCCCCCAGCAAAGAATCATTTGGCCCAAAACGTCAACAATGCTGAGGCTAAGAAACCCAGATGCAGTCAAGTATTAAATGACATTGACTGATCTAGAGAAACATTTTCAAATGACCTGGATGGCCTGGGATGTGGCTTACACCTGTAATCCCAGCGCTCCGGGAGGCAGAGGTGGAAGAATTGCTTGAGACCAGGAGTTCTGGATCAAATGACCAGAATGAAAATTTCTTTTTTTTTTTTCCCATCCTGATAACATTCACAGTTGGTTCACTTCCTCTACATTATCCCCCTTTTTTTTTTTTTGAGATGGAGTCTCGCTGTGTCACCCAGGCTGGACTGCAATGGCGCAATGGCACGATCTCAGCTCACTGCAACCTCCGCCTCCTGGGTTCAAGCAATTCTTATGCCTCAGCCTCCCAAGAAGCTGGGATTACAGGCACGCACCACCACACCCAGCTAATTGTTGTATTTTTAGTAGAGACAGGTTTTTGCTATCTTGGCCAGGCTGGTCTCAAACTCCTGGACTCAAGCAATCTGCCTACCTCGGCCTCCCAAAGTGCTGGGATTACAGGCATAAACCACCATGCCTGATCTTTTTTTTTTTTTAATCTCCCAAACCAAATCCATTAGCAAGTTCTATGAAGTCTGTTTCCAAAAGACTTGCCAAATCTAACCCCCCTCCATCTCTACTCTCATCCATGCAGCACCATCTCCCACCTGGCTCAGTAGGCAACCTTCCAGTTGCTCTCCCTGCTTCCCCTCTAGCCCTGCACCATCAATTCTCCTTGCCTCCAGAGTGATCAGTTTCACTGTTAGAATAAAGCTCTAGCTACTCACCCTGCCCTCAAAATCCAGCATAATCTGAACCTCCCTGGGTTGTACTTCTCTCCCTGCCCCTGGCTCCAACACATTGCCCTTCTCTCTACCCTCTGCCAATGCTCAATTAGTTCTGACCCTAGGCCTTTGCACCAACCATTCCCTTCATCTGGAATGCCTCTCCTCGGCTGGCATCTATTCTTATTCAGGTCTGGCTCAAATGACAACTGCTTAGAGAGTCTTCTGACCCCTGTCAACCTCCTTCACAACCCCTCACTTTATTTTCTTTACAGCCCTATCACCATTTGATTGCCATCTGTCTCCCCTCTACTAGGACATCAATTCCAGGGAGCAGGAACCTTGTATATTTATTCCCAGAGCTGGCAGAGTTCCTGGTGGAGGGCAGGCAGTAAGTAAATATTTGTCTAAAAAATACATATGGTATAACTCTTTAAACAAAAAAGTAATATAAAGCTGGCCGGGCATGGTGGCTCATGCTTGTAATCCCAACACTTTGGGAGGCCGAGGCAGGCGGATCACTTGAGGTCAAGAGTTCGAGACTAGCCTGGCCAACATGGTGAAACCCCGTCTCTACTAAAAATACAAAAGTTAGCCGGGCATGGTGGCGGGCGCCTGTAGTCCCAGCTACTCGGGAGGCTGAGGCAGGAGAAATCACTTGAACCCAGGAGGTACAGGTTGCAGTGAGCAGAGATTGCACCACTGCACTCCAGCCTGGGCGAGAGAGCAAGACTCTGTCCCCCCAAAAAAAAAATAAATAAAGCCCCTTAAACTCTGATGATGCTTATGCCAAACACTTCACATGAAATGCTTCTTAAACACAACCCCTACTTAGAATTCACACTCTATTTCTGTGATTTAGGGATTTAATCTCTTACTATTTCAGGTTCAAGAATCCAGGAGCTAAAAGAAGAACAAACTCAGTAACTCCTGTCTCTTGGAGTCTGGGCCCAAACTAAACTTGGCTACAGGGAGAGAAAGCCCTAATTAGTGCAGAACTTAAAAACAAAACAAACAAACAAAACACAGCTGGGGGTGGGGGATCTAGCTTCATCTGGTATGGTACTTGCAGACCCTTCTTGGTGAAAAGGCCTATGAATCAGGGTTTCTTTGTTTTCTCCTTTTTTTTTTTTTTATTTTGAGACAGAGTCTCACTCTGCCGCCCAGGCTGGAGTGCAGTGGCGCAATCTCAGCTCACTGCAACCTCCGCCTCCTGGGTTCAAGTGATTCTTCTGCCTCAGCCTCCTGAGTAGCTGGGATTACAGGCATGCACCACCACGCCTGGCTAATTTTTGTATTTTTAGTAGAGATGGGGTTTCACCATGTTGGCCAGGCTGGTCTCAAACTCATGACCTCAGGTGATCTGCCCACCTAGGCCTCCCAAAGTGCTGGGATTACAGGAGTGAATCACCGCGTCTGGCCTCTTCTTTTTTAAATTGATAAATAAAAATCATACATATTATGGCATATAACATGTTTTGATATACGTATACATTGTGGAATGGCTCAAGCTCATTACCATATATGCATTACCTCACATACTTATTTTTGTGTGGTGAGAACACTTAAAATCCACTTTTAGCAAATTTCAAGTATACCATACATATATATTTGTTTTGTTTTGTTTTTGAGACAAGGTCTTATGCTGAAACCCAGGCTGGGGTGCAGTGGCTTGATCACAGCTCACTGCAGCCTCAACCTCCCACCCAGGTTCAAGTGATCCTCCGGCCTCAGCATCCTGTGTGTCTGGGGCTACGGGGGCATACCACCACACTCAGCTAATTTTTTTTTTTTTAACTTAAATTTTTAGTAGAGATGGGTGTCTGGCTATGTTCACCAAGCCGGTTTTGATCTCCTGAGCTCAAGCGATCCTCCTGCAGGCATGAGCCATCACACCTGGCCCTGGATCAGGGTTTGCTAATTAAACAATGGGATGTGTTTGGACAATCAGGCTGAGTGGAAAGGTATATATTATAAGCCTCTTCTAGGCAAAGCAGTTAGCCTTAACACAGAGATGAAAGCTATGACCCCAGCCAGCAGGAAGCTAGGCGATTTTTCCTGTCTCAGGAGGACATGTACATTAGATATTCCACCGGCCTCAAAAGCTTTCCTCGGTTGCTCCATCTTATCATTCAGGGATTAGTCCTCAGGTCGCCTTCTCAAGAGACCATCCTGGCCTCACCATCTAAAGTGACCATTCATTTTCCTTTTTTTTTTTTTTTTTTTTTGAGACAGGGTCTTGCTCTGTCGCCCAGGCTGGAATGCTGTAGCGCGATCATGACTCACTGCAACCTCGACCTCCCCAGGCTCAGATGATCCTCCCACCTCAGCCTCCCCAGCAGCTGGGACTGCAGCCGCATTCTACATGCCTATAGTTCTGTATTTTTTGTAGAGATGGGATTTCGCCATGCTGCCTAGACTGGTCTCAAACTCCTGGGCTCAAGTGATCTACCCAAGTTGGCCTCCCAAACTGCTGGGCCAATGCGCCTGGCACCATTCACTTTCCTTTAACCATTTTATTTTCTTTATAACCATCACTTAGATATTTTCTTTTTCTTTTTTTTTTTTTTTTTTTTTTTTTGAGGCGGAGTCTCGCTCTGTCGCCCAGGCTGGAGTACAGTGGCGCGATCTCGGCTCACTGCAAGCTCCGCCTCCCGGGTTCCCGCCATTCTCCTGCCTCAGCCTCCCGAGTAGCTGGGACTACAGGCGCCGCCACCACGCCCGGCTAATTTTTTTGTATTTTTAGTGGAGACGGGGTTTCATTGTGTTAGCCAGGATGGTCTCGATCTCCTGACCTCGTGATCCGCCCGTCTCGGCCTCCCAAAGTGCTGGGATTACAGGCTTGAGCCACCGCGCCCGGCCCTTTTTCTTTTTTTTGAGATGGAATTTCACTCTTGTTGCCCAGGCTGGAGTACAATGGCACGATCTCGGCTCACTGCAACCTCCCACTCTCTAGTTCAAGCGATTCTCCTGCCTCAGCCTCCTGAGTAGCTGGGATTATAGGCATGCACCACCACGCCCAGTTAATTTTGTATTTTCAGTAGAGACGGGGTTTCATTATGTTAGTGAGGCTAGTCTTGAACTCCTGACCTCAAGTGATCTGCCCACCTCAGCCTCCGAAAGTGCTGGGATCACAGGCGTGAGCCACCCTAGCACATTTGGTTGATATTTTCTTGATTGCCTGTCATTTTTACATATTTATTGTCTATCTCTTTCTCAGCGCACCCAAACTTGCCAGTTCACTGCTATTGGGCTACACCGTCTAATAGGGAAATCACATGTAGTTACCAGCCACTTGAAATGTGGCAAGTCAGAATTCAGATGGCCTGAAACTATAAAATACACAACACATTTTGAACAGTTAGCACACACAAAAAATCTAAAACATTACAATTTATTTGATTACATGTAGCGCTAATATTTTAGACATGTTGGATTGAAAGAGTTTTTAAATTGTCGCCTAGTTCTTTTTTCTTTTTTAATGTGACTATTTGAACATTTTAAATTACATACATAGCTCACATTAAACTTTTGTTGGTCAGGGCTAGCCTAGAGGGTGCCTGGCACATAGTAGACACTCAACAAATATTTGTTGAATGAATAAATGAATTCTAACCATTGCTCTGAAGATTTCAACTGTTGCCCATTGTATTTCCTTTACAATGGGCTTTATTCCATTTGAAAAGAAGTTAAAACTCTGGCCTTTTTTGTACAGTAACTTGGCAGCTCTCAACAACCCTGCCCACACCCTCAAAACGAAGTTGTCAATCTTTAGGAAAATCCCAGAACTGGAAACAGATTTCTGTTAAAAAGGGAGGCCAGCTACAGATTGCTTTCACACTGAACTGTAAGGAGGCAATGGAAATGAAACGGAAGCTATAAAAAGATTCACATAGGATCTACACAAACAGTAGGGGCCCTTTAAAAAAGAATTCTCCGGGTAACACACTCACTGAAAAGAAAGCCCTTATCTAGATGGGAAGGGGAGAGAGCTGCCTTTAACTCAATGCCTGACTTCAGCAAACAAAGAAATGTCATTTCCTAAATTAAAAAGTAACACCACCCCAGGGAATATCCAGATTTCAACCTTCCCACCCACAATAACAAGCCATCAGCAATCAGAATTCTCCAGACCAGGATGAAGCTTGAACTTGGCTGCAAGATTACAATGAAGTTCTGGAACAAATTCTGAGCCCTGGGCCTTGACCCCGTTCTGAAAATTTCTCCTAAGGAAATTGCATTTAAACTCGGGTCCTTCAAGAGCTGGGACTCCAGGAATCAATTCTAAATCTATCCCAAGTTTCTATACAGGTGGGATTCCGAGGGAAGGTCGTTGGAGGGGAGAGGGCCGAGGCGTGCATGCGTCTTGAGGTTTTTTCCCCTTGCATAAGAGACACACCTTTCCCACTGAGATTTAAATGTTCATCTGAGCTGGTTTGAGGTATATCCAATATCCTGACTTCCACGCTGTCTTCTGATGGGGATGACAGATAACAAGAATAGAGGCAAGGTCCTCACCCATCAGTGTATCCTAAACTTGCCTGATCATACATATCGCCAGGGATCAGCATCTCCAGTCCCGCCCCACCTCCACTGAATTAATCTCCAGTGGGAGAGGCTGGGAATAGATTGTTTCAACAGGGAACCCAGACACCATTTTTACCGGGTTCCAACCACCCTCCGAGGCAGGTACTAGAATTATCCCATTTTGCAGATACAAAACTGAGACATGGGTGGCTGGCGGTGGTTCTGTGGTTCGTCCACTGTCACCATCACACAGCTTGTGAGGGGCAGAGGTGACTCCCATCTAGACATGCGAGTGCGTCCCCTGGCACCTGGGTACCCAGAGGCACCCACCCCCTTCGGGATCTCCGTTTTAGGGCTTGGTGCTCCCCACCCAGGAGCCCCCCCGTCCCGGTCGGGGGATCTCCTCCCGCAGAAGCCCGATCTTCCCGATCCCGTCGCCAGCGGGAGCCGGGGTGGCGGCCACTGACAACGAAAGTGAAACAAAGCTGGTCGCCGGGCGCGCACCCCCGCCGGCCCCGCGCGGACCTCCCAGGCGGGACGCCCCCGCCGCGTCCAGCCCCCGCCCCGCCCCGCCGAGCCAGCCCCGGGGTCGCCTCCCCCTCCCCGGGGAGAACGGGCCACGGCCCCGCCGGGCGGGAACTGGCCGCCGGGCCCCACTCACCTCCGGCCTCCATGGAGGACGCGCGCGGCCCCCGCGGCAGGCGGCGGGCGCCTCAGCCCCCCGGGCCGCGGGCCCTCATGCCGCCCCCGCGCCGCCCGCCCTGGCCCGGCCGCCGCCGCCGCCCGGAGAGGCCATCAGCTGCTTCCCGTCACATGGCGGTGGGCGCGGGCGGAGACGCGCGGGGGCGGGGCGCTGGGGAAACGGAGGGGGGGGTGCGGACGGGATGAAAACGGTGGGGAGGCAGCTGAGGGAAAAGATGGAAAATCAGGGGGGCGGTACGCTGACGGGATAAAAGCCCAGGGGTTGCTGAGGGGAAACGGGGGCGGGGAAGACGCGCGAACCAGATAAAAATGGGGCAGGGGTGGGGGGAGGTGAGCGGAAACGGGGTGGGGCGCGAAAGGGATAAAACCCAGGGGTTGTGCGGGGTCCTGAGGGGAACCAGCGCCGGATAAAACCGGGGAAGGGAGGGAGGGGAACTGGGCTGAGGGAAACCGGGGAAAGGGGAGCGACAGAAACCGGAATAGGGGAAGCCGGGCTCAGGGGAAAAGGGGGTGTTGGAGAGTGGGTAGAGCCAGGCTGAGGGAAAAACCAAGCGGGGGAAGCGGCGATCCGGGGAAAACGGAGAGAGGGGGACTGAGGGCGGTGGGGGGAAGGGGAACCAAAGGGGCTGAAGCGAAGTCGAGGGGAGGGGCAGGTGAAAATGGAGCCATGCGAAGCCCGATGAGGGGGGAACGGGTAAAAATGGGGGCGGGAGAAATAGGGTGGAGGGAACACGGGCCGAGAAGAAACCTGGGGGAGAGCTGGGCTTAGGCGAAAATGCGGAGGGAGAGGGGGTGGAAGGAAGGTGTAATAACCGGGTGCTGGGGCTTGGGGGAGGACATGAATAAGAATGGGGGGTGCGGCGAGGGTCAAGGCTAGGGTAAAACAAGGGGGGCCGCTCAATGGCTCCGGTAATGGGAGAGGGAAGTGAGGAGAAAACGGCGCAGTGGGGAGAGGAGCGCAGGGTGAAAACCGGGGTGGGGGTGGGAACGAGATAAAAAACGGGGCAGGGGCGATTCGGAAGAAGACTGTCCCCTTAACTACCTACTGCGACAGCCTCTCCTGTCCCCGTCCCCCTGAGAAAGCTGCTCCCTGTGTACCTGCATAGCCTCAAGAAATGGCTCGCTTGGGCCAGACGCCCCCTTTCTAACATTGCAGGGCCAGGGCAGGAGTCATCATGGAGGCTATTCCTGCCTGAAAGACCCCATTTCTTAGTTGTGCGGTCCCCAGTAGTGTCAGTGGCTTGGGGATTTCTTACTGAGCTCAGCTCATTGTCCTCAAAATGCCTCCCTTTAGCCCCGACTCGAGCGCTTCCCTTTCCTGCTTTGGGTCCAAGCTCTTCCCGCGGTTCTTGGTGTCAGCTTCATTCAAGTCACTCTCGCGCTTCTCATTCCTTTCTCCCCGCCTTTCTTCACTTCCCTCCAAGTGCCCTCTCCATTTCCCGGTCACTGGTCCCAGAGCTCCGGATCGCAGTGGTTCCATTTTAAACTTCTTTGCTTTCTAACGCAACCTATGTTTTCTGCGGTAACTGAGGTTCCCGGGTTCTTTTTCGCCATGGTCTCTCCGTTTTAATGTTTTGGTTTTTTTACCCAGGCCCCTGTTTTATGAGCCCTGGGTACTTCCTTCTTGTGTCCCTTTTGGCCTCCTGGGTTACACTCCTGTTCACCCCACTTGGCCGGTTTTGTTTTTTTTTTAACCTGCCGATTTCTCAGTCTCCCCGTTTTCCGCTGGCTACCTGTCCCTTCCTCGCCGCCCATTTTAACTTTAGCATGCCCCGTTCTCACCCTTCATTTTCCACTGGGTATTTTTTATGCTTCCTAATTTTAAAAACGGACCAGCACACCCCTTCCTCTGGGTCTCCACTTTTTATCTCTGGCACCAGTGTCGGCCTCCTCCACCTCTGCTCCCATTTAATCGCTAATTTCCTGCCTCCTGAGGACCCCCGTTTTATTGTCCAGCCTCCCCCCTCCCACTTTTCTCTTCTCTAATTTTCTGAGTCTCCATTTTTTGTCTTCCAAATTCCTTCGATTCCTGGAGTCTTTACAGGCCTCATTTTTATGTACACATCATGGAAAAGAATAAAAGGGTAAGGGCGCAGGGCACGATGGCTTATGCCTGTAATCCCAGCACTTTGGGAGGCCTAGGCGGGCAGAACACCTGAGGTCAGGAGTTTGAGACCAGCCTGGCTGATATGGCCAAACCCAATCTACTAAAAATACAAAAATTAGCTGGGCATGGTGGCTGGCGCCTGTAAACCCAGCTATTTGGGAGACTGAGGCAGGAGAATCACTTGAACCCAGGAAGCGGAGGTTGCAGTGAGCTGAGATCTTGCCATTGCACTCCAGCCTGGGCGACAGAGCAAGACTCTGTCTTGAGGAAAAAAAAAAAAAAGCGGGGCTGAGGTGAGAAGAATATTGTTACCAATTTTTAAAAAGCTAGTAAAAAAAAATTTTTGTCAAGTTCATTTTTCCAAGTCTTTCAATTTACTAAGCAGGTCTCAATCAAGATCACAAAAGCACTTACTTAAAAATAGCTTTATTCCATTATCTTTTAAAAAATGCATATGATAACCTCAGAATTAATTTCTCCCAATCTCCCCCCACCACATCTTAAAATGTAAATAATGGAGAAGGAGCTGTTTTTTTTCTTTGCAGCAGTTCCTGGCCAGTCCCAACGTGAGAAATATCAGTTGGCCCTTATTGCATCATAATACATTTTACCTAGTAAGGATGATTTTCTAAGTCTCAGTGCATGGGTTATTGCAATTTTCCATCTTGTGTTTTCCTGCGGCAATTATGGGGCTTGTATGTGCTTGTGAGAATTGGAGCCAATATCAAAGCCACAGAATTGTGGAGGCTCCCTTCCTGGGGTCCACCAGGTTTTGAGAAAAACAAGAAAAAAGTCAGTTGCAATGGACCTGAAGTGTTTATCTTCCTGGTCCTGATAAATAGATCTCACAGTCTCTACGTTAACAATACATGCAGATAAGATTTTTTTTTTAAAGCACAGTGTAACAACTCGGACTTTGCCACACAAACTGTAATCCACTGTCAACAAGCTTGTGGATTTGGGCATGGATCGTCTTAAAGAAGCCTGAATTCTTCAAAAATCCTTAAAACTTGAAGACCTGGATTCTACCTGATCCAGGATATTAATGTGCACACAGGACTCAGATATGTGACGGCAGTCACAGCTCAGCTGGTCAAAGGTTTATAGTGTTTGGCACCAGGACCATGAAGCTCCCATTTGATAGTGGAAAAACCCTCAAATATTTCCTATCAACAGATGTGTGTGCAAGAGAAGAGGAAGTTGTGGAAAATATCCCAGTGATCTTACAAAACATTCTCTGTGTTCCCAGTGAGGGTTTTTTTTTTTTTTTTCACCTCAACAGTTTTTGTGTTTTCTTTTTTTAATCTTGTTGCCTCTGAGTAGTAGACTCTTCAATTCTGGAATTTGGTTGCCGAAGACTCTAAAGGAGAGACTCACTCAGTATTCAGTGACTTTAGAAGCAAGCTGAGTATCTCATTCTAAAATGACACTGATTTACACTGTTGAGAATGGTTAAGTACGTGGGTGCCTTGCAGCAAAAGACAAAAAGCCAAAAGCCAGTAGAACTGCAATTCACAGCTATTCCTGAGGGGTGCACATTGCAGCCCACTCTTGAGCTCCCCAATGTTCTGAGCAGGGGACAGGGCATACTTCTAGTGATTTGCTTAGTTTAGTCCCTTCATCCAAGAAAACAGGCCTTCCCCAACCACACCTGCAGGGTTACTTCAGACAACCAGCTTCTCATTTTAGAGTCCCAGTTCCTAGAATTAGAGAAAGGAAGTCCCCCTTTAAGCCCTAGGTCCGGCCCACTAGAGCAGATACGCAACATGAAAGAGTGCAAATTCAAGTAAGTTTTTCATATTTAGCAAACATCCACTGCACCTTTATAAGATCCTTGACTTTAAGAAATTTATATGAAATCAGAAAACTTAAATATTGAAACTATACAAGGATCTACTGGAAGCATCAGCAGGCTAAACTCATCACATGGTATTTTCATTCCAAATTTAGTGTTACTGATCAGTGTACCCTCAGAATATCCTTAAGCAGCAGGAAGGAAACAAGTTTTCCTCTTCCCATTTCCAAGATTGAGAAACAGTCCAGATGAGCTGGTTTGCCCAAGCAGTTCTTATCACCAGATACTCCGTTATTAAACATGTCTCCTGCCTTCTTTGAAAGCAACAGGAGAAATGAAGCATAGGAAAGTCTGCAAGCTAATAGTGTATCACCTAGGAGGCTTGTATATAAATATGAAGCTCTGCAAAATGTGGTTATAATGAAAGGCACTTGCTATTACCAGCTCCCTAACTCTTTTTAAAAGAATTCTATCTCCAGGGAAATAAAAATGGTTAAGACAGTGCTGATTTGCTTAGTTTAGTTCCTTCATCCAAGAAAACAGACCTTCCCCAACCACACCTGCAGGGTTACTTCAGACAACCAGCTTCTCATTTTAGAGTCCCAGTTCCTAGAACTGGAGAAAGGAAGTTCCCCTTTAAGCCCTAGGTCCTGCCCACTAGAGCAGATACGCAATATTAAATAGTACAAATTCAAGTCAGGTTTTCATATTTAGCAGGTGATCTTACAAAGATGTTTTTCAATAAATGGATTACGTTTTTCAATGAATGGATCTTACAAAGATGTTTTTCAATAAATGGAAGGAAAGATGTGTGTGCTTGGTTTTTTTGCTGAGACCCAAATGTTGCTAGTGCAAGCACCCACCAGGGGTACAGGTCGAGTCAAAGCTGAATGAAGAGCTCATCTTCAATGTAGCTTTCCAAGCTTTCCGAACGAGACAATAAGTGAGCAATTTCCTCATCTATTTCATAGGTGAGGAAATTGAGGCCAAGAGACAGGTAAAGAATCGTGCCCTAGCCCATGAAAGAAGGAAGCAACAGAGCCCAGATTCGACTTCAGGTGTTTCTAACTCCAAAGCCTGAATCAAACTGCCTTCCTCTGATTGGCATTGGTACCTGGAACTTCACCTGTTCCAAGGAATTGATATTTGCATGGTGGCACGGCTGAGGCAGGAGAATCGGTTGAATCCGGGAGGTGGAGGTTGTGGTGAGCCGAGATCGTGCCATTGCACTCCAGCCCGGGCAATAGAGGGAGACTCGGTCTCAAAAAAAAAAAAAAACAAAAAGTGGCAAAAGGCACCAAGACCCAGCGCTTCCCTGACCTCTGCTCCCTCCAAATAAGCATCTATCACAGTAAATCAACCTGGATAAAGCCAGGATTCACAGCAGAAGTGGCACCTCAGACACCAAAGCAGCCTTACTTCTCAAAGCTTTTAAACATCATTGGGAAAACTTAGAGCAAATCAAACCAACGTTTTTCAATAAATGGAAGGAAAGATGTGTGCGCTTGGTTTTGTTTTTTGCTGAGACCCAAATGTTGCTAGTGCAAGCCCCGGCCAGGGGTGCAGGTCGAGTCAAAGCTGAATGAAGAGCTCATCTTCAGTGTAGCTTTCCAAGCTTTCAGAGCAAGACAACCATGGATCATCCTCTTCTTCAGACTGGCCTATCTTCTTCTTGAACAATGTCACTTTGCTCCTCACTGCTGTCATCTGCACAGGGGGGAAATAAACCCAATGCTTTGTAATCAGAGTGTGATTCTATTTCAACCATCAGTCATCAATCATCTCAGTGATTTCTAGTCCTTTCCTGGTGAGTCACAGAATGGGATCTCATGGAGAAGAAGGTGGGGTAGGGTGTGTTTTCCCCTTTTCACCTGTTTTCTACACTCAAAACCTCTAGGCATGCTTGATACCAGCCATCCTTCATGTCCTCTGCTCACGCCCCTGCCCTCACCTGAAACACCCTCTCTCCTTTCTGCTTATTCCAACTCAGCTGTCCTAAAGCCTTGCTTCATGTCCACCTCTTCCATAAAGCTTCCCCTGACCAGTGCACCCCTCCAGGCTCTTATCTTTCTCTGAGGTCCTATAATTTTTGGTTCAGTGGCACGATCTCAGCTCACTGCAGCCTCAACTTCCTAGGCTCAGGGGATTCTCCCACCTCAGCCTCCCAAGTAGCTGGGGCTACAGGTACATGCCACCATACCCAGCTAATTTTTTGTACTCTTAGTAGAGACGGGTTTTGCCATGTTGCTGAGGCTGCTCTCAAACTCCTGGGCTCCAGTGATCCGCCCACTTTGGCCTCCCAAAGTGCTGGGATTACAGGCATGAGCCACCACGCCTATAATTTTTCAATATTGTCCATCAGGCAATTAATCAAATATCTTTCTGCAGCAGCTCTTCTACTGCTCTCTCAAAGTGTTGGTTCAGTCTTGCTCCTGTTTCCATTTCCCCTGTGGGTTTTAGTTTGTTCACCTAAACTGGTTTTTTTTGTTTTGTTTTGTTTTGAGACAGAGTCTCACTCTATCACCCAGGCTGAAGTGCAGTGGCTCAATCTCGGCTCACTGCAGCCTCCGTTTCCCGGGTTCAAGTGATTCTCCTGCCTCGGCCTCCGAAGTAGCTGGGATTACATGCACCTACCATGCCCAGCTAATTTTTGTATTTTTAGTAGAGATGGGGGGGGTCTCACCATGTTGGCCAGGCTGGTCTCAAACTCCTGACCTCAAATGATACACCTACCTCAGCCTCCCAAAATGCTGGGATTATAGGCGTGAGCCACTGCACCCGGTCTGAACTGGTCTTGTAAAGCCCCTGCATGAAGACGCTAACAGTTTCTCTTTTCTATTCTCCCACAATGCCAATATTGTGCCTACCCTAGACCAGGACCTTGATAAGAGTGTGTCAATTTGATTTTCATGTTGGTAGTTGACAGTAGTCTCAGGTTCTAGACTAAAGTTTAGCTATCTTCCCCAGCCTTTAAAAAACCAAACTCACCCCTTAGAGATTTCCTGCTGAGAAGCTCACTGCAGTTCAGAGGTTTGTGGGCTTTTTTGTTTTGTTTTGTTTTTTTGTTTGTTTTTTGAGACAGGTGTCCCACTGCTGCCCAGACTGGAGTGCAGTGGCATGATCATAGCTCACTGCAGCCTGGACCTCCTACACTCAAGCGATCCTCCTGCCTCAGCCTCCCAAGTAGCTGGGATCACAAGTGCACACTACCATGCCTGGCTAATTTTTCTTTCTTTCTTTTTTTTTTTTTTTTTTTTTGTAGAGACAGAGTGTCACTATGTTGCCCAGGCTAGTCTCGAACTTCTGGGCTCAAGTGATCTTCCCACCTTGGCCTCCCAAAATGCTGGGATTATAGGCATGAGCCAACATGCCTTTGTTTGTTTTCTGTTTATTTGTTTAAGGAAAAAGAGCTTACCTTGTAGATCCTGGAATCCATTTCCCATCTGTTCTATGTTCCCATTCACCAAGGCGGTCACTCTGTGAATGTGGTCTTGCTTAGGTATTTCTTTTGGCAACTCCTCTCTCTCATGTGCTTCCTCCTCTTCCTCTACTGCAGCATCTTCCTCCTCCTCCTCCTCCTCTTCTGAATCCACCAAAACCATGACATCATCCATGTTTTGTCCCCTAATTTCCAAAGGGAAAAAATAATCAAGAAGATTTCCTATTTTTCCCAACTTCAGCCCTCACTGAATAGGAAACACTAGATTTTTTGCGACCCCATTAGTAATATGGAAAATTCCTCAGGCACTCAGCTTGGTGAAGTAATGAGATGATGGTGTGGTAACCAAAGAGAGAGATGCTGCCACAAATTGCTTCAGATGATGGTATCTCATGCTGGGTTTGTTTTATTACTCCCTTGCTCCTCGGGCAGGTGACCATGTCCCAGGCATCTACCATTTCATGTCCCCTTACAGCTGGTAGCCAAATGTTTTTCCTTTTCTGAAATGCCCTCATTCTGCTCTACTTACCGAAATCTGTCCCCCTCCTCATTTTGGAAGACACAGGTCAAGTCCTCTCTCTCCTGCTAAAGACCTAAATTAATGATTGCATTTAGAGTCCACACTGTAGCTTATTTACTGTCAGCTCACTAGCTCTGCCTACCCAGCCAGACTTTGCATTTCAGACTATACATTTCTTTTTCTTTTCTTTTTTTTTTCTTTTTTAAGATGGAGTCTTGCTCTGTTGCCCAGGCTGGAGTGCAGTGGCACGATATTGGCCCACTGCAACCTCCACCTCCTGGGTGCAAGCAATTCTCCTGCCTCTGCCACCCAAGTAGCTGAGACCAAAGGCGTGTGCCACCACATCTGGCTAATTTTTGTATTTTTAGTAGAGACGTGGTTTCAGCATGTTGGCTAGGCTGGTCTCTAATGCCTGGCCTCAAGTGATCCACCCACCTTGGCCTCCCAGAGTGCTGGGATTATAGGGCATGAGCCACTGTGCCCGACCTGGACTGTGCATTTCTTCTTTTTTCTTTTTTTGAGACAGAGTTTCGTTCTTGTTGCCCAGGCTGAAGTGCAATGGCACAATCTTAGCTCACTGCAACCTCCGCCTCCCAGGTTCAAGTAATTCTCCTGCTTCAACCTCCCGAGTAGCTGGGATTACAGGCATGCGCCACCACACCTGGCTGATTTTTTTGTATTTTTAATAGAGATGGGGTTTCTCCATGTTGGTCAGGCTGGTCTCGAACTCCCAACCTCAGGTGATCCACCCACCTCAGCCTCCCAAAGTGCTGGGATTACAGGCATGAGCCACCGCACCCGGCAAAACAAACTTTCTTTTTCAGACGGAGTTTCACTCTTGCTGCCCAGGCTAGAGTGCAGTGGCGCGATGTTGGCTCACCACAACCTCCGCGCCCTGGGTTCAAGTGATTTTCCTGCCTCAGCCTCCTGAGTAGCTGGGATTACAGGCATGTGCCACCATGCCCGGCTAATTTTGTATTTTTAGTAGAAACGGGGTTTCTCCATGTTGGTCAGGCTAGTCTCAAATTCCCGACCTCAGGTGATCTGCCCGCCTTGGCTTCCCAAAGTGCTGGGATTACAGGCATGAGCCACTGTACCCAGCCTGGACTATGCATTTCTTTTTTTTTTTTTTTTTTTCTGGAGACGGAGTCTCGCTCTGTCGCCCAGGCTGGAGTGCAGTGGCCGGATCTCGGCTCACTGCAAGCTCCGTCTCCCGGGTTCACGCCATTCTCCTGCCTCAGCCTTCCCGAGTAGCTGGGACTACAGGCGCCCGCCACCTCGCCCGGCTAGTTTTTTGTATTTTTTAGTAGGGACGGGGTTTCACTGTGTTAGCCAGGATGGTCTCGATCTCCTGACCTCGTGATCCGCCCGTCTCGGCCTCCCAAAGTGCTGGGATTACAGGCTTGAGCCACCGCGCCCGGCCTATGCATTTCTTAAGGAAGAAAGAATGAAAGTCACAGGTCAGTCACCTGCCCGAGGAGCTGTGTTACATTCTCATTTAATCTTCACAAACCCCTTGGTGAAACAGATCAGGAGACGAAGGCTCAGAGAGGGTCAGGGATTTTCTATCGGTACAGGGCTTGGGAATGGCACAGCTGTCATTTGAACCCAGGTCCAATGGTCTCAATGCCTTTTCCTCCTATACCACACTGATGCCTCCGGTGAGAAACAAGCCCAGGGAATGACAGACTTACTGAGAGAATGGCCCTCCAATACAGGGCAGTAAAGGTAATGTTTTGCTACGAAAGATGGTCCCAGAACAATAACATCCTGTTGTTATGAATAGGTAAAGAACTGTTTTTCCATAGGATCATAGAGAAGAGTACTCTGCTCCCACCCAGAATCTCCTTAGGAAATGTAATATACAAGTTCTATTTGGTTCCTTTGCCCCTACTGGGGTTTCCTTTTGGGAGGGGTTTCTAGGCATGCTCATAGTAGTCTTCCAAAACACTGTAAAACTGGCTGGGTGCAGTGGCTCATGCCTGTAATCCCAGCACTTTGGGAGACCGAGGTGGGCAGATCACTTGAGGCCAGGAGTTCAAGACTAGCCTGGCCAACATGGTGAAACCCTGTCTCTACTAAAAATACAAAAATTAGCCAGGCGTGGTGGTGCGCACCTGTAATTCCAGCTACTCGGAAGGCTGAGGCAGGAGAATGGCCTCAACCCAGGAGGCAGGGACTGTGGTGAGCCGACATCGCGCCATCGCACTCCAGCCTGAGCAAGAGAGCGAGATTCTGTCTCAAAAAACAAAAAACAAACAAAACAAAACAAAAAACTCTAAGACCATGATTGATTCTTTCTTTTAGCTCATTTTAGAAAATTAAATAAAACAAATGCATGAATGACTGGCTCAAAATGTACACATTGTCTTTCTGTCTCAATGACAGACCTGCAATGTGTCCAGCCCTGAGGTTTGGCGTTGTAAAAGAACACAGACTTTGGAATTGATTAGACCTGGACCTGAAAGAAGGCACTGCTGCTTTCTTCCAGAATGAGCTTGCAGAAATTACTTCATTGAGCCTCCATGCCCTTATCTGGAAAATGGAGACGTCACCACCACCGTGAGGAGATGATGAAAGGGTTTATAAGAATACCTGATAAAACCCCTACACCAGTGTCTAGTACATTGTAGGTCCTCAGTGGTAGTTGCTATTATTGTTCTTATGAAAGGAAGGGAACAAAACAGAAGTGAAGACAGATGGTGGGAATGGGTTTGAGTCTAGGGAACACTCACCTGAAAGTGTTTCCTACTGAAGAGAGAAAGGAAAAACCATTAATATCCAGTAACATCCACTTCAACCTCACAGGTTCTTATTCAGGCTAACATTTACTAGAGGAACAAATAAGAAAACTGACTCAATGTGACAGGTGACAGGGTGTCCCGGGATGGTACCTAGATGACTTATTACTGTACATCTTGACCCAACGAAGAAGCCCAGAGAACAGAACTTCAGGTGGGCGCATGACAGGGGCCATCCTTCCCCAACCCGCACCTTTTCAAAAGCCTGGAAGAGAAGCTAAGGGACCCAGGGAGCTCTTACCTTTCCAGCAGAACACAGGGCTGTAATACAACAGAAGCCCTGAGATAATGGCCAGTCCCAGCAGAAGGAGACTCACAATGGTTCCCACAATCCCCCCGATATTTACAGGTTCTGTAAAGACAAATCACACCGTTGATTCTTCCATCAGATATGTGTGCAATCAGAACACCACCTTCCTTTCTCTGCGTGGATCCAGTTCTTGTCTTATCTTGATTGCTGACCTTGGGTACGGCTTATGACCTGTCTGTAATGCCAGATAAATATTTTATCACCCAACCTCAGAGAGTTTGTGGGGATGAGATGGAGCAAGGAATGTGAAAAAACAATGGAAAGTTAAAATCTCTCTGTCTACCAAACATTGAGACTATTTATAAGGCCATGGTAAGTAAGAGTGTGAGAGTTGTCAATGCCATGATAAACAGAGTGATCAATGGAACAGAACAGAGAATCCAGGAACAGGTCCACACGTAAATATACTTGATATATGACAGGGTATTGAGCAAAGGAAGCACTATTTAAGAATTGGTACTAGAGCCTGGGCATGGTGGCTCACGCCTGTAACCCCAGCACTTTGGGAGGCTGAGAAGGGCGGATCACCTGAAGTCAGGAGTTTGAGACCAGCCTGACCAACATGGTAAAACCCCATCTCTACTAAAAATACAAAATTAGCCAAGTGTGGTGGTGCATGCCTGTAATCCCAGCTCCTCGGGAGGCTGAGGCATGAGAATCGCATAAACCCGGTAGGTGGGGGTTGTGGTGAGCCAAGATTGCGCCATTGCACTCCAGCCTGGGCAACAAGAGTGAAATTCCGTCTCAGAAAAAGAAAGAAAGGGGAGGGAAGGTGTGGGAAGGGAAGGGCAAGGAAAGAAAAGAAGGAAGGCAGGAAAGGGAAAAGGGAGATGAAAAGGGGAAAGGGAGAAGGGAAGGGAAGAAAGAAAGAGGCCAGGTGTGGTGGCTCATGCCTGTAATCTCAACACTTTGGGAGGCTGAGATGGGAGGATCACTTGAGCCCAGGAGTTCAAGGCCAACCTGGTCAACATGGAGAGACCCCATCTCTATAAAAAATAAAATAAAAATAGACATCTATAGTAAAAATTAGAATTCAGGACCGTGGTTACCTTTCAAGAGGGGCCCAGGATGAGACTAGGCCTACAGGGAGGGTTCCCAGGTAAAATTCAGTATGCCCAGTGAAATTTGGATTTCAGATAAACAATGAATAGTTTTTCAGTGTAAGTATGTCCCATGAAATATCTGGAACACACTTATACTAAAAAAAAAAAAAAAAATTATTTTTCTAAACTCAAATTTAACCAGGCATCCTGTTTTTAAAGTTCTATTGTTATTTTCTTCTTTTCGAGATGGAGTCTTGCTCTGCCGCCCAAGCTGGAGTGCAGTGGCACAATCTTGGCTCACTGCAGCCTTCACCTCCCAGAGTCCAGTGATTCTGCCTCAGCCTTCCGAGTAACTGGGATTATAGGCACCTGCCACCATGCCCAGTTAATGGTCTCCAACTCCCAACCTCAGGTGATCTGCCTATCTCAGCCTCCCAAGTAATTTTGTTTTTTTACTAGCAATGGGGTTTCACCATATTGGCCAGGCTGGTCTCGAACTCCTGGCCTCAACTGATCCACCCGCCTCGGCCTCCCAAAGTGCTGGGATTACAGGCGTGAGCCACCGCGCCCAGTCCTATTGTTGTTTCCAAATCTGGCCCTGAGACATACCAGTAACCTAATGCATGTTGGTACTATATCCTAAATGGGATGACAGTTTCTTAGGTGTTCCTTTTGCTGTTATGCTTCACAACTGATACACACTAGATATCTATTCTTTGGTGTGTATAGATAGTATGTAATTTTTGCTACCTATGTAAATATTAGTGAGTTTGGGGTTGGATAATAATGTATTCCAGCCACCTTGTCAAGTCATAAGCAAGCGGATATGCCTTCTCCCAGTTGGCAGTGACCCACGTGCAGGGAGGCACCAGGCTGTCCCCATGCTGGTGCTAGGTGCTCTGAAGCTCTGAACCCTCCTCCTTCAGGCTCAGTTCCACCACTCACCTTTCACACTCAGCCAGATTTCCACCTCCCTCACCCCTACAGGACTGTCAGCCCGGCAGATGTAGTAGCCCTCATCCAGGTCCTGGGAGCAGTTGTGGATGGTGAGGGTGGAGTCCTGGCCGTCCTGGGTAATGAGATGGCGGCTGCTGGGCTGGATGACCACCTCAGGCTGGGTAAGGTTCCTCAGCCACAGGATCTTGGCAGGGGGGTAGGCCCCAGACACCTGACAGGTAAGTGTCACATTGCCTCCAACGAAGCAAGTCTTCATGGGCTCAGAGAGAAGGGAGGGACCCCCTGGTGATCAGAAGGTAAAGAAAGACAAATGTTAGAGATTCAAGTCATGAACTGAGATCTGCAAGAAAAATACAGTAGTCTTTTTTTTTTTTTTTTGAGATGGAGTTTTTGCTCTGTTGCCCAGGCTGGAGGGCAGTGGCACAATCTTAGCTCACTGAAACCTCTGCCTCCCTCTCGGGTTCAAGCAATTCTCCTGCCTCAGCCTCCCAAGCTGGGATTACAGGCGTGTGCCACCACACGTGGCTAATTTTTGTATTTTCAGTAGAGACAGGGTTTCACCATGTTGCCCAGGCTGGTCTCAAACTCTCAAGCTCAGGTGATCTGCCCATCTCAGCCTCTCCCAAAGTGCTGGGATTATAGGCGTGAGCCACCGCATCCGGCCCCAGTCCCCTTTATCCGTGATTTTACTTTCTGAGGTTTCAGTTACCATGGTCAACCACAGTGCAAAAATATGAAATGGAAAATTCCAGAAATAAACTTTTTTTTTTTTTTTTTTTTTTTTGAGATGGAGTCTCACTTTGTCACCCAGGCTGGAGTGCGGTGGCGCAATCTTGGCTCACTGCAATCTCTGCCTCCTGAGTTCAAGAGATTCTCCTGCCTCAGCCTCCCGAGTAGCTGGGATTACAGGCGTGAGCTACCACGCCCGGCTAATTTTTGTATTTTTAGTAGAGATGGGGTTTCACCATATTGGCCAGGCTAATTTCAAACACCTGCCTCAGCCTCCCAAAGTGTTGGGATTACAGGTGTGAGCCATCATGCCCGGCCAATTCATAAACTTTTTATCTTTTCTTTTCTTGCAGTACTTTTAATATTCACAATTTCCTAAGTTTTAAACTGCACACTGTTATGAGTCGTGTGATGAAATCTTGCACCATCCTGAATGAGCCTTTCTTCATCACAAGAAGAAGGCTGAGTAGATATTTTGAGAGAAAGATCACATTCGCATAATTTTTATTACCGTATATTGTTATACATGTCTATTTATTATTAGTTACTATTGTTAATCTCTTATTGTGCCTAATGTATAAATTAACCTTATCATAAGTATTTATGTATAGGAAAAAGCATAGTACATATAGGGTTCAGTGCTACCCATGGTTTCAGGCATCCACTGGGGATCTTGGAACATATCCCTTATGGATAAGGGAGGAACACTACCTTTCCTTCCTAATGAAGCAACTCCAGAAATTTTTTCTTTTTTCTTTTTTTTTCTGAGACAAGGTCTTGCTCTGTTGCCCAGGCTGGAGTGCAGTGGCATGATCTTGGCTCACTGCAACCTCCGCCTCCCAGATTCAAGCAATTCTCATGCCTCAGCCTCCCAAGTAGCTGGGATTACAGGTGCCCACCACCACGCCCAGCTAATTTTTGTACTTTTAGGAGAAACAGGGTTTCACCATGTTGGTCAGGCTGGTCTCGAACTCCTGACCTCAAATGATCTGTCCACCTTGGCCTCCCAAAGTGCTGGGATTACAGGCATAAGCCACCGCACCTGGCCAACTCCAGAAATTTCTGTACCACACCTGGTCTTACATAATAATAAGCCTAACATTAACTAAGCATTTACTGTGGGCAAGGCACTGTTACACATATTAACCCAATTCACTCTCACAGCAACCCTGTTATTATGCCCATTTTGCAGATAAGGAAACTGAGGCACAGAGAAAGTTAAGTAATTTGCTCAATGCTACAGAACTAAATAGGAAATGCAGCTATGATACAGAGTGATCAACTGTCCCAGTCTGCCCAGGACGTGGAGTTTTCCCAGGATGTGGAGTTTTCAGTCCTAAAACCAGGAGAGTTCTGGGCAAACCAGGATAAACTGGTTCCTGTATCCACAAGCTTTCCTTCTATGCTATATACTACTACATACAAAAACTGTACTGATCATATAAAAAATGGACACATATCTAACAAGGATTTCAAGGGGACAAGAGGGCAGCTGTATTTGTTTCCAATTGCTGATGTAACAGATTGTGACAGACTTAGTAGCTTGAAGCACATTTATTCTCTTACAGTTCTGGAGGTCAGGAGTCTGGAATGATCTTACATCAAGGTTAACATCAAGGTGTTGGCAGAGCTGGTTCCTTCTGGACGCTCTAGAGCAAGCTTGTGTGACCTGCAGCCTGTGGGCCAAATTCAGCCCAGGATGGCTTTGAATGTGAGGACATGTTTGCTTCTCTGTGGTGGTAGATATCATGAAAATTATGCATGGACCCTTTTTTTTTTCCTGCTCATCACCTGTCGTTAGTGTTAGTGTTTGTGTGAAATGCACTCCCATCATCCAATTACCTCCCACCAGGTCCCTCCGCCAATATTGGGAGTTACAATTCAACATGAGATTTGGGTGGGGACACAAAGCCAAACCATATCATGAGGTTTCGCTGTGTTGCCCAGGCTGGTCTCAAACTCCTAGGCCCAAGCAATCTGCCTGTCCTCGGCCTCCCAAAGTGCTGGGATTATAGGCATGAGCCACCATGCCTGACTGATCCTGGCACTTCTCATCTCCCTTAACTTCGCCCATCCCCCCACTTTTTTTTGAGACAGAGTTTCACTCTGTCACCCAGGCCTGGAGTGCAGTGGCACAATATTGGCTCACTGTAGCCTCAACCTCCTAGATCGGCCGCCCCAGTAGCTGGGATTATAGGTGCATACCACCATGCCCAGCTACCTTATTTATTTTTTATTTTTTGTAGAAACAAGGTCTGTGTTACCCAGGCTGGTCTCAAATTTGTAGCCTCAAGCTATCCTCCCACCTCTGACTCCCAAAGTGCTGGGATTACAGGCGTGAGCCACCACGCTGGGCCTTCTCTCTTCTTACAAAGAAATACACCAGTCATTGAATTACAGCCCGCTCTAATCCAGTATGACCTTATCTTAACTTGATTCCATCTGCAAAGACTCTTTCCGAATAAAGTCATATCCACAGGTATTAGGATTTGGACTTGAACATACCTATTCGGGGGACACAACTGAACCCCCAACCTCCATCCAGCTTTATCAGTATTTTACACACAACGCCCCGGTCACACAGGTCTTCTCTCGGGTCCTCAAATGCCAAATTTGTTTCCACCTCAGGGCCTCTGCGTTTGCTATTGCCTCTGCCAGGAACATTCAGACCACGGTCTTCACCTAGCCAGCTCCTTCTCAAAGGATAGATTACCACCTCAAGGAGACCTCCCTGCCACCCTAGGAAAAGTGTCCCTCTTCTTATAAAGATCTCTCTTTTATACATACCATTTTATTATCCTCATAATTATTATCATATCTGGACCTATCTTACTTGTTTTTGTACCTTCTGTCTTCCTTCTACCTCCATGCCACCCAGGATATAAGCTCTGTGAAAGAGGAATGGTTATGGTTTTAAAAATATGTACAGACATTCTCTGACACTCCTCCCTTCAAAAAGTGGTGACTAATTCTCCCCAGTTCTCTTGAATGTGGGCTGGACTCATTTCTAATACACAGAGTGTGCAGAAGGGATCCCATGTAACTCCTGAGGCTAGGTCATAGAAAGGATAGCATCGGCTTGACTTACTCCGTCTTGGATCATTTGCTCTGGGGGAAGCCAGCCGCCATGTTGGCAGGAAATTCAAGGAGCCTTATGGAGAATCCCACATGGAGAAGAAATAGTTGCCAGGGATGGGAGTGAGGACTTCAAAAGTGATTTCAGCCCCCCAACCTTCAAATCTTCCGGCTGACACCCCAGACATACAGAGCCAAAACAAACCATCCCCAATGCCCACTGTCCCCTGTCTGAATTCCTGACCCACAGAAATCATCAGATAATATATGGTTATTCTTGTTTTAAGCCACTATGTTTGAGAGTAATTTGTTACATAACTAGATGCTATAGTTTGAATGTTTGTCCCCTCCAAATCTCATGTTTAAATTTGATCCTCAATGTTGGAGGTAAGGCCTAATGGAAGGTATTTGGATAAGTGAATTCTCATTCTATTAGCTTGGTACAAAAGTAATTACAATTTTTGTCATTATTTCCTTTTATTTTTCTTTTATTTTTTTGAGATGGAGTCTTGCTCTGTCGCCCAGGCTGGGGTGCAGTGGCGTGATCTTGGCTCACTGAAAGCTCTGCCTCCTGGGTTCATGCCATTCTCCTGCCTCAGCCTCCTGAGTAGCTGGGACTACAGGCACCTGCCACCACGCCTATTTTTTTTTTTTTTTGTATTTTTAGTAGAGACAGGGTTTCACTGTGTTGGACAGGATAGTCTCGATCTCCTGACCTCATGATCCGCCCGCTTCGGCCTCGCAAGGTGCTGGGATTACAGGCATGAGCCACCATGCCCAGCCTGTCATTACTTTCAATGGCAAAACCACAGTTACTTTTGAACCAATCTAATATTAGTGCTGGTTTTTTTTTTTTTTTTTTTTTTGAGATGGCATCTCACTCTGTCACCCAGGCTGGAGTGCAGTGGCACAATCTTGTTCACTGTAACCTCCGCTTCCTGGTTTCAAGCAATTCTCCTGCCTCAGCCTCCCGAGTAGCTGGGACTACAGGCACGCACCACCACGCCTGATTAATTTTTGTATTTTTAGTAGAGATGGGGTTTCATGATGTGGCCAGGCTGGTCTCAGACTCCTGACCTCAAGTGATCTACCAGCCTTGGCCTCCCAAAGTGCTAAGATTACAGGTGTGAGCTACTGCGCCCAGCAAGCACTGGTTGTTAAAAAGAGCCTGGCACCTCCCTTCTCTCTTGGTTCCTCTCTCACTATGGATCTCTGCACAAGCTGGCTCCCCTTTTCCTTCTGTCATGAGCAGTAGCGGCCTGATGCTCTCACCAGAAGCCAAGCAGATGCTGGTGCCATGTTTCTTGCACAGCCTATGAAACTATGAGCAAATGAACTAATTTTCGGCGAGGCCCAGTGGCTCACACCTGCAATCCCAGCACTTTAGGAGGCTGAGGCAGGTGGATCACTTGAGGTCAGGAGTTCGAGACTAGCCTGGCCAACATGATGAAACCCCATTTCTACTAAAAATACAAAAATTAGCCAGGCATGGTGGTGCATGCCTTTAGTCCCAGCTACTCAGGTGGCTGAGGCAGGAGAATCACTTGAACCTGGGAGATGGAGGTTGCAGTGAGTCAAGATTGTGCCACCGCACTCCAGTCTGGGCAACAGAGCAAGACTCTGTCTCAAAAAAACAAAAACAAACAAACAAACAAACAATTTTCTTTATAAACTACCCAGCCTCAGGTATTCCTTTACAGCAACAGTAAATGGACAGACACAAAAGATGATGAACCTCATCTGTCTTGTTCACTGCTCCACCCTCAGCACGTAGAAACTGTACCTGGCACATAGCACGTGCCCAATTAGTATTTGTCAAGCGGAAAATAGCTTGGACTAGAACGAAGAAGCTTGAGCGAAGCATCTCTAAAGTTTGAAAGGAATGAAACACAAAGAAAAAGAAAGGAAGAAAGGGAAGGAATTCAGTCCACTCTGACATCCTGGGATTTCTTCCTCAGAAGAACTCTCAAATGCTTCTCCCAGGAGAAAGGAAGGCAGGTGAACTCCCAACCCCAAGACAAAGCAAAACAGACTCACTGATCTGCACCACGCAGCTGGCGCCCGACTCTGGCCCGACTATGTGGCTTGTAACACACTTGAACTTCTTGCCATCCGACAGCTGGGACTCGCTCAGCATTTCCACCCCCAGCTTTGACTTGCCCACGATTACACCTCCTGGCTCTTCTATCCACAGGAAGTCAGGGTCAGGGTATCCCCCATCCCAGCGACAGGTGAGCTGCAGCATGAACGATCCTGATGCCATCTGTGCCCAGCACTGGGGAGCTGATGGGGGGGGGTCTGCAAAACACCAGAGGAGAGCATGGGCTGAATCACAGACTCTAGGATCAGCCACTTGGCTGACTCTAAGGATGGCAGAACCAGGGTCTCAGAGAGATATCAACCCCCGTTAGTGTCAGTGTCCAATAGCTCCTAGCACAAATTCATGCCTGACAACACTCAGGTTTCCTCTGTTGGGTGTTAAATCTCTGAGGACCTGGGTCTCATTCGCCTTTGTATTTCTTTCTTTCTTTTTTTTTTTTTTTTTTTTTTTTTGAGACAGAGTTTCACTCTTGTCACCCAGGCTGGAGTGCAGTGGCATGATCTCGGCTCACTGCAACCTCTGCCTCCCAGGTTCAAGCAATTCTCCTGCCTCAGCCTCCCAAGTAGCTGGGATTACAGGCATGCGCCACTGTGCCCCGCTAATATTTGTATTTTTAGTAGAGACAGGGTTTTGCCATGTTGGTCAGGCTGTTCTTGAACTCCTGACTTCAGGTGATCCACCTGCCTCAGCCTTCCAAAGTGTTGGGATTACAGGTGTGAGCCACCGCGCCCAGCCTCGCCTTTGCATTTCTTATTTATTTTTTAATCTATTTTTTTTTTAATACAGACAGGGTTTTGCCATGTTGGCCAGGATGGTCTGAACTCCTGGCTGGCCTCAGATGATCCACCTGCCTCAGCCTCCCAAAGTGCTGAGATTACAGACATGACTACCACGCCCAGCTCCACTCTGCATTTCTACAGTGGTTTTTGTCCAAGATATTTGTGTATGGGAGTGTTTGGTTGGTGTTTCCACCCCTGAGATAAAGGTTCATGGACCACTTGTTCACAACAGTGCTAGAGGGCCTGGTGCCTGTGACAGTCACACTGGGTCCACAAAAAGAATGTATATAGATGGATAGATGAACACATAAATTGTGGTCCATCCATGCAAGGAATGGACTATTATTCAGCCATTAAAAGGAATGCATTACTGATACATGCCTCAACATAGATGAACCTCAAAAACATGACGACAGGTGAAAGAAGTCAGACACAAAAAGCCCCACATTGCATGATCCATTCATATGAAGTGTCCAGAACAGGCCAACCCACAGGGACAGAATGCAGATTGGGGGTTGTCCAGGTCTGGGGAAAAGAGGGAATGAGGGTGATTGCTTATTGGGTACAGGATTTCCATTTGGGATGACAAAAATGCTTTGGAGGGCCAGCTGTGGTGGCTCACGCCAGTAATCCCAATACTTTAGGAGGCTGAGGTGAGCAGATCACTTGAGCTCAGGAGTTTGAGATTAGCCTGGGCAACATGGGGAGACCCTGTCTCTACCAAAAATACAAAAATTAGTCGGGTATGGTAGCACATGCCTGTGGTCCCAGCTGCTCTGGAGGCTGAGGTGGGAGAACTGAATGGCTTGAATCCGGAAGGTGCAGGCTGCAGTGAGCAGAGATCGCGCCACTGCACTCCAGCCTGGGCGACAGAACGAGACTCGGTCTCAAAAAAAAAAAAAAAGAAGAAAATGTTTTGGAACCTGACACAGGTGATGGTTGCATAAAAGCACTGAATGCCACTGAATTATACATTTTTCTTTTTACTTTTTTTTGAGACAGAGTCTCACCCTGTTGCCCAGGCTGAAGTGCAGTGGCACAATCTCGGCTCACTGCAACTTCTGTGTCCCAAGTTCAAGTGATTCACCTGCCTCAGCCTCCTAAGTAGCTGGGATTACAGGCGTGAGCCATTGCACCCATTCAATTGTATGTTGTTAAATGGTTAATCCTATGTACTTTCACCTCAATTTAGGGGAAAGAAAAAAAAGAATGCATTAGTGTCCTTCCATGGCTCCCAAGCACTCTCCTGCACCCCTGCATAGCAGCAAGCTTCTAGAAGGGATTTTTCCCTCCCTGAGTGTAGCAGCCCCGGGTGTGTGTATTGGGGGAGCCACAGATATATGTTCAGAAGAACCATGTAGCAGGCATGCCTTTAAGGACAAACAGGAGGCCGGGCACAGTGGCTCACGCCTGTAATCCCAGCACTTTGGGAGGCCAAGGCAGGCAGATCACCTGAGGTTGGGTGATCTGATCAACATGATCAGATCAACATGAAGAATGTTGCCTGATCAACATGAAGAAACCCCGTCTCTACTGAAAACACAAAATTAGCCGGGTGTGGTGGGGCATGCCTGTAATCCCGGCTACCTCGGGAGGCTGAGGCAGGAGAATTGTTTGAACCCATGAGGTGGAGATCGCAGTGAGGTGAGATCACACCTTTGCACTCCAGCCTAGGCAACAAGAGCGAAACTCCATCTCAAAAAAAAAAAAAAAAAAAAAAGACAAATGAGAGAGGCACAAACGTGCAGTTCGTAAGTTCATAAAGGGTTAAGGGGAAGAAGTAGGGCAGAGCAGTGCTGCTTACGCACAGTAGACCAGGAGCTCGGTGGTCACCTTTCGATGTCTCTTGCTGAGCAGATTCAAGGCCAAACAGGTGTAGTTCCCTTGGAGGCGTGGCGACATCAGTAACAGCGAGAAAGAGTTGACTGTCAGATTGTGGCCGAAGGACTCACTGCTGGAATTCAGGGCCTGGAACCACCATTCAACCAAGGGTGGTGGCCTGGAGCTGCTGTTGCAACTGAAGTCCACCCCGGAGCCCCTGGCTGCGTAGAGGGTGCCGTTGGGGAGTGTGCCGGTGGCTGCGATGTGGACCTCAATCTGATAGGGGCCGCCTGGGAATGACAGAGGGAATAGGATGGCATTAATTATGTAAGAGTTCATTTGATTGTCACTGGGCGCGGTGGCTCACGCCTGTAATCCCAGCACTCTGGGAGGCCGAAGCGGGCGGATCACGAGGTCTGGAGTTCGAGACAAGGCTGACCAACATGGTGAAACCCCGTCTCTACTAAAACATTAAAACAAAATTAGCCGGGTGCAGTGGTGGCGCACACCTGTAATCCCAGCTACTCAGGAGGCAGAGGCAGCAGAATCGCTTGAAACCAAGAGGCAGAGGTTGCAGTGAGCCGAGATCATGCCATTGCACTCTGGCCTGGGCAGGCGACAGAGGGAGATTCCATCTCAAAAAAAAAAAGAGTTCATTCGATTGCCTTACCAACTCTAATATATAAACGAACAGGAAACAGCCAATGAAGAGTACGGTATCTAATACTATGTGACAAATGCTATGCCAAGTGTCCTGATACATTATTTCATTTAATCCTGGGTGACTATGTGAGATTTTATTAGGGGCATAAATCTTTACAGAACAGCAAAAGTATATATTGCTCCTTAAAAAAAAAAAAAAAAACTGTAAGGGCTAGACACAGTAGCTTATGCCTATAATCCTAGCACTTTGGGAGGCTGAGGTAGGAGGATCACTTGAGGCCAGGACTTCCAGACCAACCTGGAAAACATAGTAAGACCCCATTTCTATAAAAAAATAAAAATTAGGGCTGGCATGGTGGCTCATGCCTGAATTCCCAGCACTTTAGGAGGCCGAGGGAGGTGGACCACTTGAGGTCAGGAGTTCAACACCAGCCTGGTCAACATGACTAAACCCTGTCTCTACTAAAAATACAAAAATCATCTGGGCGTGGTCGCGCATGCCTGTAATCCCAGCTACTAGGGAGGCTGAGGCAGGAGAATCACTTGAACCTGGAAGGTGGATGTTGCAGTGAGCCGAGATTGCGCCACTGCACTCTAGCCTAAGCAACAGAGAAAGACTCCGTCTCAAAAAAAAGAAAAAAAAAAACAAACCCAACACTGCAATGGCTAGGTACAGTAACTCATGCCTGTAATCCTAGCATTTTGGGAGGCTGAGGTAGGAGGATCACTTGAGGCCAGGAGTTCCAGACCAACCTAGGAAACATAGCTAGACCCAATCTCCACAAAAAATTTAAAAATTAATGCCGGCACAGTGGCTCATTCCTGAATTCCCAGCACTTTCGGAGGCTGAGGCAGGCAAATCACTTGAGGTCAGGAGTTCAAGACCAGCCTGGTCAACATGACTAAACCGTGTCTCTACAAAAAATACCAAAATTAGTTGGGCATGGTGGCACACACCTGTAATCCCAGCTGCTTGGGAGGCTGAGGCAGAATTGCTTGAACTTGGAAGACAGAGGTTGCAGTGAGCCAAGATCGCATAACTACACTCCAGCCTGGGCAAGAGAGTGAGACTTCGTCTCAAAATAATAAATAAATAAATAAATAAATAACCAGGTGTAGTATCACGTGCCTATAGTCCCAGCTACTCAGGAGGCCGAGGTGGGAATCTGGCTTTGGCCTGGAAGGTTGAGGTTGCAGTGAGCCATGATCTTGCCCCTGCACTCCAGCCTGGGTGACAGAGTGAGACCTTGTCTCAAAACAAAACAAAACGCTACAGAATGGAAAGTGTATCTGTGCAGCGAAGAATTAACACAGCAGTCCTGGGACTCTGGCTTTCCTAGAAAGGCCTGCTTGCAAGGCCGGCCATTGGCTGCTATCCGGGAACTTGGATTTCAGGAGAATTCCCATCATTCCTAGAACTGAGAAGAGTGGGCCGGGCGCGGTGGCTCAAGCCTGTAATCCCAGCACTTTGGGAGGCCGAGGCGGGTGGATCACGAGGTCAGGAGATCGAGACCATCCTGGCTAACATGGTGAAACCCCGTCTCTACTAAAAATACAAAAAACTAGCCAGGCGTGGTGGCGGGCGCCTGTAGTCCCAGCTACTCGGAGGCTGAGGCGGGAGAATGGCGTGAACCCGGGAGGTGGAGCTTGCAGTGAGCCGAGATCGCGCCACTGCACTCCAGCCTGGGCGACTGAGCGAGACTCCGTCTCAAAAAAAAAAAAAAAAAAAAAAGAACTGAGAAGAGTGGCTTGCTGTGCCTAAACTATGCAAACAATCTGGTTTAAACTGGGCCTAGTATGGTGGCTCATGCCTGGAATCCCAGCACTTTGGGAGGCCAGGTGGGTGGATCACCTGAGGTCAGGAGTTCGAGACCACCCTGGCCAACATGGTGAAACCCCGTTTCTACTAAAAATGCAAAAAATTAGCCAGGCATGGTAGTGGACACCTGTAATCCCAGCTACTCAGGAGGCTGAGGCAGGAGAATCGCTTGAACCCAGGAGGTGGAGGGTGCAGTGAGCCGAGATCGTACCATTGCACTCCAGCCTGGGCAACAAAAGCAAAACTCTGTCTCAAAAAAAAAAAAAAAAAAGTGGTTTAAACTGAACACCTGTTTTCCTTCTAGGAGTCAGGAATTCAGTAACTGCAAGGCAGAAGGTGCCCACATGATGAATCCCCAACAAAAAACCTTGAGCACTGAGTCTCCAATGAGTTTCCCTAGTAGACATTCGATGTGCGTAGCCACAACTCATTTCTGGAAGATTTCAGTGTATCCCATGTGACTCCGCTAGGAGAAAACTTGGAAACTTGCGCCTGATTACCCTGGGTTTATTCCCATGTGCCTCTTCCCTTTGCAGGTTTTGTTTTGTATCCTTTTGCTGGAATAAATCATCCTACGTGCTGAGTCCTGTGAGTCCTCTTAGCAGATCGTCAAACCTTGGGGACCCCCAGCACAATATCACACTAAAAAGCAAGAAACGGGGCCGGAGGCCGGGCGCGGTGTCTCACGCCTGTAATCCCAGCACTTTGGGAGGCTGAGACGGACAGATCACAAGGTCAGGAGATCGAGACCATCCTGGCTAACACGGTAAAACCCCGTCTCTACTAAAAATACAAAAAAATTAGCTGAGCGTGGTGGTGGGCGCCTGTAGTCCCAGCTACTCGGGAGGCTGAGGAAGGAGAATGGCATGAACCCGGGAGGCAGAGCTTGCAGTGAGCCAAGATCCGGCCACTGCACTCCAGCCTGGGCGACAGAGCGAGACTCCGTCTCAAAAAAAAAAAAAAAAAAAGAAACGGGGCTGGATGCAGTGTCTCACGCCTGTAATCCCAGCACTGTGGGAGGTCGAGGTGGGTGGGTCACCTTAGGTCACGAGTTTGAGACCAGCCTGTCAAACACGGTGAAACCTTATCTCTACTACAAATACAAAAACTAGCCAGGTGTGGTGGCACGTGCCTGTAGTCCCAGCTGCTCAGGAGGCTGAGGCAGAAGAATGGCGCAAACCCAGGAGGCGGAGCTTGCAGTGAGCTGAGATCCTGCCACTGCACTCCAGCCTGGGCGACAGAGCAAGACTCCGTCTCAACAACAACAACAAAAAGTAAAATAAATCCAGGAAGCACAATGTTTAACCAAAAGAATAAATCTATGGCTGCAGATTTTTGAACAGAAATAGGCCAGCAACAAAAATTATTTGCAGCCGGGCGTGGTGGCTCACACGTGTAATCCCAGCACTTTGGGAGGCTGAGGCGCACAAATCACCTGAGGTTGGGAGTTCTCAAGACCAGACTGACCAACATGGTGAAACCCCATCTCTACTAAAAATACAAAATTAGCCAGGCGTGGTGGTGCATGCCTGAAATCTCAGCTACTCGGAAGGCTGAGGCAGAAGAATTGCTTGAAACCAGGAGGCAGAGGTTGTGGTGAGCCGAGATTGTGCCATTGCACTCTAGCCTGAGCAACAAAAGTGAAACTCGGTCTCAAAAAAAAAAAAAAAAAAAAAATTATTGGCTGGGCGTGGTGGCTCACACATGTAATCCCATCACTTTGGGAGGCCAAGGTGGGCGGACCACAAGGTTGGGAGTTCGAGACCAGCCTGGCCAACACAGTGAAACCCCATCTCTACTAAAAACACAAAAATTAGCCAGGCATGGTGGCATGCACCTGTAGTCCCAGTTACTCGGGAGACTGAGAAGGAGAATTGCTTTAACCCGGGAGGCGGAGGTTGTGGCGAGCCGAGATCATGCCACTGCACTCCATCCTGGGCAACAGAGTAAGAGTCCGTCTCAAAAAAAAAAAAAAAATTATTTTGTGGGAGGAAACAGCTTTCGCAGATAGACCTCCTCTGCCTATGTCCAAACCCATTGTATAACTATAGAAATCATGGGTTTCAAAGGACAATGTTCTCATGAAGTTGCAGCTGGCTCCTAACAGTTTCAGGGATCTGTTGGAATCACGTTGCCTCCCGGGGAAAACTCAGATCAAGGTTCGGGAGGTGCTCAAATGTCCCATTCGCCATTGCTGGCTAGTTGGTTAGGTATGCGGATCAGCAGATCTCCAGGCACACCAACAGCTGGCACGCCAATCAAGCACTGGGCACGTCCAGGGTACTGGCAGCCAACACCAGGTACTGTCTCAGCTCGGACAAGTCTGTGTCTTTCACACTGCAGCCCCAGAGGGGTCCCAGTCACCCGGCATGGACAGTGTGGACCCCCAGACACCAGCTGGAAGAGATTTTTGCCAAGCACAGTTCTCAGCAAGAAATGGAGCTGGTGTACAGGGACTGAATGAGAAGGAAACAGGTAGAAGAATTCAAAATTTAAAAAGAAAAACCAGCAAATGAGAAAGCCTAAAGGGGACTCCCGAATTGTTCAGTGTTCAAAATTAATAGCTCATCTCTAAACCCCTGGGGTTTGAGGCTTTTGTGTTTTTTTGAAATGGAGTCTCGCTTTGTCGCCCAGGCTGGAGTGCGATGGTGCAGTCTTGGCTCTTTGCAACCTCCCCCTCCCAGGTTCAAGTGATTCTCACACCTCAGCCTCCACTGTCCTTCCTACAAAATGAAAAGAGTGCTAATGACTTATATCACTGGGTTACTGAAGGATCCAATAAGGTAATATAAGCAGGGCACTTAGCCTGGTCAATATTCAGCAAGTGTTATCTGATATTGTTATCAGCATATACTTGTAGATTGATTCTAGCACAGGGGTCGGCAAATGCTAGCCCACCATCTGTTTTGTATAACCCAAGAGCTAATGATGGATTTTAATGATGAGCACTTTTGATCAATCTGACGAGAGAACACTACCTGTGAATCCCAATTAAGTGAAATACTATCCTCCCCGAAAAAGGAATTCCATTCTTCTCATTAACAGATCTGTACTGCAAAAAAGTTATCAATTACTATTTTATGTATACAAATATATAAATTACATATTTCATATAAAATATTATATTAGTTATATGTAAATATATACTTATATACTACATATTATATTATTTTATTAATATAAAATATATTTAAATATTATATTATTTATATGTAATATATATTTTTTATAATATATAAAGACTATATATTTAGTATATAGTTTGTAATATATAAAGACTATATATTTAGTCTTTACTAAAAATATAAAAATTAGCTGGGCGTGGTGGCACATGCCTGTAATCCCAGCTACTCTCAGGAGGCTGAAGCAAGAGAATCACTTGAATCCAGTGAGCTGAGATCGCGCCACTGCACTCCAGCCTGGGCAAGAGACTGAGACTCCATCTCAAACAAACAAAAACAAACAAACAAAAACAGATAAGCTTGGCAAGACCCAATTTTGGGCAAGACCCAAAATAAATAATATTTATTTTATTGAGGTCAGGAGTTCAAGACTAGCCTGGCCAACATGGTGAAACCCCATCTCTACTAAAAATTCAAAAATTAGCTGGGCGTGGTGGCACATGCCTGTAATCCCAGCTACTCAGGAGGCTGAAGCAAGAGAATCACTTGAATCCAGTGAGCTGAGATCGCGCCACTGCACTCCAGCCTGGGCAAGAGAGTGAGACTCCATCTCAAACAAACAAAAACAAACAAACAAAAACAGATAAGTTTGGCAAGACCCAATTTTGGGCAAGACCCAAAATAAATAATATTTATTTTATTGAGGTCAGGAGTTCAAGACTAGCCTGGCCAACATGGTGAAACCCCATCTCTACTAAAAATTCAAAAATTTGCTGGGTGTGGTGGCACATGCCCGTAGTCCTAGTTACTCCAGAGGCTGAGGCAGGAGAATCACTTGAACCTGGGAGGCAGAGGTTGCAGTGAGCCAAGATCATGCCACTGTACTCTAGCCTGGGCGACAGCAGTAGACTCCATCTCAAAAACTAAATAAACAAAAATAAAAAATAAAATAATTAATTAAAAAGAAAATTTATTTTTAATTTTTTAATTTTTTATTTTTTGAGATAAGGTCTCATTCTGTCACCCAGGCTGGAGAGCAGTGACCTGATCACGGCTCACTGCAGCCTCAGCCTCCCAAGGCTCAGGTGATCCTTCTGCCTCAGGCCCCGCCAGCAGCTGGGACTACAGGCGTATTCCACCACACCCAGCTAATTTTTGTATTTTTAGTAAAGACAGGATTTTGCCACGTTGCCCAGGCTGGTCTTGAACTCCTGGGTTCAAACGATCCACTCACCTTGGCCTCCCAAAGTGCTGGGATTACAAGTATGAGCCATCACACCCGGCCAAAAATTTTTTTTTAAGTTTTGCTGGCCAGGCACGGTGGCTCACGCCTGTAATCCTAGCATTTTGGGAAGCTGAGGCAGAAGATCACATGAGTCCAGGAGTTCGAGACCAGCCTGGACAACATGGCAAAACCCCATCTCAAAAAACACCAAAGAATTAGCCAGGTGTGGTGGTGCAGGCAGGTAGTCCCAGCTATTTGGGAGGCTGAAGTGGGAGGCTCACTTCAGCCCAGGAGGTGGAGGTTGCAGTAAGCTGTGATTGCACCAGTACACTCCAGCCTGGGTGACACAATGAGACCCTCCCTATCTCAAGAAAAAAAGGAAAGGAAAAGCTTTGCCGAATCCCGTTCTAGAACAATCTACGGCTGCTGCCTTCCTGTTCTCTGCTGTCCTCTTTGACATCAGAATTCACTTTTTTTTTTTTTTTTTTTTTTTTTTATTTTTATTTATTTATTTTTTTTTTTTTTTTTTGAGACGGAGTCTCGCTCTGTCGCCCAGGCTGGAGTGCAGTGGCCGGATCTCGGCTCACTGCAAGCTCCGCCTCCCGGGTTCACGCCATTCTCCTGCCTCAGCCTCCCCAGTAGCTGGGACTACAGAGGCCGCCACCACGCCCGGCTCATTTTTTGTATTTTTAGTAGAGACGGGGTTTCACCGTGTCAGCCAGGATGATCTCGATCTCCTGACCTCGTGATCCACCCGTCTCGGCCTCCCAAAGTGCGGGGATTACAGGCGTGAGCCACCGCGCCCGGCCTTCACTTCTTTTCTTACCCACCACAAATATAGGTTGGCCAGTCAAGAGCTGCAAAAGGTTCATTTACATCTCAGTATCTTGAGTTCCTTGCTAACAGGAAAAGTTACCTTATCTTCAGCCATTTACTCTTCAGACCAGCAATCTTATTTGAAAATGACTTCAGGCCGGGCGCGGTGGCTCAAGCCTGTAATCCCAGCACTTTGGGAGGCCGAGATGGGCGGATCATAAGGTCAGGAGATCGAGACCATCCTGGCTAACGCAGTGAAACCCCGTCTCTACTAAAAAATACAAAAAACTAGCCGGGCGAGGTGGCGGGCACCTGTAGTCCCAGCTACTCGGGAGGCTGAGGCAGGAGAATGGCGTAAACCCGGGAGGCGGAGCTTGCAGTGAGCTGACATCCGGCCACTGCACCCCAGCCTGGGCCACAGAGCAAGACTCCGTCTCAAAAAAAAAAAAAAAAAGAAAATGACTTCATAATGCACCCCACAGTCAGTGCTAATCAGTTAATGTGTACTTCTCCAATAGGATGAGGTCTGTGGGAAAACTTAAAGACTGTGATATCACCTTTACAGGCAAAATCAACAACCCACTGCCTCTTGATCTCCCTAGTGACTGCCACTCAGAGCCCATCCCAGAGATCTGCAGGCTCCTGTAAGCACCAATCTCTGCCACAGATAAGCTTGGCAGGCCGGGCATGGTGGCTCACGCCTGGAATCCCAGCACTGTGGGAGGCTGAGGTGGGTGGATCACTTGAGGTCAGGAGTTGGAGACCAGCCTGGCCAACATGGTGAAACCCTATCTCTACTAAAAATACAAAAATTAGCTGAGCGTGGTGGCATGTGCCTGTAATCCCAGCTACTCAGGAGGCTGAAGCAAGAGAATCACTTGAATCCAGGGGGCTGAGATCGCGCCACTACACTCCAGCCTGGGCAACAGAGTGAGACTCCCTCTCGAACAAACAAACAAAAAAAACAGATAAGCTTGGCAAGACCCAAATTAATCAATCCTTGGGCAAGAATCACCCCACCTTCTGAGCAGGCACACACAAGTTTTCTTCGGTGTACCCAACATTCCCCTTCCCTAGGAGTCTACACTGTGAGAAGACATAGTGACACCACCACCAACACACAAAAGCACTGCTGGTGGGTCCATATCAGACAGGCCCATCAGCCAGGAAACATGCATCTTTCCTGAGATTCCCTTTCTTGGAAGTTTGGAGTGAAGGCCACATCACTGGCTAGAGAGGAGCTCCCCATCCCCCAAACCCAACTGAATCCAAAGCCTCTTGGAGGTCGACACAGACCAGCTTCCTCATTGCTCACATGCTAGCTGGTTCCATTGTTCCCTAAACACTTGCTTGGCCTAAGAAAAACAGACACAGGGAGAGCCTGGCACTGTGTACCATGAAATCTAACTGGGGTCTTTCATGGGCTGATCTATCTCTTGATATCTCAGCTCCTCAAATGCATACAATAAGAGACAATATCTTTTTTAAAAAAAGAAAAACACAAAGTTGGCCAGGCACGATGGCTCACGCCTATAATCCCAATACTTTGGGAGGCCGAAGCAGGCGGATCACCTGAGGTCAGGAGTTTGAGACCAGCCTGGCCAACATGGTGAAACCCTGTCTTTACTAAAAATACAAATAATTAGCCAGGCGTGATGGCACATGTGTATAATACCAGCTACTTGGGAGGCGAGGCAAGAGAATCGCTTGAACCCGGGAGGCGGAGGTTGCAGTGAGCTGAGATTGCGCCGTTGCACTTCGGTCTGGGCAACAAGAACGAAACTTCATCTCAAAAAAAAAAAAAAAAAAAGCACAAAGTCAGCCGGGCACAGTGGCTCACACCCTGTAATCCCAGCACTTTGGAAGGTCGAGGCAGGCGGATCACTTGAGGTCAGGAGTTCGAGACCACCCCGGGCAATACGGCAAAACAAAACCCTGTTTCTACTAAAAACACAAAGATTATTCAGGCATGGTAGTGGGCGCCTGTAATCTCAGCTACTTGGGAGGCTGAGGCAGGAGAATAGCTTGAACTCAGGAGGCGGAGGTTGCCGTGAGCTGAGATCATGCCAGTGTGGGTAACCAAGTGAAACCGTGTCTCAAAAAAAAGTGTACCAAGAAAGTGCACCTTCCCTATCTGACCAGCCTGTCTGCAGGTAAACACATGGCTGTTCCAATATCATACCCACTCCAATCTGGAGGTCGCAGGGATGGGTCAATTGATGAAATAAACAGCTGTGTAGCCGGGTGAGGTGGCGCATGCCTGTAAGCTCAGCACTGTGGGAGGCTGACACGGGAGGATCGCTTGAACCCTGTAGTTCAGGATCAGCCTGAGCAACATAATGAGGCCCCGTCTCTGCAAAAATATTTGTTTAATTAATTAATTAATTTACTTGTGTATTTTTTTGAGATGGAGTCTCACTCTGTCGCCCAGGCTGGAGTGCAGTGGCGAAAACTCAGCTCACTGCAAACTCCGCTTCCTGGGTTCAAGTGATTCTCCCACCTCAGCCTCCAGAGTAGCTGGGATTACAGGTGTGTGTTACCACACTCAGATAATTTTTTTGTATTTTTAACAGAGATGGGGTTTCACTATGTTGGCCAAGGCAGTCTCAAACTTCTGACCTCAGGCGATCGGCCCACCTTGGTCTCCCAAAGCACTGGGATTACAGGCATGAGCCACCGCTCCCAGCCTAAATTTAAAAATTGAAAAAAAAAAAAAAAAAGAGAAAGAAAAGAAAAGAATAGAAAAGAAAGAAAAACGGCCTTGGCAGCCCTTAACTGCTCTGGACCAAGGGATTTCTGTACATTTAGAAGCAGAGTTCCAATCCCGATGGCAAGACCCTTCAACCTCACCTTTCAATTAACAAGGAGCAGTGCACACTCTTGTTGTGGGATGAGTGATGAATGGACACCACAGGTACCCATTCCAGGGAGGTTGAATTGCCCTGGGCCTACAGAAAACCTGACCTCCTACAAGACTGAGACACCAAATGCCCACCGATGGACAAGCAGAGGACCAGGGGGTAAGGAGAGAGAAATCTGGCAACCCCCTACTGCCATTTCCATGTTTCTACAGCATCTCTGTCCAGTCACACATCCCAGGCCACTTGCAGATAACAAACTGTCATACCTTGTTCCCCCTAGATTCCAACGCCATATTAGAATGTTTCCAAATCGTTCTCCTTAAGAGAAGGAGGGGGCTGGGCGAGGTGGTTCACATCTGTAAGCCCAGCACTTTGGGAGGCCAAGGAGGGAGGACTGCTTGAGCCCAGGAGTTCAAAAACAGCCTGGGCAATATAGTGAGACCTTGTCTCTACAAAAAACTAAAAAGTTAGCCGAGTGTGGTGGCACACACCATTAGTCCCAGCTACTCGGGAAGGTGAGATAAGAGAATCACTTGAGCTTAGGATTTCAAGGCTGCTGTGAGCCGAAATCACACCACTGCACTCTAGCCTGGGTGACAGAGTGAGATCCTGTCTCAAAAAAAAAAAAAAAAAGAGAGAGAGAGAGAAGGAGGTAATGTGACCCAGCTAGCAACCACATCAGTGAAAAGATATGGGCACACAGAGTCCCCAACCCACAGCAAGACCTTTTCGAAAGACCCAGATGAGGCCGGGTGCGGTGGCTCATGTCTATAATCCCAGCAATTTGGGAGGCCAAGGCGGGCAGATCACGAGGTCAGGAGTTCGAGACCAGCCTGGCCAACATGGTGAAACCTCATCTCTACTAAAGATACAAAAAATTAGCCGGGCGTGGTGGCGCATGCCTGTGATCTCAGCTACCCGGGAGGCTGAGGCAGGAGAATCACTTGAACCCGGGAGGCGGAGGCTGCAGTGAGCTGAGATTATACCATTGCACTCCAGCCTGGGCGACAGGGTGAAACTCTGTCTCAAAAACAAAAAGAAAAAGGACCCAGATAGAAACTGGTTGATTGTTGAGAACTTGAGATGGACTGCCCCATGGGAGTCCCCTCACTGGCTTAACCACTGGATCCAGTTCAAGTGTGCTGAGGGCTACATGAGTTTGTCTCATTAGCGCATACCACAAATCTGTAACTCGTTCCACCGTTACCCTCGATTTCACAGACAATAAAACTAACATTGGAGTTCAAGGGACTTTCCCAAGGTCACACAGATGACAACTAGTAGAACGTGGATTTGAACCTAGGTATCTGGACCACTCCACAATACCACTGCCATCCCAGAAAGACAGGCTGAATCAAACCTAATCTATTTTCCCAAATCTACGCAAAAATGACGGCCAACTCCAATCAGAGATACCATGCCCTTCCCGCTGGCCACTGTCGGGGGAGCAACACAGGGTTCCCTGAGGCAGAGGAGGGTCTGGTGTTTTGTCCAGGGACCTCCTAAGATGAGAGCCAGGAGACCAAGCCCAGAGGGCTCTGGTGTGTTTGAACCGAAAGGGATCTGTGTCTGGTTTTCACAAACAAGCCGTACATTAGTCAAGGACTCCATGTATTTCCAAGTGAAGAGATTTCCACGCTATGAATCACAGCACAGTAACGAAGACACGCACAGGACTTGCCTGGAGGGAGCGCAAAGTGCCACGGGAATTCAATGACGTTTTTATTTATTTTCTTTTTTTTTTTTTTTTTTTTTGTTGAGACAGAGTCTTGCTCTGTCACCCAGGCTGGAGTGCAGTGGTGCAATCTCAGCTCACTGCAACCTCCACCTCCCCGGTTGAAGTGATTCTTGTGCCTAAGCCTCCCAAATATCTAGGATCACAGGTGCGCATCACCACCCCTGACTAAGTTTTGTATTTTTAGTAGAGATGGAGCTTCACCATGTTGGCCAGGCTGGTCTCAAATTCCTGACCTCAAGTGATCCATCCGCCTCAGCCTCCCAAAGTGCTGGGATTACAGGCGTGAGCCGCTGCGCCCGGCCAAGAGTTCAGTGACATTTTTAAAAATGTAAGCTCACGTTCATTGTAACAAGACCTTGCCTTTATCTCCCTAAAGGGCAATAACAAAACTAGTCCATCCTCCAATAAACTTAGCCAATTATTAACAAATCAGTGTCCGTTCAAGTCATCACAAACTAAAGAGAGTGGCCGGGCGCGGTGGCTCACGCCTGTAATCCCAGCACTTTGGGAGGCTGAGGCGGGCCGATCACGAGGTCAGGAGATCAAGACCATACGGGCTAACACAGTGAAACTCCGTCTCTACTGAAAAAACAAAAAATTAGCCAGACGTGGTGGTGGGCGCCTATAGTCCCAGCTACTCCAGAGACTGAGGCAGGAGAATGGCATGAACTTGGGAGGTGGAGCTTGCAGTGAGCCGAGATAGTGCCACCGCACTCCAGCCTGGGCAACAAAGCAAGATCCCGTCTCAAAAAAATTAAAAAATAGGCCGGGCGCGGTGGCTCAAGCCTGTAATCCCAGCACTTTGGGAGGCCGAGACGGGCGGATCACGAGGTCAGGAGATCGAGACCATCCTGGCTAACACGGTGAAACCCCGTCTCTACTAAAAAATACAAAAAACTAGCCGGGCGAGGTGGCGGGCGCCTGTAGTCCCAGCTACTCGGGAGGCTGAGGCAGGAGAATGGCGTAAACCCGGGAGGCAGAGCTTACAGTGAGCTGAGATCCGGCCACTGCACTCCAGCCTGGGTGACACAGCCAGACTCCGTCTCAAAAAAAAAAAAAAAAATTAAAAAATAAAAAATAAAAAACTAAAGAGAGTGATGATAAAGAAACAAAAAGTTGCAATGTCACCTTACTCCACTGTGGATAAAAGATAAAGTTATTGGGCCGGGCGCAGTGGCTCAAGCCTGTAATCCCAGCACTTTGGGAGGCCGAGACAGGCGGATCACGAAGTCAGGAGATCAAGACCATCCTGGCTAACACGGTGAAACCCCGTCTCTACTAAAAAATACAAAAAACTAGCCGGGCGACGTGGCGGGCGCCTGTAGTCCCAGCTACTCGGGAGGCTGAGGCAGGAGAAGGGCGTAAACACGGGAGGCGGAGCTTGCAGTGAGCTGAGATCCGGCCACTGCACTCCAGCCTGGGCGACAGAGCGAGACTCCGTCTCAAAAAGAAAGAAAATAAAAAGATAAAGTTATTCATTGATGAGATGGACAGGAAGGGATGACTAATTACTTTGGGCAGGAGGACCGAGGGAGACCAGCCAGCAGTTGCCATGGGCTCACAGTAGGAAACAAACAGTGGGGCCAAGATGGGTGACATTTTTTATGCACCCCCTTCATTCCTGGCATCACCCAGGAATTTATCTACGGCATCTCCAGACACAGAAACACTGCCCTGATGGATGATGCCCTAATCTTTGAGAACTGGCAGAAACCTTAGACATCATCCAAAACCCAAGAGGTGTCCTGGAGGTCTCTCTTTCCTTTATCTTCCACTTCCGATCCACCAGCGAGTCCTGCTGGTCTCCTTCCAAAATATTTTCCAAACCTGTGCATTTTCACCAAGGCCACTGTCGCCACCCTGGTTCTGGTCACCGACTTTGTATACCTCCGATTGTCTTCCCTATTTTATTTCATCAGCTCTACTTGATACCAAACACATACATTTTCCATGTGCTAATGAAATGGTGCCACACCCCTGCGGGAAGCTCCAGGAGTTTCTCCTGCACACAGAATAAAATCACAACTCCTGGCCAGGCACAGTGGCTCACGCCTGTAATCCCAGCACTTTGGGAGGCTGAGGCAGGCAGATCACCTGAGGTCAGGAGTTCAAGACCAGACTGGCCAACATGGTGAAACCCCTTCTCTACTAAAAATACAAAAATTGGCCGCGCATGGTGGTGTGAGCCTGTAATCCCAGCTACTTGGGAGGCTGAGGCAGGAGAATCGCTTGAACACAGGGGATGGAGGTGGCAGTGAACCAAGATTACGCCACTGCACTCCAGCCTGGGCAACAGTGTAAGACTCTGTCTCAGAAATATAAAAATTAAAAAAATAAGGATGTCAGTCAACCTGGGCTAGTGCTCACCGTAATGATCTCCTCTTAACTTGATTGTATCTGCAAAGACCCTATTTCCAAATAAGCTCACATTCGTAGATACCAAAGGTTAGGATTTCAACATATCTTTTTGGGGGACGTAATTCAACCCATAGCACAGGTCCTACTTGGCCCCAGTCTGGCCTGGACTCCCGTATTTCACACAGCCTGCCCTCTTATACACAAGGCCCCTGCCACACCAGCCTTCTCCCTATCTGTGAATGCATCACGCTCAGCTCAACCTGTCTTGTTCTGCCTGAAAAGAGAGCTGGCAGAATTCTTCTCCTTTTATTTTTTCAGAGACAGGGTCTCTGTCTGTCACCCAGGATGGAGCTCAGTGGCATGATCATGGTTTACTGCAGCTTTGATCTCCTGGGCTCAAGCAATCACCCCACCTCAGCCCCTCAAAGTGCTGGGATTACAGGCATGAGCCACTGTGCCCAGCCCTATTTACCAATCAGTTTAAATGTTACTATTTCCAGGCCAGGTGCAGTGGTTCATGTCTGTAATCCCAGCTTTTTGGGGGATCAAAGCAGGTGGATCACTTGAGGTCAGGAGTTCAAGACACGCCTGGCCAACATGGAGAAACCCCATCTCTACTGAAAATACAATAGCCGGCCAGGCGCGGTGGCTCAAGCCTGTAATCCCAGCACTTTGGGAGGCCGAGATGGGCGGATCACGAGGTCAGGAGATCGAGACCATCCTGGCTAACACGGTGAAACCCTGTCTCTACTAAAAAATACAAAAAAAACTAGCTGGGCGAGGTAGCGGGCGCCTGTAGTCCCAGCTACTCGGGAGGCTGAGGCAGGAGAATGGCGTGAACCCGGGAGGCGGAGCTTGCAGTGAGGTGAGATCCGGCCACTGCACTCTAGCCTGGGCGACAGAGCGAGACTCCGTCTCAAAAAAAAAAAAAAAAAAAAAAAAAGAAAGAAAATACAATAGCCAGGTGTGGTGGTGCACATCTGTAATCCCAGCTACTCAGGTAGCTGAGGTGTGAGAATCGCTTGAACCCGGGAGGCAGAGGTTGCAGTAAGCCAAGGTGGCACCACCGTACCTCAGCCTGGGTGACAGAGGGAGACTCTGTCCCAAAAAAAAAAAAAAAAAGTCACTACTTCCCAAATCTGCCCTGTGGCCTCCCAATTTAAAATGTTTCAGAAAAATCACATTAACTTGTTTCTCATCTGTCCGCCCCACTGGGCTGCTCACACCTGTGGCCCAGTGCCCAGACCAGTGTCTGGCATCAAGCTCTCAATGAATCTATGCTGAATAAAGGAATTAGTAGGTTCTTTGTTTTACAAATGAGGAATCTTGGATCCAGAACAGTGAAGTGATTACATGGGTATTTCTCTCTATTTTTTTATTATTATTATTATTTGAGACAGAGTTTCATTCTTGTTGCCTGGGCTGGAGTGCAGTGGTGCAATCTCGGCTCACTGCAACCTCCACCTCCCAGGTTCAAGCGATTCTCTTGCCTCAGCCTCCCGAGTAGCTGGGAATACAGGTGTGCACCCCCATGCCTGGCTAATTTTTGGTATTTTCAGTAGAAATGGGGTTTCACCATGTTAGCCAGGCTGGTCGTGAGCTCCTGACCTCAGGTGATCCGCCTGCCTCAGCCTCCCAAAGTGCTGGGATTACAGGAGTAAGCCACCACACCTGGCCTATTATTTTTATTTTGAGGCAGGATCTCACTCTGGAGCCCAGGATGGAGTACAGTGGCACCATCTTGGCACACTGCAACCTCTGTCTCCCATGCTCAAGCAATCCTCTCCACTCAGCCTCCTGAATAGCTGGGACTACAGGTGCATGAAACCATGCCCAGCTAATTACTATTTTCTATACTTTTTGTAGAGCTGGGGTCTCACTACGTTGCCCAGGCTGGTCTCAGACTCCTGGGCTCAAGCAATCATCCCACCTCAGCCTCTCAAAATGCTAGGATTATGGGCATGAGCCACCATTCCTGGCCTCCCATGGATATGTCTACTAAACTACATGCCCCGAATCTAGAGCATGGATGTCCTTCTAATCCAGTGACCAGCAAACTCTCTCTGTTAAGGGCCAGAGAGCAAATAAATTTGGCTTTGAAGGCCCTAGGATCTATGTCACAGCCACTCACCTCTGCCATAGTTAGTAACAAAGATAGTGATAATATGTAAATGAATGATGTGGCTATATTCCAATAAAACTTGATTTACGAACACCAACATTTGAATTTCATATGTTTTTTTTTTCTTTTCTTTTCTTTTTTTTTGAGACAGGGTCTTGCTCTGTCACCCAGGCTGGAATGCAGTGGCATGATCACAGCTCACTGCAGCCTCGACCTCCATGGGCTCAAGCAATCCTCCCACCTCAGCCTCCTGAGTAGCGGGATCTACAGGCACACACCATCATACCCAGCTAATTTTTTCACTTTTTGTAGAAACGGGGTCTCACTATGTTGCCAGGGCTGGTCTCAAACTCCTGGGCTCAAGTCATCCATCCGCCCCAGCCTCCCAAAGTGCTGGGATTACAGACGTGACCCACTGCACCTGGCTTCATATGATTTTCATGTCACAAATATCCTTTTTTTTTCAATCATTTAAAAATATAAAAAATATTCACAATTGGCTGGGCAGGGTGGCTCACGCCTGTAATCTCAGCACTTTGGGAGCCCGAGGCGGGCAGATCACAAGGTCAGGAGATTGAGACCATCCTGGCTGACACAATGAAACCCCGTCTCTACTAAAAATACAAAAAAAAAAAAAATCAGCTGGGCGTGGTGGCAGGCACCTGCAGTCCCAGCTATTCGGGCGGCTGAGGCAGAAGAATGGCATGAACCTGGGAGGCGGAGCTTATAGTGAGCCAAGATCGTGCCACTGCACTCTAGCCTGGGTGACAGAGTGAGACTCCATCTCAAAAAAAAAAAAAAAAAATTCATAATCTGCAGGCCATACAACAGCAGGCTGTAGTTTACAATCTCCCACTCTAAATTCCTTTTTTAATAATTTTTTGTAATGTGGAGTCTCACTACGTTAACCAAGCTGGTCCCAAACTCTTGGCTCAAGTGATTCTCCCGCCTCAGCCTCCCAAAGTGCTGGGATTACAGGCATGAGCCACAACACCCGGCCTGCTGTAAATTCATACGTGTATATCAGCAGATATGATAGACTGTTTTGGGAAAGTGCAATAGGAAGGGTGGCTCGTGCCAAGCCCTGTACTTAGCACCGCAGTATAAGAGTGCTCGCTATAGCCAGACTTGGTAGCTCACGCTTGTAATTCCAGCATTTCGGGAGGCCGAAGTGCGCACATCACGAGGTCAGGAGTTCGAGATCAGCCTGACCGACATGGTGAAACCCCATCTCTACTAAAAACACAAAAATTAGCTGGGCGATGTGGCGGGCACCTGTAATCCCAGCTACTTGGGAGGCTGAGGCAGGCGAATTGCTTGAACCCAGGAGGCGGGGGTTGTGGTGAGCCGAGATTGCATCCAGCTGCACTCCAGCTTGGGCAACAGAGTGAGAGTACGTCTCAAAAAATAATAATAATAAAATAAAATAAAAATAAATAAGAGTGCTCACTACACTCGACAAAGCAGGCAATGTATTATTCCCCATTAAGAAACGAGGAAAACTGGAGCTCAGAGATATGAAGCTACTTACTCAAGGTGACACAGAACTCAGTGACAGCCTTTTTGCATTGGGATTCAGGCAGTCTGACTTGACTCTGTATGTTTTTTTTAGAGGCAGGGTCTCCCTGTGTTGCCCAGGCTGAAGTGCGGTAGCTATTCATAGGTGCAATTATGGTACATTGCAGCCTGGAGCTCCGGGACTCAGGCAATCCTGAGTGGCCAGGACTACAGTCCCACACCACTGCACCTGGCTTTGATTATGATATACTGTAACTTTGTTACATAATAAAATGATATTAATAGCAAAGATGATATTAACAACAAGCTAAAAATAAAAGCTTATTAATATGCCAGGAGCCTTTTAAAGCACTTTATTTGTTTTTCTTTTTTTCTGAGACAGAGTCTAGTTCCGTCGCCCAGGCTGGAGCGCAGTGGCATGATCTCGGATCTCCGCAACCTCCACCACCCGGGTTTAAGTGATTCCCTTGCCTCAGCCTCCCGAGTAGCTGGTATTAGAGGCACCCACCATCACGCCTGGCTAATTTTTGTATTTTTAGTAGAGATGGGGTTTTACCATGTTGGCCAGGCTGGTCTCAAACTCCTGGCCTCAGGTGATCTGCCGGCTCAGCCTCCCAAAATGCGGGGATTACAGGCATGAGCCACCATGCCTGGCCTAAAGCACTTTATAAACTGGTATTTATTCTTCACAGCAATTCTAAGAAGTAAGAATTTTTTATATTTTTTTATTTTTATTTTTTTGAGACAGAGTCTCGCTCTGTTGCCCAAGCTGGAGTGTGGTGGCATGATCTTGGCTCACTGCAACTTCTGCCTCCCAGGTTCAAGCGATTCTCCTGCCTCAGCCTCTCAAGTAGCAGGGATTACAGGCATGCACCACCATGCCCGGCTGATTTTTTTTTTTTTTTTTTTTTTGAGACGGAGTCTCGCTCTTTCGCCCAGGCTGGAGTACAGTGGTGCAATCTTGGCTCATTGCAAGTTCCATCTCCCACGTTCACTCCATTCTCCTGCCTCAGCCTCCCAAGTAGCTGGGATTATAGGCGCCGGACTCCACGCCTGGCTAATTTTTTGTATTCTTTTTTTTTTTTTTTTTTTTTGAGACGGAGTCTTGCTCTGTCGCCCAGGCTGGAGTGCAGTGGCCGGATCTCAGCTCACTGCAAGCTCCGCCTCCCGGGTTTACGCCATTCTCCTACCTCAGCCTCCTGAGTAGCTGGGACTACAGGCGCCCGCCAACTCGCTCGGCTAGTTTTTTTGCATTTTTTAGTAGAGACGGGATTTCACTGTGTTAGCCAGGATGGTCTCGATCTCCTGACCTTGTGATCCGCCCATCTCGGCCTCCCAAAGTGCTGGGATTACAGGCGTGAGCCACTGTGCCCGCAGTTTTCTTTTGTTTTGAGACGAGTCTCGTTTTGTTGCCAGGCTGGAGTACAGTGGTGCAATCTCAGCTCACTGTAACCTCGGCTCACTGCAACCTCCAGGCCTCCTGGGTTCTAGTGATTCTCCTGCCTCAGACTCCCAAGTAGCTAGGACTACAGGTGCATGCCATCACGCCCAGCTAATTTTTCGTATTTTTAATAGAGACGGGGTTTCACCATCTTGGCCAGGATGGTTTCCATGTCTTGACTGTGATCCACCTGCCTCGGCCTCCCAAAGTGCTGGGATTACAGGTGTGAGCCACTGCACCCGGCAGGCATTTTTTGTATTTTTAACAGAGATGGGGTTTCACCATGTTGGCCAGGCTGGTCTCGAACTCCTGACCTCAAGTGATGACCGCCCGCCTTGGCCTCCCAAAGTGCTGGGATTATAGGCATGAGCCACTGCGCCCAGCCACAGGAATTATTTTTATCCCCATTTTACAGGTGAGGAAATAGAGGTGTGAGAGGTCCCTCAGCTTGCAAGTGGCAGGGCCCAGAAAGAATTCCAGGCCATCGGAACCCAAAACCCACATTCCTGACCATGGTCTCCTCCTTTCCAAGGCTCTGAGCACCTCTCCAGCCCCGGTCCCTGCCAGCCCCACTTACTGGCCACCTGCAGCCACACTTGGAACCACTGAGTCACATTCAGGATCTCCTGGCAGGTGTAATTCCCCTCATCTCCCAGGCCCAGCGATTTGATGTGCAGGGAGCTGGCATCCACTAGAGAGAAGCGAGGCTCAGCTGGTGGGAGGCTAGAGTTGGATGAGAGAAGGAAGACAGGCTCCGAGTCGTTCCGGTACCAGGTCACCAGGCCCCTCGGTCCTGAGATGTTGCCACAGTGCAGAGTAATATTCTCATGAACTTCTCCAATGACAACAGCCTCCAATCCTGTACAAGGCAAGATCAAGCTGTTACTACCCTTCTTAATTTCTAAACAATGTCCCTTTTTGGACAGTCCTCCTGTATTAGGATTTTTTTTTTTCATCAGGTATATGTTCTTTTTTTTTTTTTTGAGACGGAATCCCACTCTGTCGCCCAGGCTGGAGTGCAATAGCACGATCTCGGCTGACTGAAACCTCCGCCTCTCGGGCAGCCTCCCAAGTAGCTAGGATTATAGGCACGCGCCACCACTCCCGGCTAATTTTTGTATTTTTAGTAGAGACAGGGTTTCACCACCACATTGGCCAGGCTGGTCTGGAACTCTTGACCTCAGGAAAGGTCAGGCTCATGCCCCCAGCACTTTGGGAGACCAAGGCGGGCAGATCACAAGGTCAAAACATTGAGACCATCCTGGCCAACATGGTGAAACCCCATCTCTATTAAAAATACAAAAAATTGTGGCTGGGCACGGTGCCTCACACCTGTAATCCCAGCACTTTGGGAGGCTGAGGCGGGTGTTTCACCTGAGGTCAGGAGTTCGAGACCAGCCTGACCAACATGGAGAAACCCTGCCTCTACTCAAAATACAAAATTAGCTGGGCATGGTGGCACATGCCTGTAATCCCAGCTGCCAGGGAGGCTGAGGCAGGAAAATCACTTGAAACTATGAGGCGGAGGTTGTGGTGAGCTGAGATCGCGCCATTGCACTCCAACCTGGGCAACAAGAGGGAAACTCTGTCTCAAAAACAAAAACAAAAACAAAAAATTAGCTGGGCATGGTGGCGTGCACCTGTAGTCCCAGCTATTTGGGAGTCTGAGGCAGGAGAATTGCTTGATCCGCCCGCCTCGGCCTCCCAAAGTGCTGGGATTACAGGCATGAGCCACCACACCTGACCGTATGTGTCTTAAGATGCAGTAACACATACAGAGCAGCTGGGCATAGCGGCTCACACCTGTAATCCCAGTACTTTGGGAGTACAAGACAGGCAGATCTCCTGAGGTGAGGAGTTCCAGACCAGCCTGGCCAACATGGCAAAACCCCGTTTCTACTAAAAATACAAAAATCAGCCGGGCGTGGTGGTGCATGCTTGTAATCCCAGCTACTCGGGAAGCTACGGTGGGAGAATTGTTTCAACCTGGAGGCGGAAGTTGCAGTGAGCCGAGATTGTGCCACTGCACTCCAGGCTGGGTGACAAAGCGAGACTGTCTCAAAACAAAAACAAACAAAAAACACATACAGAACCTCTGGTATGTTGAGACTCTTGGCCAGTCACTGACAATAATGAACTTGTAGTAGGTAACAAACAAAGCCCCAGTTGCCCAGCCAGCCTGCCCATCATCCATGCCCCTCACCATCCATGCCCCACATCACCGGGCGGGGGGGGCCATCCCATTCTTAGTGAGGACTCAGCTATGAGACCTGTTTTGGCCAATGGGATGTTGGGGAATGTGACACAAGCAGAGGCTTTAAAGTGCTTGTCTATAATCACTAGAGAAATGCAAATCAAAACTACAATGAGGCCGGGAGCAGTGGCTCATGCCTGTAATTCCAGCACTCGGAAGCCGAGGGAGACGGTTTCACTCGAGGCTAGGAGTTTGAGACTAGCCTGGTCAACATGGTGAAACCTCGTCTCTGCTAAAAATGCAAAAATTAGCCAGGCATGGTGGTGCACACCTGTAGTCCCAGCTACTCAGGAGGCTGAGGCACGAGAATCACTTGAACCCAGGAGGCAGAGATTACGGTGAGCCAAGATTGTCCACTGCACTGCAGCCTGGTTGACAGGGCAAGACTGTCTCAAAAACAAGAAAAAAACAACAACAAAAAGCCAGGCTCCATGCCTGTAATCCCAGCACTTTGGGAGGCCGAGGCAGGCAGATCACCTGAGCTCAGGAGTTTGAGACCAGCCTGGCCAACATGGTGAAACCTTGTCTCTACTAAAAATACAAAAACTTAGCTGGGTGTGGTGGCAGGTACCTGTAATCCGGCTACTCGGAAGGCTGAGGCAGGGGAATCACTTGAACCCAGGAGGCAGAGGTTGCAGTGAGCTGGTATTATGCCACTGCACTCCAGCCTGGGCGACAAGAGCGAAACTCTGTCTCAAATAAATAAATAAATAAATAAATAAATAAATAAATAAATAAATAAACTACATGGTACAGACCCAAGTTGTCTCAATGGCTCCAGCTTGGCCCATTCTAGATCAGCCTTCAGCTAGTCATCGATCCCTAGGCAGATCAGCAGAGCCACCTAACCAACCACCCAGGCCTGTGGGTAATAAGCACTACTGTCATTTTGGGGTTGTTTCTTACACAGCATTACTGTGGCGATCAATAATTCATAGAGAACCCAAGTGGCTTTATTTGCCTAGAAACCCAGAAGGGGTAGAAAGAAGAGGGCTTTGGCTTTGCTTCCACTGTCCTGCTGCTCTCTCTGCCTCTCCCTCTCCCCCCATCTCAAATGGCCCTAGAGTTCAAGTTCTCTCAGAAGCTGCACGCAAGAATGGGCTGGCAGTAGGGACTGTGTGCCCACACTGGGCAAGGCACTGGGAACCCCATGGTGGACACAACACACAGAAACCTCCAAGAGTTCACAGTCTAGTGAAGAAAAGAGACAATAAACTGGCAATTACAATGCAGTGTGATAAACACCAAGATAAGGCCTCAGAGAAAGGGCTCCTAAGTCCAACTAGGGCAAATGTCAAAACACTTCCCCCAGGAAGCCAAACTGAGATCTGATGGACAAGTAGAATCAGCCAAGGAAAGGTGAGGATGGGTTCCCAGGCAAACGGAACACGTTCAAAAGCCCAGATCAGCGGCCGCAGAGTGTTAGAAACACAAATTATCAAACCTCACCCCAAAACACCGAAATCAGAAACTGTGGGAGAGCAGCAGCCCTTTTTGTTTTATTTATTTGTTTATTTTGAACAAATCAGCAATTATTTAACTTTTTTTTTTTTTTTAAGAGATGGGGGGCATGGGTCTCACTCTGTTGTCCTGGACAGTCCTGAACTCCTGACTTCAAGCAATCCTCCCACCTCAGCCTCCCAAAGTGCTGGGATTACAGGAGTGATCCACTACACCTGGTCCAGCATCTGTGGTTTAACAAGCCCTCCAGGTGATTCTGACGACCACTCAAGAGTGACAGGTGTCCGGGTGTGGTGGCTCAGGCCTATAAGCTCAGGGCTTTGGGAGGCTGAGGTGGGAGGATCACTTGAATCCAGGAGACTGAAGCTGCAGTGAGCCACGATCGTGACACTGCACTCCAGCCTGGGCAACAGAGAGATACCCTGTCTCTTTTTTTGTTTGTTTAATGTAAATAATTTTTTTTTTCTTTTTTAGAGATGGGGCGGGGGGTGGGGGGGGGGTCTCACTATGTTGCCCAGGCTGGTCTTGAACTCCTGAACTCAAGCATTCCACTCGGACCCACTTCGGGCTCCCAAAGTGCTGGGATTACAGGCGTGAGCCACTGCATCCAGCCGACCCTGTCTCATAAAAAAGACTGACAGGTGCTAACGGGCATTAGACTGTCACTAGGTAACAAGAAGCAAATGCAACCCATTTTGCTGAGAAGTTTCACAATTGTCCAGCCCCCTCCACAATCAAGACCCAAATACAAAGAGGCTGCAGGAATAGGAAGACGGGCAGAACCTGTTGGGGTGATAAAAATGATGAATTAGTGGTGATGGCCATGTAACCTTGGAATACACTAAAATCCCCCGAGTCGTAAGGGTGAATTTTGTGGCATGTAAATTGTATCTGAATACAGCTGTTATAGAAAAAATAAACTGCCACCTGCCCCTGGCAATCCTTCCCTTTTAAGTGAAAGAGTAATCATTATCTGTATTTGGCCTCTTGTCTGGTTAGAAGGGCTCCCTTTGAGAGATCTGAAGCCAGCCTGGACCCCAAGAAGTTCTGATTCTCTCACCATTTTGGCTACACCCTTCCCAAAAGACTTTTGAGCCAAGTCAGGATGGAGAAAAAAAAAACAAATTTTAAAAACTAAGCCACTTGCTGAAAGGTGGAGAATGTCATCTAATGATAGAGATTCCAAAACAGCAAGAAATGCTTCTGAACAATCACTTTAAAAAGCAGGTGAGGGCCGGGGGCGATGGCTCACACCTGTAATCCCAGCGCTTTGGGAGGCCGAGGCAGGTGGATCATTTGAGGTCAAGAGTTCGAGACCGGCCTGGCCAACATGGTGAAACCTCGTCGATACTTAAAAACACAAATATTAGCGGAATGGCCGAGTGTGGTGGCTCCTGCCTATAATCCCAGCACTTTGGGAGGCCGAGGCGGCAGATCACCTGAGGTCAGGAGCTCGAGACCAGCCTGGCTAACATGGCGAAACCCAGTTTCTACTAAAAATACAAAAAATTAGCCAGGCGTGGTGGCACATGCCTGTAATCCCACCTACTCAGGAGGCTGAGGCAGGAGAATCACTTGTACCGGGGAGGTGGAGGTTGCAGTGAGCCAAGATCACCCCACTGCATTCCAGCCTGGGTAACAGAAAAACACTCTGTCTCGGAAAAAAAAAAAAAAAAAGAGCAGGTAAGAATTCTTTTTATGTCTTCATTTATTTTTTGAGATGAAGTCTCACTCTGTTGCTCAGGCTGGAGTGCAATGGCTCAATCTCAGCTTACTACAACCTCTGCCTTCCGGGTTCAAGCAATTCTCCCGCCTCAGTCTCCTGAGTAGCTGGGATTACAGGCACCCGCCATCATGTCCCGCTAATTTTTTGAATTTTTGTAGAGATGGGTTTCACCATGTTGGCCAGGCTGGTCTTGAACTCCTGACCTCAGGTAATCTGCCCGCCTCGGCCTCCTGAAGTGCTGGGATTACAGGCGGGGGCCACCGCGCCCGGCCAAGAATTCTTTTTAAATTATTAGGACTGAGAACCCAAATTCTCCAGTGGCAACCCCCACGATAGAAAGGAAGATGAACTTTAGAGTTACAGATGCAACATGCGACCTGCAGACCTGCCCCTTGCCTAACTCCTTGGCAAGGAAATACAGGAACAGTGGCTTGGAAAAAAGCCCTGGTGAAACTTTAGTATTGGAACTTCAGCTAACATTGTCTTCTCCTCCAACGCATAGAATGACATGATCACAAAAGAAACCATTTGAAGGCTTCTCCTGGCTTGGCTTACTCCATTCTTTTTTAAACCACTGTATCTGAAGGTGCCTTTGGAGATCATCTAGTCCAGATCTGTGACTGCCCTATGGGCTGGGTTGACCATGAGTTTGAGTCCTGGCTCAGTGGAAAAGAACACAGTCATCGATTAGTGATGTCTGACATAGACATGGAAGGGGTAGTTCTTGCCTGGCAATCCTATACCTCCTCACTTTACTATTGAGAAAATTGGGATTTAGGAATATTAAATTATTCACTTAAAGTCCCAAGCAAATCACTGGGAGATGTGGGATTGTCACTCAGGTCACTTTACTCTGGTCTCCAGACAGGATGCAATGATAAAATATAGTAACAATTTTAGAGATCATTTATATGGTGTCCAGAGGGTCCTTCTTGCCCCCAACCTTAAATGCATAATAGGGAACAGAAGAGGGAGTAATATAAACTCCCTGATGCTGCCCATGTATTATTATTTACAGAGTAAGAGTTATACCCAAACATTTATTTTTTTTTTTTAAGCAACTTTTCCCAAGAATAACCTAGGATTTACAATCCAAGGTAGCTAGTGGATGCATATAAGTTGTCTGGCGTTGAATGTCAGGAGAAAGACAATTTCCCCCCCGCAAACAACTCCCAACTTAAAAAACAAACACACAACAAAAATACACCAAGCTCAGGAAGCCCCCTGGCACCATACACAAAGGTGAAGCAGGTCTGAGCATCAAAATAGCTGGGCAAAGTCCCAACACAGTGGCTCACATCCGTAATCCTAACACTTTGGGAGGCTGAGACAGGAGGATCGCCTGAGTCCAGGAGCTTAAGACCAGCCTGGGCTCAAGCAATTGTAGAGACCCTATCTCTACAAAAAAAATTTAGAAATTAGCTAGGCGTGGTGGCACATGCCTGTAGTCCCAGCTACTTCTAGGCTGAGGTGGGAGGATCAGTGCAGTGATTGCACCACTGCACTCCAGCCTGGGCAACAGAGCAAGAGCCTGGCTCGAAAAAAATAGCTGGCCATAGCAGTGGAGATAGGTTCCCCATGGGGCGGGCGGCAGTCAGCCTGAATGCTGGGTCATTCCAGCAGGATGACTTCATCCCAGGGTTCTTCTGTCTTCCCAGGTTCCTGGTGTTCATCTTGCAGGAAACAGTGCCAACAGCTGGGGAGATGGGAATACTTGACGACCACCTTTCACGTCCAGAAACTGTCCTTCTCCCCTGCCACACACACCCCAGCACAGTGATTACTCAGCCAAATGCCTGGAGGGCCAGCAGGTAACACCCATGACTGAAGGTAGGGGGGCAAATATTACAACAGGGAGAGGTGGAACAAATTTGGGCTCACGTGCCCTAGATAAAAGGATGACCACTGCCCAGTTCCAACTGGGAAAGCAGGCCCCGTGTTGCCAGACCTTCAGATTTTTCCAGATAAACTGGAAACCTAGAGATGTTATTGTTTTTAAACGGTTGGTTTAAAAAAAAAAAGCAAAATAAAATTGTAGGAGCCTAACAATTAGGAACTTTTGGTACTTGCTGCTAGGAAGCTCCAGCATAATTTACAACTCATCTCCAGAAACGTGCAAGAGGAGACCAGCTGGGTAGAGCATACCCGGGAACACAAAAAGTAGGGCTCTGCCTGCATCCTGGCAAACTTCACCACCTCCTGGCTCCACCTCCTATCCCTGCACCCCAGCTACCTCCCAGCTTGTCACACTCCCAGCGCACAGTAGGCACGCACAGTAGGCATGCTGGTGAATTAAATTCATATATATATATTCATATATATATTATATATATATATTTCAATCTTTTTACATTCTACATATTTTTGTAAGCACCCCCCAATTCTTTTTTCGTAGCAAAGCAGACCATAGATGAAGCATTTCAGACCTTTTGTCAATCATGTCAAGTGTGAGGGGAAGTCTTTTGTAAGTCTGCAAAGTATTTCAAAATAAAAAGCTTTTCCAAAAGTAAAGGCGGAAGACCCCGCTTTGAAGGCGCTGGTCAGCACAGGAAGACTTGCAAAGGTGTGTAGGGAAGTCCACCGGTTACAGGTGTAAAGCGAGTTCAACCTTGGGCAGAGGGAGGAGAAAAATAAAGTGGGAGTCTCGAGTTTGAGCACCAGCGTATCAGGTATTAACAAAACCAGAAAGCGAATTTACATCCGACGCTTAAAAAAAAAATCACTTTCCCGGCACACGTGCCTCTTTATTTTCCCCTGCACCTCGGCTCGGGTCCTCTGCAGCCTCACCGGCTGCCCACCCCAGGAGGCCAGGGGTATCTCGCCCCGCACCGGGCGCCCGGGAAAATTCCTTCCTGCAAAGACCGCCGAGCTGCAAGCAGGAAACCAAGACCCTCCTGGGGCGGCTTCTAGGCTGCGGCCACCACGGATCCAAGCGGAGTCGGAGGGAATTTGGTCCCTCGCTGTCCCCTCCCCACCGCTGACTGGGAAAACTCAACTTTTCCCTCCAGATCGCGGCCCCTTACCTAAGGCGACCCAGCCGGCCAGGAGCGCCCCGAGGCAGACGAGGACGCGGGGCTCGGGCGCACCGCCGCCTGCGGCCATCTCGCCCCAGATCCCGGCTCAGGAAATGCAGGCTCAGGCTGGGCTGGACGTGTGCGCCCCAGGGCACCGGGGCCCGGGGGACCAAGGGCTCCTCTCAGGTCCTCGGAACGGCAGAGTGGCCCCACTTTCTCGGCCCCCAGGAAGGATGCTTGGCTGAGCCGGGTGTCCGGGGCTGGGAGCGGCGCTCGGCTGCAGGCTCGGGTCCCGGCTCCCGAGCGCCCTGGCCGCGGAGGGAGGGCGCACCCCGCCCCCTGCGCCTGCCTGCCCACTCCCGCCGGCGGAAAACAACAGGAGCGGGCTCCCTCCCGCCTCCCAGCCAGGCGGGAGCCCAACTTCCTCTACCTTGGCCGGGGAGGAGGGCTTTCTGCCGAGGGCGCGCCGAGCCGGGTCCTGCCGGGCCAGGGGCGGAGCACGGAGGCTGGGCCCTCCCCGAGTCCACTCCGCCCGGGACAGTAGTACGGAGTCGCGGGGACAGCGGGCGGGACGGAGCCCTGCAGCTGCCGCAGGACGCACCCCCCGCCGCTGCCCCGAGCTGCAGAACACGGAGGAGGCGGTTGCCAAGCTGCAGAATGCAGGACCCCCCACCCCGGCAGTCCCCGCTGAGGGTCTCGAGGGATTCCCGTCTGTGTCCCTGGGCGCGGGGCGGGCGCCAAGGCCGCCATCGCTTCCTTTCCCTACCCTTTGCAAAAGGGAGCCGGAGAAAGATGATCCCCTGACCTTCAGCCAAAGCAGCCACGAGACTCCGGTTCTCCAGTGAACTGGCTGGGACCACACAGTGAGAGCGAGCGCCAAGGAGTCCCCAGGACCTGTTTCTCAAGAGTTTTGTTTTTGCTTTTCCCCTTTTCGTTCTCCCATCCCCTACCCAGTCAGATTCCCAGGCTAAGCTCTTCTCTTCCCTGCCATGCCCTCATCCCATTCTGTCCTGGGGAAAATGCGGCTTTGATATCCTCAGGAAGAGCCATCCATAAAACAGCCCTAGGAGAAACTTACTGTTTAAAATAATAATAACATGGCCGAGCATGGTGGCTCACGCCTGTAATCCCAGCACTTTGGGAGGCCCAGGTGGGCGGATCACGAGGTCAGGAGTTCGAGACCAGCCTAGCCAAGATGGTGAAACCCGGTCTCTACTAAAAATACAAAAATTAGCTGGGCATGATGGCTGGCGCCTGCAATCCCAGCTACTGGGTAGGCTGAGGCATGAGAATCTCTTGAACTCGACAGGCAGAGGTTGCAGTGAGCCGAGATCCCGCCATTGCACTCCAGCCTGGGTGACTGAGCGAGACTTGTCTCAAAATAAATATTAAAATTAAAATAATAAAATAAAATCATTCGATCTCCTGACCTCGTGATCCGCCCGTCTCGGCCTCCCAAAGTGCTGGGATTACAGGCTTGAGCCACCGGGCCCGGCCTTTTTTTTTTTTTTTTTTTTTTTTTGACACAGGGTCTCACTCCAGTTGCCCAGGTTGGAGTGCAGTGGCACAACCATACCTCGCTGCAGCCTCAAACTACCAGGCTCAAGTGATCCTCCCACCTCAGCCTCCTGAGTAGCTGGGACTACAGGTGTGCACCACCACGCCCAGCTGATTTTTATATTTTTAGTAAAGACAGCGTTTCGCTATGTTACCCAGGCTGGTCTCGAGCTCCTGACCTCAAGTGATCCACCCGCCTTGGCCTGCCAAAGTGTTGGGTTTACAGGTGTGAGCCACTGCGCCCAGCCCTTTTTTATTCTTTGCTCAAATATTTTAAAATAACTGTTCATTGGCTGGGCACGGTGGCTCACGCCTGTAATCCCAGCACTTTGGGAGGCCAAGACAGGCGGATCACCTGAGGTAAGGAGTTCGAGATCAGACTGGCCTACATGGTGAAACCCCGTCTCTACTAAAAATACAAAAATTAGCCGGGTGTGGTGGCAAGCGCCTGTAATCCCAGCTACTCAGGAGGCTGAGGCAGGAGAATCGCTTGAACCCAGGAGGCGGCGGTTGCAGTGAGCCGAGATCGCGCCACTGCACTCCAGCCTAGGGGAGAAGAGCGAGACTTACTCTCAAAAATAAATAAATAAAAATAAAATAACTGTTCATCAGATTCTTGACAGGATTTTTTTTTTTTTGAGACAGAGTCTCCCTATATCACCCAGGCTGAAGTGCAGTGGTGCAGTCATACCTCATTGCAGCCTCCACCTCCTAGGGTTAAGTCGATCCTCCCAGAGTGCTGGAATTACAGGCATGAGCCACTGCACCCAGTTTGGTTCTTGCTTTTCATGTTTGACCTTGGGGCAGATCCTATACTTACCAGACCTGTTTCCTATATCCTCAGTACCTGCCAGCTAGTTGCCATTCTAATATACATTTGTTGAGTAAACAAAGGAGTTAATTGGTTTTGATATTGTAGTTCCTCAGCTTTTCTGGCAAACACCTTACATCCTCACCTGCAATAAACAAGCTATAAACAAAATCAGTAACTGGGCCAGGCAAGGTGGCTCATTCCTGTAATCCCAGCACTCAGGAAGGCCAAGGTGGGCGGATCCCTTGAGGTCAGGAGTTCGAGAGCAGCCTAGCCAACACAGTGAACCTCCATCTCTACTAAAAATGAAAAATTAGCTGGGCGTGGTGGCACACATAATCCCAGCTCGTAATCCCAGCTTCTTGAAAGGCTGAGGCAGGAGGGTTGCTGGAACCCAGGAGGCGGAGGTTGTAGTGAGCTGAGATTGTGCCACTGCACTCCAGCCTGGACAACACAGAGAGACCCTGCTCTAAATAAATAAATAAATAAATAAATAAATAAATATTTTTAATTTTTAAAAAAAACCAATAACTGGCCAGTTTTCAGCAGAGGGCCTGGAATTCTCCATGGCCTCTTGGTGGATTGCACGGGCCAGCCTTCCTGACATATCGGCCAAGTCCACTCATAGTTCTAATCTCACTGGACCCTCCCTGCAATCCTTGGATCTAAGGTGCAGTGCCATATACCATCCAGTTTTATTTATTTATTTATTTTTGAGATGGAGTCTTGTTCTGTCCCCCAGGCTGGAGTGCAGTGGCATGATTCCAGCTCACTGCAACTTCCGCCTCCCGGGTTCAAGCTATTCTCCTGCCTCCGCCTCCCAAGTAGCTGGGATTACAGGCTTACGCCACCACACCTGCCTAATTTTTGTATTTTTAGTAGAGATGGGGTTTCACCATGTTGGCCACATTGGTCTTGAACTCCTGACCTCAAGTGATCGGCCTGCCTCAGCCTCCCAAAGTGCTGGGATTACAGGCGTGAGCCACCGCACCTGGCAAGCCATCCGGTTTTATAAGTGAGAAACCTACAGCTCTGGGAGGTTACCTCCGAGTCACACAACTGGCTGGTGGTAAGCTACGACTGACTGTCTGACTGCAACTTCAGCCCCACAAAGTTGCAAACTTGTCACATGTGCAAAGGCTGCCAGGGCTAAGGGGACATGCATCTGAATGTTGTGTGTGTCACTGGATGATCAGACACCAGCCGTCACCTGAGCAGAGCTGGCCTGGAAAGCACCACCCTCTTTGTTTTGACTGCAGGGGCTCAGGCCAGCCCTGAGTCAGAAGCTGTGTAAGGAGCTGCCCTGATGTCCGCTTGCATTTCAGGCCACTCTGGACAGTAGAAAGTACCCTGCCTAGAACAATGTTCAGTGAGTTGGGAGTTTTGCATGGGGTCCCCAGCAATGTAGGGTCCTTTTAAAGCCTAAGTTTCCCTGTCAGCAAAATAGACCTAATATTTATCGCATGGGATGTTGTAAAGATAAACTAGGTTGCGTTTTGAGGCTTAGGCTGGAAGACTTCTTGAGGCCAAGAGCTTGAGACTACCATGGGGCAACACAGCAAGACCCCCATGTCTACAAAAAATAATTTTTTTTTTTAATTAGCCAGGGCCAGATGCTGTAGCTCACACCCATAATCTCCGCACTTTGGGAGGCTGAGTCTGGAGGATCACTTGAGCCCAGGAGTTCAAGATCACCCTGAGCAACATAGTGAAACCTTGTCTCTACAGATTTTTTAAAATTAGCCAGGCATAGTGGCACGCCTATAGTCCTAGCTACTCAGGAGGCTGAGGTGGGAGGATTGCTTGAACCCAGGAGGTGGAGGCTGTAGTGAACTATGATCATGCCACTGTACTCCAGCCTGAGCAACAGAGCAAGACCTGTCTCTGAGAAAATAAAAATAATTAGGATAAACTGGATTGACTTGTATGAAGAGAGTCAACAAAAATCTTTATAGACCTAAGGCATGGTTTTGGAGCCTGTCATTTGATATGCCACTGATCCCACAGTCCTATCTGGACCATGGGGCTCAAACACTTCTCTGTCCAGGGTGCTACATGTAGCTTTTTTTTTTTTCTTTTAGATGGGTTTTCCCCTGTCACCCAAGCTGGAGTGCAGTGGTATGAACAGAGCTCACTGCACCTGCCTCCTGGGCCCAAATGATCTTCCCACTTCAGCCCCAGAGAAGCTGGGACTATAGGCACAGCCACCACACATGGATAACTTTTTTATATTTGTATTTTTTATTTATTTTATTATTTTATTTTTATTTTTTTTTTTTTTTTTTTTTTTTTTTTGAGACGGAGTCTTGCTGTGTCACCCAGGCTGGAGTGCAGTGGCGCGATCTCGGCTCACTGCAAGCTCCGCCTCCCGGGTTTACGCCATTCTCCTGCCTCAGCCTCCGAGTAGCTGGGACTACAGGCGCCCGCCACCACGCCCGGCTAGTTTTTTGTATTTTTAGTAGAGACGGGGTTTCACCATGTTAGCCAGGATGGTCTCGATCTCCTGACTTCGTGATCCACCCGCCTCGGCCTCCCAAAGTACTGGGATTACAGGCTTGAGCCACCGCGCCCGGCCTATTTTATTATTTTATTTTTATTTTTTTGGAGACAGAGTCTCACTCTGTCTCCCAGCCTGGAGTGCAGTGGCGCAATCTCGGTTCACTGCAACCTCCACCTCCCGGGTTCAAGCAATTCTCCTGCCTCAGCCTCTGGAGTAGCTGGGACTACAGGCACGTGCCACCACACACAGCTAATTTTTGTATTTTTTGTTTGTTTGTTTGTTTAGTAGAGATGGGACTACAGGCACACATTACTACCTCAGTTAATTATTTTTTGTAGTGATGTGGTGGGGGGGGTCTCACTATGTTGCCCAGGCTGGTCTCAAATTCCTGGGCTCAAGCAACCCTCTTGCCTTGGCTTCCTAAAGTGCTGGGATTATAGGGCTGAGTCACTGCACCCAGCCAATGAAGTATCTCCATTCTCTGTTTTCTAAATGTGTCTCTCATTATTCTTTCTCTTTACAGTTTTCTTCTGCATTAAAACTTTTTTTTTTTTTTTTAACGGAGTCTCACTCTGTTGCCGAAGCTGGAGTGCAGTGGTGAAATCTCAGCTCACTGCAACCTCTGCCTCCCGCGGTGGCTCACGCCTGTAATCCCAGCACTTTGGGAGGCCAAGGCAGGTGGATCATGAGGTCAGGAGTTCAAGACCAGCCTGACCAACATAGTAAAACCCTGTCTCTACTAAAAATACAAAACTTAGTGGGGCACAGTGGCATGTGCCTGTAGTCCCAGCTACTCAGGAGGCTGAGGCAGGAGAATTACTTGAACCCAGGAGGCAGAGGTTGCAGTGAGCCAAGATCATGCCACTGCACTCCAGCCTGGGTGACAGAGCGAGACTCCATCTCAAAAAAATCAATAGGCCAGGTGCAGTGGCTCATGCCTGTAATCCCAGCCCTTTGGGAGGCCGAGGTGGGCGGATCACCTGGGTCAGGAGTTCGACACCAGCCTGGCCAACATGGTGAAACCCCATCTCTACTAAGAGTACACAAATTAGCCAGGCATGGTAGCGGGCAGCTGTAATCCCAGTTACTTAGGAGGCTGAGGCAGGAGAATAGCTTGAACCCAGGAAGTGGAGGTTGCAGTGAGCCGAGATTACGCCATTGCATTCCAGCCTGGCAACAAGAGCAAGACGCCGTCTCAAAAAATAAATAAATAAATATTTTTTTATTAGATGATTACTTCTCTGTCCTGTCTAAGAAACTTTTGCCCACCTGCAGGTCATAGAGATATGCTCCTGTGTTTTTCTAAAATTTGTATGGCTTAAGTTTTTTTGTTTTTTTGTTTTTTTGAGAAAGATTAGTCTGTCGCCAGGCTGGAGTGCAGTGCACGATTTTGGCTCACTACAACCTCCACCTTCCGGTTTCAAGCAATTCTCCTGCCTCAGCTTCCCGAGTAGCTGGGACTACAGGCACATGCCACCACGCCCAGCTAATCTTTGTATTTTTAGCAGAGATGGGGTTTCACCATGTTGGCCAGGATGGTCTTGATCTCTTCACCTCGTGATCCACCTACCTTGGCCTCCCAAAGTGCTGGGATTACAGGCGTGAGCCACTGCGCCCGACCATATGGCTTAAGTTTTATGATTAGGTATGTAATCCTATACAAAAAAAAAATTTTTTTTTGAGATGGAGTTTCATTCTTGTTGCCCAGGCTGGAGTATGGTAGCACAATCTCAGCTCAGTGCAACCTCCACCTCCTGGGTTCAAGTGATTCTCCTGCCTCAGCCTGCTGAGTAGCTGGGATTACAGGCATGTGCCACCACCCCCGGCTATTTTTTTTTTTTTTTTTGAGAAGGAGTCTTGCTCTCTCACCCAGGCTGGAGTGCAATGGCGCGATCTCGGCTCACTGCAACCTCTGCCTCCTAGGTTCAAGTGATTTTCCTGCCTCAGCCTCCCAAGTAGCTGAGATTACAGGCCCCCGCCACCATGCACAGCTAATTTTTGTATTTTTAGTAGAGATGGGGTTTCACCGTGTTGGCCAGGCTGGTCTCGAACTCCTGACCTCAGGTGATCCACTCGCCTCGGCCTCCCAAAGTGCTGGGATTACAGGCGTTAGCCACCACGCCCGGCCTAATTTTGTATTTTTAATAGAGGTGGGGTTTCACCATGTTGGTCAGGTTAGTCTCAAACTCTTGAACTCAGGTGATCCACCTGCCTCGGTCTCCCAAAGTGCTGGGATTACAGTCATGAGCCACCGCACCCGGCCAAATTATTTTTTGTGTATGGTGTTATGGTCTGAATATTTGTGTCCTCTCAAAACTCATATGTTGAAATTCAAATCCCCAAGTTAATGGTATTAGCTAGAGGGGCCTTTGGAAGGGGATAAGGTCATGAGTGTGGAACCCTCATGAATGGGATTAGTGCCTTTATAAAAGATGCCCAAAGGAGCTTGTTCACTTCCTCCACCATGTGAAGACACAGCGAAAAGACAGCCATCTGTGAACCAGAGAGTGGACCCCCACCAGACACCAAGTTTGCCAGTGCCTTGATCTTGGACTTCCCAGCCTCCGGAACTGTAAGAAATACATTTATATTGTTCATAAGCCAATAAATAAATAGATTATTAAAAAATTTAAAAATTAGCCAGGCATGGTGGCGCATGCTTGTAGCCCTGACTACTCTGGAAGCTGAATCAGGAGGCTCACTTGAGCCCACGAGTTCAAGGCTTCAGTGAGCCATGATCATACTACCACACTCCAGCCTAGGCAATAGACTGAGACTGTCTCGAAAGACAAAAAGCAGTAAGTGAAGCAAACAAACAAACAAACAAAATCCAAGCAATGTATAGTGAAATTCTCCTTGAAAGAAAGCCTTTTGGCTGGGCGCAGTGGCTCACACCTGTAATCCCAGCACTTTGGGAGACCAAGGCGGGAGGATCACCTGAGGTACAGGAGTTTGAAACCAGCCTGGCCAACATGGTGAAATGCCGTCTCTACTAAAAATACAAAAAAATTAGCTGGGCATGGTGGCGGGTGCCTGTAATCCCAGCTACTCGGGAGGGTGAGGCAGGAGAGTCGCTTGAACCTGAGAGGCGGAGGTTGCAGTGAGCCAAGAACGTGCCATTGCACTCGAGCCTGGGCGACAAGAGTGAAACTCTGTCTCAAAAAGAAAAAGAAAAAAAAAAAAAAAGAGAGAGAAAGAAACCCTTTTGCCCACCCCAGACCCCTAGTCTTCTTCCCCAGGGACGAGCTGTCTCACCAACTTCTGTAGACTACAGTCTTTACTGGTTGCCTAATATGCCCCCGTCAGAATATTATACAGCCATTAACACTGGGTTTTCCTTTTTTTTTTTTTTTTTTTAGAGAGATGGGGTCTCACTCTGTTGCCTAGGCTGGAGTGCCATGGCACACTTATCAAACTCCTGGGCTCAAATGATCTTCCCACATCAGCCTCCTGAGTAGCTGAGACTACAGACCGTCACCACAATGCCTGGCCATTTTTTTAAATTTGTAGAGATGGAGTCTCAGTATGTTGCCCAGGCTGCTCTCAAACTCCTGGGTCAAGCAATAATCCTACCTCAGCCTCCCAAACTGTTGGGATTACAGGGATGAGACACTGCGCCTGGCAACTTGTATTTTTAAAGTTTATATAAGAATAAAAATCCCTCTATTGTGATTATTCAGATTTGTAACATTCCATAAAAGTTTTTTTGATAGCAGCTTTATTTTTATTTTGAGACAGAGTCTTGCTTCGTAGCCCAGGCTGGAGTGCAGTGGCTCGATCTTGGCTTACTGCAACCTCTGCTTCCCAGGTTCAAGTGATTATCCTGCCTCAGCCTCTCGAGTAGCTGGGATTACAGGTGCCCAACACCATACCCGGCTAATTTTTGTATTTTTTTAATTAGAGACAGGGTTTCACTATATTGGCCAGGCTGGCCTTGAACTCCTGACCTCAGGTGATCAACCCACCTTGGCCTCCCAAAGTGCTGGGATTACAGGCATGAGCCATCACACCCCCACTGATAACAGCTTTATTGAGATATAATTCATACCATAGAATTATCTCAAAGTGTACAATTCAATGGCTTTTAGTATAGTCACAAGCTTGTACAACCATTACTACCATCAATTTTAGATTTTCATCACTCCAAAAAGACACCCCACACCCTTTAGCTATCACCTTGCTATGGTTTGAATGTGTCCTCCAAAATTCATGTGTTGGAAACTCAGTCCCTCTACCCTCAAGAATGGATTAATGTTGCCATTGTGGGAGTGGTTTTGTTATAAAAGCAAGCAGCCTCTGGCTCTCTTGCTTTTGTCCTCTTGCCATGTGCTGTCCTCTGCTGTGTTATGATATGTCAAAAAGGTCCTCACCAGATGCTTGTTCCATGCTCTTGGACTTCTCAGTTTCCAGAACCATGAGCTAAATATACTTTTTTTCTTTATAAATTACCCTACCCAGTCTGTGGTATACACGCAACAGAAAACGGACTAAGACACATTCCCAATTTCCTTATCTCCTCAACCCCCAGCAATCATCAATCTACTTTCTGCCTCTATGGTTTTGCCTATTCCAGACATTTCATATTAACAGAAGCAAGCAATATATGTTGTAACTAGCTTCTTTCACTTAGCACAATGTTCTCAAGGTTCATCTACGTTGTAGCTTCTATCAGTACTTCATTTCATTTTATGGCCAAATTAGATTCCGTCGTATGGAGATGTTGGTAGCAGTGAATCCATACGGGTCTGCGGCAACCTGAATCCTTGCCTCCTCAGAAGAGAGAATTCAACCAAGGGGCATAAGGCAGAGTGAGAAACTAAGGCAAGTTTCACAGCAGGAGTGAAAGTTTATTAAAAAGTTTTAGAGCAGGAATGCAAGGAAATAAAGTACACTTGGAAGAGGGCCAGTAGGGAACTTGAGAGATTCAAGAACGCATACAGCTTCAGTAAACATTCACATGCAGCCCCTCCCGAGCGCTGGCAGGCCATTGTACATGCAGACGGCCAACATATAAAACCCCAAGTCAAAGGTCAAACCACGCACTTGAATCTCTCAAGTTCCCTACTGGCCCTCTTCCAAGTGTACTTTATTTCCTTGCATTCCTGCTCTAAAACTTTTTAATAAACTTTCACTCCTGCTGTGAAACTTGCCTTAGTTTCTCACTCTGCCTTATGCCCCTTGGTTGAATTCTCTTGAGGAGGCAAGGATTCAGGTTGCCGCAGACCCGTATGGGTCTTGAGGCGTTCTTCCCTTATCAGTTGAGTGTTCCTAGAAGAAGGTCATGTACCAGTTAAACTCCACCATTTTCCCTTTTCATGCACATGCTTAAGCCCACTCACCCAGCTCCTGAGATCTTACTGGGAAGCTGCTGACCACCAGTTTCTGGCGTTTCTAACTATTGGGAGACTGTTTTTCCCTGGCATCGGCTGCAACCAATGATTATTTTAGAGAGACAGTTTAACAACTGCCTGACCATCTCCTGATGGGGTGGAGGGGCCTCCCCTTCCCTGCTTAGGTCTGACTAACTACCTACTGCAACAGAGATACCACCTTTTTTATATCCATTCATCTGTTGATTGATATTCAATTTATATTTAAGCCATGAAGTGACTCAGAACCTGGGGCACCTCTTTCCTAAAGTCCTCCCTTCCCTACCCATCATTCCACCTCTAGAAAGACATTGATTTTGCTTCCCTTACTTGCCTTACTTTACTGTGAACAGATTGACACTTTTAAAAGCCTACCTCTCTTTATTTACAGTGGGTTTTCTGGCTGGACGTGGCGGCTCAGGCCTGTAATCCCAGCACTTTGGGAGGCTGAGGCAGGCAGATCACTTGAGCTCAGGAGTTCGACAGCAGCCTGAGCAACATGATGAATCTCCGTATCTACCAAAAATACAAAAAAACTAGCCGGGCATGGTGGTGTGCGCCTGTGGTCCCAGCTACTTAGGAGGCTGAGGTGAGAAGACTGCTTGAGCCTGGGGGATGAAGGTCGTAGTGAGCAGAGATCGCGCGATGGCACTCTAGCCTGAGTGACAGAGCGAGACCCTGTCTCAAAAAAATAAAAAATAAAAAATATAGAATGGGCTTTCTTTGTTTTTGTTTGTTTTTTGTTTTTGTTTTTTTTTTTTTGAGACAGTCTTACTCTGTCACCCAGGTTAGACTGCAGTGGCATGATCTTGGCTAAGTACAACCTCCACCTCCTGGGTTCAAGCAATTTTTGTGCTTCAGCTTCCAGAGTAGCTGGGATTACAGGCTTCCGTCACCAGGTCCGGCTAATTTTTGCATTTTTGGTAGAGACAGAGTTTCACCATTTTGGCCAGGCTGGTCTCAAACACCTGACCTCAAGTGATCTTCCCACTTCAACCTCCCAAAATGCTGGGATTACAGGCATGAGCCACCAAACCCGACCTAGAGTGGCCTTTCTGTATGCCAGTGCACCTGGCTGGAATTTAGTCAAGCAATACTTTATGCCATTATTTTTTTATTTTTTCAACAGTTTTAGTCAAACTGTTTTGGATGTGTAGTTGGAATTCCCAATTTCTTAGGGTCTCAGTGAGACAGGAATAATACAGGTTGGTCACAAAAGAATAGAAAATTCCAAGTAGCAGTTTCACATGACTTGCAAAAGGAAACTTCTGTTGCAGAAGTAAGGGACCGATAAGACCCTGAAAAACCAGGGTGTGGACCAAGCTGGCTAAGACCAACTGGAAGGCCGGGCGCGGTGGCTCAAGCCTGTAATCCCAGTACTTTGGGAGGCCGAGGCGGGTGGATCACGAAGTCAGGAGATCGAGACCATCCTGGCTAACATGGTGAAACCCCGTCTCTACTAAAAATACAAAAAACTAGCCGGGCGTGGTGGCGGGCGCCTGTAGTCCCAGCTACTCGGAGGCTGAGGCAGGAGAATGGCGTAAACCCGGGAGGCGGAGCTTGCAGTGAGCCGAGATCGGGCCACTGCACTCCAGCCTGGGTGACACAGCGAGACTCCGTCTCAAAAAAAAAAAAAAAAAAAAAAAAAAAAAAAAAAAGACCAACTGGACCCAACATGGTGCTGGATTTGATGTAGGTTTCACCAAGGACCTCATTATATGCTCATTAACATACTAAATCCCACACCAATTGGGCATGGTGGCTCATGCCTGTAATCCCAGCACTTTGGGAGGCTGAGGCAGGCAGATGACCTGAGGTCAGGAGTTTGAGAACAGCCTGGCCAACATGGTGAAACCTCGTCTCTACTAAAAATACAAAAATTAGCCAGGCATGGTGGTGGGAGCCTGTAATCCCAGCTACTTGTGAGGCTGGGAGAATCCCCTGCACCTGGGAGGTGGAGGTTGAAATGAGCCGAGATTGCGCCACTGCACTCCAGCCTGGGTGATAGAGTGAGACTCTCTCTCAAAAATTAATAATAATAAATAAGTAATAAATAAATCCCACACACACCAGGGCCATGATAGTTCTGGAAAAACCCATATTTGGTGTAAAAATGGGTAGCACCACAGTTCTGAGAAACCTCCACCTCTTCCCAAGAATCTTCATGAATATTCCACTCCTTGGTTAAAGAAACCTAAAAGAGCTGGGCACGGTGGCTCACACCTGTAATCCCAGCACTTTGGGAGGCTGAGGCGGGCAGATCACCTGAAGTCAGGAGTTCGAGACCAGTCTGGCCAACATGGTGAAATCTCGTCTGTACTAAAAATACAAAAATTATCCAGGCGTGGTGGTGCATGCCTGTAATCCCAGCTACTCGGGAGGCTGAGCCAGGAGAATCGTTTTAACCCAGGAGGCGGAGGTTGCAGTGAGCCAAAATCGCGCCACTGCACTCCAGCCTGGGTGACAGTGCGAGATTCCGTCTCAAAAAAAAAAAAAAAGAAACCCAAAAGGTAGAAACCCCAAGTCCCAAGTCCCATTGGACTCTGTCTTGAGTCAGCCTGCACTCCCCTTTCTTGTATATTTTTCGCTTTACAATAAATCTTTGTATTTTCATCATTTTCTGACTCACTCTTGAATTCCTTCTCCAGATGGTGTCAAGAGCCTGGATACCGACTGGGGTTGAGGTCCCACCAGTCTCTGTCTAAAAAAAAAAATATTACAGTTTAGGGGCCATGCAGCCTCTGTCTCCAGGAGTCTGAACAGCCCCAAATTACTCCTGGAAGTAACATCACTATTGTAAAACCTAAGATCAGGGCTTGGGAAATTTTTCAGACCCTGCACTTGATGGATGGATCAGCTGACACCACCCAGACGGGTAATCTGGCTCAGCCAGCTCTGCCATCCCACTTAGGAGCAGAAGACAGCAGAAAAACTCACTTCGATCCCCTGATTCCATCTCCAACCTGACCAATCATCACACCCCACTTCCCAAGCCCTACCCGCCAACTCATCTTTAAAAACCCTGATTGGCCAGGCGCGGTGGTTCAAGCCTGTAATCCCAGCACTTTGGGAGGCCGAGATGGGCGGATCACGAGGTCAGGAGATCAAGACCATCCTGGCTAACACAGTGAAACCCCGTCTCTACTAAAAAATACGAAAAACTAGCCGGGCGAGGTGGAGGGCGCCTGTAGTCCCAGCTACTCGGGAGGCTGAGGCAGGAGAATGGCGTAAACCCGGGAGGCGGAGCTTGCAGTGAGCCGAGATAGCGCCACTGCACTCCAGCCTGGGTGACAGAGCGAGACTCCGTCTCAAAAAAACAAAAACAAAAACAAAACAAAACCCTGATCCCTGAATGCTCCGAGAGACTAATTTCAGTCACAGTAAAACTCCGGTCTCCTGCACAGCCAGCTCTGCATGAATTACTCTTTCTCCACTGCAATTCCCGTTTTTTTTTTTTTTTTTTTTTTTTCCTTTTTTTCTTTTTTTTTTTGAGATGAAGTCTCACTCTTATCCCCCAAGCTGGAGTGCAATGGCGCGATCTTGGCTCACTGCAACCTCCGCCTCCCAGGTTCAAGCGATTCACCTGCCTCAGCCTCCTGAGTAGCTGGGATTACAGGTGCCTGCTACCATGCCTGGCTAATTTTTGTATTTTTAGTAGAGATGGGGTTTCACTATGTTGGGCAGGCTGGTCTCGAACTCCTGTCCTCAGGTGATCCACCCGCCTTGGCCTCCCAAAGTGCTGGGATTACAGGCGTGAGCCACCGCACCCGGCCTCCCCTGTCTTAATAAATCCGCTCTGTCTAGGCAGCAGGCAAAGTGAACCCATTGGGCAGTTACGTTATCGTTTTACAGATGAGGAAGTTGAGGCTCAGGGACATGAAATAACTTTCCAGATAGTCATAGCCTCAAGTCCATGTTTATAAAATGCTGCCCTGGGTTATAGCATTCCCTACGGTAGTGATTTTTTTTTTTTTTTTTTTTGAGACGGAGTCTCACTCTGTTGCCCAGGTTGGAGTGCAGTGGCGCGATCTCGGCTCACTGCAAGCTCTGCCTCCCAGGTTCCGCCATTCTCCTGCCTCAGCCTCCCAAGTAGCTGGGACTACAGGCACCCGCCACCACGCCCAGCTAATTTTTTGTATTTTTAGTAGAGACGGGGTTTCACCGTGTTAGCCAGGATGGTCTTGATCTCCTGACCTCGTGATCTGCCCGTCTCAGTCTCCCAAAGTGCTGGGATTACAAGCGTGAGCCACCGCGCCCGGCTTTTTTTTTTTTTTTTTTTTTTTTTGAGAAGAAGTCTCACTCTGTCTCCCAGGCTGGAGTGTAGTGGCATGATCTCGGCTCACTGAAACCTCCGCCTCCTGGATTCAAGCGATTCTCCCCTGCCTCAGCCTCCCAAGTAGCTGGGATTACAGGCACCCACCACCACGCCTAGCAAATTTTTGTATTTTTAGTAGAGACGGGGTTACACCATGTTGGCCAGGCTGGTCTCGAACTCCTGACCTCAGGTGATCCACCTGCCTCAGTCTCCCAAAGTGCTGGGATTACAGGCATAAGCCACCATGCCTGGCCAGTAGTTGTTCTTAAACTTGGGTTGTGGGGTGGGGACATTGAGAACTTTGTGATAAGCCTGGGCAACATGGTTAGACCCATCTTTACAACAAATTAAAAAATTAGCTGGGTGTGGTGATGCTTTCCTGTGGTCCCAGCAGTTCAGGAGGCTGAGATGGGAGGATCACTTGAGCCCAGGAATTCGAGGCTGCAGTGAGCTATGACTGCACCACTGCCCTCTAGCTGGGCAATAGAGTGAGACCATCCCTGCTGGACAAGATGTCAGAGCCCGTCACTGGCAAGCGGTGGGCTCGCAGGTCGTAGGTTAGTAAAAAGAATTTACTGATGTCAGTATAGGTCTGAAAAAAGAAAAAATTTATTAGAAAGAACACTGCATGAAAGTGCAGCGGGGCTCCTCAGCACGAGAGGACTGAGTGCCCTGCGGTGAATTTTCCTTCCAGGTATTTATGGACCTAAAAGCGGGAGCTTAAGGGTAATTTGGACCACATTAGCTGTGCAGGTCACGATACATGATTACATTTGTAGACATTTTGATCCCTTAATGTCAGCCAGGGTCTGCACAATGAGTTTTGATACGCATGCATTTCAGAGATGTATAGAAATTCTAGTTACAGGCCAGGCATGGTGGCTCATGCCTGTAATCACAGCACTTTGGGAGGCCGAGGTGGGCAGATCACTTGAGGTCAGCAGACCAGCCTGGCCAACATGGTGAAACCCCGTCTCTACTAAGAATATAAAAATTAGCTGGGCATGGTGGTGCACGCCTGTATTCCCAGCTACCTGGGAGGCTGAGGCGAGAGAATTGCTTGAACCCAGGAGATGGAGGTTGCAGTGAGCCAAGATCGTGACCTGAGATCAGGTCCTGAACTGAGGTCAGCAGTTCACTGGATTGTCACTCTAGCCTGGGTGACAGAGAAAGAGGCTCTCACTCAGAAAAAAAAAAAGAAAGAAAGAAAAGAAAAGAAAAGAAATGAAATTCTAGTTACAAATTTTTTGAGGAAAGAAGCCTGGAACCAGATGCCAGCTTTAGATTAAAAAATAAATAAAAAGAAAATAAATAGGAAGAAAGAACGAAAGAACGATCAACTCAACAAAAGGCAGATTCATTGGAGAAAAGGCATGTAGATTTATTAATGTGAACAAGCAGGGAAACTACAGAGGAATTACCCACAACTCAAGGGAATTTGGAACACTAAATATCATTTTGAGATTACAGAAAGACAGGGGTTTCCATCCTGGCAAAATGGGTTATTGGAGGGAAAAAAGAAATTTAGGGGGAAATAAAGGATTACTAGGGAAATGAATGGGTCGGGAACCAGAAGAGAAATTAACTTGTAAATAGATGTCTTTGAAATGTGAATGAGCCTGACATTATCTTGTGAAAGGATCTGTTCAGGTGTGGTTACCTTCTGGGTCTTCCTTTCTGCAATAGATAAAGAGATAACAGGGAGGGAAAGAAAGAGCAATTGTTTCTAATTGGGGGGTCTGGATTTTAGGTAGATAAAGGAACTTTCTGTGCTTTTGGAGGGGAGGGAATTATCAGAGAGATCCTTCTTCAGTTCAGTGTATCAACGCCTCCGTTTCTGAGCCCCAACAAAACAAAAAAGCCAATCCTGCTGGTCTAAACTGGAATTCTAAACTGGGTCGGTCTGGCCCAGGAAGTGGGAAAAAAAATAGTAATAATAACTCACTTACAAACTGGAATCACCAGGTGGCGCTCTCGGCCCTCAACAGAACCTGGGTTCCACAGCCAAGGTCATCTCAAAGATAATAGTTGGTTCAAGCTTCATGGAACTCCAAAAATTTCAGAGATTATTGGTTCAACCAATAGCCTTCACCTTCCAAGGGAGGAAAAGTGTCCCAGAGTTGTTAAACAGATTGCTTAAGGTCACAGCTCATGGACAAAGGCAGGGCTCACCCGCTTGTCTAATCCTGATATTTCTAAAATGTATCACATATAGCTCCCCGACACTTTCAACAGAGCACAGTATGCACAAGGCAATATTTTCTTGTGATAATTCAAAGAATGGACTTTTGTGTATGAACACTGGTGTCTGTGCTGTGCTATCTGTGGGAACTAGATAGATTAGAGGACCTTTATCCCACACACAAAATGACCCTGGACTACTGTTTCTTTGTTCCAACAGCTACCTACATATTTGTTAATTCCTCCGAGGGGTGAGGTACTGTGCATAGGTTTTGGTCCTCCTATTTGCCAGGTTTGTTTAGGAAGAGATATTTCTCCCTTCTCTGAACTTCAGTTTATGGCAGTCAATAAAAGTTGCCAGCAGGAAGGAGATAATCAATAATTGGTAATTATTAATATAAATACACTTCTTGACATGTTAGCAGCCAACAAACATGAAAAAATCATTAATCATCAGAGAAACGTAAATCAAAACTGCAACAAGGCTGGCTGGCTCACGCCTGTAATCCTGGCACTTTGGGAGGCTGGGGTGGGAGGATGGTTGGAGGCCAGGAGTTTGAGAACAGCCTGGGCAACATAGTGAGACCCCCATTTTGACGAAAGCTCTGTCACCAGGCTGGAGTGCAGTGGCACAATCTCAGCTCACCGCAACCTCTGCCTCCTGGGTTCAAGGGATTCTCCTGCCTCAGCATCCCGAGTAGCTGGGATTACAGGCATCCGCCACCATGCCCGGCTAATTTTTGTATTTTCAGTAGAGATGTGGTTTCACCATATTGGCCAGGCTGGTCTCAAACTCCTGACCTTGTGATCCACCTGCCTCGGCCTTCCAAAGTGTTGGGATTACAGGCATGAGTCACTGCTCCCGGCCGCAAATAACTTTTGTTGCTGACCTATTTCTATTCAAAATTCTGCAGCTGTAGATTTATTCTTTTGGCTAAACATTATGCTTCCTGGATTTATTTTTATTTTATTTTTATTTTTAATTATTTAGTATTTTTTTTTTGAGACAGGGTCTCGCTCTGTCGCCAAGGCTGGAGTCCAGTGGTGTGATCTCAGCTCACTGCAAACTCCACCTCCCGGTTTCAAGTGATCCTCCTGCCTCAGCCTCCCGAGTAGCTGGGATTACAGGTGCCCTCCATCATGCCCAGCTAATTTTTGTATTTTTGGTAGAGATGGATTTTTGCCATGTTGCTCAGGCTGGTCCTAAACTCCTGACCCCAAGCGGTCCACTTGCGTTGGTCTACCAAAGTGCTGGGATTACAGGCATGAGCCACCATGCCTGGCATATTTTTATTTTTTTAAAGAGGAAGTCTCTGGAGGAGGCAGCATACTAAATTACTTCAGGATGAACAGTTGTTAAAGTGTTTTTTTTTTTTTAGACGGAGTTTCACTCTTGTTTGCCCAGGCTGGAGTACAATGGCACGATCATGGCTCACCGCAACCTCTGCCTCTAAGGTTCAAGCGATTCTCCTGCCTCAGCCTCCCTAGTAGCTGGGATTATAGGCATGTGCCACCATGCCCGGCCAATTTTGTATTTTTAATGGAGACGGGGTGTCTCCATGTTGGTCAGGCTGGTCTCAAACTCCCAACCTCAGGTGATCCGCCCGCCTCCGCCTCCCAAAGTGCTGGGATTACAGGCATGAGCCACCGTGCCCGGCAGTTGTTAAAGTTTTTGTTTGTTTGAGACAGGGGCTCACTCTGTCACCCAGCTGGAATTCATTGGTGTGATCACGGCTCACTGCAGCCTGGACCTCCCTGGCTCAAGCCACCCTCCCACCTCAGCCTCACGAGTACCTGGGACCACAGGTGTGTGCGCTTACGCCTGGCTAATGTTTTGTATTTTTTGTAGAGATGTGGTCTCACTGTGTTGCCCAGGTGGGTCTCAAACTCCTGGGCTCAAGTGATTCACCTGTCTATGCCTCCCAGGCGTGAGCCCCCGTGCCCAGCCGATTCTTAGTTTCTTGATGGCACCCAGAAGTTTGATCCACCCAGGAACCCAAGCAGCTTTGATTACCAGGGCTCTCTCCTTCTGTATACCTTACTCAAAAAAGCTCCCAGCAGGCCAGGAGCTGTGGCTCACTCCTGTAATCTCCGCACTTTGGGAGGCTGAGGTGGGCGGATCACCTGAGGTTGGGAGTTTGACACCAGCCTGATCAACATAAAGAAACCCTGTCTCTACTAAAAACACAAAATTAGTCGGGCATGGTGGTGCATGCCTGTAATCCCAGCTACTCGGGAGGCTGAAGCAGAAGAATCCCTTGAACCTGGGAGGTGGCAGTTGCAGTGAGCCGAGATCGCACCACTGCACTCCAGCCTGGGCAACAAGAGCCAAACTGTCTCAAAAAAAAAAAACCAAAACCTTTCTACATTTTTTATCTCTCTCTAAAGAAACATCACAGTTAACTATTTGTTGTTTATTCTTCCAGATATGCATTTATATGCATTATATATGACATATTAACATATATATATATATATATTTTTTTTTTTTTTTTTTGAGACGGAGTCTCGCTCTGTCACCCAGGCTGGAGTACAGTGGCCGGATCTCAGCTCACTGCAAGCTCTGTCTCCCAGGTTTATGCCATTCTCCTGCCTCAGCCTCCCGACATATATATATTTTTGAGACAGAGTTTCGCTCTTGTTGCCCAGGCTGGAGTGCAATGGCACAATCTTGGCTCACTGCAACCTCTGCCTCCCGGGTTCAAGTAATTCTCCTGCCTCAGCCTCCCGAGTAGCTGGGATTACAGGCATGCATCACTACACCCAGCTAATTTTGTATTTTTAGTAGAGAGGGGGTTTCTCCATGTTGAAGCTGGTCTTGAACTCCCAACCTCAGGTGATCCGCCCACCTCAGCCTCTCAAAGTGCTGGGATTACAGGCATGAGCCACTGTGCCCAGCCCATACATATATTTTTAAAGACATAAATAAGGTCACACACTATATGTTATTGTTGTTTTTTGAGCCTCTCTCTGTTGCCCAGGCTGGAGTGCAGTGGCGTGATCTTAGCTTAGTGAAACCTCCACCTCCTAGGCTCAGGTGACCCTCCTGCCTCAGCCTGGAGTAGCTGGGACCACAGGTGAGGGCCACCACACCTGGCTAGGTTTTGCATTTTTTTTTTTTTTTTTTTTTTTTTGAGACAGAGTCTCGCTCTGCCGCCCAGGCTGGAGTGCAGTGGCGTGATCTAGGCTCACTGCAAGCTCCGCCTCCCGGGTTCACGCCATTCTCCTGCCTCAGCCTCCCGAGTAGCTGGGACTACAGGCGCCCGCCACCTCGCCCGGCTAGTTTTTTTGTATTTTTTAGTAGAGACGGGGTTTCACCGTGTCAGCCAGGATTGTCTCGATCTCCTGACCTCGTGATCCGCCCATCTCGGCCTCCCAAAGTGCTGGGATTACAGGCTTGAGCCACTGCGCCCGGCTAGGTTTTGCATTTTTTGTAGAGATGGGTTTCGCCATGTTGCTCAGCTGGTCTCAAACTCCTGGGTTCAAGCAATCTGGCCTCCTTGGCCTCCCAAAAGTGCTGGGATTACAGGTGTGAGCCACTGCACCAGGCATGTATGTGTGTGTATGTATGTGTATATATATATATTTTATTTGTTTTGTTTTGTCTTGTTTGAGATGGCGTTTCACTCCTGTTGCCCAGGCTGGAGTGCAATGGCACGATCTGGGCTCACTGCAACCTCCACCTCCCGGGTTCAAGCGATTCACCTGCCTCAGCCTCCTGAGTAGCTGGGATTACAGGCATGCACCACCACGCCCGGTTAATTTTGTATTATTAGTAGACATGGGGTTTGTCCATGTTGGTCAGGCTGGTCTCGAACGCCCGACCTCAGGTGATCCACCCTCCTGGGCCTCCCAAAGTACTGAGATTACAGGCATGAACCACCATGACCGGCCCACCTCAGCCTCTTAAGCAGTTGGAACAACAGGCACCCACCACCCCACCAGCTAATTTTTGAATTTTTTGTTCTTTTTTTTTTTTTTGTCACGGAGTCTCACTCTGTCACCCAGGCTGGAGTGCAGTGGCGCGATCTCCGCTCACTGCAACCTCCGCCTCCCAGGTTCAAGCGATTCTCCTGCCTCAGCCTCCTGAGTAGCTGGGGTTCCAGGTGTGTGTCACCATGCCCGGCTTTTTTGTATTTTTAGTAGAGACGGGATTTCACCATGTTGGCCAGGCTGGTCTCAAACTCCTACCCTCAAATGATCCACCTGCCTCGGCCTCCCAAAGTGCTGGGATTACAGGTGTGAGCCATGGTGCCCAGTCACATTTCTGTATATGTGACATTTGCCCTTCTAGAACTTTGATCCAACTCTAGGGAATTGGCTTGGCAACGCTTTTAAATCTAATCTCTTTCTTTACTTACCTTGAACTTTTGGTCAAATGTTCACTACAGATAAACATGACTAAGTCAAAACAGTTGGAGAAGTAGAAATAAATTCCAGGTTGATGTGTTTTAATGAATAAAGTTTCTCAATTTCTGGAGCTTGCAGAAAATTCTGGAGCTTGCAGAAACTCATAACATTTTGATAAGTAGAGATGGAATCTGTTTTAATTAAGTGGCCAATATCATACATAATTAATATCAGCTGTGTACACATGCAAGGCGCTTACTCACCTGCTTAGATGCTGCTCTCTCAAGCTGATTCACAAGATCTCTGCATTGGTGTGTGCATCACTCATTTGCTACTTGCAGAAGGCATCTTTTGCTTTTACGTTTCCTACCTGTATTTCTTTTTCTTTTCTTTCTTTCTTTTTTTTTTTTTTGAGACAAAATCTCGCTCTGCCGCCCAGGGAGTCTAGCTCTGTCTCCCCGGTTGGAGTACAGAGGCATGATCTCAGCTCACTGCAACCTCTGCCTCCCAGGTTTAAGCAATTCTGCCTCAGCCTCCCGAGTAGTTGGGATTACAGGCGCCTGCCACCACGCCCAGCTAATTGTTTTGTATTTTCAGTAGAGATGGGGTTTCACCATGTCGGCCAGGATGGTCTTGAGCTCCTGACCTCGTGATCCGCCTGCCTCGGCCTCCCAAAATGCTGGGATTACAGGCATGCGCCACCACGCCCAGCTGTAATTTTGTATTTTTAGTAGAGATGGGGTTTCTCCATGTTGGTCAGGCTGGTCTGGAACTCCCGACCTCAGGTAATCTGCCTGCCTCGGCCTCTCAAAGTGTTGGGATTACAGGCGTGAGTCACCGCACCTGGACTTTATTATCTTATAATTTCTATAGATCAGGGGTGTGGGGATACCAGAGCTGGGTCTTCTGCTGACCCAGGGTCTCACGAGGCTTCAATAAGTGTCAGCCAGGTCTCGCGTCTCATTGTCAAAACCTTACTCAAGCTGGGAGAGCGAGCTGAGGTGTCAGGTGTCCAAGTAGACAATTAAGCAATAAGCCATCGGCCAGGTGCACTGGGCTCACACCTATAATCCAAACGCTTTGAGAGGCCAAGGCAGGAGGATCACTTGAGCCCAGGAGTTTGAGACCAGCCTCAACAACATAGTGAGACCCTGTCTCTAAAAAAAAAAAAAAAATTGAAAAATTAGCAGGGCATGGTGGTGCACACCTGTAGTCCCAGCTACTCAAGAGGTCAAGGTGGGAGGATCACTTGAGCCCATGTGGCTGAGGCTGCAGTGAGCCATGATTGCACCACTGCATTCCAGCCTGGGTGACAAAGCAAGGCCCTGTCTCAAAAGAAAAAACAAAAAAAAAGGCAATAAGCCAAAAATGAAAGAGGTAAGGCCTTATCACTTGATTGTGATGGTATAAGGGCCAGGAGTGGAAAAGTACTGGATATGAAATCAGAGTGGGAAACAGTGGGTTCAAGGTTTCCCCCTCCTATCCCCAGAAGGAGGTCTTGGCAGAAGCGCCAAAGACCTCTGCCCGAGGCCCCAGATAAAGAGACCTAGGATCAAACGTGCTGCCTGGTTAGGAATGCAAACGTGTTCAAAAGCATGGCCGGCCAGGACCGCTGGAGCTCCTGACTCCAGCTCCCTTCAGACGCTGCAGTGCATAGGCTGGGCATCCAATGTGGTGTGGGGAGGGCAGCTTTCCCCAAAGCCGGCCAGGGAAAGCCTTCGTCATTGCCCACAGTCAGGCAGGCCTGAAGAATCTCCCCTAGGTTTTCAGCCAGGACCTGTACTCCACACTCACCCGAAAGCCGGGCTTTTGGGGGAAGGATCTGCTTCCAAGGTCACTCAGTGGTTGTTTGCAAAATTCAGTTCCTGGAGGGGTGGTTGGGCTAGGGCCTCAAGTCCCGGCTGGCTCTTGGCCGGAAGCTGCCCTTGGTTCCTTGCCACATGGGCCTGCTGCCACACGATGGCTTGCTTCCCAGAGGCCTGCGAGCTGAGAAAGCAATGGACAGCACGAGCTAGCAAGACGGAAGCCACAGCCTTATACAACTCAATCGGAAGTGACATCCTGTCTGCACGTCGTAGGTTGTTTGAGATACGGTCTTGCTCTGTCACCCAGGCTGGGGTGCAGTGGCATGATGACGGTTTACTGCAGCCCTGAACTCTTAGGCTCAAGCCATCCTCCAGCCTCAGCCTCCTGAGTAGTTGGGACTACAGGTGTGCCACCATACCTGGCTAATTTTTAAATTTTTTGGAGAGATGGGGGTCTTACCATGTTGCCCAGGTTGGTCTTGAGCTACTGGGCTTAAGCAATCCTCCTGCCTCGGCCTCCCAAAGTGCTAGGATTATAGACGTGAACCAGTGCACCTGACCCAGCCTTACATAACTTAATCAGAAGGGACATCCCGTTTACATGTCATGTTATTGATTAGAAGCAAGTTACTCAAGGGGAGGGAAGCATGTGAGGCCATGAATACCAGGACGTGGGGTTCACTGGGTCCATCTTAGAAACTGCCTACCAGAATGGTTATCTGGAAACGTGAAGGGGGAGTCTACATGAAATTGAAGCCACCCCACAGGTGGAAACATGGAAGACAGATACCTAAGGTATTAGTTAAGTCCCTGGATCCAGACACTCCTGAAGTCAATCACCCACCAGCATCCCAGTACATGAACAAATTAGTTTTCTCTCTTTTTTTTTTTTTTTGAGACTGAGTCTCGCTCTTGTTGCCCAGGCTGGAGTGCAGTGGTATGATACCAGCTCACAGCAACCTCCGCCTCCCAGGTTCAAGCAGTTCTGACTCAGCCTCCAAAGTAGCTGGAATTACAGGCACCCACCACCACACCCGGCTAATTTTTGTATTTTTAGTAGAGACGGAGTTTCACCATGTGGCCAGGCTGCTCTCAAACTCCTGACCTCGGGTGATCTGCCTGGAGTTTGAGACCAGCCTGAGCAACATAGTGAGACCTTGTCTCTACACGAAATACAAAAAAAAAAAAAAAAAAATTAGCTGGGCCTAGTGGCATGGACCACTAGGCTCTTAATGGTCTCAAATTCCTGAGCTCAAGTGATCTCCTACCTTGGCCTCCCAAAGTGCTGAGGTTACAGGCATGAGCCACCACACCCGGCCTTCTTCTTTTAAAATACCAGTTTGTACAGCCGCAGTAGCTCGAATCTGATTGGTCCAGGTCAGGCTGTTGAGTCAGGCCATTTCATAGGTGGTTTGAGAAGCCTTTGAATTGGCTGCAGGTGGGAGGAGTGTCAGTGGATGGGCCCCTGAGGACGTCCTAGGAGCTGTGGGTGTGGCAGGTATTCTGTTTAAGACACAAAGCAAGCCATTCTTCCCAAAGATGGTCAGGATTCTGGTTTGAATGATCACTAATTATTTTACTTTTCTTGAGAGAGGTTCTCACTCTGTTGCCCAGGCTGGAGTGTAGTGGCGTGACCTCAGCTCACTGCAGCCTCCACCTCCTGGGTTCACACCATTCTCCTGCCTCAGCCTCCTGAGTAGCTGGGATTACAGGTGCCCTCCACCACTCCTGGCTAATCTTTCTATTTTTAGTAGAGACGGGATTTCACCATGTTGGTCAGGCCGGTCTCGATCTTCTGGCCTCAAGCGATCTGCCCGCCTTGGCCTCCCAAAGTGCTGGGATTACAGGCATGAGCCACTGCGCCTGGCCTGAATGATTACCACTGTAATATTGCTGAAGTCTGCATGATGAGGCTTCCCCGAGTTTACGCAAGATTTGACAGACCTGGTTTCCTTTTGGATGTGTGGTCGTCTGCATCAACTCAGGACTGCAGGAGATTAAGTGAGAACATAGAGGGTATTTTCTTTTTTTTTCATTTTTTGAGACGGAGTCTCTCTCTGACACCCAGGCTGGAGCTCAGTGGCACGATCTCGGCTCACTGCAAGCTCCACCTCCCGGGTTCAAGCCATTCTCCTGCCTCAGCCTCCTGATTAGCTGGGACTACAGGAGCCCACCACCACGGCCAGCTAATTTGTTTGTATTTTTAGTAGAGATGGGGTTTCACCATGTTAGCCAGGATGGTCTTGATCTCCTCCTGACCTCGTGATACACCTACCTCGGCCTCCCAAAGTGCTGGGATTACAGGCGTGAGCTACCGCGACCGGCCATAGGGGGTATTTTCAAATGCTTTCTCAAAAAGAAAAGGCAAAAAAACTCTCAAAGAGAAAAGGCAAAAAAAAAAAAAAAAGAAGTCTCGATAGGAAAAATCTGACAAGTGGAATCCTGGTGACCTGTTAATGGTTAATTCTCAGAACAGTGTCTCCGTGCATATCCTTGGCCAGCAGCCAGCACCTCAGTCCCCTGGAGTGGCAGTTGTAAGTCACTGGCATGGCCACAACAGTTTCTGAATTCGAGCTAAGGACAGAACTTTGTTTTTGTCCAAAATTCCCTCATAATTATTTTTGTTTTGTTTTGTTGTGTTTTGAGACGGAGTCTTGCTGTGTCGCCCAGCCTGGAGTGCAGTGGCACAATCTTGGCTCACTGCAACCTCCGCCTCCTAGGTTCAAGCGATGCTTCTGCTTCAGCCTCCCGAGTAGCTGGGATTAGAGGCGCTCACCACCACGCCCAGGTAATTTTTGTATTTTTCACAGACAGGGGTTTCACCATGTTGGCCAGGCTGGTCTCCAACTGCTGACCTCAGGTGAACCACCTGCTTCAGCCTCCCAGAGTGCTGGGACTACAGGCATGAGCCACCGCCCCCGGCCCTAAATTTCCTTATTAAACAATTTCTCTTGCAGAAGAACAATGAGTGAAACTGGCTTGAAGTCATTCCACTGAATAACCACATCAGTGAATTTCCTGGTCCTCTTTCTTTTTTTTTTTTTTTTTTTTTTTTTTTTTGAGACGGAGTCTCGCTCTGTAGCCCAGGCTGGAGCGCAGTGGCCGGATCTCAGTTCACTGCAAGCTCCGCCTCCTGGGTTCACGCCATTCTCCGGCCTCAGCCTCCCCAGTAGCTGGGACTACAGGCGCCCGCCACCTCGCCCGGCTAGTTTTTTGTATTTCTTAGTAGAGACGGGGTTTCACCGTGTTAGCCAGGATGGTCTCGATCTCCTGACCTCGTGATCCACCCGTCTCGGCCTCCCAAAGTGCTGGGATTACAGGCTTGAGCCACCGCGCCTGGCCTCCTGGTCCTCTTTCAACAAACAAAAACAACTCGTGGTTTTCCAGGCTGGTTCATTTGAATCTACCCTCAACCAGCACCTGCCCAAGCTCCTGGCCTAGAAGAGGCACACGTGGCAGAAATACAAGCGGCCAGCAGAATAAATAGCATCAATGAAAAGAGTCAAACTTTGTAAAACATTTGAAGAGATCCATTCCGAGTCAAATCTGAGTGACCATGGCCTGTGGCCCAGCCCTCAAGAGACCCAGAGAACATGTGCCCGAGGTGGTTGGACACAGCTGGGATTTATACATTTCAGGGAGACATGAGACAGCAATTAAATACATTTAAGATATATATTGGGGCTAGCTGTGGTGGCTCACATCTGTAATCCCAGCACTTTGGGAAGCGGAGGCTAGTGGATCACTTGAGCTCAGGAGTTCGAGACCAGCCTGAGCAACGTGGCAAAACCCTGTCTCTACTAAAAATACAAAACATAGCCAGGTGTGGTGGCACACACCTGTGGGAAGTGGGAGGATCGCTGGAGCTGGGAAGTTGAGGCTGCAGCGAGCCGTGATTGCACCACTGCATTCCAGCCTGGGTGACAGAGCGAGACCCTGTCTCAAAAAAAAAAAAAAAAAAAAAAAATACATTGGTTCAGAAAGGTAGGATAACTTGAAGTGGGAGGGCTTTCAGGTTATAGGTAGATTTTTAAATTTTCTGATTCACAATTGGTTAAAAGAGTTATTATCAATAGAAAGGAACGTCTGGGTTATGATAAGGGGTTGTGGAGAACCCTCCCCCAAAAATCCTCCAAATAGCAGGCTTCAGAGAATATATTGTAAACATTTCTTTCTTTTTTCTTTTTCTTTCTTTCTTTTTTTTTTTTTGAGACAGAGTCTCCCTCTGTCACCCAGGCTGGAGAGCAGTGGTGCGATCTTGGCTCACTGCAACCTCCACCTCCCAGGTTCAAGTGATTCTCCTGCTTCAGCCTCCTGAGTAGCTGGGATTATAGGTGTGTGTCATCACGCCTGGCTAATTTTTATATTTTTAGTAGAGATGGGGTTTCACCATGTTGTGCCACTGCATCCCAGCCTGGGCGACAGAGCAAGACTCTGTTTCAAAACAAACAAACAAAAAATAACGTGTGTATTTTTTGACCTAATTAAGAAAAGCTCCCATGTAATAAAACTTTCCAAAAACAGTCTTTCAAGTTTTTAAAGATATATGTATAAGGAGGTTCACTTCAGTGATATTTGTAAAAGGAAAACAATGAACAAAACAGAGTACATCAAGAGGCTTGTTGAATAAATGATGGTTGAATAAATGATGGTGCATTAAAATGTTGAAGACTTTTTTGTTTTGTTTTGTTTTTGTAGAGACAGGGTCTCACTCTGTCCCCCAGGTTGGAGTGCAGTGGCACAATCACGGCTCACTGCAGCCTCAAACTCCCAGGCTCAGGTAAGCCTCCTGCCTCAACTTTGGTAGTAGCTGTGATTACTGGCACATCCCTCCATACCGGGCTAATTTTTGTATTTTTTTGTAGAGATGGGGTTTCACCATGTTGTCCTGGATCACGAGGTCAGGAGTTTGAGACCAGCCTGGCCAACATGGTGAAACTCTGTCTCTACCAAAAATACAAAAATTAGCTGGGCGCGGTGGCGCATGCCTGTAGTCCCATCCACTTGGGAGGCCGAGACAGGAGAATTGCCTGAACCCGGGAGGCGGAGCTTGCAGTGAGCCGAGATGCGGCCACTGCACTCCAGCCTGGGTGACAGAGCGAGACTCCGTCTCAAAAAACAAAAAAAAAAAAAAAAGAAAAAATAGTGCTCATCATATTCAGCAAAAAGCAAAAAGCAAGCAGTTGGTGGTCACAGTAAGAGCAGTTTTGGTATGAATAAATACGGTTTAAAAATGTTTTTTTTTTAAAAAAACAAAACCCAAACATTTCTCAGGACTTTTGTGAGGACGAATTTTGAGTGGAGAAAACGGACAAATACATTTCCCCATATATTTAAATGCTCAAAAGTTCACTCAGGTGCTCTCACCAGGCAATTACCATGACAAGTGATCTTGTGTGAAAATACAGAGAATCTGGCTCGTTTTAAGAAGTGCAAGAGAAAAGCAAGGCCTTACGGTTTCTGAATTTGGTGTGTGTGTGTATGTGTGTGTGTGTGTGTGAAGATGTGGTCTCACTCTGAAGCGCAGACAGGAGTGCAGTGGCAAGATCGTAGCTCACCGTGGCCTCAAACTCCTGGATTCAAGAAGTGATCGGCCGGGCGCTGTGGCCCACGCCTGTAATCCCAGCACTTTGGGAGGCCGAGGCGGGCGGATCACGAGGTCAGGAGATCCAGACCATCCTGGCTAACATGGTGAAACCACGTCTCTACTGAAAATACAAAAAATTAGCCGAGCGTGGTGGCGGGCGCCTGTAGTCCCAGCTACTCGGGAGGCTGAGGCAGGAGAATGGTGTGAACCCGGGAGGCGGAGCTTGCAATGAGCCGAGATCGTGCCACTGCACTCCAGCCTGGCAACAGAGCAAGACTCCATCTCAGAAAAAAAAAAAAAAAAAGGCCGGGCGCGGTGGCTCACGCCTGTAATCCCAGCACTTTGGGAGGCCGAGGCGGGCGGATCACAAGGTCAGGAGATCGAGACCACGGTGAAACCCCGTCTCTACTAAACATACAAAAAATTAGCCGGGCGCGGTTGTGGGCGCCTGTAGTCCCAGCTACTCGGGAGGCTGAGGCAGGAGAATGGCGTGAACCCGGGAGGCGGAGCTTGCAGTGAGCCGAGATCGCTCCACTGCACTCCAGCCTGGGCGACAGAGCGAGACTCCGTCTCAAAAAAAAAAAAAAAAAAAAAAAGTGATTCTCCCACCCCAGACTCCGGAGTAGCTAGGACTACAGGCATGCACCACTACGTCTAGCTTTTTTTTTTCTTTTTAGTTTTCTGTAAAGATGGGGTCTTGCTATGTTGTCCAGGATGGTCTCAAACTCCTGGGCTCAAGCGATCCTCCTGCTTTGGCCTCCCAACGTGCTGGCGATATAGGTATGAGCCAGGCCACATTGCTGAACTTGGAAAGTGGAGCAAAGAATCATACAAAAAATTAAGAAAACCAAAACGAAACCAAGGCGAACTCAATTGCATTTTTTTTTTTCAGCGCGACACTTTGTAAGGCACGAACCTCTCTCTTAGGCGGACCTATTCCAGGGCGCCCTTTATTTTCATTTCTTGAAACAACAGCCTCGCAGGCCAAGCCGCGGTTCCCGAGAACTCGGCTGCCACCCGGAGCAGGTTGCATGGACCCAGGAGCGCGAGCGGCCCTGCTCTGCCAGCTTCGGCCAATCAGAGGCCAGGCAGCGGTGGGCGTGGCGTGGGGCGGTGCGCGGGGCGGGCGGTGGCTGGGGCGCGTGCTCTCGCTTGGTCGCTGGGTCTGCGCCTTCCCGGGTCAGTGCGCTGAGGCCTCCGTATCGCCGCTGCCGCCTGCGCTTAGGCTGCCGCTGCCGCCGCCGCCCGCGCCTAGCCTGCCGCGGCACGCCCGGCTGCACGCTTTGCTTGGCCTCGCCATGCCGGTGGACCTCAGCAAGTGGTCCGGGCCCTTGAGCCTGCAAGAAGTGGACGAGCAGCCGCAGCACCCGCTGCATGTCACCTACGCCGGGGCGGCGTTGGACGAGCTGGGCAAAGTGCTGACGCCCACTCAGGTACACCGGGCGGCGGGCGTGCAGCAAGCGGCCCGGCGCGGAGGCCTGTGCCGGCCGCCTGGGTGGGACCCAGCGGAAACAGGGCCAGGGGCGGTGGGGAGGTTCAGCCTGCGTGTGTCGAGGCCCCCCAGGACAGAGGTACCGGGGTCCGTGTCCCATGCCTGGAGGCCACCTCGAGCACCGGGAACCTGGCCTGTGGCGTGGCCAGGCAGGTTCGGCCTGCAGCAGAAATTCATTCACTTTTCCTGGGCTTCGGGCCCAAGAGGGGCCTAGGTCCGGAAACAGGCCGGATCCCCCTCTCCCTCAACGGGGCAGGGCGCTGGAGAGGGACGTCCCCGAGACGGAGTAGACTGTGGCCGTTCGGACGCCCCCGCCCCCAGAGCTTCCCCTAGGGCGTCAGCATTTTAGGCCTCGTTTTGGAGGGCTGAGAGCCTGTGACGCATTATGTAACTGGCGATGAGCGCGCCGGCCGATTTCTCTTTTGTTAAATCGGTCGACAGCGTGCAGCCGGAACGCTGGAGGGCGACGGTTTAGTTTTGCTGTTTGACCTCCCACGCCCACGGCTGGGGCTGCTGAAAGTGAAGAAACTAGATTTGCAGACGCCACTGCTAGTTGGTTATGAAGCTCCGGGCAACAGTGTTAAATAAACTGTCCCGACCTTACATTGTTTTTGATGTTCACAGAATTTAAATTTTTTGGATGTTTACATATGAAGTGGCCATCTAACATAGCCTCCCTTTCCCTGCCCCCGTCTCACCACCTTGGCTTTCTCCTTTTCTTTGCACTTTGAAACGTTAATGCAGATTTCACTTTAGCAGGCCCCAGGTAGCCTCGTGATCACCAAATCCAGACACCCTGTGATTCCGGACAGACAATGTAAGGGTGTCCTTGGGAGGGGGACTCAGTGCCAGGGTTGGAATCCCAGCCTCATCTGTTAATAGTGTGCTGGGACACTAGCCCCGTGGTGTTGTTGGGACTGAAATAATACACAGCCTGGGCAACATAGTAAGACCCCAACTCTAAAAAAAGAAATTGGCCAGGCGTGATGGTGTGAGCCTGTAGTTCCCAGCTACTCAGGAGGCTGAGGTGGGAGGATCGATTGAGCCCTCCCTGGAGGTTGAGGCTACAGTGAGCCTTGATAGCATCACTACACTGCGGCCTGGGGGACAGAAGAAGACCTGGTCTCAAAATAAATAAATAAGATAAATGATGTATATAAAACTCCAGCTCCTGGCTCTTACAGTCAATACAGGGTCGTTGATTTTATTAAAAGTCTATTCCGTTTTGTCTGAAGAGTCTGAGATCAAAGAAAGAGTATCGGTTTCTTCAGGATTTCTCTTTTTTTTCGAGACAGAGTCTCACTCGGTCGCCCAGTCTGGAGTGCAGTGGGGTGATCTTGGCTCACTGCAGCCTCTGCCTCCCCAGCTCAAGCCATCTCCCACCACCTCGGCCTCCCGAGTAGCTGGGATTACAGGTGCCCGCCACCACGCCCAGCTAATTTTTGAATTTTTAGTAGAGACGGGTTTCACCGTGTTGGCCAGGCTGGTCTCGAACCCCTGACCTCAAGTGATCCTCTCTTCTGGGCCTCCCAAAGTGCTGGGATTACAGACGTGAGCCACCACACCCAGCCAGTTTCTTCAGCGTTTCTGACTTTTTTACTCCAAACTGATTCCTTCATACAGGTTAAGAATAGACCCACCAGCATTTCGTGGGATGGTCTTGATTCAGGGAAGCTCTACACCTTGGTCCTGACAGACCCGGATGCTCCCAGCAGGAAGGATCCCAAATACAGGTGAGAGTTGGGAAAGACGAGGAAGAGCAGGTCATGCAGACATGACTTATCGGGTGTAAGTCCCTTGCTGGACATGGAGAAGTAGACCTGGTTTGGGATCCCCCCACCCATGCTTAAGCCAGAGAATGCCTTTCCTGCCCTTTTGCCCCCTACAGCGGGTATCTGTAACTCACAGCCGAGAGCCATATCTACCTGTGGCTTGTTTTTGTACGGCCCCATGAGCTAAGAATGGTTTTTACATTTTTATTTTTTATTTTTTTGAGACAGAGTCTCAGTCAGTCACCCAGGCTGCAGTGCAGTGGCATGATCTTGGCTCACTGCAACCTCCACCTCCCGGGTTCAAGTGATTCTCATGCCTCAGCCTCCTGAGTAGCTGGGATTACAGGCACCCACCACCATGCCTGGCTAATTTTTGTATTTTTAGTACAGACAGGGTTTCACCATGTTGGCCAGGCTGCTCTCGAACTCCTGACCTCAGGTGATCTGCCCGCCTCAGTCTCCCAAAGTGCTGGGATTACAGGTGTGAGCCACCGCGCCCGGCCTGGTTTTACCATTTTTAAATGATCGGTGAAAAATTGAAAGAAGAATAGTACTTTCTGATGTGGAAATTAGACAAAATTTACGTGTCAGTGTCCATCAGTTATGTTTTATTGGAGCACAGCCGTGTGTCATCTGTGGCTGCTTTCGTGCTGCCGAGGCCAAGTTGAATAGTTGCAGCAGAGACTGCGGCCCCCACAGCTTAACACGTTTATTCTCTGGGCTTTTAATGGAAAGTTTGCTGACCTTTGCTCTAGAAAAAGAGGGTGGGAGGGGCTGGGTCTGCTCTTCTGCAAACCCCTGAGGTTCGTGCCAGCCTCTGAGAAAGTGAGGACTGTTGTTTGCGGCAGTGTTCTGGCACCCAGCATGTTCTCGATGCCCCGTTGCTGGCTGTGCAGTGAGTGTTCCTGATCTTCTGTGGTGCTGACATCCCGTGTTTCTTCGTGCAGGGAATGGCATCATTTCCTGGTGGTCAACATGAAGGGCAATGACATCAGCAGTGGCACAGTCCTCTCCGATTATGTGGGCTCAGGGCCTCCCAAGGGCACAGGTTAGTAAAGGTGGTTTTTGGTGGGAGGTTGGGAGGGAGCTCGGGTGCACATTAGGATTGGCTCAGTGCTTTTTTCTTTTCTTTTCTTTTCTTTTCTTTTTTTTTTTTGAGACAAAGTCTCACTCTGTCACCCAGGCTGGAGTGCAGTGGCGCCATCTCGGCTCACTGCAAGCTCCACCTCCCGGGTTCATGCCATTCTGAAGCCTCAGCCTCCCGAGTAGCTGGGACTACAGGCGCCCGCCACCTCGCCCGGCTAATTTTTGTATTTTTAGTTGACACGGGGTTTCACCATGTTAGCCAGGATAGTCTTGATCTCCTGACCTCATGATCCGCCTGCCTCGGCTTCCCAAAGTGCAGGGATTACAGGCGTGAGCCACCGCGCCTGCCTTTTTTCTTTTCTTTTGAGAGCCCTTAACCCTGCTGGAAATAGCATCTCAGCTCACCTGTAGGGCAGCTGCCTTCAGGGCACACATTCACACCTGCAGGAGTGTCAGGTGGCTAGAGCCTTGGGTTCTGGACAGATGTGTGGAGTGGCCTCTGTGTGGAGTGGCCTCTGCATCCCTAGCCCTTTAGCAAGCAGGGAAGTCGGTGAGAGGGAATCACTGTTGCGGAAAGCTTAGCATGGCCTTTTGGGGCTGCGCTGGGTGGAATACACAGTTAAACTATCTCAAGCCTTTGCCCAGGGTGATCTTTGAGTTGCTAATTCTATAAAAAATTTCAGAAATGATCAGTTTCCAAATTAACTATATACGGTTGCCTTCTGCATTCATTTTTTGCTCCCTCTTTCTGAAAAAGTCTAGCTTGGTATATTGAAAAAAGATTTGGAAGACTTCAGCAGAACTATATTGAAGACACACACACACTCATTGTATTGTGTTGTATCGTGTTATAGCTATTACATATAAAATACATGTAGACATCTAGAGATAGAAAGAGAAAGACCACCATATTGAAACTTTGAGGTTGGGTAAGTGCTGCTTAAGCTGATGGTGAGAGATGCATTCTACTGCCTGGTGTTCAGTGCAGGATGTTTCCATTTGGTGGAACTGTCACAATCCTAGCTTTCGTACAGCTTATCCAGCCAGGAATTAACATGAAGGGGTATAAGAACATCCCTGACATGGACAGTTCGTCACGGGATCTTGTTTTCTCTGGAGACCGGGAAGCTTCAGATGCCTTTAAACTCTCTCACATATGCATAATAGATGGTAAAGGGACAGATTTCCCAGGGACCTATTAAGTTGTCTAGGGCAGTTATAAAATTAGGCAGCTTAATTATGGGAAGCTTACCCATGAGAATAAAGCAGTTCTCTCAAGTGAGAGCTGTGTTCTCATTTTTAAAAAAAGCCTCAGTAACTCATTTTCTTGTTGTTGCTTTTTCCATATTCTCGTAGTATGGTATAATTTACATGTAACAAAATGCACAGATCGGAAGGGTTCAGTCAGCAAATGTGATCAATGCCTACACCCATGGAAGGTACCAGCCATTGGAAAGATAGATGACATTTCCATCCTCCAGCAAGTTCTCATGTGACCTTTTTACTTAAATTCCCCCAGAGCTAACCATATTCTGACTCCTGTCTCCATAAATCACTTTCACTATTCTTTTTTTTTTTTTTTTTTTTTTTCTGAGATGGAGTCTCGCTCTGTCTCCCAGGCTGTATTGCAATGGCTTGATCTCAGCTCATTGCAACCTCCACCTCCTGGGTTCAAATGATTCTCCTGCCTTAGCCTCCTAAGTAGCTGGGATGACAGGCAGATGCCACCACGCCCAGCTAATTTTTGTATTTTTAGTATAGACAGGGTTTCTCCATGTTCCAGGCTGGTCTTGAACTCCTGACCTCAGATGATCTGCCCGGCTTGGCCTCCCAAAGTGCTGGGATTACAGGTGTGAGCCACCGTGCCTGGCCTGCCATATATTCTTGTGTGTATACATTCTTGTCATTTTGTAGGCAGGTGTTTCCATTTTTCTTGGGTGAATACTGAAGAGTAGAATTGTTAGTCATGGAAATTTCCCCAAGGTTCTCCAAATGGTTGAAAATGTTATACTTTAGCTGCAGTGTGCTGTGATCACACCACTGCATTCGGGGCTTGGTGATAGAGATCCTGTCTTAAAGAAAAAAGAAAAAGAAAACTTTATACTCTGATCAGCAATATCTGAAAGTTTCAGTAGAGCATATAACATCCTTGTAGCTCCATGCCAGCATTAGGTGTTGTCAGTCTTTTTTTTTTTTCTTTTTGAGACAGAGTCTCGCTCTGTCGCCCAGGCTGGAGTGCAGTGGCGCCATCTCAGCTCACTTCAAGCTCCGCCTCCTGAGTTTATGCCATTCTCCTGCCTCAGCCTCCCAAGTAGCTGGGGCTACAGGCGCCCAGCACCGTGCCCGGCTAATTTTTTGTATTTTTAGTAGAGACAAGATTTCACTGTGTTAGCCAGGATGGTCTTGATCTCCTGACCTTGTGATCTGCCCGCCTTGGCCTCCGAAAATGCTGGGATTACAGGTGTAAGCCACCATGCCCAGCCTGGTCTTTTTGACTTTAAACACTTAAGTGAGTGTAAAATGGTGCCATTTAGGCCAAGCGCGGTGGCTCACACCTGTAATCCCAGCACTTCAGGAGGCCGAAGTGGGCGAATAACGAGGTCAGGAGATCGAGACCATCCTGGCTAACACAGTGAAACCCCGTCTCTACTAAAAATACAAAAAATTAGCTGGCCATGGTGGCGGGCGCCTGTAATCCTAGCTACTCAGGAGGCTGAGGCATAGAATGGTGTGACCAGGGAGGCGGAACTTGAAGTGAGCTAAGATCGCGCCACTGCACTCCAGCCTGGGCGACAGAGTGAGAGTCCTTCTCAAAAAAAAAAAAAAAAAGCCATTTTGTGGTTTTACTGTTCATCACCCTGATGACTAACGAGGTTTTAATGTCCTTATGACCATTCTTGTTTTGTAACTTGCTTTACTTGCTTTTTGAAAGCTATTTTTTTTAACGCTCATAAAAACATATAAAATTTACCATCTTTTTGTTTGTTTGGTTGGTTTTTGAGACAGAGTTTCACTCTTATTGCCCAGGCTGGAGTGCAGTGGCGCCGTCTTGGCTCACGACAACCTCCGCCTCCCAGGTTCAAGCAATTCTCCTGCCTCAGCCTCCCGAGTAGCCGGGATTACAGGCATGTGCCACCACACCCGGCTAATTTTGTATTTTTAGTAGAGACGGGGTTTCTCCATGTTGGTCAGGCTGGTCTCAAACTCCCGACCTCAGGTGATCTGCCTGCCTTGGCCTCCCAAAATGCTGGGATTACAGGCAAGAGCCACCATGCCTGGCAAAATTTACCACCTTAACCCTTTTTTTGAGGCTGGAGTGCAGTGGTGTGATCCCATCTCACTTCAGCCTCCACCTCCCAGGTTCAAGTGATCTTCCCACCTCTGCCTCCTGAGTAGCTAGGATTAGAGGCACGCGCCACCATGCCTGGCTAATTTTTGTATTTTTAGTAGAGACGGGGTTTCACCATCTTGGCCAAGCTGATCTCAAACTCTTGACAAGTGATCCACCTGCCTTAGCCTCTCAAAGTGCTGGGATTACAGGCGTGAGCCACCGCACCCCCTCCATCCTAACCATTTTTAAGTGTACACTGCAGTAGTGTTAACTACATTCACACTGGGTTTTTTTTTTTTTTTTTTTTTTTGGAGATAGGGTCTTACTCTGTCCCCTAGGCTGGAGCGCAGTGGCATGTTTTCAGCTCACTGCAGGGCTCAGCTCACCTCCTGGGCTAAGGCAACCCTCCCACCTCAGGCTCCCGAGAAGCTGGGACCACAGGCACAGGCTGCCACATCCAGTGAATTTTTCTGTTTCTGGTAGAGATGGGGTTTCACCATATTGCCCAAACTGGTCTCAAATTCCTCCTGCTGGGCTCAGGCGACCCTCCCATCCTGGCCTCCCAAAGTCCTGGGATTATAGGCCTGAGCTACCGTGCCCGGCCACTGCGTTCACATTGTTGTGAAACAGATCTCTAGATTTTTCATCTTCCCCAACAGAAACCCTGTCCCCATTGAACAACAGCTCCCCATTTCCCTTCCCCTAGCCCTGGCAGCCATCATTCCGCTTTCTGTTGCAGTGTTTGTCTATTTTACATACCTCGTGGAATTGTACAATATTTGTCTTGACTGGCTAATTTCACTAATGTAATGTTCTCAAGGTTCTTCTCTGGTGTAGCATGTGTCTGAATTTCTTTTTAAGGCTGAATAGTCCTAGAGTAACACAGAGGAGTAAAGAAAAAATAAAAGTTTGGATAATATTCTGTTGTGTGTATAAACCACATTCTGATCATCCATTCAGCCATCAGTGGACAGTTGAGTTGCTTCTGCTTCTTGGCTATTGTGAATACTGCTGCATTGAACATCGGTGTGCAAATATTTAAAGAACTTTTTTAAAAATAACTTTTTTGGCCAGGTGTGGTGGCTCAAGCCTGTAATCCCAGCACTTTGGGAGGCTGAGGTGGGGGGATCATGAGGTCAGGAGATTGAGACCATCCTGGCTAACACGGTGAAACCCCATCTCTACTAAAAATACAAAAAATTAGCCAGGCGAGGTGGCGGGCTCCTGTAGTCCCAGCTACTTGGGAGGCTGAGGCAGGAGAATGGTGTGAACCCGGGAGGCGGAGCTTGCAGTGAGCCAAGATCATGCCACTGCACTCCAGCCTGGGCAACAGAGCAAGACCCTGTCTCAAAAAAAAAAAAAAAAAATAAATAAATAATAATAAAAATTTTTTTCTGGCTGGGGCAGTGGCTCACAGCTGTAATCCCAGCACTTTGGGAGGCTTAGGTGGGCAGATCACTTGAGGTCAGGAGTTTTGCCAACATGGTGAAACCTGGTCTCTACTAAAAATATTAAAAAAAAAAAAAAAAAAAGCTGGGCGTGGTGGTGCATACCTGTAATCCCAGCTACTCAGGAGACTGAGGCAGGAGAATTGCTTGAACCTGGGAGGCTGAGGTTGCAGTGAGCCAAGATCATGCCACTGTGTTCCACACCTAGGCAACAGAGTGAGACTCCATCTCAAAAACAAAAACAAAAACAAAACCCACTTTAAAAAAGAAAACAAAACCTACTTTTACAAAAAAAGCTCATGGTACCTATTTGCATCCAGTATATCATTGAAGCTTGTAGAAAGCTGCTTAGTTAAAGTGAGTTTGGGTCACGTCAAAGTAGGTCTCCAGTTTTCTAAGGAAGTAAGTTTTGGAGATAGAAAGAAAATGTTCTCCTTTATTCTGGAGGCTTGATTGTGGTATGGTGAGCCCTAGTCATTGATTTGCTTTGTCCTTAATTGGGTTCTCATACCTGACAGAAGTGAAACGGGTGTTCTGATCGGAGGTGGTGGGTGGTGACTTGAGATTGGCTGGGAGCCTGAAGTGGGGTGAATGAAGAGCACAGGGCCTCGTGGGAGGCGAGGATAAGGGGGTGCAGAGGCCAGATCCCACAGGCCAGGAGAGGCTGGAACTAAGGGCTTGGGCTTTACACGTTACAGCAGGGGCCTAACACATTCTATTAGGTTGGTGGCAAAAGTAATTGCGGTTTTTGCCATTAATATGTTAATTGCCATTAAATATTAATTTGTACCAAATACCTGTCTGGACCCTTGGTGTCCTCCTTGTAAATGGTGTGGTCTGGGTGCCTCCATGTTGAAACATTCGATTAAAAACCAGTGATGTCCCCATCTCAAGTGCTGGGCTATGTGTACATCTTCCCTCTGCCTCTCCCCACAGGCCTCCACCGCTACGTCTGGCTGGTTTACGAGCAGGCCAGGCCGCTAAAGTGTGACGAGCCCATCCTCAGCAACCGATCTGGAGACCACCGTGGCAAATTCAAGGTGGCGTCCTTCCGTAAAAAGTACGAGCTCGGGGCCCCGGTGGCCGGCGCGTGTTACCAGGCCGAGTGGGACGACTATGTGCCCAAACTGTACGAGCAGCTGTCTGGGAAGTAGGGGGTTAGCTTGGGGATCTGAAGTGTCCTGGAGGCCCCAAGCCCTGTTCCCTAGTTCAGTGTTGCATGTATAATAGATTTCTCCTCTTCCTGCCCCCCTTGGCACAGACGACACCTGGCCAGTCAGATGGTGTTTGAGGGTGGCTTTTCCTGCTGCCTGACCTTTCTAATTTTACTCACTCACTCTGATTTATGTTTTGATCAAATTTGAACTTCGTTTTGGGGGATATGTTGGTACTGTGATGGGGTCATCAAATTGTTCATCTGAAAATAGCAACCCAGAATGTAAAAAAGAAAAAATCGGGGAGGTGGGGGAGAAAGACCAGTTCTACAGTGACAGAGCAAAGCGTCAAATAATCTTTAAGGGAGGTTAAAAAAAAAAAAAAAGATTGGTTGCCTCTGCCTTTGTGAACCTGAGTCCAGAATGGTACACAATGTGTTTTTATGGTGATGTCGCTCACCTAGACAAGCAGAGGCTGGCATTGAGGCTGACCCCCAACACGGTACATCTCAGATGCCTCGACAGGCATCAGCATGTCGCTGTGCCCCCTTTAAAGAGCAGTCCTGGAAGAGGCAGGAGGAAGAGTAGCTTTGCTGCCCTTGGGACGTGGCCATGGAGACCAGCGGCAGCGCTCGCTGACAGCTTAGGAGGAATCCTTACATCTTTGTCTGTTAAATTGATCGTTCTCATGGGGGTCAGAAAAGCTGGTCTGGAATCGCTGAATGTTGCATTAATTGTGCTGTTTGCTTATAGTTGAATAAAAATAGAAACCTGAATGGAGGAACCGAGTCCCCGGATGTTTTGTCCTATTGGGTGTGGGTTTCATAAGCCTGGGAAGTCAAAGTCTCTCAGGGTGAGTCGTCTCCGTGACCAGCAAGTAATGGCTGGGACTTGTTTCAGGGGCCGTAGGGAGGGTCCGTGCCTCTACATGTGCCATTAACCCACAGTAGGAGCAAACCGTTAGACTTGAGGTTTCTAAAAAAAAAAATCATAAAACGTGAGGCCGAGTCGTCTTGCCCAAAAAGCACCTTTGCTTCAAGTGGTCCTTTTGACCTGAGTAGGATGTTCTGAAGAAGCCGGCGGAAAACCGTCCCGCTTGGTGAAGTCTGGTGCGGACGCTGTAACAATGCCTAAGAAGTAGCCTGCACTTTCCGTTCTCGTGTGTTCTCCACAGAGGATCAGCACCAAAGAGGTGCGCAGGGTAGGAGGGTGAGAAGGTCACGGTCTCATGCCATCTGATGTACCAAAAGAAAGGAAAGGAGGTGTTTGAAGGTGCAAATCACTGATTTGGTGTCTGCAATGGAAAGGGGGGATCCTGAATCAGGCCTGACAGGCGCTAATGACTGGCGCTTCCCCATCTTTCACTGCAGTACTTACTTTTTTTTTCTGAAAAAACTTGAAAATGTTGCCTCGCTGGAAGCACATAAGGTAGATGTAAGTTTTCTTGTTTTTTTATTTTTTTGAGATAGAGTCTTGCCCTGTCACCCAGGCCGATCTCGGCTCACTGCAACCTCCACCTCCTGGGTGGGTTCAAGTGATTCTCCTGCCTCAGCCTCCTGAGTAGCTGGGATTACAGGCATGTGCCACCACGCCCAGCGAATTTTGTATTGTTAGTAGAAAAGGAGTTTTGCCATGTTGGCCAGGTGGCTCTCGAACTCCTGACCTCCTGACCTGCTTTGGCCTTCGAAAGTGCTGGGATTACAGGTGTGAGCCACCATGCCAAGCCTGGACGTTTTTTCTTTTTTGTTTTTTTTTACTTTAGAGTTTTAAAATTCATTTTTTACATAATAAGATTTTGCTGAACACAAGTTATAAAGAAAACAACTGTCGGCCGGGCGCCGTGGCTCGCGCCTGTTATCCCAGCACTTAGGGAGGCTGAGGTGGGTGGATCAACTGAGGTCAGGAGTTCAAGACCAGCCTGGCCAACATGGTAAAACACTGTCTCTACTAAAAATACAAACATTAGCTGGACATGGTGGTGGGCGCTTGTAATCCCAGCTACTGAGGAGGCTGAGGCAGGAGAATTACATGAACCTGGGAGGCGAGGTTGCAGTGAGCCGTGATCACGCCATTGTACTCCAGCCTGGGCGACAGAGTGAAACTCCATCTCAAAAAAAAAAAAAAAAAAAACTATCCTGTTGACCTTGACCTTGAAAATAAATGTAAAGACTGGGCATGGAGGCTCACACCTGTAATCCCAGCACTTTGTGAGGCCAAGGTGGGGCAGATCACCAGCCTGGGCAACATGGTGAAATCCCTGTCTGTAAAAAATGCAAAAGTTAGCCCGATGTGTGGACTTGCTCCTGTAGTCCCAGCTACTAGGGAGGCTGAGGTGGGAGGATCACTTGAGGTGAGGGGGTCAAGGCTGCAGGGGGCCGTGATTGCACCACTGCACTCCATCCTGGGCAACAGAGCAAGAGCCTATCTCAAAAAAAAAAAAAAAAAAGTAAAGTGTGATACACGTACATGGTTAGACAAGTTGTGCGCTATAGGAAGAAAATGTCTCCTACCTTCCATTTAGTTATTGGTAAATAAAAATATATGTATCAGCATATATCTACATATTTATTCTAAAAAATAAGTCTTACTCTAGATACTGGCATACATTGTTCTGCCTTTTTTTTTTTTTTCCCCCCAAGCTAATGAATCTTCAGTTAACAAGTCACCACAAATGTTTTGTTTTGTTTGTTTTGAAACAGAGTCTTGCTCTGTCACTGAGGCTGGAGGGCAATGGCACGATCTCAGCTCATTGCAACCTCCACCTCCTGGGTTCAAGCAATTCTCCTGCAGGCTTGCCATGCCTGGCTAGTTTGTTTTGTATTTTTAATAGAGACAGGGTTTTGCCATGTTGGCCAGGCTGGCTTAGAACTCCTGACCTCAAGTGATCTGCCCGCCTGGGCCTCCCAAAGTGCTGGGATTACAGGTGCGAGTCACTGCACCTGGCATTCACCACTAATGTTATTTGAAGCAAATATTTGATCTTATATATGTTCTATGATGTATTTAACCAGCCCCCTTGGGTGATAGGTTATTTCTGGTTGTTTGCTATTATAAACAGTGCTTCAGTGACCATTTATATGTATACAATGCTTTTTCAAGTAATTTTGTAGGGTGAATTCCAAGTATTGAAATAATTAGGTCAAAGGATATATACATTTTCAGTTTTTTTTTTTTTTTTTTTTTTTGAGACGGGGTCTCTTTCCGTTGCTCAGGCTGGAGTGCAGTGGCTCACAGCTCACTGCAGCCTCTGCTTCCTGGGCTCAGGGGATCCTCCCACCTCAGCCACCCAAATAGCTGGGACTACAGGTCTGTGCCACCATATACAGTTCATTTTTTTTTTTTTTTTAAGTAGATATGGGCCCTTCCTGTGTTGCCAAGGCTCGTTTTCAATTCTGATACTGAGAAACCATTCTTCGCAGAGATCACGCTGATTATATTCATGTCAGTGGCGTATGAAATTACCTACTTTTGGCCGGGCGCGGTGGCTCACGCCTGTAATCCCAGCACTTTGGGAGGCAGAGGCAGGTAGATCACCTGAGGTCAGGAGCTCGAGACCAGCCAATATGATGAAACCCGTCTCTACTAAAAATACAGAAATTGGCCAGGCGTGGTGGCGGGCGCCTGTAATTTGGGCGCAATTTGGGAGGCCGAGGCGAGTGGATCACGAGGTCAGGAGATTGAGACCATCCTGGCTAACACCGAGAAACTCCATCTCTACTAAAAATACAAAAAACTAGCCGGGCGTGGTGGCGGGCGCCTGTAGTCCCAGCTACTCGAGAGGCTGAGGCAGGAGAATGGCATGAACCCGGGAGGTGGAGCTTGGCAGTCAGCCGAGATGGCGCCACTGCACCCCAGCCTGGGTGACAGAGCGAGACTCCATTTCAAAAAAAAAAAAAAGTACCTACTTTTTCATACTCTTATCAGTCTTCTCAAACATTTTGACAATTTGATATTTACGCATATTTAAAATCATATAGTTTTTCTCTAAACTTCTGTTTTAATGAGACATTTTGATAACCACAAGTCCTTTTTCAAAGTCTGCAGATTAATGAGGAACTATAATGATCTGTTAGTTTCCTTGTCTAAAACAGGTACAGACTCAAATGATTCAGAATAAGGTGAACAAACCAACCAAAGAAGGTAAAATAAATGCAAAAGAAATTAACATAAAAAGAAAAATCTATCAATACTGGCCCGGCGCGGTGATTCACACCTGTAATCCCAGCACTTTGGGAAGCTGAGGCGAGTGGATCACTTGAGGCCAGGAGTTCAAGACCAGTCTGGCCGACATGGTGAAACCCCATCTCTACTAAAAATACAAAAGTTAGCCTGGCATGGTGGTGGGCACCTGTAATTCCAGCTACGTGGGAGGCAGAGGCAGAATTGCTTAAACCTGGGAGGTGGAGGTTGCAGTGAGCCAAGATCGCATCACTGCACTCCAACCTGGGTGACAGAGTGAGACTCCATCTAAAAAAAAAAAAAGAAAAAAAAAAAGAAAAAAACATATTAATACTAACATGGTACTAAAGAGAAAAAAATACATATATATGAGAAGGCAATAGTCATCTTAGAAAGAAGGGTGATGCCATGTTTCCCTTCTTCAACTGGTATGTGATGCGAACTTGCCCAAGGGTGGCTAGGAAGTGGGTGACCCCCATTCTGAACTCAGCTCTGTCCTCAAGGTCCAGCTCATAACCACCAGGCCCACTGGGTCACAAATTCCAGCTTCCCCATTTGAAAAGAAAATCAGGTTTGCAGGGGGTTGTCAGCCCGCCTTATTTATCTCACACGGTTGTTGGAGGACAAAATCATCTTTTGTTGGGATTAATAGTTAATGTATGTAAATGACTAAACTTGGCCTGATTGTCATATAAGAATAAAGTACAAAAGCCCAGTTTCCTCAGGCCTGTTTCCTCACTGCAGCCTCCACCTCCTGGGTTCAAGCGATTCTCCTGCCTCAGCCTTCCTAGTCCCCCTGCCTTCCTTACTGCCTCCTCAGGCAGGTACTAGGAGGAGTTGGACAACTCTGTCCATAGCAGGTGTTAGGAGCAGGGACCCACATCCCTGTTTCCTGTTAACTGCCCTGGGACACATCCCTGACAACTGTGCAGTGGGACCTTTTTTTTTTTTTGAAACTGAGTCTCGCTCTGTTGCCCAGGCTGAAGTGCAGTGCTACAATCTTGGCTCACTGCATTCTCCGCCTCCCGGGTTCAAGCAATTCTCCTATCTCAGCCTCCCGAGTAGCTGGGATTATAGGCACCCACCACCACGCCCGGCTGATTTTTATATTTTTAGTAGAGACAGGGTTTCACCATGTTGGCCAGGCTGGTCTCAAACTCCTGACCCCATGTGATCCCCCCACCTCGGTCTCCCAAAGTGCTGGGATTCCAGCTGTGAGCCACCGAGACCTTTTCTAAAGATAGCACCTACAGTCTCAGACATAGAGCCCTTTCCCAAACTAGCTAGACTTTTTTCACCACAGTGAGAAATGGATGAAATAGGCTACAGGAAGCTTTCCTACCCTACCGAAGATGGAATACCCCTTTGGATATAGATCAGACGGGTCTCGATTCAGACCCCACCCCGCCACTTACTCTGGCGTGAGCTTATTTCTTCATCTGTGAAATCCTAGTGTTCTGTCACGTGGCAAGCGTAAGCACGCCATCCATGGTATCTGTTTCTCTTCATTACATGTCTTCTTTCTAGCCCTTTCCAGTATTATTTTCAGATGTACCTAATATAGAAACTCCAATGAACAGAGCTATTTAGGAAACACAATTATCACTGAGTGTGAGTTACAAAAGGTTTTACGGTTGGGATTAACCCATGTTGGTAATTATTTTTTAATTTTTTTTTTTTTTTTTTTTTTTTTTTTTTTTTTTTGAGACGGAGTCTCGCTCTGTAGCCCAGGCTGGAGTGCAGTGGCCGGATCTCAGCTCACTGCAAGCTCCGCCTCCCGGGTTCACGCCATTCTCCGGCCTCAGCCTCCCGAGTAGCTGGGACTACAGGCGCTGCCACCTCGCCCGGCTATTTTTTGTATTTCTTAGTAGAGACGGGGTTTCACCGTGTTAGCCAGGATGGTCTCGATCTCCTGACCTCGTGATCCACCCATCTCGGCCTCCCAAAGTGCTGGGATTACAGGCTTGAGCCACCGCGCCCGGCCTTATTTTTTAATTTTATGAGTATACCTTTCTGCTTTAGCCTATCATTGTGAACATGACTGGTCACATTTGTCTCTGACACATGAACGTCCTGTAGGAAACAAGAATGATCTTCAGGTCATCGTACTTCTTTTTTTTTGAGATGGAGTTTCACTCTTGTTGCCCGGGCTGATGTGCAATGGCACGATCTTGGCTCACTGCGGCCTCTGCCTCCCGGGTTCAAGCGATTCTCCAGTCTCAGCCTCCCAAGTAGCTGGGACTACAGGCACCCATCACCACACCCAGCTTATTTTTTGTATTTTAATTACAATACAATGTAGAGACGGGGTTTCACCATGTTGGCCAGGCTGGTCTTGAACTCCTGACCTCAGGTGATCCACCCACCTCAGCCTCCCAAAGTGCTGGGCCCATCCCAGGTCATCTTATTCTAAAGAGCAATTTCCAGGGGTGTCCAAGGGAGAGAACACAGTCATGGGTTCTTAGCTTCTGTTTCTGGTTGGGCCAGTAAAGCCCCTTCCTCATCCCCCTTTTCCATGTATCACTAGACACGGAAACCAAAAACCATAGCCTCAGGCTGCCAAAAGCCTAAAACAAAACAGAGTAACAACAAAATAAGGTGGGTTGGACAAGCCTGATACAGCCTTAAGCATATGGGATCTTACTGAGATTGTCCTGACCCCCAAATCCTATCCCTGAAATTTTGTATTTTTTACTATCTCATTGTTTTACATGTAAAATTATTCTAATAAAAGCAGAATATGAGGGGAGGCGGGGTCTAATATTACATGGGATCATTTCAAATATTTGGTTATGGTGCCTTCTCCCCAGCCTGCTTTCCTTTAAGGGTGCCCAATTTCTCTCTTCAGCAATGCATGCTTCTATGCACGACTGGCGCGTGGGGGGTTGTGTGTGTGTGTGTGTGTGTGTGTGTGTGTGTGTGTGTGTGCGCGCGCGCGCGCGGATGCCTTCTATTCTTTAGGACAGAAAGGTGCCGTTGACCATGAGCCCACATTGAATGGTGCAATGCTATCTTCGGCCCCATAGAAGAACTTGGAAGACGCAGCTTTACCTGAAAGTCTTGAATGGCTCCTCTTTGACTCACCGAGGCTGTGGAGAACAGTTTCACGAGGGTGGCTGTCCCTCTGAATTGTGCACTGGTGAACCTAGAAGGGAAACCTCCTGCTACAATAACACAGCAAGGCGATGTGATGAACACTTTTATTTACAAATATAATTAAAAGCTCTGACAGTTATCATGCTCTTCCTTGGAACCTGAAAAATGTTTTGTTTTGTTTTTAAAGTGCATGCAAAAGAAGTAAAGCCTTTTTTTTTTTTCATCATTTTTTATTGTAAGAAAATACACAGTTTGAAAGTGTGAATAATGCAATATTTATGACCAAGAAATGGGACTTAGGAAGGGGAAGGGAAGTAAAGAAAAAGATCAAGATGATCTGATTGAGAGACAGTGTTGAACTCCAAATACTGAATTGGAAAAGGAGGGAGGTGGGGAGGAACAGGAGGAGGAAGTAAAAAAATTTGATCAGAGAAACAGTTAAAATACAATATGAAAATAAGTAATACCTCTCCTTAAATTCCTTCTATACACAAAATACACGATTTGCCAAAGCCCAATTTGTGCTACTGGGATTCTGTGAGCTCCTTTAAGTGTATTCACATCCTCTGCAACAGCAGAAAATGATTATGATACAATCAGAATATGCTGAAGACAAGTTAAACTCTTGCCAGCAGGTTCTTAAAAATCACAAGATCTCTTCACCCCACCCACCCCCCATCCCCCAAAAAGTAATAATATGTCACCACTGATATGTACATCACAATTAGTTTCTGTAAAATGTATCAAATTTTCAATCTTTAATAAAACTTTGTTTTTTTTTTTATTCCTGATGAATAAATACCAAAAAAATAAAATAAAATAAAATAATGCAGCAGCTAGTTAAGGTGTAAGGCTGCGGATATTGTGTCTCTCTCCCCCTTGGCATTTATTATTATTTTTTTTTGCTTTACTTTCACAGATTGGTGGTAATGAGTGATTGCTTAAAGCAATATACATCCATTTTTTTTGTTGTTGGTTTATTGGTTTTGTTAAAACTGTCTCCAAAGTTTTCACTGAAACATTTTGAATCACATCAATACTGTGACGTGTACTATGAATAGAAGAGACGGCCAGGTTTTGGCCAGCACTGAAAGTTGACACGGGGGAGGAAGGGGGCCCCTGATGGAGTAAGAATAAACAGGCACTAGTCCGACACGATGTCAGTAAGAGTAAGAGAGAGAGAGAGTGAGAGCAACGCCCGTTAAAATGGGGAATGTGGTTTTGCAGGGTCTGAATTTTTTTCTGTTTTCTTTTCTTTTTTTTTTTGTAAATGGCAAAAAATTTAATCTCATCTATAGTCCTCCTTAGGAAAATCTAATGTAACCAAATTCCCAAATCCCATTCTGAGGCTCTCCATGTCAAAAGTTTCAATCTCTCGCTCTTGCCTTTCCAATAGGTTCTTTATTCTCTCGCTGCGTTCCTTCTGAAGGGCAGCCAGCTCCTCTTCAATCTGAAACAAGCACAATGCAGTTCTTAATGGAAAGCATCTCCTAACAGGCACCCACATGACGTGCACACACATATAGGCACACACATGAAGTGCACACACACACAAGAACTAAGGAAGGACCGAGGAAGGCTGGCCGAGTCCTGTGATCAATGCATCTAAATCATTATATTTAAAACTTGCTCACAAGAATAAAAATGTCTGGGGTCCACCTGGGGCTGGCAATGCCATTCTAGCAAGCCCAGCAGCTGGGCGGATCTAGGTCAGTGTCCTGTGTGAGGGGATGGCTCAGGAGAAGCTAAAAGACACTCAAGCACAATTGGATTGTGCTGCTTTCCCACAGAGAGCCAAATGCCTCCTGGGTCATTAGTAATTTAGTTCTAGAACAGGAGCTGGGAAAATAGTCTGTTATGTTGGTCTCAGGGAACTACTGGAAGAAAGTGCAAATAACTGGTTAAGCAAATAAATGCTTAACAGCTTTGAGATGCCTCATGAAATCTTTGCTACTTCATATTCCTCAGAATATCTAAAGCAATGCATATTTCAGTTGGGATAACATTTATTATGCATGGCAATATCAGCCTATCATCATTTTAATTTTTTTTTTAAAGAGCCCTGCTGGTGATTTCTCTCGGTTTAAAAATAGCTGAAAAGTCAAATCTATTATACATTTGGCTTCCTCGTGCCATTTGGCAGCCCTGCTATCAGCTCACAGTACCTTTCAGGTGTCACATCAATCCCCCCAAGCAACCCACGCCATTCCTTTGGCTGGGAACGTTGAGGGTTTCCTAGCAGAGTAGCAGAAAGACTTAGGATGTGGGGTCAGACATGCGTGCCTTGGTGTTTCGGCCTGCAGAATGGGAACAGTGCCTACCTCACAAGGGTACCAGTAGCATAAAGCAGATAAGTGAAAAGTGCCCAGTTTAATCTCCAACTAAGGCAGGCTGCATAGACGGCAGTTCCCTGAGCCACGCCCCCTTTCACCCAGTGGCATGGGACCCCGGTAACGCTCTCATACCTTCTGCCCTTCCACCCAGTGGCATGGGACCCCCGGTAATGCCCTCATACCTTCTGCCCTTCCACCCAGTGGCATGGGACCCCGGTAACGCTCTCATACCTTCTGCCCTTCCACCCAGTGGCATGGGCCCCGGTAACGCTCTCATACCTTCTGCCCTTCCACCCAGTGGCATGGGACCCGGTAACGCTCTCATACCTTCTGCTCAAGATGTGCTCTGCGCAGAGACACCCTCTGCTCTAGCTTCTGGAGCTCACGCTCATGTTGTGCCTCTGTTTGCATCTTGATTTTGCTCTGGTAGGCGTTGAGCAGCTCCATTTCCTGCTGGAGCTGTAGCCTCAAGGCCTGGCATTCTGCTTCTTGAGCCTCATCTAGCCGTAACTGTGGGCACAGAAGACACACACGGTCATGCACCCTTGCCTATGGCCCTTGGTGGCCTACAGCCCCTGGTGACTACTGGAAGAGGCTTCCTCACTTGGATTGAAATTGGTTCCCCCCTCAAAAACAGAGATGCTCTGGGTACATCTGAGTTAGGAATCAAAACCAGTCAAGTCTGCCCAGTGGGCTACAACGTACCAAACACATTCTTTTCAGTGCGGTCTGAAACCACAGCAGCAGGCGTCAGGAAGGTTACAACTGCGGGCTTTGGAGGTAGGCTCCTGGGCTTGAATTATAGCTATACCATCCACTTGTGTGTGTTACACCTTGGCATATTACCTACCTCGCTAGATCTCATGTGTTTCATCCTCAAGAAAATAACAAGAATAGTTCCTATTGTCTGAGATTGGCGGGAAGATTAAATGAAAGAATTCATATAAAATCCTAGGCACGGTTCTCAATGCATTACAAGTGTTCAAGAAATAGTAGCAGTTATCATTATTTTGGTTTCAACTGATCATGTCCTTATTTCAAGATCTTTAACCCTAAAATCATTTAGATACGCTTAACTCTAAAAAAATGAATCCAATTTCCATAAAACTTGAGGGATATACCACAGTACTGTTATGCTCCAAGTAGTAATGGTGGCACCTGTTGTCGGCTATAAAAGTTACCTTGCTAGCCAGCCAATCCAAAACTCCAAGTGGTTCAAAATCTCTTCCCTGGCTGCTGGCTCACCTCTGTTATCTCACTGCTTTGGGAGGCCAGGGTGTGAGGATTGCTTGAGGCCTGGCGTTCAATACTAGCCTAGGCAATATTGTGAGAGCCCCATCTATACAAAGATTTTTTTAAAAACTAGCCAGGCATGGTGGCATGTGCCTGTAGTCCCAGCTACTTTGGGAGGCTGAGGCAGAAGAATCTCTTGAACCCAGGAGTTCGAGGCTGCAGTGGGCTATGATCACAGCACTGCACTCCAGCTTGGGAGACAGACTTTGTCTCATAAAAAGAAAAAATCTTTTCCCCACAGAGGGTAGGTACCCTTGATAATTTTAGGAGGCATAACTGCTTTGAAGCAATGCCTGAACTTTGTCTTATACAAGATACCCAGATCCTGCGTGGAGAAAGAACCAAGTAGAAGTGCCAACTTCTCAAAGCAGAGTTGAAGGCTTCGGACCATCAGCAGAACAGTGTTTAGGAATGATGACCCCTGGTCACAGGCTTGGTTTGGTCCAATTTTGGCAGGCCCTCAGTTTGGCTGAGAACTGAGATTAGAACCCTTGAATCAGTCCATCTACCCTGAGCTTATCTGTGTTTCCATATTGACCACTTTTCCAAGATACTTATTCTCCACCTTATGTACAGTTTGTGACAATATACATATCTTGATTGAAAAATTACTTTTCAAAATGTTATATTAAAACAGTTTTAAAAGGGCCGGGCATGGTGACTCAAGCCTGTAATCCCAGCACTTTGGGAGACCAAGGCCGGCAGATCACGAGGTCAGGAGATCGAGACCATCCTGGCTAACATGGTGAAACCCCATCTCTACTAAAAATACAAAGAATTAGCCGGGTGTGCTGGCGGGTGCCTGTAGTCCCATCTACTCGGGAGGCTGAGGCAGGAGAATGGTGTGAACCTGGGAGGTGGAGCTTGCAGTGAGCCCAGATAGTGCCAGTGCACTCCAGCCTGGGCGACAGAGCGAGACTCTGCCTCAAAAAAAAAAAAAAAAAAGAAAATAGTTTTAGATAGTTATTTGCACGTGTCTTCTTTTAGTACTTCTGGAGAAACATACTATAGAGATTAAAGGAACATAAAATAAATTATGTAATATTTCCAAGGTACCGTCTAAAAATTTATCCTAACCAGGTTTCATTAAAACCCTTAAAGAGGACAGATAGTTCTCATTTTCCCAGTAAGGAATGAAGGGATAAGAGACATTAGACACAATACATAGTCTTTGGCAGGAACAGACTCACAGGTAAATGCCAAAGGATTTACTGGCTCCCAGTGAAGGCTGTTATTGATTCCCTCTTGATATGGGAGGTTCCTTATCAGTGAAGGAAGTGGAAGTCCTATTCCACTTGTCTGCATTAGTTGCTGTACGCCCCGGCTAAGTGGGTGAGAGGTTCATTCTATGGTCAGTTTAGACCATCGAAACATCTTTAAACATTCAGAACATCTCCATTTCCTTTTATTTCTGGCATGCTATTATTATTATCAGTAACTGGTACCATTGTTCTGTACCAGCTCCGACTCTGACGGCCCAGTGCTAGAAATCAGATATTACAGGATTTAGTATTTATCACCCAAGGTTACACACATCAAATCCATTAAAAAGTTGTTTTTCCTTGCTTTTTGAGACAGTCTCACTCTGTTGCCCAGGCTGAGTGCAGTGGTGTGATCTCAGCTCACTGCAACCTCTGTCTCCCAGGTTCAAGTGATTCTCCTGCCTCAGCCTCCTGAGTAGGATTACAGGTAAGTGCCACCAGGCCCAGCTAAATTTTTGTATTTTTAATAGAGATGGCATTTCACCATGTTGGCCAGGCTGGTCTCAAACTCCTGAACTCAGGTGATCCGCCTGCCTCGGCCTCCCAAAATACCGGGATTATAGGTGTGAGCCACCGTGCCCGGCTCCATTAAAAATTTTATAAGAGTATAGGTGAATATGTCTATTCTTTACAGTGGCTTACACTGAGGAAAAATATATGATAAGAGGCAATATAATGTAGTAGCAGTCAAGCATATAGGCGTACAGATTTCCCCCAAGATGGGTTCAAATCCTAGCTCCACCACTAGTTAGGTATGTGACCTTCCCCCTTACCCCCAAGCCAGGGGTTGGCACACTACAGCCCATGGGCCAAATCTAGCCTGGTGCCTGTTTTTATAAATATATATATATATTTTGAGATGGAGTCTCACTGTGTCACTAGGCTGGAGTGCTGTGGCGTGATCTTGGCTCACTGCAACCTCCAACTCCCTGGTTGAAGCGACTCTCCTGCCTCAGCCTCCTGAGTAGCTGGGATTACAGGCACGCGCCACCATGCCTAGCTAATTTTTTTGTATTTTTAGTAGAGACGAGGTTTCACCAGGTTGGCCAGGCTGGTCTCGAACTCCTGACCTCAGGCGATCCCCCTGCCTCGGCCTCCCAAAGTGCTGAGAATACAGGCATGACCCATTTCGCTCGGCCGTAAATAAAGTTTTATTGGACACTGCTAATACTCATTAATTTATGTTTTGTCTATGGCTGCGTTTGTGCTACAATGGCAAAGCTGAGTAGCTATGACAGAGACCCTGTGGTTCACAAAGTTAATTACTATCTGTCCCTTTACAGACAAAGTTTGCCAACTCCTGTCCTAAGCAAGTTGCTTTACTTCAGTGAACTTCAGTTTCCTCACAGGTAAATTAGGGTCAAAACGGTAACTACTTCCAAGGGGTTTCACAAAAATGAAATGAGGTAACACTTACGAGATATTTACCATTGTACTTGCCACATGGTAAGTAGTCAGTGAAGGATACTGTAATGATCACACACTTATCTTCTCCCTGTCTCAGAAGAAAGGGCATTTCTCTCCTTTTATTCGAGGGTAATCATTGACCTCTATTTCTGATCCTGTTCTCTCTCATCTTATTTATTTTTTTTAAGAGTCCCAGTCTTGTTGTGTTGCCCAGGCTGGAGTGCAGTGGTGTGATCATAGCTCACTGCAGCTTTGAACTCCTGGGCTTGAGCCTCCCAAGTCACTGGGACTACAGGCATGTGCCACCATGCCTGGCTAATTTTTGTATTTTTTGTAGAGACAGGGTCTTGCTATGCTGCCCAGGCTGGTCAAGAATTCTTGGCCTCAGGTGACCTTTCCCACAAAGTGTTGGGATTACAGGCATGAGCCACTGTGCTTAGTCTCTCCCATTTTATATAACAAACATTCATTGAACGCTGGCTGTATGCCACACATTGTTGCAGATGCTGAGAATATAAAGAGTAACAAGACAAAAACCCTATCAACCTCTACATCTCTTATCAACTTCTTCCTTCTCTTTGCCTTTCACCTCTCTCTCCACTCCTTTCCTCGCACTCATTCTGATCCTAACCCTCTACTTCTACCGCTCACATTGAGGTAACCCATGATGGTCTGGAAGTGGTCCGTTACCTGACCTTCCAGCAGCATCTGGTATTGCCGACTGCCCCTTCCTTCTTGAAATCTTTGTCTTCTGAGATACCACAACTTCTTGGTTTTTGTCTTCCCTGCCTATTCCCCTGCCAGTAGTCCTTACCTACCTGGCCCTTAAATGCGAGTGTTCCTAAGGTCTTTGTCTTGGGCCCTCTTCTTCCTCTAACCGCTCTTCCTAAGAATCTCATCTATTTCAAAAGCCTCATTTACCATCTACATATGTGCAAATGACTCCCACACTAAACCTCTATTTCAGACTTTCCTTCTGAGGTCCAGACGAGCTCCTCTAGTCTACTAGAGACATCCTCCCCTGGATGCTTCCCAGACTCTCAGGCTCCACACAGCCAACACATCACCTTTTCCTTCCCACTCCCCAATCTGTTCCACTTCCTTTTTTACCATATAGGTAAATATAGGTAGACCATCGTCTACTGTTTATTTTTGAGATGGAGTCTGGCTCTGTCGCCCAGGCTGGAGTGCAGTGGCGCGATCCTGGCTCACTGCAAGCTCTACCTCCTGGGTTCACGCCATTCTCCTGCCTCAGCCTCCCAAGTAGCTGGGACTACAGGCGCCCGCCACCACGCCTGGCTAATTTTTTGTATTTTTAGTAGGGACAGGGTTTCGCCATGTTAGCTAGGATGGTCTCCATCTCCTAACCTCATGATCCACCCGTCTCGGCCTCCCAAAGTGCTGGGATTACAGGCGTGAGCCACTGTGCCCGGCATTTTTGTTTTTTTTTGAGACAGAGTCTCACTCTGTCACCCAGGCTGGAGTGCAGTGGCATGATCTTGGCTCACTGCAACCTCTGCCTCCTGAGTACAAGCAATTCTCCCGCCTCAGTCTCCCAAGTAGCTGGGATTACGCAAGTGTGCACTACCACGCCCGGCTAATTTTTGTATTTTTAGTAGAGATAGGGTTTTGCCATGTTGGCCAGGCTGGTCTCGAGCTCCTGACCTCAGGTGATCTGCCAGCCTTGGCTTCCCAAAGTGCTAGGATTACAGGCGTGAGCCACCATGCCCACCCATCATCTACTGTTTTGTTCAAACCAGGGACACTGGACTGTCTACATTCAACCTGTCATTAAGTACTCTCAATTCTACCTCCCACCAAATTTAGTAACTTTCCCCTTCATCCCGACTGCCCCTTTTCTAGTCTAGCTCCCACTCCCTCGTACCCCGGGTAAAAGTAACTTCACAAATCATCTCCTAATATCCATTCTTCCCATCTCCCAAGCCATTCTCCATGTCACCAGAGTGATGGTTCAGAAACACAAATCTGATGTCACTCCCTGC